>NC_082708.1:49169458-49769458 GCF_030144855.1 Hypanus sabinus | reverse complement strand
ATCCTCTATGTTCTAAGAGTGTTTCAAATCTGCTTCCACCATGTTTGGGTGATAGTATGCCAGCCCCATAATATGCAGCTTCTAGCTCTATATACTTGAACTGGTCTGGGCTCTGTGCTGGACTCTAATGGATCTGTGCATTCTTCCTGCAGCTTGGCAAATTCTATTTGGAATTGATTGATCCTTGCTTGTAATCCCATAATCACCCATCAGTGACATTGCATATTTGAACTCTGATGTTTGAAGCTTCTTCGTTTTCAATTTGCTGTATGACATTAAGTAATTCTATGCTGGACTCTATTTTTCATTAGAATCCCAGGTGTCACCCATGAACCAGCTAAATCCCATGTGGATTGCCACTTCCATTTGGGTCACTCCAATATAGATAGATTCCAGAAGGCTACCTTTGAGAAAGAGCATTTCAAAGTCTGGAGCAGGTAGTCCTATTTGTCAGATAGAAGAAGATCATTGTTTACATCACATTCCTAAGCTGGATGTCATGACATGAATGCCTTCTTCACTTTTTTTAAATTATTTAATCATTTACAGGATATGGGCATCACCAGCTAAGCCAGAATTTATTGCCCATCCCCAGCTGCTCTTGAGAAGGTGGTGATGAGCTGCCTTCTTGAACCGCTGCAGTTCCTGACGTGTAGGTATCCATAGTGCCGTTAGGGAGGAAATTCCATAATTTTGACGCAGCGACAATGAAGGAACTGTGATACGTTTCCAAGTCAAGATGGTGAGTGACTTGAAGGGTGATTTACAAATGGTGGTGTTCCTAGGTATCTGCTGTTCTCGTCCTTCTAGATGGTTGTGGGTCTGGAAGGTGCTTCCTTAGAAACTTCTGTGTGTTGTTGCAGTGTGTTTTGTAGATAGTACACACTGCTGCAACTGTTCGTCTACGGTGGAGGGACTGGATGCTTGTGCAAGGGGTACCAATCAAGTGGGCTGCCTTGTACTGGATGGTGTCAAGCTTCTTGAGTGTTGATGGAGCTGCACTCATTCAGGCGAGTGTTGGATATTCCATTATATTCCTGACCTGAGTCTTGTAGATAGTGGATAGACCTTGGGGAGTCGGGAGGTGAGTTTCACCCCGCACGATTTCTAGCCTTTGATCTGCTCTGGTAGCCACAGTGTTTATATGGCTAGACCAGCTCAGTGTCGTGTCAATGGTAACCCCTGGGATGTTGATAGTAGGGGATTCAGTGATGGTGATGTCACTGAATGTCAAGGGACGATGGTTAGAGCCTCTCTTGTTGGAGATAGTCATTGCCTGGCTTCTGCGTGGCTTAAATGTTACTTACCACTTGTCAGCCCTGGATATTGTCCAGGTCCTGGTGCATGTGGGTGTGAACTTCTTCACTATCTGAGGAGTCATGAATGGTGCAGAACATTGTGCAGCCATCTGTGAACATCCCCATTTCTGACTTTATGATGGAAGGAAGGTCACTGATGAAGCAGCTGAAGATGGTTGGTCCTGGGACACTTCCCTGAGGAACTCCTGCAGTGATGTCCTGAGGATGAGATGATTGAGCTCCAACCAACACAACCATCTTCCTTTGTGTCAGCGATAATGCCAATCAGCAGAGGGTTTTCGCCCTAATTCCCATTGACTCCATTTTAGCTAGGGCACCTTGATGCCATATTCAGTCAAATGTTGCCTTGATGTTGAGGGCCACCACTTTCACCTCACCTCTAGTATTTAGCTCTTTAGTCCATGTTTGGACCAAGGAGGTGACGAGGTCAGGACCTGTGTGGCCTTGTCAGAATGCAAACTCGGCATCCATAAGCAGGTTATTGGGTTATTGCCGAGTAGGTGCTGCATGATAAATAGCACTGTTGATAACCCCTTCCATTACTTTGCTGATGATTGAGAGTCAGCTGATAGGGCGGTAATTGGGTTGGACTTGTCCTGTTTCTTGTGTACAGGACATACCTGGGCAAATTTTCACATTGCCAGGTAGATGTCAGTGTTTTAGCTGTGCTGGAACAGCCTGACTAGTGGCACAGCAAGTTCTGGGTCACAAGTCTTGCCAGGATTTTGTTTGGGCCCATAGCCTTCGCTGAATCCAGTGCTTACAGACATTTCTTGATATCACATGGAGTGAATTAGATTGGCTGCATACTGACATGTGGGATACTGGGGACATCTGGAGGAAGCCGAGCTAGATCATCTACTCAGCACGTCTGACTGAAGATTGTTGCAAATGCCTCAGCCTTATCTTGGCCTGTGCTGGGCTCCTCTATCATTGACTATGGGGATATCTGTGGAGCCTCCTCCTCCAGTGAGTTGTTTAATTGTCCGCCACCATTCACAGCTGGATGTGGCAGGAGTACAGAGCTTAAATCTGATTTGCTGGTTGTGGGACTACTTAGCTCTGTCTATTACTTGCTACTTATGGTGTTTGGTTTGCAAGTAGTCCTGTATTGTTGCTTCACCAGGGCGACACTTCATATTGAGATATGCCTGGTGTTGTTCTCGGCATGTTCTCCTGCACTCTTCACTGATCCCCTGGCCTGTGGTGATGTCAGAGTGGGGGATATACCGGTCCATGAGGTTACAGGTTGTAGCTGAGTACAATTCTGCTGCTGCTGATGGCCCACAGCTCCTCATGGATGCAATCTTGGGCTGCTAGATCTGTTTGAAGTCCATCCCATTTAGCTTAGTGGTAGTGCCACACAACATGCTGGAGGGTCTCTTCAATGTGAAGACAGGATTTAGTCTCCACAAATACTGTACGGTGGTCACTTCTACCAGTGTTGTGATGGACAGATGCTTCCGCGGCAGGCAGTTGGTGAGAGTGAGGTCAAGTGTGTTTTTCCCCCTTGTTGGTTCCCTCACCACCTGCTGTAGTCCCAGTCTAGTAGCTATGTCCTGTTGGTCCTAACCAGCTAGGCCTGTGGTGGTACTACCAAGCCACTCTTTGTGATGGACATTGAAGTCCCCCACCCAGAGTACGTTTGGTGCCCTTGCCACCCTCAATGCCTCGTCCAGATGCTGCTCAACATGGAGAAGTACTGATTCATCAGCTGAAGGAGGACAGTATGTGGTAATCAGCAGGAGGTTTCCTTGCCCAACTTTAAGCTGCTGCCATGAGACTTCATGGGATCTAGAGCTGATGTTGAGGGTTGCCAGAGCAACTCCCTCTCTACTATATAGCACTGTGCCACCACCTCTGATAGGTCAGTCCAGGAACGGTGATGGTGAAGTCTGGAATGTTAACTATAAGGTCTGATTCTGTCAACACAACACATCAGGCTGTTGCTTGACTAATCTGTGAGATGACTTTGGCACAAGTCCCCAGATGTTAGCAAGAAGGACTTTGCAGGGTCAACAGGGCTGGTCTTGTCGTTGTCGTTTCCAGTGCCGAGGTCGATGCTGGGTTATCTTTTTGGGTTAATTCCTTATTATTTTCTTTTTTGTGGTTGGATACAACTGAATGGCTTGCTAGGCCATTTCAGAGGACATTTAAGAGTCAACCACATTGCTATGGGCCTGGAGTCACACATGGGCCAGCACAGGTAAGGAAGGCAGAATTCCTCACCTAAAGGATGTTAGTGAACCAGATGGGTCTTACTGCCTTTACTCATACTTCAATATTCTTACCCACTTTGGCTGGTGCCTTCATTATCTTGACTGTAAATTATAGTATTCACTTACCACAAAACTCAAGTACCCTCTTCAATTGCTCCTTGGTCTTCAAATATCAAAAGCTTTTTGTGGGATTCAATTCATGCATTTGTAACTGCAACTCCTTTACTTCAGAAGATGGTTCTTAATACTTTTTATAAAAGCTTTGAACATTTGCTCTTTATCCAAATCCTTAGAAAACATGAGGAAAACATGGCAAACATTCTTGTTTTGTTTTGGGAAATTATTGCTTTAAGCTATACAGTATATCCTTATTGACTGAAGCCTCTTTGGCCTTGTGCTATATTATTTGTTTGAACTGTCACGTGGCGCCTACAACATCTATTGCTTCTGCAAGTTCTGCAATTCCTTACATGCTTCTGGCTTTGCCTGCCACACAGCCTTCTACCATATTTGTTCTTGATGCCTGTCATGTACCTCACCTCTCCTCACTTGGACAGAGCACGTGATAAGCGAGACAAAAGAACCTCTCTTACTGCACTGCATTTTCATTGGCCACACGATACAGGCTGTTCCGTAGAATGTGCTCTCCTCATCTGCACTCAATTTCTGCCCAGAACTATCATCTTCTGACTATCATCTGCCATGGTTAGCAGTTGTCTTGTTTCCCTGTCGTCCTGAGCAGCAGTGCACCTTATCTCTTCTTGCATTCTCCACATTTCTCCAGAATACATAGAAGGCATTGCTGCTAGTAAACACATGATTTAGCTGAAATTGTGCCTGCCAGCAAATCATCTTTAACTGTGCAATCTGCAGCAGTATCTATACACAACACACTGTGTTTCTTTTAATTGTAGTCTTCAATTTACTGCGCTCTTCTCCTCTGTCAGTACCTGTGGCATAAGTACCATTTACAAAGTAATTTTCCATGTCTTAATTTACTTCTATGGTATTCAAAGTCCTCATCTGGATTTGCTTTGTTTATTTGTCTTCTTGCTTGCAAGACAAAAATGGACAGTGGGTCTCTATACATTCTGCATATTCTGCTTGCTTTTGAAACTGCAACTTATTCTATTTGGTGGCAAAGATAGTAAATTGGTTGTGTTGAATAGATAAACCAGGGCTCTAAAATTTCCCTGGCATTTGTTGGCCTTTTGCAATCAAGTGACCCATGCATTTCCCATCCATTGTGTTCTCACGGTTTGCTGATTTTCTGTTGAAATGCCCTCTGTGCTTACATCCTGATCCTGAAAGCAATAAAACCATTATTGTTCCTGTAGTTTTGCACAATTCACTCATACCTACAATTTGAGTTCATAGAGATCACTTCACATTTTTAGTGCTATTTCCAACACAATGGCTATTATACTCACCTTTTGAAAGTGTAGTGCTGGACTGTTAGGGATTTGGTCTGGTAATACTCATCATCTAAGCTATATTCTAATCTTTACTTCAGTGTTTGGTCCAGAAAAATTCCAGAATTAACCTGCTTTGCTAGTTCACTCAATTCCACAATGTTATTGCTGTTAGCTCCCTCTGATGTTTGATCATGTGTATTAGCATGATACATTTCAGCTACTTCACATTGGGATGAAGTATGTTTTCAATTTTTCAACTATTTCATCAAAGAGGACATCAACAGCACTGCTAGCTAGCAACAAGGTAATTAATGTGTGTAAATAAAGGAGCCTCCTGAACTAATGGTATGTCTTTAATCCTTCAGCAGTTTTGCCTATAAATTCTGCTATATCTAAAGGCTTTCTGCCATCTCACATTGAACCTCATTTACATGTGCCATTCCTTAAGGATTAAAGGATTCATCCTTCTGTTCTCCTGCACTTCTTAAGTCACACACTCAGCAGTATCACTCCAGTCAGATGGTATGTGTCTATTCCCATCATAGTGTACTGGATATCAGGTTCCTCCTGTACCAGAATTTGAAGAATGACATAAACTCTTAAATGGAGGGAACATGTCTGTTAACTGTGTCCCAAAGGAACTTAAGCATGGTACATAGGTTAACACTTGGTACAGATTACAATGATAGGAAACCCTTCAATCTTAAGTAGCAATTGTACCTAAATGAATACACATTTCTACCAAAGAGTGTACAGGCCTAACTTATGGACATCCTTTCAATGAATGACTTTCCCATAATGTTATTATATTCAATTGTCCAATGTACATACATTTGTTCATGCCTACAAATGGCAGAACTTTCTCCCCCTCTCCCCCTTCTCCCCCCTTCTAGTAATTGTTCTTTGTGTTTTCTTATCAGACGCTACAGCCAAGGAAGCTCATCAACACCTCCCTACTTGCTCAGGATGCTGAAGAAATTTGGCATGTCCCTGTCGACCCTTGCCAATTGTGTCTTTGCACCATTGAATGCATCGTATGTGGCTTGGTACGGCAACTGCTTAGAGAAACTGGAGAGCGTATGGACACAGCGCAACACATCACAGAAACCAGCCTCCCCTCCATGGACTCTGCCTGTGCTTCATGGTGCCTCAGTAAAGCAGCCAGCATAATCAAAGACCCCACCCACCCAAGAAATATTCTCCCTTATCCCCTCTCCCCTCAGGCAGAAGGTACAAAAGCCTGAAATAACATATTACCAGGCTCAAGAACAGCTTTTACCCAACCCTTAAAACTATTGAATGATTCTCAATAATGATAAGATGGATTTTCCATCTCACAATTTACCTCATTATAACTTTGCATCTTATTGTCTATCTGTACTGCAGCTTCTCTGTAGATGATACACTTTATTTTGCATTATGTTATTGTTTTACCTTGTACTACCTCAATGCACTGTATAATGATTTGATCTGTATGAACAGTATGCAAGACAAGCTTTTCACTGTACCTCATTACATGTGACATTAATGAACTAATTCCAATTTCAATTGCATCCTGTGGAGGCAAGCTTACCCTATCAAGTGATCTTTGTATATTTTCTGACTTGGGGTCAAAACCAATTTATGGATGTCTATAAAAATGGAAGCTATTTGTTACCTGGAGTCAGCCTATGTTAGTACAGATATGACTAAGGGTGAGACTTTGGTTTCAGGCTCTTTAATCTATTCTTCATTTTCACTCCTTTAACTGATTTATTGAAATAACTAGGTGTCTATAATATCATCAGAGAAATCCAACAAATTTGTTCACATTTTGAAGGGGAACAAACAACTATAAAAAAGGAAACTTCAAAATTCAGACAAGAAATTAGAGGATGCCTTTCAGAGGCATTATTCGTGATGAGTATTTTCAGTTACTTAAAGAATTACTGATCTATGTTATGGCATCTTCAGTATGTCTTTCCATTGAGACAGTTGGCTCAACTGAGTCCTTTAAATGAGATATTTCTTCAGATTGCATTTGCTGCAAGTTCTGAATTCACTGGGATTTCGCAATATTTGACATACGATACAAATTTAGACTGTTTTTCTCAAAATCGTACTTTTGACTATAGTTTTGATGGCCTGATCCACATTCGTTGTCCATTTCTATTTTTCACATCTGGTTAGCATACACTAGGGGGCAGGTGAGCTGAAGATCTGTACACCTAATAGCTTTGTCCATCTTGAGAGGTGCTGCTGGTATAGTAGAGACGGACAACTGCAGAGCATTTATATCACCATTGTACACCATTGTACAACGATGGTGGAGGGAATATATACTTAACTGGTGCATGGAGTGCAAATCAAAGGGTTGTGTTGTTCTAAATAGTGCTGAGTTTCCTGAGTTGCACTCATTTAAGCAAATGAGTAACTTCTGCCCTGTAGAGATTGGAGAAACTAGAAAGTCAGAAGTTAAGTCATTGCAGGATACCTAGAGGCACTTCAGTGATGCCAATAATGCTTGCCAATTATCAGCCCATGACTGAATGGAGTCTGCGTCTGGTGGCAAGCAAGCACCTGCTGAGGAGTTGTGAATGGAATTGTACATTGTGCAAACATTAGTGAACACTCATATTTCGGACCTTACGGTGGAAAGAATGTCATTGATGCTGAAGACGACTGAGCTAAGGAACTATTGAAGTGATATTCTTTTTGTAGAATAACTGAGCTCCAGCAATCACAACTATCTTCCTTTGTGCAAGGTAAAACAACAATAATTGGACTGTTTTCCCCCTAGTTCCCAGTTACTTCACGTCAACATAGGTTTTTGATGCCTTACTCAGACAGGTGTTGCTTTAATATCAAGGGAATAATTCTCTCTCCTCCTCTGGAATTCAGGTTTTTGCCCACATATGAGTGCTTATGATCTTGTCAATGCCAAAACTGTGCTGGTAAAAGCAGATCATTGGAGAATAGGAACAGCTTCGAGTAAAAGAGTCATAGAATACTACATCCCTTTGGACCATCTAGTCTATGCCGAGCTATTTACCTGCCTAGTCCCATCAACCCGCACCTGGGTATAGCTCTCTGTGCCCCTCCTATCCATGTACTATCCAAATTTCTCTTGAATGTTGAAATTGAACCCACATACACCATTCCCACTGGTAGCTTGTTCCACACCCTCATCACCCTCTGACTGAAGAAAGTCACACTCATGTTCCCCTTAAACATTTCACCTTGTGCCCTTAACCCATGATCTCCAATTTTAGTATCTCCCAACCTCAGTGGGAAAAGCTTGCTTTAATTTACCCTATCTATACCCATCATAATTTTGTATACCTCTATTAAATCTCCTCTTATGCTCCAGGGAATAAAGTACTATCCTATTCAACCTTTCCCTATAACTCAAGTCCTCAAGTCTTGGCAACATGCCTGTAAGTTTTCTCAGCACTCTTTTAATCTTATTGACATCATTCTTGTAGGTAGGTGACCAAAACTGCACACAATACTCCAAATTTACGACTTATACAACTTCAACATAACACCCCAACTCCTGTATTCAATACTTTGATTTATGAAGGCCAATGTGCCAAAAGCTTTCTGAACAACCTTATCTACCTGTGACACCACTTTCAAGAAATTATGGATCAGTATTCCCAAACCCCTCTGTTCTACTGTACTCCTCAATGCCCCATCATTCACTGTGTAAATCCTACCCTGGTTTGTCCTCTTATAATGCAACACCTCACACTTGACTGCATTAAATTCCATCTGCCATTTTCAACCCATTTTTCTAGGTAGTCCGGATCCCTTTGAAGTTTTGAAGTTCTTCGTTGTCCACTACCCTCCCAATCTTGGTGTCATCTGAAAATATGCTGACCCAGTTTACCACATTATTAACCAGGTCATAGATAGAGATGACAGATAACAGACTTAGCACTGATCCCTGCAGCATACCACTAGCCACAGGCCTCCAGTCATAGAGGCAATCATCTACTACCACTCTCTGGCTTCTCCCACGAAGCTAATATATACAGTAATATAATTTATTACCTCATTTTGAATGCCAAGCAACTGAATCATCTTGACCAATCTCCCGTGCGGGACCTTAGCAAAAGCCTTGATAAATTCCATGAAGACAGCATCCACTCCCTTGTCTTCATCAACTTTCCTGGTAACTTACTCGAAAAATGAACAAAGTCATGTTAGCTATTCCTAATCAGTCTCTGTCTATCTAAATATATATGTATCTGGTCCCTTAGAATATCTTCCAATAACTAACCCACTACTACTGTCGGGCTTACAGGCCTATAATTTCCTGGCTTTTTCTTAGAGCCTTTCTTAAACAATGGAACAACACTAGTTATCCTCCAATCCTCCAGCACAATCTGATTGGACCTATGTTTTTCCAGCAGCCCAATCGAACCGGGAGCAAGAGAAGAGACAACTCACAGGTTTGTGAGCGAGATTTTTTAATAAGTGCATACGGGGGATTTCACCTGTTTTCCAGTGGTCCAATCTAATTGGTAGCGAGTGAGGAGGCAACTCACAGATCCGTGAGTGAGATTTAAAAAGAAGCATTTGCAGGCTTTAACCATTTTCCAGTGGCCCACTCAAATAGCGATTCATTAGCAAGGGCAAATATAAATAAGGTAGGGACAAGCAGAGTGGCCATTGTGTGAGTGGACCAGTGTTATAATGAGGAGGCTTTTGCTCAACAGACTTGGGCAAGATAAGTACCTGGTAAGTTTCTTCTTCATTCTTCATCCTTCATTCGCTGTCTGTTAGTACATAGTTGGAGCAGTGAGGTTGGCTCCAGAGGCTGTGTTGTGTTCTTTGTGTGAGATGTAGGAATTTCTGGGAGACCTCCAGCCTCTCGGATAACCACATCTGCACCAGGTGCAGCTCCTCAGAGAACATATCAAGGAACTGGAACTGCAGCTTGATGACCTTTGGCTCATATGGGAAGCTGAGGAGATGACAGATAAGAGCTACAGGGAGGTAAACTCCTAAGTGGCAGGGGTGAAAAGAAAATGACCAGCCAGTGCAGAGTGTCTCACTGGCCATTCCCCTCAATAATAAGTATAATTTGGATAGACATGAGATTCTGTGGACTTAACAGAGACACCTAGGTGGTATGTTGCCTCCCAGGTGCCAGGGTCAGGGACATCTCAGATCGGGTCCATGGCATTCAAAAGAGCAAGAATGAGGAGGCGGAAGTCTTGGTACATATTGGTACCAATGAGTTAGTTAAAGACTGTCCCAAGCCTTATAGGCTCATCAGGCCGGTGCTTATGCCTGTTTCCGTGGTATGAGGCGATTGAGAGTACGAGACTCCAGATAGGAGTGCCTATCTTAAGTGCCTTGCTCAAGAACACAACACGCTGCCTCGGCTGGAGCTGGAACTCACGACCTTCAGATCACTAGTCCGACACCTTGACCACTTGGCCACATGCCACACTTGTACCAATGACATAGGTAGGAAAAGGGAGGAGGTCCTGAAGTGAGAATTTAGGGAGTGAGGTAGAAAGTTGAAAAGTGGGATCTCCAGGGTAGTAATCTCTGGATTGCTGCCTGTGCCATGTGCCAGTGAGGGTAAGAATAGGATGATTTAGCAGATGAATGTGTGGCTGAGGAACTAGTGCAGGCAGCAGGTTTTTGCATTTCTGGGTCATTGGGATCTCTTCTGAGGAGAGAGGGATAAGGCTAAAGAGATAGGCTACACCTGAACCCAAGTGGGACTAACAGGTTTGTGGGCAGGTTTGCTCGAACTATTGGGGAGTGTTTTAACTAATTTGGCAGTAGGGTGGAAGACTGAGTGATAGAGCTGAGGATGGGGCAGTTGGTTTTCAAGCAAAGGCAGTGCATAGTGAGACTGTCAAGAAGGACGGGTGGATGAAAGGGCAAAATTACAGTCAGTGGAATGTGTTGCAATGTTACGGGGACAAAATTGACAAGGTGACGAATACAGGACTGAAGGTGTTATATTTGAATGTACACAGTATACAGAATGAGGTAGATCATCTTGTAGCGCAGTTAGAGGTTGGCAGGTATGATGTTGTGGGCAGCACTGAGTCATGGCTGAAAGAAGATCATGGTTGGGAGCTTAACGTTCAAGGATACACATTGGACAAGCAGGTAGGCCGAGGGGGGAGTTGTAGCTCGACTGGTAAAACATTAAATCAAATCCTTAGAAAAAAGTGACATAGTATCTGAAGATATAGAATCAATGTGGGTTGAGTTAAGGAACTGCAAGGGTAAAAAGACCCTGATGTAAGTCACGTACAGGCCTCTGAACATTAGCCAGGATGTGGGCTACGAATTACAATAGGAAAGATAAAATGCATGTCAAAAAGTCAATGTTATGATGCTCATGGGGAATTTCAATATGCTGATAGATTGGGAAAATCAGGCTGAGGTTGATTTTGGATCCCAAAAGAAAGAATTTGTAGAATGCCTATAAGATGACTTTTCAGAGCAGCTTGTGGTAAAGTCCACTACGGGACAGGTATTCTGGATTGGATACTGTGTAATAAACTAGTATTGATTAGGGAGCTGAAGGTAAAGGACTTTGGAGGCAGAGATCATGACTTGATAGAATTCACCCTGCAGTTTGAGAGGGAGAAGCTAAAGTCAGATGCATCAGAATTACAACGAAGTAAAGGGAGTTACAGAAGTATGAGAGAGAGGAGTTGACCAAAGTTGATTGGAAAAGAACACTAGCAAGGATGACAACAAAATAGCAATTGCTGGAGTTTCTGGGAGCAATTTAAGGCACAAGATACAACCCGAAGAAGTATTCTAAAGGTAGGATCTCACAACCATGGCTGACAAGGGAAGTCAAAGCCAACATAAAGCCAACTAGAAAGTCCAAGATGGCCTATTTCGGTGCTGTAATTGTTAATTGTTATAAAAGCAAACGAGGGGATATAATAGAACAAAAATTAGCGGGAAGTTAGAGGATAGGAAAGCTTTTCAAAACCAACAGAAAACAATTTAGAAAGTTATAAGGAGGGAAAAGATTAAATATGAAAGTGAGCTAACCAATAATATCAAAGAGGATAACAAAATTTTTTCAGATATATAAAGAGTAATAGAGAGGTGAGAGTAGATATTAGACCACTGGAAAATGATGTTGGAAATGATGGAGGACAAGGAAATGGAAGACACTGGCAGTATGCCAGAAGTTTGAGAGTGTCAGGATGGCAGAAATGAGTGCAGTTGCTATTGCTTTGGAGAACGTGCTAGGGAAGCTGAAAGGTAGATAAGTCACCTGGACTACAGCACATGATTCTGAAAGAGATGGCTGAAGAGTCTGCATATGCCAATGAATTAGACGATAGAATTGATGGCTTTATGGCCAAGATGGTAGACTAAATGAAGATAGATGGATGGGCAGGTAGTGTTGAGGAAGCAGGGAGGCTGCAGAAGGACTTACACAGATTAGGAGAATGGACAAAGAAGAGGGAGATGGAATACAGTGTTGGGAAGTGAATAGTCATGCACTTTGGTAGAAGGAATAAAAGCATAGACTATTTTCTAAGCATGGAGAAAATTTAAAAATTCAAGGTGTAGGATTCTGTAAAGGATAACTTGCAAGTTGAGTTGGTGGTGAGGAAGGGAAATGCAATTTTAGCATTTCTAGAGGATTAGAATATAAAACCAAGAATGTAATGCTGAGGCTTTATAAGGCAGCGATGAGGTCTCAATTAGAGTATTGTGAGCAGGTTTGGGCTACTTATCCAAGAAGGGATGGGTTGACATTGGAAAGGGTCCAAAGGAGGTTCACAAAGATGATTCTGGGATTGAAGAGTTTATCATGTGGGGAGTGTTTGATGGTTCTGGGTCTGTACTCACTGGAGTTTAAAAGAATGATGGGGTATCTTATTGAAACCTACCGAATATTGAAAGGCCTAGATAGAGTAGATGTGGAAAGGATGTTTCCTATGGTGGGAAAGTCTAGGACTGGAGGCCATAGCTTCAGAATAGAGGGAAATCCATTCAGAACAGAGATTAGGAAGAATTTCTTTAGCCAGAGAGTGGTGCAGAATTTGTTGCCACGGGCGGCTGTGGTGGCCAGCTCATTTGAAGGAAGTGGCTGATAGATTTTTGATAATTCAGGGGGTGATGGGTTATGGGGCGAATGCAGCAGAATGGAGTTGAGAGAAAATGCATCAAGCATGACCAAAGGGTGGAGCAAACTCGATAAGCCAAATGGTTTAATTCTGCTGCAATGTTTTGTGGCCTTATGGTCTTATGGTACCTCACTCATGGCTAAGGTCATTTTAAATATCTCTGGTAGGGCCCCTGTAATTTCCGCATTAGGTTCTGAGGGAACACCTTGTCTGCGAGAGCAACCTCATGCTTTCTTCTAGCCCTCACAATTTTGTTTTTAAGAGCTCCTGCATTTCTTATACTCCTCAAGTACCTCATACATCAGCTATGCACCGCCTCCTTTTTCTAAACCAGGGCCTCGATATCTTGAAATCCAATTTCCCCTAAACCTGTTATCCTTGCCTTTTATTCTGACAGGAATATAAAAACTCCATACTCCCAAAATTTCACTTTCGAAGACCTCCCACTTACCAAGTACACCTTTGTCAGAAAACATGTCCCAAGCCACACTTGCCAGATCCTTTCTGACGCCATCAAAATTAGACTTTCTCCTCTTTAACCTGAGGATCAGACCTACCCTTCTCAGTAATTACTTTAAATATAATGGCATTATGATCACTAGGAGCAAAGTGTTTCCCTACACAATCTTCTGTCACCTGCCCTGTCTCATTCCCTAACAGGAGATACAGTATTGCACTCTCTCTAGTTGAGACCTCTATGTACTGATTAAGGAAACTTTCTTGAACACATCTAACAAGCTCCATTCCATCCAGTCCTTTTACAGTATGGGAGTCCAAATGAATATATGGAAAGCTAAAATCACCTACTATCCCATTCTTGCAACAGTCTGCGATGTCTCTACGTTTGCTCCTCTACATTCCGTGGATGTTGGGTGGTCTATAAACACCATTAACATGGTCATCCCTTTCTTATTCCTCTGTACTATCTATAAAACCTCATTAGAGAAGCTCTCCAATCTGTCCTGACTGAGCATTTTCCCCTCCAGGTCAGCTGCAAACTGTCTCATCTCTACAGGTTCTACCCTCCCTGGAGGAGAACCTAATGACTTGAAAATCTGAAACCATTCCTCCTGCACCAACTCTTTGCCCATGTGTTAAACTTTATGATCTTCCTATTTCCGTCCTCACTAGCACACGGGATGGGTAGCAATCCTGAGATCACAACCCTGGAGGTCCCGTCCTTTAAGTAAGCACCTAACTCACTTTGCAGGACCTTGTTGCCCTTCCTGCCCATTTGATTGGTACCGCCATAGACCACGACTTCTGGCTCCTCACCCTCCCATTGAAGAATGTTGTGTGCTCGATCTGATATGTCCCTGACTCTGGTACCTGAAAGGCAATATACTATCCAGGATTCATGTTCTCTTTCGCAAAACTGCCTGCCTGTTCCCCTAGATAATAAATCCACTATCACTGCAGTTGCCTCATCTTCCACCTTCTCTTCTGAGCCAGACTGCTGTCCAAGGTGGAATACCTGCTGCTGAGGAAACGTCCACAGTGTACTCTACACTGGCTGTCTATCTCCTTTCCTCCTCCTGACAGTCACCTAGTTGCCTGCGTCTTATATCTTGGGTGTAACTACCTCCCTGTATCTCCAGTCGATCAGTCTCTCAGCCTGCCAAATAATCTGTTCATCCAGTGTCAGCTGTAATTCCTTAACACATTCTGAAAGAAGCGGCAGCTGGATGCACTTCCTCCATGCACAGTCGTCAAGAACACTGGAGGTCCCCCAAGAGGAGCAGTCGACTATCCTGCCTGGCATCCACACTGCTCTAACTGAACAATGAGAAAGAAAGAAAAAAAAATTAAATGAAAAAAAATCTACCTGCAGCCTGCGCCTCTCCTTGCCAAGAGCCAAAGCTAAAAGAGAGGTGAGAATAGATATTGGGCCACTAGAAAAGGATGCTGATGAGATAGTTATGGCGTTTGGGCTTAATAAGTACTTTGCATCAGTCTTCATTGTTGAAGACACTAGCAGTGTGCCAGAGATCCATGAGTGTTGGGAAACAGGAGTGAGTACCTTTGCTATTACAAAGGAAAAAGTGCCAGGCAAACTGAAAGGTCTTAAGGTGGATAAGTCACCTGGACCAGATGGAGTACATCCCAGAGTTCTGAAACGGGTTGCTGAAGAGACAATGGACGCATTGGTCATGAGAATCACTTGATTCTGTCATGGTCCCAGAGGACTGGAAGATTGCAAATGTCACTCCACTTTTTAAGAAGGGAGGAAGGAAAAATAAAGGAAATTATGGGCCCCTTGGGCCAATCTCAGTTGTTAAGAAAGTGTTGGAGTCTGCTGTTAAGGATGAGGTTTCAAGGTGCTTGGAGACTAATGATAAATTAACTCAAAGTCAGCATGATTTCTATAAAGGGAAATCTTGCCTGACAAACCTATTAGAGTTCTCTGAGGAAGTAACAAGCAAGATGGACAAAGGAGAGGTGGTGGATGTCATTTACTAAGATTTTCAGAAGGCATTTGATAAGGTGCCACACATGAGGCTGCTTCATAAGCTAAAATCCTATGGCGTTACAGGAAAGATACTGGCATGGATAGAGGAATGGCTGACAGGTAGAAGGCAGCGAGTGGGAATAAAGGGGGCCTTTTCTGTTTGGCTGCCAGTGATTAGTGGTGTTCCTCCATGGTCAGTATTAGAACTGTGACTTTTCACATTGTCAATGATTTGGATAATGGAATTGATGGCTTTGTGGCAAAGTTTGCAGATGGTATGAAAATAGGTGGAGGAGTAGGTAATGCTGAGGAAGTAATGCAATTGCAGCAAGACTTAGACAAAAGGAAGAATAGGCAAAAAAGCAGCAGATAGAATACAGTCAACACACACAAGTTGCTGACGGAACTCAGCAGGCCAGGATTGTTTGTGATTTAATGGAATATAGTGTTGGGAAATGTGGAAAATGATGCATTTTGGTAAAAGGAACAGAAGTGCAGACTATTATCTAAATGGGGAGAAAATTTAAATATCAGAGGTGCAAAGAGACTTAAGAGTCCTTGTGCAAGGTTCACATAAGATTAATTTACAATTTGAGTCTGTGGTGAAGAAGACATTCATTTCAAGGAGAATAGAATATTAAAGTAAGGAGATAATGCTGAGGTTTTGTAAGACACAAGTCAGATTGTACCTGGAGTATTGTCAACAGTTTTGGGCCCCATATCTCAGAAAGGGCGTTGTCATTGGAGAGAGTACAGAGGAGTTCACTAGAATAGTTCTGGAAATGAAGTGGGGGTTAACATATGAGGAGCATTTGGCAGCTTTGGGCCTGTACTCACTGGAATTTAGAAGAATGCTGGGTGATCTCATTGAAATCTACCAAATCTTGAAAGGACCAGATAGGATGGATGTGGAGAAGATGCTTCCTATGGTGGGGGTATCCAGAACTAGAGGACTCAGTCTCAAAATTGAGGGGTGACCCTTTAGAACAGAGGTAAGAAGAATGTTTTTTAGCCAGAGTGTAGTGAATCTATGGAATGTTCTGCCACAGAGGCTGTAGAGGCCATGACCATGGGAATATGTACAGCAAAAGTTGATAATTTCCTGATTGGTCAGTGCATCAAAGGTTATGGCGAGAAGGCAGGTGTATAGGGCTGAGTGGAATCCAGGATCAGCTATGATGAAATGGCAGAGAGGATTCAATGGGCTGAATGGCCTAATTCTGCTCCTAAACCTTATGGTCTTATACCTATCTGATCAAGTCTAATAGTCTTTAATTTTTCATAAACTTCTCCTCTACCTCCAACAAAACCATCATCCACCAACTTACGTGCCTTGCATATGCACTTGCAAATCATTTATATAAAATACAAATGATAAAGGCCCCAGCACTAACCCATGTGGCACACCACTAGACCACATCCTCCAATCTGAGAGGCAACCCTTGACCATCACTCTCTGCTTCCTACCATGGAGCCAATTATGAATCCAATTCCCACCATATAGGCCATGCCATCTTTTCACAGCTACCGCTGTACAGAGGTCTGAAGTCCCACACCATCAGGTTGAAGAACAGTTACTTCTCTTCAGCAGTTCTGTTCTGGCACCAACTGTAAAAATCTTCATAACCATTTCAGTTTAACAACACTATGAATACCTTGCATTAAAACAGACTTTTTGCTGTAATTGTGTTTTTTTCTTGTAAAATTCATGTACAGTTTGTTTCTCTTGTGAATGCTGCTATGTGATGCTTTGTGCCTTTGATGCTATTGCAAGATCTTCATTGCAACCATACATAAATGTACATATGCATGACAATAAACTCAACTTTGATTTTGAATTTAATAAAATGGTAGAACTATGTCATCATTGACTGTTAGTTTTTGTTATTAAATGAATTTAAATTCCATAGCTGCTCTGACAGGATTTGATCTTATATAACTGGATTGTTGGTCCAGATCTCTGTTTCTAGGTGGGTAAGTTAACCATCAGCATTGAATCAGAATCAGAGTCAGGTTTATTATCACCGACACATGGTGTGGAATTTGTTGTACCACATACCCTAATTATGAATTTTTAAGCATTCTTGCTACTGAAATTCCTATCAGCACGTCTGAATTTCTAATTTGGTTGATATTTGAGCTGCTATTGGTGGAATCATGTCAACATTGAACAGCAGAGAAGCAAAACCAATTTTTTGCCCCTGGTAATCATTACTAGGTCAAATAAGAGGTTGGTCGCTAAGGTTTCTACGTTTTAAAAGTTCAGTTTAGAACAACTGATTTCACAATGTTTGTATATTCTACACAAATTTTATTATTTTGTTCATTTTAAGGGGGAAACTTGCAGAGATTT
The DNA here is from genome assembly GCF_030144855.1 of Hypanus sabinus. Taxonomy (NCBI): domain Eukaryota; kingdom Metazoa; phylum Chordata; class Chondrichthyes; order Myliobatiformes; family Dasyatidae; genus Hypanus; species Hypanus sabinus. Next base: position 49,751,586 of record NC_082708.1, on the reverse strand, counting down.
ATCCTGAAATTAAGGTGATGCAAGATCTCAGTGGGCGTATTAAACAGTTTTAAGCACCCTAAGGACCAAAAGCAGTATCTCCTCTTTCTTTTCAGTCCTGATGAAGGGTCTCGCCCAAAGGTCGACTGTTTATTCTTTCCCATAGATGCTGCCTGGCCTGCTGAGTTCCTCCAGCATTTTGTGTGTTGCTTTGGATTCCCAGCATCTGCAGATGTTCTCGTGTTTGTAAAATCATGAATTTGTTTTCTGTATGTTGATCAGAATCACACCTTGATTAATTGTCAAATCACGCCGACTTTGTCATGCATTTACTGTAATAATATTAAATGTATTCCTCAGTTTAGACAGAAATATCGTCATCACATCGTAAATTTTCTCGAGCTGGATCCGCCAACAGGTTATCGATGTGGTTGGGTATTTACACATTCTGCGCGCGTGTGTGTTAATTCTTTACATAAAATCCGAAAAAAGCTTTCGTCAAATAAGTCCATGCGCACGTTCGAGCTCAACATCAAACGCGGCTCCCCTGGAGCGCCCGCCTCCTCCCGTGTGCTATTAGTTCATACACCCACCTTCCCACTTTGCCCGACCTGTGATTGGAGGAAATCAATGTCAAGCATCGCCCTCGGGCCGTTGAACGCCGCCTCCCTCTTCCCGGGCTTGGTTTTCCGGCACCAGCGAGAGAGCTGAGTTTGCAGCATTGGAGGCTGGACGGGTGACCGGACCAGGATTTCTGCTGCAGTAACAATTGGTTAAATATATATTTACCAGGTTGCCGTCATTACTTTGAAATATATTTGACTTGTTTTTGGTTTTATTTGTTTAACCAAATCAGCATTTTACCGAAACTGTGCGTAAGGAAAAAGAAAAAGTTATGTCATGGAAGCTATTTGGATCTATCAGTTCCGTCTGATAGTGATCGGAGACTCGACGGTGGGCAAGTCCTGCCTCCTCCGGAGGTTCACCGAAGGCAAATTCAACGACTCGTCTGACCCCACGGTCGGCGTGGACTTCTTCGCCAGGCTGGTGGAAATCGAGCCGGGGAAGAGGATCAAATTACAGCTGTGGGACACGGCGGGCCAGGAGCGGTTCAGGTGCGCGGCGTATGGTTTAGTTCGGTGTTTTTTCCGCTTTTTGAGGTAGATGGAGAAGGTAGTGGGGCGGGCGGGCGAGCGCGCTATAGCTGCTGGACTTTGCTCGTGGGAGATGTCCTTGATTTGCATCACTTCAAACGGCAAGCGAAACAATGCAACTTTGGAAAGCGACCTATACAGTCTCTTTGGGAATCGATTTGAGAAATCTGTTCTGTTCTCTCGTGATTTTTATTATTATACCAGCATACTTGTGTTTCTGGTCTGTCCGTGGTACTGCTGATTTTATTACGTCTGCATAAGCGGTTTTATTTCCAGCTGGGTTAATTTATAACTGCCATTGATGAGAGCAGCACAAGTAAGAAAAGTATTTAAAATTATCCCACTAACTAAATCCCTCTTTCATGTTTATTCGGCTAATTTATGTTTGGCATATTTGAATTGGACTGACTATTGGGTAAACGCGAGGGTTAGCGGTATTTATTTGAAATTGTAGGTTGGGACTCAGACTTATCAACAAACTGTTAAACCCCTTAGGCAAACTGAACCCTAAACGACTATAGAATTGGAATCTGGAGATTTGAGACAGATTTAATTTATAACAACTTGAACAACTGCAATGAACGTTGTAACAAATAGGCTATTTGCCTGCTTAATTCTGTGCTGTGAATTTTGACCGACCATAGCTAACTTGCACCCCTTTACAAAGCTGGGCTGTAAAGTGTTGGTACCAGATTCAAAATGTACCTGTGGCACTGCAAACTTGCTTTTAACTCTTGGTTTTCTTGAGCGTTTTGATATTAGAAGCAGTAGATATGCTTGTTAGCATTTCAGTGTATAGTACAGGATAAAAAAAAGTGGCAGATAAAATACAGTATAGGGAAGTATATGGTAATACGCTTTGGTAGAAGAAGTAAAGGTGTAAGTTATTTTCTAAACAGGAAGAAAATTTTAGAAATCAGAAGTGAAAAGTGACTGGGAGTCTTCATGCAGGATTCCCTAATAGTTAACTTGCAAGTTCAGTTGGTGGTAAGGAAGGCAAATGTAATATTAACATTCATTTAGAGAGCAGGAGAATAGAAAAGCAAGGATATAATGCTGATGCTTTATAAGGCATTAGACTGCACTTGGAGTATTGTCAGCAGTTTTGGGCCCTTATCTAAAATATCATAACTATCTTGTGAATGAAAGAGTTAATGTATGGGGAGTATTTGATAGTTCTGGGATTACTCGCTGAAGCTTAGAAGAATAAGGGCGATCTCACTGAAACCTATTGAATGTTGAAAGAGATGCGAAAAGGATGTTTTCTATGATGTGGACATAGGGGACACAGCCTCAGAATAGAAGAACAACCATTGAGAACAAAAATTATGAATTTCTTTACCCAGAGAGCGGTAAATCTGTGGAATTCATTGCTGCAGGTGGCTGTGGAGGCCAAGTCATTTAAAGCGGTTTATTTAAAGCGGAGGTTGGTAGGTTCCTGATTAGACAGGGTGTGGAAGGTTATGGGAAGAAGGCAGAGAATGGGGTTGAGAGGGATAATAAATCAGCCATGATGGAGCAGACTCAGTGGGCTGAATGGCCTAATTCTGGCCCTATGTCTTGTGATCTTATTGTCTTATCATTCTTAACATGATCAACGCTCTGCTTTAAAAATGATAATGAAATTAAATTTCTCTTTAGTGGTATTATTTTGATGTGTGTAATTTTAGTACAATTATTGATATGAATTTGGGTTTAGTATTTTAAACAGAGAATTGGCATCTTAAATCTTTAACATCACGTCTTGTTATTCTCAATTGGTCAATTCCTAGTCCATGTTTTGTCACCTAAAATTGTTTATTTGCACGTGTCCACTTTAAAATTTAATCTGGCATCCAATATACTAACTTGCCTTGGTCTTTCTTGGTACCTTTGCAGTCCTCCTCACTTAGCAGATATAGTTTCTTGCACTTCTGTCCAAATCATTTGTCCATCACAGCAGTAGACTTGATTACACCACCTCCAATTCTTCCAAAAATACCTCTTGTTTTCTTATTTCTACTTGGCCTTGCTGCAATTCAGCTGGTGAAATCATTCAAAAAGGTTTTTTAAGTAAGAATTTCCAGGACTTGAGACCCAGTTTTGGCCAAAAATAGACTTTATTGAGTCAGTGGTAGGTGATGAAGGTTATTCATCTACTACTGTTACACCAGGTGATGTAGATAATGTTGCCAAAGAAACCTTGATCTCATTTGGCAGTGCACTCTGTAGGTAATATATTTGACACACTGGCTGACAATGGAATGTTCTGGTATGACCTGGATGATTATGAGTTGGTTGTAAGTGATCATACGAGAGCATACTCGGATGAGAACTTCTGATGTGCCTTCTATGAGAGGCTTTGATGAGTCAGGATATCAACTGAATACTGAGTCATTCATCTGCTCCAAATACCATTGGCCTAGTTTGAGTTTTAATCAATTGTTACCACCCTAAGATATCAATATTGAGAAAATTGGTGATGCTAATTCTATTCAAGTTGAAGTAGAAGTACTGTAGCAAAGCAACAAAGGCATTGTGAAGTATATTTGTGATGCAATTGTTACTTGCCTAAAAGTCCAAGCCTGATTATTAACCATATTTTGGTATACGGCTTCCTCATTGCAAATGGAGCTGAACTTTCTACAGTCATTAACAAACTGGCAACTGTGACCTCTAATAGAAGGGAAGTTATTGATCAAGCAGTAGAAGAAAGTTGGGCCAGGAAAGATGTTCTGAAGATTTCTGACTGTGATGTCTTGGGGCTTTGATAATCAACCTTTAACCTGATTCCATGGGATGTAGTAGCCATTTGAAATTTTTTTAAATTTGCCTGACAGCAAATTTTGGAGGTCAAAGGCTTATTGCTGCTGATTAATGCCAATCAGTGATCATGAATAGGTGTATTTATTTCAGTTTTTATACACACAAAAATAGATAAATGACTGAAAGCAGTTGATGCAGCAAAAGCCACAAAACTATTCAATATTGAAGATCTGAGCTTGAAAACTAACTTTGCCTGCACCCAAGCCATCCCGGTACAGTTATAGTATTGACATTTACCCAACAATGTGAGGGGAAAACATCCTTTTCACAAAAAGCAGGATAAATGCAATGCAGTCCAATCAGTCTGTAGGTCAATCATCAACACAGTGATGGAAGGTCTTATTGACAGTGCTATCAAATGGCATTTACTCAACAATAACCTGTTTAATAGTGCCACTTTGGGCTTTACCAGGATCACTTGAGTTCAGACCTCAACATGTCCTTGGTCCAAACATAGACCACAGAAACTGAATTCCTGAGGTAACAGTGATATTTGACAGTGAGTACCCCTGAAGTCAGTGGATATCAACAGGAAGACATTGCACTGGCTGAAAGTGTATCTTTCCTCAACTATTTACAATACATACGTTAATGACTTGGGATGATGAGACCCAACAGTACTGTAGCTAAATTTGCTAATGATATAAAGTAGATGTGACTTTTGCAAATTTTGAGAAGGACACAAAATGCTTGCAAAGGGGATATAGTTAGTTATGAATAGATATAAATGGATCAATGGAATGAGCAAGAATTTAGCAGCTAGGATATGATGTAGGAAAATTTAAGGCTATCCACCTCAGAAAGAAGAATCAAAATTTAAAAAATATATATCATTTAAATGGAACGACACCATGCAATATTGTGCAAAGGGATCTGTGGCCCTAGATCATGAAACACAAAGGGTGAACATGTAAGTACAGCAAGTAATGCAGAAAGCAGGTGAAATTTTGGCTTTCATTGAATGGAGTATGGAATACAAAAGTAGAGATGTTTTAATGCAACTTTGCAGGATTCTGCACAAACTGTACCTGAGTTACTGCATACAGTATAGCTTTGGAGTCCATATGTAAAAAAAGGTGCATTGGAGGCATGCAGACAAGACTCACTAGTTTAATTCCTGGTATGAAAGGATTGACGTTGGAAGAGGGGTTGAGTAAGTTGCTTATATACCCATAAAACTTTTCAGAAGTGATCACATGGAAATGTAAACATGAGGAAATCTGCAAATGCTGGAGATTCAAGCAACACACACAAAATGCTGGTGGAATGCAGCAGGTCAGGCAGCATCTATAGGGAGAAGTGCTGTCGACGTTTCGAGCCGAGACCCCTCCTTGCCTGCAAGTTAACCTGTAGGGAATCCTGTAGAAGTACTCCCAGATCCCTTTGAACCTCTGACTTTTGAGGTTTTTTCCCTATTTAGATAATATTCTATACCTTTATTCCTTCTATCAAAGTGCATGGCCATACACTTCCCCACATTCCATCTGCCATTTCTTTGTCCATTCTTCCAGTCTAAGTTCTTCTGCACACTACCTGCTCTTCCTATCTTTGTATTGTCTGCAAACTTGGCCACAAAGCCATCATTGCCATTGTCCAAATCATTGACATATAATGTAAAAAAAAAGCAGTCTCAACACTGACCCCTGCATATCACCACTTGTCACTGGCAGCCAACCAGAAAAGGTCCCCTTTAATCCCAGTTTTTGTCTCCTGCCTGTCAGCCAATCTTCTATCCATGCTAGTATCTTTCCTGCAATGTCATGGGCTCTTTCTTTGTTAGCTTCATGTGCGGCACCTTATCAAAGGCCATTTGAAAATCCAAGAACACAACATCCACTGACTCTCCTTTGTCTATTTGCCTTTGCATCTTGTAGGTTCATTTCTAGCTAATTAACGTGACATAAGAAATAGCAAGTGGAGTCAAATGCTTTCTTGAGTCTCCTCTGCTGTGTGATAAAATTATGGCTGATATTCTACCTTGCCCACTTTGTCTTCCAGTCCTTGAATCCCATAATCACCTCTATATTAAAAATTGATGATCACAGCCTTAAATATTCTCTATTTACAAACTTCTGAAGTGAAGAGATTTCTCTTCATGTCAACCCCAAATAATTGGCCTTCCCTAAATTATGTTAGTGGTTATCACAATGCTCTTGCAGCTTGAGGCATTTTGGAGTTCAAAGTTCAATTCCAGTGCCTTTTGTAAGGAGTTTGTATGTTCTCCCCTTGAGTATGTGGGTTTCCTCCGGGTGCTCCAGTTTCCTCCCATTATTATTTCATGTCCACAACAATTTACCTTTCACTACCATGTAAACCTTGGTGGAAGTAACCAGTACACAAATTTACAGTTCATTGTAAATTATCCTGTGATCAGGCTAACGTTAAATAGATGGGGTTCTGAGTGGTGTGGCTCATTGGGCCGGAAGGGCCTGTTCTACGCTGTATCTCAAAGTGAAATAAAATAAATATACACCACCACCACCTTGCTAACTCAGGTCAATCTGTCTATATCACCCATCACCCAGAACATACCCTCTTCTCATTGTTACCGTCAGGAAGGAAATGCAGAAGCCTAAAGGCACACACTCAGTGATTCAGAACAGCTTCTTCCCATATGCCATCCGATTTCTAAATGGACATTGAACCAATGAACACTACCTCACTTTTTTTATTGTTGATGTTTTTGCACTATTTATAATTTAACTATTTAATATACTGTAAGACCATAAGACATAGGGGCAGAATTAGGCCATTTGACACATGAAGTTTGTTCCGCCATTTCATCATGGCTGATCCAATTTTCCTCTTGGCCCCAATCTTCATGCCTTGACCAATCAAGGATCTATCAACCTCCATTTTAAATACAGGCTTGGCCTCCACAGATGCCTCTGGCAAAGAATTCCACAGATTCACCACTCTCCGGCTAAAGAAATTCCTTCTCATCTTTGTTCTAAAAGGACACCCCTCTATTTTGAGGCTGTGTCCTCTAAGACTCTCCCACCATAGGCAATATCTTTTCCACATCAACTCTATTAAGGCCTTTCACCATTTGATAGGTTTCAATGAGGTCACTCCTCATTCTTTTGAATTCTGGTGAATACAGGGTCAGAGCCATCAAACACTCTTTATATGACAAGCTGTTTATTCCTGGAATCATTTTTGTGAACCTCTTTTGAACCCCCACCAGTTTCAGCACATTCTAAGATTAGGAGCCCAAAACTGTTCACAATACTTTTAAGTAAGGCCTCATCAGTGCTTTATAAAGTTTAAACATTACATCCTTGCAGTCCTAAGTTCCTTTGGGCCCCAATTTTTTGTATTGTTTCTCCATTTGGAAAATAGTCAACACTTGCAATTCCTCTACCAAAATGCATGACCATACACTTCCCAACACTGTATTCCCTCTGTCACTTCTTCATCCATTCTCCTAATCTGCCTAAGTCCTTCTGTAGCATCTCTATTTCTTCAAAACTACCTGTTCCTCCATTTGTCTTTGTATCGTCTGCAAACTTTGCAACAAAGCCATCAATTCCACCATCCAAATCATTAACATATAACATAAGAAGTATCGGTCCCAATCAGCAGTCACTGGCAGTCAACTAGAAAGTGCTCCCTTTAGTCCCAATCTTTGCCTCCTGCCAGTCAGCCACTGCTTTATTCAGGCTAGAATCTTTGCTGTTAGCAGCCTCATGTGTGGCACCCTGTCAAAGGCCTTCTGAAAATCCAAATACACAACGCCAACCATTTTCCCTTTATCTATCCTGCTTGTTATTTATCAGATCTGTAGGAGTGATGATGTTAAACGTAGTCAATAAACGGCAGCCTGACATAAGTATTACTATTGTCCAGATGATCCAAGGCCGTGTGAAGCATCCGCTGTAGACATAGTATGGCAATAGGCAAATTGCAGTGCGTCCAGGTCAGTGTTGAGACAGGAGTTGATTCCAGTGATAACCAACCTCTCAAAGCACTTCATCTTCGTGGATGAGAGTGCTTCTCAACAATAGTTGTTAAGGCATCTCACCCTGCTCTTCTTGGGCACTGGTATGATTGTTGCCCTTTTGAAGTAGGTGGGAACTTCTGACTAGCAATGAGAGATTGAAAATGTCTTTGAATACATCCCGACAGTTGGTTATGGGGCCTTTTGGCTTACGATGATTCACCCTCTGACATCGGTCTATGAGACAGAGATCACAGGGTCACCAGGTGCTGCAGGGATCCTCAAAGCTGGAGTTTCATTCTCCCTTTCAAAGTATGCATAAAAGACGTTAAGCTCGTCTGGGAGCGAAGCATCACTGCCGTTCATAATGTTAGGCTTTGCTTTGGCCTGCAAACCCTGCCAGAGTTGACGTGCATCCGATTCTACCTCTAACTTCACTCAGAATTGTTCTTTTGCTCTTGATCGAGCCCTCCATATGTTGTACCTGGCCTTCTTGTATAGTCTTGGATTACCAGACTTAAATGCCACATATCTAGCCCTCAGCAGACTATGAATCTCCTGGTTCCTCTATATCTTTTGATTTCGGTATGTATGGTGTATTCTCGTAGGCACACACTAATCCACACTGTTTTTAATGAAGTCAGTGATAACTGTGGTATACTCATTCAGACTGCAAGATGAATCCCTGAATACAGTCCAGTCCACTGACTCAAAGCAGTCCTATAAGTGGCTCCTGTGCCTTCCTTGTCTGTATCTTCTTGGTCCTTGCTACTAGTGCTGTGGTCTGCCTATACTCAGGAAGTAAAAGTACAGCCATGAGATCAGACTTTCCAAAGTGTGCATGTGAGGTGGCCCGATAAGTTCTCTTGATGGTTGTATAACGATAGTCCAGTCTGTTGGCTCCTCTGGTTCCACAAGTAATATGTTGATGATAATTATTTAGAGACTTTTTCAAGCTGGTTTCTTTAAAATCCCCCAGAGTGATGGGGAAGGCATCAATCAGGGTGCACCGTTTCATACCTGTTGATTACATTGTTCAGTTCATCTAGAACCTGAGGTGGGGTGTACATGTTACCAAAACTCCCACACAGACAAAATGGATGACACTTGATCGTGAGATGTTCCAGGTGGGGTCCAGACTGGGACAGAAACGCTAATCATAAAGTATACTCTGCCTCTGAAAGTACTATCTTGACTGTGAATTGTAAAGCCAGATAGAAGTATTGCTTTGTCTGGAAAGACTGGGGATATCCAAGTCTCTGTAAAACAAAAAAAACCAGCAGTCCTTGATGTCCCTCTGGTACAAAATCTTGCTCTGAGATTTTTGATTTTATTTACCAGAGACTCTAAGTGTGCCAGCAGAATTTTGTGTGTGTGTGTGTAAATAAATTTTGTGGGGTTTTTTGCTATTTTTGGCATAAATTCTATAAAAGCTAATTTTATTCTACATCTCAAATTCTTGGCAGTGATTACTTAAGGGTGAATTTCCATTACCTAAACAGCCAAAACATGAAGATGCTTTGCCTCAGAGTTACATTATTGTTCCCAAGGTTCAGAGACCCAAAACATTCAGATGTTTAAGGTGTGTCGTAGCACAATTTGCCTGCCCAACTGGTTGCACCCGCATGTTAACTACTTGCATTTCATGTACAAACACATATATACCAGACTGGACACCAGCATTACCCTATCTTTAAAAAAAATACAGTACTGCTTTGCTCTCCTGTGCTTTTTTTAAAAAAAAGCTTATCTTTGCATTTCCCCACAATATATTTTTTGGCACTTGTCCACTCAGCTGACTGGTCTATAACCCTTTGCATTCTCTTCACAGCACAGTCTACCAAGCTTTGCACAGTATGTCGGTAAACTTGCTTTGCTCTCTGTCTTTTGTAACTAGATTATTAACATTAATTGTAAATAGTCAAGGCTCATGTACTGATCTTTGGTGTATCCCACCTATCAACCTGAAAATGGTTTGTTTATTCCTAATTTGTCCTAAGTTGCCTCTGGAGGGAGCCCTTTTCTTGAAACCACCTTTAGTTATTTAATCCTTGTTTAACATCATTGGGGAAAAATGTGGCAATGTTCATCACTCTATGAACTTCAGTAGCAATACTGATCAAATTCTGGTGATATGGCTTGCAGATGAATCCTGGGAAGAAGCTTTTTTTTAAACCAAGTGTTAGTTCCATGTCTGTAACAATTTTGCTTTCACTACAATGTAAACATTGGTAACCAGTACACAAAACCTCAGGTTCCTCTTTCACACTGAGGACATCTTTCATGTGTTATGTTGCACTACCAGTATTTTAAAGTGGATACCTTCCAGAACTATGAATGCACAAACTATTTAGGAGCAATAGTAAGCCACTCAGTTTGTCAAACCTACTCCACAATTTAATAAGATTAGGGATGACCCTTACTGTAACTATAACTTTATGATTCCTGTCTACTTACAGTAATTTTTAACCCTTTGGCACACCAAGAAACTATCTACCTCTGTTTTTAAAAATAAATAAATAAATAAATCTCAAATTCGCTGCTTCCACAACCTTTTAAAGAAGAGAGTTCCTAAGATTCATAACACTGCGTGTGTGAAGCGAAACATTTTGGAAAGTCAAACCAGACTAGGATTTATACAATGAATATTGGGACATTAGGGAGTGCAATCTTACAAGTCTTTAAAATTATAAGAAGGTAAGGGAGTCTAAAACTAGGTTTAGGGTGAGGGGAAATATTTAAAATGGATATGAGGGGCAATATTTCCATGCAGGGGGTGATCAATATGTGGAATGAGCTGTCAAAACAAGTGGTTAGGGTAGGTACAATAGTATAATTTAAGAGGCTCTTGGATAGGTATGTGAAGAAGAGGGACCTGGAGGAGCATGAGCAGAACACAAGAAATTGGGACTAGCTAGGTAACAATGTGGTGGGTGAGGATTGGTTGTTCCAAAGTGTCTGTAATTGTGCTATACTGCTCTAGGAACTTAAGACCAAGAGAGAAAAGTTTGCCTCATCTGTCTTAAATAAGTGTCCTTAACTTTGGGTATAGGCCATCTAATGCAAATGAGGACAGCATAATGTAAATCTTTGGACCAACACTGGTTCAATAAGCAGTGTTGGTTCAATATGGAGTGTAAAAGAGCATGATGGAAGCAACACCAAAATGGAAATTAAAATGAACAGCAAACCTGGTAAAGTTACAGTACAAGATTATATGCATTCTAAATATGAAACCACATAGTATAGAACAAGTAGTGCAATTCTGTTGAGTAAGATAAATCTTCTATTATCCATCGGTGAATAATAAGACGGTAAGTGCTAGGGGCAGAGTTAGGCTATTCAGCCCAGTGACTCTGCTCTGACGTTTCATCATGGCTGATCCGTTTTCCTTTTCAATCCCATTCTCCTGCCTTCTTCTCATAACATTTCACATCCTGACTAATCAATAACCTATCAACCTCTGCCTTAAATATACTCAAATACAACCGTCCCACAGATTTACCACCCTCTGCCTAAAGAATTTCCTCTTCACCTATGTTGTAAATGGATGTCCCTCTGTTTTGAAGCTATGCCCTCTGGTCCTAGACTATCCCACTACAGGAACTATCCTCTCCACATTCAATCCATTTATGCCTTTTAACATTCAATAGTTTCAGTGAGATCCCCCTCATTCTTCTAAATTCCTGTAAACACTCAGAGCCATTAAACACTCCTTGTACGATATCCCTTTCATTCCTAGAACCATCCTTGTGAAACTCCTCTGAATCCTCTCCAGTCTCAGCACATCCTTTCTTCATATTCTAGTCCTCTCAACACGAAAACTAATTTTGCATTTGCCACCTTCATCCACTGAATCAACCCACAAGATGACCCTTAGGAAGTCTAACACGAGGACTCCCAAGTCTATTTGCATGACAGAGTTTTGAATTTTCTGCCTATTTAGAAAATAGTCTACACTTTTTTTTTAACCAAAGTGTAGAACCATACACTTCCCAATACAGTAAAAGAAGCAGTCCCAACACCGACCCTACGGAACACCATTAATCACTGGCAGCCAACCAGAAAAGGCTCACTTTATTCCCACTCTTTGCCTCCTGCCAATCAGCCAAACTTCTATCTATGCTAGTAACTCTCCTGTAATTCAATGAGCTCTTATCTTGTTCAGCAGCCTCATGTGTGACACCTAGTCAAAGGTCTTCTGAAAATCCAAATACGCAACATTCATTGACTCTCCTTTGTCTATCCTGCTTGTTATTTCCTAAATGGATTCCAACAGATTTGCCAGGCAAGATTTTCCCTTAAGGAAACCATCCTGACTTTCACCTTTTTTTTATCATGTGTCTCCGAGTACACTGAGACCTCATCCTTAACAATCGACTCTAACATCTTCCCAACCACTAATGTCAAGCTAACTGGCCTATGATTCCTTTCTTCTATTTTCCTCCCTTCTTGAAGAGTAGAGTGACATTGGCAAATTTTCAGTCCTCCAGAACCATGCCAGAATCTAGTTATTCTTGAACGATCATTACTAACGCCTCCATAATCTCTTTAGCTACCCATTTAAGAATCCTGGAGTATAGTCCATCTGGTCCAGGTTACTACCTTCAGACCTTACAGTTTCCCAAGCACCTTCCCCCAGAAAATAGCAATTGCACTTGCACACTCGAAATTCCAACATTCTGTTAGTGTCTTTCATAGTGAAGGTAGATGCAAAATGTATATATTCAGTTTATCTGCCATTTCGTTGTCCCCCACTACCTCTCCAGTGTCATTTTCCAGCAGTCCAATGTCTACTCTCATCTCTCTTTTACTCTATATATCTGAAAAAAAACTTTTGGTTATCTCTTTGACATTATTGGCTAGCTTACAGTCATATTTCATCTTTTCCCTCCTTATGGCTTCTTTAGTTGCCATCTGTTGGTTTTTAAAAGTTTCCCAATCCTCTAACTTCCCACTAATCTTTGCTCTATTATATGCTCTCTCTTTGGCTTCTATGTTGGCTTTGACTTACTTGTAGCCACGGTTGCATCATCCTGCCTTTAGAATCATCCTCCTTCTTTGGAATGGATCTATCCTGCACCTTCCAAATTGCACCCAGAAACTCCAGCTATTGCTGTTCTGCTGTCATCCCTGCTAATGTACCTTTCCAAACAACTTTAGCCAGCTCCTCTCTCCTCTGTAATTCCCTTCATCCACTGTAATACTCATGCATCTGACTTTAGCTTCTCCCTCTCAAATTGCAGGATGAATTCTATCATGATTACTGCTTTCTACAAATTCTTGTACCTTAAGCTCCCTAATCAAATCTAGTTCATTACACAACACCCAGATCCAGTACCACCTTTCCTCTCGTGGGCTCAACCACAAGCTGCTCTTAAAAAGCCATTTTGTAGGCATTCTGCAAATGATCTCTCTTGGGATCCAGTACCAACTGATTACCTGCATATTGAAATCCCCCTTGACTATCATAACATTGCCTTTATGACCTGTATTTTCTACCTCCCCATTGTAATTTGTGGCCCATATTCTGGCTACTGTTTGGAGGCCTATTTATAATTCTCATCTTTTTACCCTTGTTTTTTAACTCTACCCACAAGGATCCTACAAATCCTGATCTTGTATCACCTCTTTCCAAGGATTTTATTTTGTTTTTATCAATGGAGCTACCCCGCGCTCTCTACCTACCTGCCTGTTTTTTCCGATATGAATTGGATGTTAAGCTCTTAACTATGATCTTCTTTCAGCCATGGCTCAGTGATGCCCACAATACCATACCTGCTAATCCCTAACCACATTGCAAGATCATTTACCTTACTCATGGTGACAGTTACTGCGAATGGCATGGAAGAATCTGCCAATGTCCCCAAACCCAGAGAGTGGGCTAAAGTATTCACAGCCATCTCACCCTCATACACAGGTCCCCATCAAACAGAAATCAGTCTTCTTTTTTTTCTATTAATAAGTTATAATCATCCCATATTTAACCAAGTAGGATTTACTTTACAGCTTTGCAAGTCCTGTTCACCAGGGTGTCTGCAATGAAACTCCCTGTTTGCTATGCAGATATTTCAAACACCTGCAAAATTTCTTGAACAAATGAGGACAGTAGAGGGGGAATACCAAGAAACTCATTAAAAGTCCCAATAAATGTTAAGTTTTTGAATCTTTACACTGCCCCTCAATTCCAAAACTGTTTATACCATTCACATTGTTCCTTTTCACTTTGTTTTGATACATTGTCTTTGTACCATGCTCCTGAACAATTCGTTTCTCATTAGTTGGTGGTTTTATTTTTTTAATTTCTGCATTTCCCCTTGTGGCTGTGGTTTTAACTAAACATTTAATGTCATTTCCTTTCACTTGTTCCTGAAGTATTGAATTCTTTAGAATAATGCTCTGGCCACTGCAAAGCAAAAATTCTATTGCCACATCTTTTACCCAATCCTGTAAGGAAACCTCTTTTCAAACATAGACACTTACTTTTTAAATTTTCAATTTGTTGCCACCAGAAGTATGAATATCATAAACAAACCATATTATGCACAGTCCTGTGCTGTCTAGATTCTTTCAAAAATCCCTTCTTCCTTTTTAGATGGGGAGTGGTCTATTGCCAAGTTCTCCAGTAATTTACTCAGTGGAGTAGGCCTGTTCTCATTTCAGCTTCAAGCCTTTGTTCCTATAAGCTTCATAAAATTTTGAATTGCTCCATCCTTTCTGGATGTGTTTAATGCTATAACCATTCACTTACACTTGAACTCTGGCAGAATTAAACCATTCTATCAGCTGTAATCAGGCATTCTTAGTCTCAGTCTTTGTTGATATTCAAGCAGCATTTCCTTGTTTGCTAATGCTTCCTCCAGATTGATTTATAATGGTTCATGCATTTGGAAGTGCCACATTGATGAAGTAAGGGAAAAAATTTAATTTGTTGCTGAATTTGGAGTACATAGTGCAATTTTTCTCTGACTCAAGCAAAAGTTAACTGCATATTTGAAGCGAGTACAGTTGGCCCTCCATATCTGCAGGTTCTGCATCCGCAGATTCATCCAGCTGTGGATTGAAAATATTGTACAGGTTCCCCCCACTATCCAAAAGTAGAGCAGGAAATGTCGTAAAGCGAAGAAGTAATTACCATTAATATATATGGGGAAAAAATTTTGAGTGTTCCCAGACCCAAAAAATAACCTACCAAATTGTACCAAATAACACAAAACCTAAAACAACACTAACATTGTAAAAGCAGGAATTATATGATAAATACACAGCCTATATAAAGTAGAAATAATGTACGTACATTGTAGTTTCACTTACCAGAATCAGGAGGACAGCGAGCACACTGGAAGGTTCATGCATTTTCCTATCATACAGTTCTTAGTAAGCACTTAAAACATCCTGCAAACCTGCCCTAAACCTACGTGCTTTTCAAACTTAAGGTCATACTTTTCTGCAATCATTACGGCACTGTCAATTGTAGCAAAAATCTCACGCATTTCAAAGCAATGGCGTGCACGCAGCCTGTATTACAGCTTGCTGCAAAACAAACACTGAACGCTATTTTCACTGCGAACTACGATGGTTGCGTCTGTACTGAACATGTACAGACTTTTTTTCCTTGTCATTATTCCCTAACCCGGGGGTCGGCAACCCGCGGCTCCGGAGCCACATGTGGCTCTTTTACCTCTGTGCTGCGGCTCCCTGTTGCTTTGGGAAATAATTGGTCTTTTGCAGCATCCGCGCCCATGGGGGCCAGGTTGAGGGAGGCTTAAAAGCAAGGCTGTTTAGTTCGAATAAAGTTATTCGACTGCAGTTTACTGACTGCGTGAGCACACCGCTACAACGTGTTTTTATCGCTATTAATATACGTCACCACTGCCAATACCTGACACCCGTCAGTGCGCGATTTCTTTAATTTTTCGATCCAAGGTAGGCCAACTATGGAGAATTCTAAAAAAAGAAAAGTGACTGAAGAAAACAGAACGTTTACTGATAAGTGGACAGATTCATTTGCTTTCACTGCTGACGAGACTGGTTTACCGGTATGCTTAATGTGCAATGAGAAACTACCAAACAACAAATAGTCAAAAATCGCAAGACTTTTCCAGAATAAACACGCAGCCTTTGCTCAAAAATATCCGGATGGAGATGAGAGAGAAAACGCCGTTTCGGAACTGATGCGGAAGGTTGATCTGAGCAAAAATCATTTCAAGCAATGGATGAAGTCCGGAAAACCAACGACATATGCTAGTTATATTGCCGCTCAGGAAATAGTCAGGCACGGGAAGCAGTTTACAGATGGTGAATATATAAAAGAATCTTTCATTAAGATTTCAGAACATCTATTCACGGACTTTAAAAACAAGAGTGAAATTGTGCAGAAAATCAGGGATATGCCCCTCTCTGCAAAGACTGTCAAAGACAGAACCATAAAAATGGCAGAAGACATCTCAAGACAGCAAATTAAAGTCATCAATTCAGCTGTGGCCTACTCGATTGCCTGTGACGAGTCTCAAGACAAAGGTGATATTGAACAAATAGCGTTGTTCTGCCGGTATGTAAACTCTGCCGGGCCACAGGATGAACTGATTGAGTTGATACCTCTAAAAGACCAAACACGGGGGGAGGACATCTGTGAGGCTCTCTTGAATTGTTTAAGAGCCAAAGGAATAAAGACCCCACCTGGTGTCAGTAGCTACTGATGGGGCACCGAATATGACGGGAACGCACAAGGGAATTGTGGCTTTACTGCAGAAGTCGCTGGACAGAAAGCTGCTGATTTTTCACTGCATCTTGCACCAAGAGGCACTGTGCGCTCAAACATTTCCTCCGGAATGCACAGAAGTAATGGATGTTGTCATTCAGATTGTCAATAAAATAATGGCAAATCACCGTCAATTCCGTTTGTTACTGGACGAGCTGGAAAGCGCATATTCTGATCTCCTGCTGCACAACAAAGTCCGGTGGCTGTCCAGAGGGGAGGTGCTGAAACGCTTTGTTGCGTGTCTGGAAGAAGTGAAAACTTTCCTGGGCAGCAAAGGGCTGGAAAAGCTACACTTCATGGTAGACATGACAGCACATCTGAACACGCTGAACACAGCTCTTCAGGGGAAAGGACGTACAGCCCTACACATGTTGGAGGAGTTTTGGCATTCGAGCGCAAGTTGACAGTGCTTGCCAGAGATTGACAGAAAGGCACTTTGTCTCACTTCCCCAATTTGAGAGAGTTCAAACAAGGTCACGACATGATAAGTTCGGAGTATTTACATTCTGCAATCATTGCAATGCAAACATCGTTTGGGAAACGCTTCTGTGAGTTCAGAGAGGAAAAAAACACATTATCCTTCCCGGTCACTCCCCCAAGCATCGATGCATCGATTCATCTCTACTGAATACGACTGCATTGGCAGGTGTGAGTAAACCTGATCTTGAGATGGAACTGGCCGAAATAGCCGACAAAGACATATGGGTGTCCAAGTTTAGACGCTTGACAGCAGACCTTGAAGATGTTGCCCGTCAGAAGGCCGTTCTTGCTCAGAATCACAAATGGAGTGGTATTGAAAACCTCCCTAAACCAGACAAACTTGTGTTCGAAACATGGAATGTTATCCCCGACATTTATGTAAACATTAAAAAGTATGCGCTTGGAGTACTGTCGATCTTTGGATCCACATATGTATGTGAGCAGGTGTTCTCCAACATGAACTTTATTAAAAACAAACATCGTGCACGCCTCACAGATGACAGCTTGCGATCCTGTGTAAAGATGAAGGTGACGTCATACAGCCCTGATGTGCAGATGCTGTGCGCTGAGGTCCAGGAGCAGAAATCCCATTAACCAAGTATGATACATATTTTAATTGCCTATTATTTTAGGAATATTCATATTTTTTCATTGTTCAGTGAAATAGTCCTTTGATTTTTCAGGTTGACAGCTGGCTGACGTTATTTTTGGTTTGCTGCTGGCGGAAAATTTAAGTTCAGCGTTTTTCATAAATAAAAGAAGAACTCAAATAGACATTGAGTATTTTACTTAAAAGTAACCTTCAACCAAACGTCTTTTTTTCGGAGTTCAAAATGTTTTTGTTGCATGCAGAAATGTAATTTCGTTTTCTCTGCAGGAGTTCATCAATTTCATAAATGCAACACATTACAGTTTGTTTATACATAGCATAAAGGCAAAAAAAAAAACATTGTATGCAGTGTTATTTCATTTTAAATGTCAAACGGGTTTTGCGGCTCCCAGTGTTTTCTTTTCTGTGGGAAACGGGTCCAAGTGGCTCTTTCAGTGGTAAAGGTTGCTGACCCCTGCCCTAACCAATACAGTATAACAACTATTTACATAGCATTTGCATTGTATTAGGTATTATAAGTAATCTAGAGATGATTTAAAGTATACAGGAGGATGTGCGTAGGTTATATGCAAATACTACGCCATTTTATATAAGGCATCCGGGAATTTTGGTATCCGTGGGGGGTCCCGTAACCAATCACCCGCAGATACGGAGGGCCGACTGTGCTCCAAACTGAAATGTCAATTTCCTGTTGTTGATAATAGGACACCTACTTGCATTATTTTGGAGTTCCATATATTCTATCCCAGATCATACTTGTAAAATCGGCTTTTATTTTTGTACATATTTTAAAGCTAGAAACAACATTATAATTTGTTTAAGTTATTAATGACTAAACACTTAGCCTTAACATCTGTAAAGGGTAATATATAATTTAGTTTTAAGTATAACAAAAAATTTGCTTGGGAGATTGTGAGTTTGTGTGATTTGTTTACAAAGTAAAATCAGAGTACATCTCATGGTTATCTTCATCTGGAAGTAACATCTTTATACTATCACTAGCCAGTTGTTTTAGCCATTAATAAATTAAGTAATAAGAAGCGTGAAGTAGACTTCTTTTCAAGACTTGTGAACTGTATCCAGTAATGCAAGGACCCCCAAGTTTTGGCACTTGGAGGGTCAATGTGAGATTATAGATTTAGACTGCAGTTGATGGTACTTTCATATGCAAGAATTTTTTTTAAAATCTAATATGTGAACCTTGATCTTATTTTAATATAACAGACCACATAAGTGAAAAGTTTAATTTTAAATTCAGTTTTTGTTATCAGAATTAGGAAGTGAAAATTTTCAGTTCCTGTATGAAATGAGCAGAACACGTTATTCTGAAAGGAATATTGTAAATTTACTTACAATTATTTTAGTTTTATCTCATTCTAAGTATGGTGATCTCAGTTAATTGGGCCTTTGGTTAATCAGGGCAGCTGCTAATTTGGGACCAACTCTTAAAAAACAAAACTAATCGAGAAAATAGCTAGATTCCCTTTGTTATTTGGGATACTGTGCCACTTAATGGGGGCTGGAGACTGTTGCTGAACAGTTTCTAACTAGTGTCAGACGTGTGCACTTGTATAGCCATTAGATCAGTCTTTCTCAACCTTTTTGCCCTGGAGGAACCCTTGAAATAATTTTCAGTTCTCAGGGAACCCATGCATAAAAATTATTAAATTAGAGCTCATGGTATGTTAGTGTGATCAGTAAGTTGGAGATGTAATAATCCAAAAGTATTTGGCAGTGCTCTTTTGATTAGGGAATGAATTTTTAGCCAACCTTTCTTGGGAGGGAAAAAAAAAGATAGTTAAGCTTGGCTTACCTTCCTTTTCTTTCTCTTTCAGAAATTTAAAAAACTCATAAGGCAAACATAATGAATTTCTCAATTCTGGGTCGAACTTGGGATAAGCACACATGGATTTCACCTTCAGCTAAAACAAGACTATTTCTGTCCTTGCTCTTGATGCTTGTTAAACAAGAAAAAAGCTTGCTCACATGTATAAGAAGTTGAAAACTATAGCAAAATTTTCATTACTTTTCTTTGAATGGCAGGATACTCTTCTTTCACAGAAATCCAGAACTTGTCCAAGAGTAGGTCATTGAACCTCATCTTGAGTGCATGATCAGAGTGCAGCTCACTAAGTTCTTCCTCTTCTTTCAAAGTCAAGTTCTCAGGCTGAGCAGAAGATTCAGAGAAAGGGCCCCTCACAAAGTCATACACTTGTGTTGAAAGGGAGGAAGGACGCTGTTCAATTTTGTTCTGCAGTTCTTCCAGCTGGCTTTCAATAAGACTTGAGACTTTCTGATATCCTACCTCACTCTCAAGCCCAAGCAGCAATGGAAACATTTCATGATCTCCTTTTGCAGCATGACTTTTACAAAGATTGAGTTTCCTTCTAAATCCAAGTCAAAGTTAAAATCAAAACATTTTCTCCAGGGCCTTGCAGAGACTTATTCAGCAGGTTCATATGATGAAAAATGTCTGTTTCTGTAAGTAAGCTAGTTTCTGCAGCCATTCTTTATCTTCAAAGCACTTAGCAAAATCTGACCTACTGTTTTCTTGAAAGTACTCCTGCAATTAAGCTTTCAGCTCAAAAACCTGTTGAGAACTCGAAGCCACCGAATTTCTGTATGTAGCAGGAGATTGATGTGCTCTTTGTCCAGGTTTTCTGTTTTTGATACATTGTTGAGTGAACTAGTCTTAAAGCTACTAAATAACTTGTTTCCTGAATCTTTTTACTGACTGACTTTATTTTCAAAAGCTTTTATCTGTTTGTCTTGAGATTGCCATAGTTCGTTTAAAATATTTAGCACTTTTGCTGTCATTTGTAGTTAAATGTCTTTTCAATTTTACTGGAGCCATTGCTAAGTTGTAAGTTGTTTACCACAGACTAGCCAACTTGGGTCACCAGTCCACGTAAAACCCATTGATAAGTAGCCTTCGTTGTAAAGATATGGTACTGGCTGATTATTCCCGCCCACTGCTTTTGTCTCCAGGTGGTTGACTTCTGGGGCAACAGGCGGCATCGGATCTTTGCTGCAGTCCTTAGTCTTCCAATCACAGAGGGCGATCGTGTGTGTGTGTGAGATCTCTTTATGCAGGGGTCCTTTCCCTGTACATTGTGGACCTGGGGTGGAAGGTGTTGCATAGGACAGTACCGTGCAACAGGTTTTTAAGCAGGTTCACTGATGCCCTGTCCACCTATACATTCTGTGACCGGGAGGAGTTGGTGTACCACACTTACGTGGAACATGAGAGGTTGCACAGAGGGGGCCGGTTGCCAGGAGGATCTACTGGTGGGCTTGCTCCTGGGCATAGCCAAGATGGCCATTCACAGGTCTAGGCGGAAAGTTGATGGCTCTGCCAGAGCCAACTGCCTGCCCATCTTCCGAGGATACATTCATGCCCAACTGCCCTTGGAGAGGGAGAATGCAGTCACTATGGGTACAGTGGGGGATTTGTGGGAGCAGTGGCCCACCCCCTTTCTCCTCCCCCCAGGGAATTGACTTTTATAGACAGTAGTCATATTTTAACTTGTATTTATTCACTGTCTTGTAAGTACTTAATGTTTGTACTTTGTGTATTTGTTGTGTAAATACACTTTTATAGTTTTGTAATAAAAAAAATTGGACTTTTTATGTCCATTTTTGCACTAGTGCAGTGAAATGACTCAGAAGACTGTAATTCTTCATCATTAATCTTAACAGAATTGTCCGTAGGCTTAGGCCTAGAATTCTACTCTTCAAAGCTCACCACACTGGACTATCTTTAGAATGAAAATTTCCCTCCAATTTTCTACTACACCGGTAGAGTTTGTTTGCGCCCATAAGTCAGTGGCTCATAAGGGGAAGTTGGCAGAGGTAATACGGGAGGGAGAGTCTGATGTCACAGCCCAAGTTGGGCAAATCCATTCAATGCTCAGAAAATGCATTTCACACTCCTCATCAGCCTACCGTCCTCCCATCCGTGCAATACAGCGCTCCCCAATTGTCAACGGCTTTCACCATCTCACATTTAAACCTGAGAATGGACTCAACTGAATAAACACGGTCCCACTGCACACTGCCGTACTGGGCTGAGAGACCTCTAACGAGATTGTTAACAGGGCTGCTTGGTCACTGCCCACGATTGCTAGCATTGCGCATTGTGTGAAATTCAAATAAAACAATTTTTTTTAATCACGATCTTGTGCAGCACCTTTAACAGCAACAGCCCCTCACAGAACCCCAACTGAGAAACCCTGCCTAATCCCTGTCTAATACCATGCTCAGAGTGAACAGTTTTTAACTTACATTAGTTTCATGTGTTTGTTTTTTTTTTAAGAAACAGTAAGTTTTGTCACTGTTGGCAAAAATATAAGTAAGACAATTCAGAACTGTTTTGCTCGTGCAGTTTCAAGCTTGGAGTTGCCAGAAACAACTGGGAGTGAAGCTGAAACTATTTCATTACTTCAAGTTAGGAACTACAAAGAATTTGAAGATGTCAACAATCATCTTGAATGTTGCAATGAAAATGATTTGTTGAAAGATTTTATGAAGGTTGTCTATTATCTAAACTAGGTGTTTGCACTGATTTTGTTCATTTACATCTAATCAAAAGAACACTGCAACGTACAGGTACGAGGTCCTCCATTGATTGGGCTCGGACATAGATACTGTTTGACTAAGTGATAGACAAGCCAGGGCAGTATGATATTAGACCAGGAGATATTGGAGCAGAATTAGGCCATTTGGCCCATAGTCTGTTGCACCATTTTGGCATGGTTAATCCAATTTTCCTCTCAGCTCCAATCTCCTGACAGATTTGTCAGGGTAGATTTTCACTTGAGGATACCATGCTGACTACAACATACTTTCTCATGTGCCTCCATGTACCCCACGACCTTGTCCTTAATAATCAACTCCAACATCTTCCCAACCACTGAGGTCGGAATAACTGGCCTATAGTTTCCTTTCTTCAGCTTCCCTCCCTTTTTAGAACAGCATTTGCAATTTTCCAGTACAGTATTCTGGAACAATTCCTGAATGTAGTGATTCTTGAAAGATATTTACTAATGCCTTCATGATCTCTTCAGCCACGTCTTTCAGAACTCTGGGGTGGACACTATCTGATCCAGGTGACCTGTCTATCTTCAGACCTTTCAGTTTCCCAAGAACCTTCTCTCGGGTCATGGTAACTTCAAAACCCCATACTCCTGGAATTTATTAGTGTCTTCCACAGCGAAGACTGATGCAAAATACTTATTCAGTTCATCCACTGTTTTGTGGTTCCCCATTACAACTTCTCCAGCATCGCTTTCCACTCTCACTTCTCTTTCACACTTAATGAATCTGAAGAAATTTCTGGCATCCTCTTTAATATTATTGGTGAGCTTACTTTCGTATTCCATCTTTACCTTCTTAATGATTTTTTTTTAGTTGCCTTCAGTAAGTTCTTTAAAAAGCTTCCAAATCCTCTAACTTCCCACTAATTTTTGATCTATTAAATGCCAATTCTTTGACTTTTATGTTGGCTTTGATTTCTCTTGTTAGTCATGGTTATGTCATCTTTCCTTTAGAATATTTCTTCCTCTTTAGGAAGTATATATCCTATGCCTTCCAAATTGCTTCCAGAAATTTCAGCCATTGCTGCTCTGCCATCATTCCTGCCAGTGTTCTTTTCCAATTAATTCTGGCCAAACCCTCTCTTGTGCCTCTGTAATTCCCTTTACCCCACTGTAATATTGAGAAATCTGACTTTGGCTTCCCCTTCTCAAATTTCAGGGTGAATTCAATCATATTATGATCATTTGCCCTAAGGGTTCTTTTTACCTTAAGTGCTAATCAATTCTAGTTCATTGCACAACACCCAAACCAGAATAGCTGATCCTTAGTGGGCTCAACTACGAGCTGCTGTAAAAAGTCATCACATAGGCACTCTTTTTATATATATAAAAAAAATAAAATTCTCTTTTCCTGGAATCCAGCACCAATCTGATTTTCCCAATCTACCTGCATATCGAAGTCCTCATGACTATTGTAACATGGCTCATTTGGCATGCATTTTCTACCTCCCATTGTAATTTGTAGGCTGCATCCTTGCTACTGTTTAGAGGTCTGTTTACCCTTGTAGTTCCTTAGCTCTATCCACAATGAGTCAATACCTTCCAACCCTATGTCACTTCTTTCTAATGATTTGATTTCTTTTTTTTTTACCAACAAAGCAATGTTGTCCCCTCTACCTTCCTGCCATTCCTTTGGATACAATGTGTATCCTTGGTCATTAATCTCCCAGTCATAATCTTTCAACCATGATTCAGTGATGCCTATAACATCATACCTGCCAATCTGCAACTGTGCTGCAAGTTCATCTACCTTATTCCATATGCTGCATGCATTCAAATACAGCACCTTCAGTTGAGTATTCCGCCTTTTCAATTTTTGTCTGTCTTTTACATTGCAACTCATCCTTTTGACTACAGTTTTGCCCTATCAGCATCCTCTCCTCACTACACAGTGCCTCGGTTTGTAAACCAGCTACCTCATCTTCAGCACCCATCATCTGCCTTTCCTGCAATATTTCTTGCATTGAAATATAGGCAGCTCAGGACACTAGTCGCACCAAGCTCAATATTTTGATTCCTAACTTTGAGGACTTTCTTAACATTGCATTAGAATTCTTGTATCTTTTAAAAGTTATTGACTAAATTTTCAAAAAAAGGTTGTATTTCTCTGCTCAGTGCCTAAAATGCTAAACTGCTGACTTAGTTCTTTGTTATCATAGGAAAAAGAAATTAAAACGGATGATCAGAATGAATTACCTATTAAAGGATTCCAGTAACTCTTTTTGAGGTTGCTTGAACTGATAAGTCCTTTCTAGGTAGCAAAAAAATACATATTAAGGTGCTGTTCACAACAGACGTTTATGAAACATTAATAAATACAAAATTTATTTAGAGATACAATACAAAACAGGCCCTTCTGACCCAAGAAGCTGCATCACCCAGTATCCCACCTATTTAACACTAATCTGGTCGCAGGACAGTTTACAATGACCAATCAACCTACTAACCAATATGGAATATGGCAGCTACGGAAGCAATAGAAAGCCATCTATTCAGTATTTCTAGTTTATTTTGTGGCTGTTTGATAAATGCTTTCATCAGATCAGATCTAACTGAACCTTTTATCCATGTGATACATTTATATTATTTTTGCACAAACTTTCAACATGAATTAGTATTAAGTTTTTGTTTTGTTTTGATTTCAAAAATGAAACTTCACAAATAATATTTCCAAGAACGAAATAAAACATTAGCATTAACGTTTCTAGTTTATTATTCCTGAGCATGGTATGGTTCTGAAAGGTAAAACTGATTGAATTCTACTCCCTTTTTTTCATCTTTCTTAGGTCTATAACTCGATCCTATTACCGTAACTCAGTTGGTGGTCTACTTGTATTCGACGTTACAAATCGCAGGTCTTTTGAACATGTCCGTGACTGGTTGGAGGAAGCAAAGATGCATGTTCAGCCATTCAAAATCATATTTCTTCTTGTTGGACACAAATGTGACTTGGCAACCCAACGGAAAGTTTCAAAGGAAGAAGCGGAGAAACTTGCCGCGGTGCAGGGTATGAAATACATTGAGACATCTGCAAAAGATTCTACCAATGTGGAGGAGTCTTTCACTGTTCTAACCCAGCAGATATATGAGCTACTCAAAAAAGGCAACATCTCCATCCAAGAAGGATGGGAAGGTGTTAAGAGTGGTGTGGTTCCTAATGTTGTTCATTCTTCTGAGGAAGCTGTGCAGCCTGGAAGAAGGTGCCTTTGTTAATTGGTAGGGTTAAAGAACCCTCCATTCCAAAGAATTGCTTAATGTACTTTAGCCATTTGTGCAAGCTTACATAACTAAATTTACAAGGATTTATCCTAGACCTAGTATAGAATTGATTAAATATGTTTCATTGGAAAGTAAGTACCCCAATATGGCTACAGAGCTTCTCCAACATGAAATGTACATATTTTATTTTCAATAGTTGCTGACTTTAATAGTAAGAAAATATTTTTTGCACTGTAAAATCAAGTTTTATTTTTGGAGTGTTGCCTACTATAAGGCCAGCCAATCTGTGGGATAGGATCAGTAAAGATTTAATAAATATGTATATTTGATATGAACCATTTACCCTAAACAGTGATTTAAGTATGGTTTTGTCCACTTCAGGAATGTTTGAGTAGTTTCTGGGAATTGAGAAGCTGTAATTCATAACTTTGTTAGTTATTTATTAGAAACTTTTTTTGTTGTTTTTGTTTTGCTACTTAATTTCCCAGCCTTTAAGAATAGTTTATGAATTGTGAATATTTCCCAATATTTGGATCAGAGCCTTCATCGTCATTAATGGTTAACAAAATGGCCATGAGTCATAAATTTAAGAGTTAAAAGGAGCAAATGAAAACAATAAATAGGGGTTAACTGTGCTTTAACTGGGGCTTCAAAAGGTTGCACTGCTGTTAGTTACTGACAGTAATTCAAGCCAGCAGCTTGGCTGTATGCACAGAGTTGCTGTCTTCTGTTAGAGCCTTGCACTAGGTTCTTTTGTGGACCAATATTACTTAATGTTTAACTAATATGTCAAATCAATGAATGTTGGCATGGCAATGCAGTTGTTCAGCTTAACGCTTTTAATGTTACAGTTTACAGTTACAAATTGCTGCCTTTTGTCTATTTTTGGAAAGTGGTAAGGCTGCTAATGCTATTGAACAATCATTCCAAAATTTGCATTTTGAAATGAAGATGAAAATAATGAATATGGATGGTGGGAACAAGTTAATATTTGGCTCAACTGTGATGCTTTCAAAAGACTTGAATATCACCAGCAATGGGCAAGTTTAAAATTCATTAAGTAAACTTTTAATCTTCAGAGAATATTGAAATACCCACCTTTAGGTCAGGCAATTTTATACATTCATGCTTACTTCCTTGCACTTAATTGTTAGCAATTACTGCTTACAAAAATATAGTTTCCAGTGTTGTCTGAAATGTATGCAATATACTGAATTGGCTACTAACCTTTGGCACTTAAGCCTGCTCTGTTTCTGAAGTCAGATGTGAAATGCATAAGTAAATGAGTAAGTGAATTAGTAAGTCTTTTAAATCAAGTTATTTGCTTATCAAATCTGATTTAACTAAATCCAGCTGTGCATTGCAAAAGCACCAACTTGCAGAGAAAAAAAAAACTAAACAGAATTTTTTAATGTTAAAATATCTGGATGTGCATTTGTACCCTGCTTCCAAAATTCAGTCAACCACATTTTATTACTTTATCATATTGTATCCATTTTATTACACATGACAGGAATGGATTTCTAGGCCCAAGATATTTTAAATTTACTGACATCTTGCATTGCAATTTTAACGTTTAAAATGCAGTCTGAGTGGTGAAAATCAAATACTCAAGACTTCCTAATTGGCTATTTATAATTGGTGTTTTTGATTCACTCCATTTTATGTATCACAGGGTTTTAAAACTTCAAGATTTTAATTTCTTTCCCTTTTAGTATAACCACCTATGTACTAGAGGTGTGGCCAATCAGTAATGATCATCTCAGCCAATGAATGTATTTAAGAAAACCTATTTATATTTGGCATCCAAGAACAGAATATTCTTTTTTTAAAAAAACTCGAGTTGTGCTGCAGTATCATCAATGTGAGATGTTAACTCTGTTTCAGCTGCTGTCAGGATATTATGAGCATTTATTTCAAATTTCTCATTTCTTTGGTATTAGATTGTTGCATCTATTTCATATTTACACTATATTCCTTGAAATGTTTATTTTCATTATTTTAATTGTCATACTTTGCAGCAATCTTTAATCTTGGCCTTTAGAACTGCTATCAGGTGAAATTGGAAATTATGAAATTTGAAAATTGAAAATTATGCCTTTCAGACATAAATAATACAAAACATTCACCTAAGCTTTGGGAACTAGTTGTTTTGTCATCTTGAAGTAGGGTCAAAATTTTTGTGTTCATCTCTACATTTTGAAAATTATCAATTTAACACTTACGTTTGTTCCACTACAACAATATTTCACTCAAAAATTTCAATAGTTGTACTTGTGAAGAGGCTTAGAAGTAAGGAATAAATTATTGAATGTCAACATTTTTATTTTGTTCTCCAAAATAAATATTGTTTTGAATATGTGTAGATGTGTGACTTCATTTATCCTCTAATTTTAGCAGTGAGTTCTGATCTCTGAAGATTATTTATATTCTCCTAAAACCAATTTCAATTTCCTCATGGAAGCTAGTATTTAAAATAATAATTACTCTTATAACAACCAGAAATGCCCAAGAAGCATTGAATATAGGTTTTTGATGGTTAATATCCGAATTGGTATAAGCTTGACCCAGATCTGGGCCGAACCTTCCAAATATCCGGACCTGACTTGCACTACCCTACTTTCCCTTTTCTATTTTCTAATTATGATTTATAATTTAAATTTTTATTATATTTACTTCAATTTGTACTTCAGGGAGCGCGAAGAGCAGAATCAAATATCGCTGTGATGATTGTCCGCTCTAGTATCAATTGTTTGGTGACAAAGTTAAGTAAGTAAGCTTATGCAATTGTTCTCTAATTCCGGAAATGATTGTCTTAAGGTAGATTTTTAAAGTAAATTGTAATGACAATAACCTTTTTGAAATGTTAAGTAGGTCTCCTCAATTTGAGGGTGTAAAATCATTTTTATATCAATGATTCTTGATGGACGTAAAAATTTTGGATCTATCGTATGACAAGTTCAAATGTACTCTTGAAATAAGGCATTCAGATGTGAAATCCCATATGTTGTCAACAAGTGTTTCTTGGGTTTCAAATAGCAAGTTTGGTAGTGTTTTAAAAATCCTTACAAGTTGTTTGCAATGAAATAAATGTGTTTCCTCACCATTTAAAAAAAAATCTTCACATGGAGGGTCTAAATTGCCAAAATCAGTTGTAATTTTCTGACAGAACTGCACTTTTTACTAGAGAGAGCAGGTGTGATGTTTCTGATATTTTTTAAAATGTCAATTCCATGAATTAATTCATGGAAAGGGAGATAATAAACAGTGATTGGAATTGTAAGTTTATACTATTGATTTACAATTGTGCCAGTGTTAGTCTTGGGATGACATCTTTGTAAGTAGCTCCCCATTATTCTGGGTGCCTGTTCGACAAGTGGAACTTTCAGACAGCTTTTGAGTAGTACATGAAGTAAAGATTTTGGGGGGAAAAAAACCTAGACTATTTTTTAAGAAGTAAACAAGCTGATATGTGTGAATAACATGCTCATTTAAGTTGCTAATTACATCAAATTAGTCCTTCTGCTAAGGGACTCTCAGTATCATTTTCAATTTTTGTTGTTTCAGATTCTGTCATGGAATGCAAAGTGAAAAGTTACAAATACCATTTGGTCTTCTATCTGTAATTTTGAGGACTTATAAAGTGGCTAAATGTAACACAAATTTTGGAGGTTATTACAGACACTTAGAGTGATTTTCATGAGCCCTGCATTCTTGTATGTGATGTGTATTCATGTACATCAGTTTGTTAAACTTTTTATATGGGGGACGGACGGACAATATTTCTTGCAAACATGTAGATTCATTCTTTAAGTTTATATTCTTTTCTGTATAACCATTCATGACTAGCAGTAATGTGGCATTTAACATGAAAATCAATTTAAGCAAATGATATTTATTACCAAGTTTCATATTGTTGTGTTGAATCCAAGTCCTAAAATCAAATTTGTTTTTAAGTTATCCTATAAGGAGGGAGAGAATATAAGTTGTCTGTGAGGTTGAGAATTTAGTTATGTAAACAAAATATCTGATCTGTGAAAACTACAAATATGTACATGTCAACAGACTACAACTGTCATTTAATTCCAAACTGGTTTTAATAATCTAGTTTAATTATAAGCATCGGATGAGTCAATGATCTTGCAGGATAATGCAGTAGATGTATTTTGGGGCCACAATCCATCAGCAAACAGGTCCTGACAAAGGGTCTCGGCCCGAAACGTCGACAGCGCTTCTCCCTATAGATGCTGCCTAGCCTGCTGTGTTCTACCAGCATTTTCTGTGTGTTGTTGAGCAAACAGGTGACCATTTTCTTGCATTGTGTCATAGTTTATCTGTAGCTGCCTGTGTGAATTTTTTAAGTATCTACAGTATGATATGAAATCATACATGAATATTAATAGTTTGGATAAATTGATCATGGCATAGCATTTGGTATTTTGGCTAGAGTAACTGGCCGGTAGTGTAGTGGCTTCCGCACTGGACTTAAGGCAAGATTCAAATACGGCTGACTCCTTGCACGCTTTCCATGTGCGCTGGGTTGAACATCAAGCCAGCAACTCAGTCTCTAAAACAGACAAACACTAAGGAAAAATGGCAAGGTTGCTGCAAGATGTGCCTGTGAGGTGTGAGAGGATATTATTGTACAAGTTTGTATCAATTCAGCTAATATGGCTAATATATCCAAGAACCGTACAAATACTCAATAGCACACCTTTAGTACTGATAACTAGTGAAATACACATGAACACATTTATTTCATACTGTACCACAGTACTTTATCAATTAATTTTTAAATAAAAGGAACATGAGCAAAGATTTTCAGTGTTTCCTTAAAGAGGTAAATAGAACATTTCTAGAAATCTGAGTTTGAATATCTTAAGTATCTACTATGCTTTTGTTATCACCATTCTTGCCTTTGAAGATCAGAAAAGTCATTGACAAGCTGCTCTTTTTTTTTATGCTCCATAGATGCTGCCTGACCTGCTGAGTATTTCAAGCATTTTCTGTGTTTAATTTGAAAATTGAGCAGTTTGTGAATTGATTTGATTAGCTAGCTATTTGTCTACTTAGTCACAAAACAGCTGTTGATAAATTCCAGAATTTCTTTCTCTTCAAGAAATCCTTAAAGATAAGGTCAAGCTGGATGGAAATCCTTTAAGCGGTTGAATGGAGCCATATTTAAGGACTTGGAATGTTCCTGCCAATAATCCTTAGACTGACTAAACAACATTGGGTACATTATTCCTGAATAACACACACACAATGCTGGAGTAACTCAGCAGGTCAGGCAGCATCTATGGAAATGAATAAACAGTCAACATTTCGGGCCAAGACCCTTCATCAAGACTGGAAAGGAAGGGAGAAAACTACAAAATAAAGAACTGGGGGAAGGAGGAGGAGGATAGCTAGAAGGTATTAGGTGAAGCCAGGTGAGCTGGAAAGAGAAAGGGCTGGGGAGGAAGGAATCTGGAACTAGAGGAGAGTGGATGGTAAGAGAAAGGGAAGGAGGAGGGGACCCAGGGAGAGGTGATAGGTAGGTGAGAAGAGGTAAGGAATAGAAGAGGAAGGGGAGGGAATTATTTTTTACCAGAAGGAAAAATCAATATTTGTGCTATCAGGTTGGAGGCTACACAATAGAATACAAAGTGTTATTCTGGATTTTAATTTTAAATATTTCATTCATTTTGTCTTGAACATTGACAGTTTAGAATCAATTGGGCTCACTGATATTTGAACATCATTCTATGGTTTATCAATTTTCTGTAAGTCAATGTGAAAGAGGGTCCTTTTAGTCCACTTGTGCTGGTCTGCTAAATTACCCCTACTCCATCAATTCTAAATCTGATTTCCTGCTCTTTCACTTCAATTTTTTCTACTTTCTGCTTATTGAATTGACTCTTTAAGTACAGTGGATTTTATTTAACTGGGTCATTGGATAATTGGGGCAGCCACTTACTTGGGACAACTCAAAGAATAAAAGCTAATTTTTAAAAAATAGCTGTTATTCCCTTTTTTATTTGGGGCATTATGCTACTTAATTCAGACAGGAGACTGTTGACAAACAGTTTATAACTAGCATCAGTTGCATTCAGTTGTGTTTTCCAATAGACACCACATTGTGTTTAAAGCAAACAGTTTTGAAATAGTCTAGGTTGCCTGCGCTTGTGTTAGGTTACCTTTTGGGTCGATGGACACAAATTCAAAAGCAATACAGTTTGTCATTTGATAGTTGATGAGAAATATGTAGTAAGACAATTCAGAACTGTTTTACTCACGGCAGTTTCAAGCATTCAGGATTGGAGATACCAGAAACAGCTGGGAGTGAAAATTAAATGATTTTACTACTTGAACTGCAAAGAAATCGAAGGTATCAACAATCATCTTGAATATTACAATGAAAATGAAGATTTGGAGGAGGCAATTGTTGAAAACATTGTATGAAAGCAGTCCATTATCCTTTGTTATTCTGCAGAAATTAACATGCACAACCAAAAACACAAATTACTAAGTTTTTGTCCTACTTCTTCAGTTTGCATTCAACTGGTTTTGGGTATCTACTTACCAGAAACTGCTGGGTTGACTTTTTTCTTTCTTTTAATATAATTATTAAATAGTGCCCCTTTGTGAGCATTTAAAATAGAATGTAAAAAAAAATGTGGATATATCTGCAACTGTTTCAATGTATTATGACTTGATTGTATACTGAAGTTTTATGTTAATGTAAATCATATGGAAATTTGCAGCCTTGCATTTGCTATGTTATGAAATACATTACACAAAATGAATTGTGCACCTGGATGGTATGGGAAATTAATCTTTGACTCCTAGAGCTGAGGAAAAAATGCAGTGAAGCTTATTCTGGCATGCTTTATCAACTAGTGCTTTCAACTAAGGTAATGTAAAATGTGTATATTAAAAGAATATGGCCCACATTTACTGCCTGTGCTACAAAGTTGCCTTCTGTAGATCTGCCATTTATCAACTCAACATAGTCCTTTACGATGGAAGGTCCTTGTTCACATAAATAATTATGCAATAGAAGGCAAAGGGTTGTGAATAATAATAGAGAACCAGAACAGGTTTGAAAGTCTTTTGACAGCTAGCTAGGTCATAGAGTTGAGGCCCTTTGCTTAGCTGGAGAACAAAATGTGTCAAAAGCTTCATGTGCTTTGGACTGAGACTTAAGGGACTGCAGATATTAGAATCTGACACTGAAAGGCTCTGGAGGAACTCAGCAGGTCAAGTAGCATCTGGGAGGGAAATGGCAGTCAATGTTTTGAGTTGAGACTTTTTGAGACTGGGTGGACCAGATGAAGAGTCAACCCTAAAGATTGTACATTTTCCTTCATAGATGCTGCTTGACCTGCTGTGTTCTTCCATGTATTTCTGACATTCAGAAATGGTTAACGATTAATTGAAACAATTTTAAAATGATTTCAGTTTTAAAAATGAACTAAAACTAAAGGACAAATTTACAAACATCTTAAAGCAATTAAAATAATTTGAATAAGTACATTTAAGTAAAACAATTTCTTAATACTTTATCTCTCTCAGACGTTCCTATTCACTCAAACAAAAAAACACCAGGTATTTGCAGAGGAAAGTCCTCAACTATATTTTTTGCTGCTAGATAATTGATAGTGATGAGTAATCCAATTTAGGAGCGTAGTTGAAAAAGGTTTGCAGTTGGCTTGGGATCTCTAAGATTCCAAATCTTCTTGGCATCTCCCATACAATTCCAGTTCAAAGTAAATTTATTATTGAAGTACTTCATATACTGCCCTTAGATTCATTTTCTTGCAGGCATTCACAGTAGAACAAAGAAATGTAATGAAAAACTATACATTAACCATATAACAATTAAAGCACAGAAACAGGCCATCTCAGCCCTTCTAGTCTGAGCTGAGCGCTTACTCTCACCTAATCCCACTGACCTGCACTCAGCTCATAACCCTCCATTCCTTTCCTGTCCATATACCTATCCAATTTTATTTTAAGTGACAATATCAAACCTGCCTCTACCACTTCTACTGGAAGCTTGTTCCACGCAGCTACCACTCTCTGAGTGAAGAAATTCCCCCTCATGTTACCCCTAAACTTTTGCTCCCTAATTCTCAACTCATGTCCTCTTGTTTGAATCTCCCCTACTCTCAATGGAAAAAGCCTATCCCCCTCATAATTTTAAATACCTCTATAAACAAAGACCAACAAGCAACCATTGTGCAAAAGAAGACAACCTGTGCAAATACAACAAATAAATAATACTGAGAACTTGAGTTACTGCATCCTTAAAACTGAGCGCATAGATGCGGAAAAACTTTTTCACCCAGAGAGTGGTGGATATGTGGAAGGCTCTGCCCCAGAAGGCAGTGGAGGCCAAGTCTCTGGATGCATTCAAGAGAGAGATAGAGCTCTTATAGATAGCGGGGTCAAGGGATATGGGGAGAGGGCAGGAATGGGATACTGATTGTGTATGATCAGCCATGACCACAGTGAATGGCGGTGCTGGCTAGAAGGGCTGAATGGCCTACTCCTGCACCTACAGTCTATTGTCTATTGATTCTGGAATCAGTTCAGAGTTGAGGTGAGTGAAGTTATCCATACTGGTTCAGGAGCCTGATGGCTGAAGGACAATAACTGTTTCTGAACTTTGTGATGTGGGACCCAAGGTTCCTGTACCTTCTACCCAATGGCAGTAGTGAAAAGAGCATAGCCTGGTTGGTGGGGGCCATTGATGAATGGATGCTGCTTTCTTGTGGCAGCACCACTCTTTGTAGATGTGTTCAATGGTGGAGCAAGCTTTGCCTGTGATTGACTGGGCAACGTGCACCAGTTTTTATAGAATATTCCATTCTTAAATACCAGCCTGTGGTGCAACCAGTCAGGATACCCTCTATAGAAGTTTTTCAAAGTTTTGGATGATATGCTGAATCTGCACAATTGTAGGCTGATATACTTAATGTGCAAGTCAACTGTTCTAAGTTTTGGAAAAAGTAGTCTTGCTATTATCTTTAGTACTTGTATCTGAACTTTGCAACCTATTTCATGCAACTTAATTTTAATTATTTTTGTTTATCAATTGCTTTTCAAGCTATCATGTGTTAAGCACAAAATTGATCTCTTGTAGACCGAAGAGAGTGATGTTATAGTGTAATTATCACAAATAACAAAACAGTATTTTAATATCCTTCCACCTAATTAAAGAAATTAATGACTATGCTTGGATTGTTTTTTATAAGTACTAACAGTGATGACCACAGTGTAGTTTGTTTGCAATCATTTAATACAAGAAATCTGCTCTCATTTTCTCCATGTAATATGTCAAATATTAGAAGTACAAAAGCCAGACTTTAGAAATGAATTTACTCTAAATACATTGGGGGCATTTTTTCTTTAATAGCTATTTCTAAATATGTGTAAAGAATTCTTCAACAAGTACACATTACAAGGTCTATTCCAGCTTGCAGAGGTGAGTTCATCCAACAGGACCATTTATTTACACAGTAGCAATCCAACAATTTTCTCCCTTTTGAATTTAATATGTTTAGGAATAATTTATTATATAATCAATGAAATTACCTATATGTATTTGTGGCTTGTTCACTGTGCACTTTATGTATGTGTTAGCTTAAAAAAACAGATTAACATGAAGGTGCAGTGTACCAAATACTTTGGAAATTAAAGTACATTGTCTCGTTTCTCATGGCCTCATTTATGCCAACATTGATTTTTCATTTCAACCATTATGGTTCTAACTGTGGTATTTATTGACAGGTGTATTACATTTGTAAAGTACAATTATTACATTAAGATCTCTTCCCCATTTATACAAACTTGGTCATTGTATTAATAAATTCAAATGATTAATGATTGAAATACTCCCTGATAAGTGGCTAGGATGAAATTGATAGTCCTTGTCAATTGCTGATCTAAACTATATACCCTACTAAACCCACTCCATATTCCTGGAATAAAAAGGGTATTAAACATTTCTGATTCTAATAATCATGAAAAGTACTGTCTTATGTAATGACACAATACTATGTCAAAGGGTTATGCGTCAGCGTTCTGATATAAGAAAGGCACGCAATGCCAGCAGTGGCTGACATAAACTCTATTATGAGGCTTTTCAATAACTTTACTGTAATTTGAAAATGTGTGCCAATGTAATTTGACTTTGTTGTAAAATGCTTTCATGACTGTAAGATGAAGAATTATGATAAAAACAACCTCTTTTGGTTTTCTCATAAATTGCTTGTGTTCCTTTAGCTCTTCCCATCTGGAATTACCCACAGTTCCATACTTGGTCATTGCTTTCCCTTGTAGTCCTATTAACTGCTGCAGACAGAGCAGTAAAGCTAAAATCCAGAAAGCACTCTTTCCATCCATCTGTGCAAGATTAAGCTAGGAACAGGAACATCGAATGGATTTCCCTTCTATTCCTGAGGCTCTTCGTCTTATCAGGTACCCCAGACATTTCATACAGATGACATGCACAAAATGCTGGAGGAACTCAATAGGCCAGGCAGCATCTATGGAAAAGAGTAAACAGTCAACATTTTGGCCCATGACCCATACCCTGATAAAGGGTCTTGGCCTGAAACATTGACTGTTTATTCTTTTCTATAGATGCTGCCTGGCCTGCTGAGTTCCTCCAGCATTTTGAGTGTGTTGTTCGGACTTCCAGCATCTGCAGACTTCCTCAACGGTTTAGTACAGATGTCAAGGATGTTGGACAATACACATGAAAGTCCTGCTGATCATATAGAAAGAGACTTTTGTTTGTAAAAGTATTGACCATTCAGTTGGCCTAGGGGTTGCTTTTGACCAGAATCTCAAATGAATCAGTACTATAGTGTATTTAAAGGTTCAGATCAGTAGTATGATAGAAACCTCTCCTTTAGCCTAGATAGCATAGTTCCAACAATATTCAGGAAGTTCAACACCATAAAAGGTCAAATTAGCAGTCTTGATTGACACCCATTCTCCACCCTGAATAATCATTCCCTCTAATACCAACAAAGAGTGGCTTCAAACTTTACTATCAATGAAATGGATTTGAGCTACTTGCTCAGATACTTCAGCAACATCTCCCAAACATCTTACCTCCATTACCAAAAAAGGAAAATAGCAGCAGGCACGTGGGAATCCCACCAATGGCAGTTTTCCTCCAGTTTGCATAGCATCCTAACTGGGAAATATCCTGCCTGTGCATCTTCATTGTTACTTCAAAATCTTGAAATCCACTTCCCAAAGGAATTGCTGGAATTTCTTTACCTGAATGATTGGAATAGTGCAAAGAGATGGCACAAGGGTAGTTGAGGATGGGCAGAAATTCATGGCTTGGCTAATGATCACAGAAAATGAATGAATTAAAACTGTGAGGGCCATCAGCGCCACCTGTGGAGTGCTATGTAATTGGCCCTGGCACTTTTGACTTGTGTTTTGGAAGATGCTGTTGTAGGTGAGTAACTTCTGTGCATTTTGTAGAATTACATAAATCCTGATAACAAAGAAGACCATTTTGCCCATCAGATTAATACATAACACCTCAATAATCTACCTGTGACTTATTCTTACTTAAACACTCCCCTGCTATTCCCATCAGCCACTGGATCTCGGGGTATTTTGTAGCATCTAATTATTAAGTAACAATGAACTGTGGTAATTATGCACTTTTGGAATTTTGGTGGTGTAATACTGATGATTTTTCAAACTATTTGACATTGCTCTGGTTAATACACCAGAGTGCTTTTAATTAATCTTTTTTAGACATACACAGTACCATAATAAATTTTCCAGCAAACCAGGTCAGACTAAAAGAAGCACATAAACAGGGCCCTAGTGAGATTAAAAAGTAATGAGAGAATGGTGCCCAAGTGATTTTAAAGGGAAGCAGAATGAAGTGAGTCAGACCTTTGAGAATTCTGCACAATAAGATAGTGAAGTACGGGACTTTTACAGGAGCAGGTTAATGTCCTGAAATGTGTTTCAAGGGACATTTTAAAAGGGTATTCAAATTTGAATAGGAAGAGGAGGAGGTGCAACCAAGCAAATGGGGCAGAAGAATAACTAAAACCAGAAAGTGCTCAAAGTGCTTAACATGTCAGGCAATACTGGTAAAAAGAGAAACATCCTTTCTGCAGCTTAAAACTTACTTAGCTTTTCTCTTTCCCAATTCTGGCAAAACATTAAACGTATTTCCTTTTCCATAGATTCTGCACATTTGTAGCACTTACTGTTTTTATTTCAGATTTTGAGCATCCAATCTTTTCAGAGAGTGAGTACGTTTTTGGGAAGTGCCAGATGGTAGGGTATTTCAATTGCTCTAATCTGAAATCCAAGTGCAGCCTGAAGATTTTGTTTGAATAACACAACATTTTAGAGAAGGATATTTCTGGAGGCTTTAGAGATTGAAAGGGCAAGTGAAAGAATGTATTTGTAGGAGATCATTTCAATGAAAATGACTATAATTCAGTTAGTTTTAAGAGCCTCAAAATTCTAGTGCTTGTCCCTGACATTTGAATCAGTGGTGTGTTAGTGACAGTTGCCATCATGGACACACCATGCAAATTTCAGTCACATGAAAAAGAATTTTACAATACTTTCATGGTTGAAAATATGCCACCAAGATTAAGGTAGACTTTGAGCAGGAGAAGGGTATATAAGTGGGGGGGCGGGGAGGGGTTGAAGGAGAGAGGGCTGACAGCCTTAGGCCAACAATTATGGACTAGATTAGCTTGCTAAGCAAGAGAAGGTTAGGGAAATAAGGGCTGGGAGGTTTGAAAGGATCAGGTTCTCCAGCAATTCCATTGGCTGATTAGTGGGCCTCAATTGTCATGGCCCTCAGCTGACTGGAGTGGATGGCTTTGGAAGCTGTGCAATGTGAGGGTTGTGAGCCTGTTAATCAACTATGAATACTGTAAATAGTTAATCAACTATTTATAACCAAGAGCATGAAGACCTGCTGGCCTCTGGAGATCCCAAAATTGTTCATTCCAGGGTTAACTGAGTCAATTTTCAGTTACATCATTGAAAATGAAATGTTGCATAACAAATAACTTCATTCTGTGTGTGCCCCATGCCAGTGAGGTGTGTGTGAATTGGGTTAAAATTCTAGTGTTACGTCCGTAGCCCCCTCCTTTGTGAGAATCGCAAGATCACCATTGGGTTGGGTCAAGGGGCCCAGAAAATGAGAGTGGGACGTGCAAAATGCCTCGTTTCCCCAGCAATGTAAAACTACGGGACATGGCCATTGTCTCTGGAAGACTAAGTTGTGTATTGAGTACTGTACTATTCATTGAAGCCCCTCGGGATGACCAGAGTGGGCTGGTTGAGGGATTGCATCATCCCAACCTGATTGACATCTGAGACCCTGTGAGGAAGTATAAAAGAGGGTCTGGGGAACAACCCCTTCAGACGCACCAGAAGAAACATTAAGCGACCACGTAACAGCAGGAAGTCATCTGAAGGAAGCCACGTGCATTCGATTCCGTGGCTGGAACCATGGAAAACAGCTTTTAGCTAACAACGGGGAAGCCCGCTCCCCTTACTCAACGGATTGGCATCATAAAAGACCTGGGGCAAGTTTAAA
Source organism: Hypanus sabinus (assembly GCF_030144855.1). Taxonomy (NCBI): domain Eukaryota; kingdom Metazoa; phylum Chordata; class Chondrichthyes; order Myliobatiformes; family Dasyatidae; genus Hypanus; species Hypanus sabinus. The sequence goes on along the minus strand of NC_082708.1, from coordinate 49,712,446 downwards.
CTGCATCACTTTTAAACCCAACTACGCTGCAGCTTGAACGAACTGATAGTGACTGTTATCTTTCCGTCGGACAATACATTATCCCCTAGACAACAATAGAGCTATTTCTTATTGGTTATTATTATACCCGCGCTTAGATTTAGTATTGATGACGTAAGTTATCTGTATGTTTGCATTAATCTTATTTTTGTGCCCTTTATCAATAAATACTTTTAAAAATAGTACCATCAGACTTCAACGAACCTCTCTATCTTTGCTGGTAAGTGATCCAGTTACGGGAATTCGTAACACTAGAACGGCACCATTTGATTCAGATATAGACACGAACAAATTCCACTCTAGAAATAATCAATTCCCTGATACATAGCACTTGAGAACAATAAAACCATGGATCTGAATTTCAGATACAGAAAAGGACAAGGAAAATACAGGGTTATGTGTGATGAAATGTTGAATGTTTTATTTGGAACAGAAGAAATTGGTTAGGTGCATGAAATTATGAAGATCTAAGAATGGAGCAGTTGGCTTAATAACCAAGAGCATGGATGTAAGTTAAATAGGGAGGATTAGAGGGAAGTTGAGAAGTGTTTTCTGCCCCAGTGAGTTAGTGGCCTTCAACCTCTTCATAGGGAAATAGGGCCATGAATATTTACGACACTTAAATAAAACTCGGATGTGCACTTGAAGTGTACACCAAGAATTTAAAAAACAGGAAAAGGTCTGACCATTCTTTTTTGGCAGGCATGGAAATTATGTGAAAGATGGCCACCTGTTTGGCATATATTTTATAGTTTGAAAAATTCACACATAAAGCATGTTTTAATGTGCTATGTGCTTGAGTTTAACCATAAAAATCATTCCCTAACGCATACATGACAAAATGGGAATTTGAATTGTGCACTTACATGCAAATGCCATATCTACACAGAGTACCAGACACACAGCAGTAATGTCCCGTATGCTGATGTCAGCCTTGCAATGTTATTTGTGCACCACCATGTGAATATTGAACAAGAAAGAAAGCACTAACGGAAGAAGACCTTCAGAAGCATATCTTGAAGGAACAGTTTCTCCTCTAATATTAATGCCTCTGCCATGGAATAATGTAATTTCCTCCTCCGAACTAAAGAATTCAGATCACTGTGTTTTGCAGAGGAGGCCTTAAAGTAGGAATGGCTTTAACCATATTCTCCCTGGATATCCACCTTGGCCAATCTGGGTGCTGGGTAAATTTGTGCTCTATCACTCTTACCAGTTATTTAGCCACATCCATCCCTCTGCTTTCAGCAGCAGTTCCCTTTGCTAACAACTCACTGAAGCGTTATAGCCAATGTGGAACATCATGAAGATAAGTTTCTGCTTTGATTGTGGACCTCTTTACTGCCTAGAACTATATGAAATACCTGAGATTCATCCCCTGAAGCACAATCTGATATGCATAATCTGATATCATATAATCTGATATGCATATATCCTGGACATTAAAACATTCATGGTTCCCTGAAGCAGAACTATTTTTAACTTTTTCTAGGCACATAATAACTGTATTAACAAATTAGCTATTGAACCAAGCTGGTAAGTTTCAAACATCTGTCTGGCCTGTTTTATTATTCTAATTTTATGTTATTTTATCTTTCATAGTTACCTAGATGACTTGATAAATCTGTTATCATTTCCTTTCAGGGCACAGTGACGGTACAGCAGTCTACTTAACAGATCAGAAATACAGAAGCCTTAATTGACATCTGGAGTGCTCAGTTCAAACCACACAACGGTAGTTGTGGAATTTGAATCAGAGTCACAGTGAAGTACAGCACAGAAATAGACCCTTCTGCCCATCTAGTCCATGCTGAAACCATTTAAACTGCCTACTCCCATCTACCTGTACTAGGACCATAGCCTTTCATATCTCTACTATCCATGTACCTAGCCAAACTTCTCTAAAATGTTGAAATCGAGCTCACACGGACCACGTGCTATCAACTCATTCCACATTCTCGTGACCCTCTGAATGAAGCAGTTCCCCTTAAAACTTCTGACCTTTTTCCCTTAAGCCATGACCTCTGGTTGTAGTCCCAGTGGAAAAAGCCTTCTTGCATTTACCCTACCTATACTCATAATTTTGTATACCTCTATCAAATCTCCTCTCAGTCTTCTACATTCCAAAGAATACAGTCCTAACCTATTTAATCTTTCCTTATAACTTAGTTCCTTCAGGCCCAGCTACATCCTTGTAACTTTTCTCTGCACTCTTTCAACCTTGTTTACATCTTTCCTTTGGGTGTGTGACCAAAACTGCACATAATACTCCAAATTCAGCCTCATCAATGTCTTATAGATCTTCAATTTAACATCCCATCTTCGGTATTCAATACATTGATTTATGAAGGCCAATGTGCCGAAAACTTTCTTTACGGCCCTATCTACCTGTGACGTCACTTTCAATGAATTATGTACCTGTGTTCCCAGATCCCTTTGTTCTACCACACTCCTCAGTGCCTTACTGTTCACTATGTAAGACCTACCCTGGTTGGTCCAATTGAAGTGCAAAATCTCCCACTTTTTCAGCTGATAATCTGTAATTTGGGAAGAGAAATAGCCAGCCTTAATAATAATGAAATATAATTCATCCTAGTAGCTGGATTGTTGTAGAAAACAGCCTTCCTTACCCAGATTTGACTTTTGTATGACTCTAATCCCATCTCTGTGGGTTGTTTCTTGGAATGGGCCCTCACCACCTTCTCAAAGGGAATTAGAGATGGGCAATAAGTATTAGCTTTCCCATTGATACCCTATCCCAAAGAATGAATGCAATTCATTACCTTTATACCCTGTTCTAAATGTTCATTTTGTTTGCTTCAATAGCTATATCTGGCAAAATATTCCATAATAAAATATTTTATTTGCAGTTTCTATTAATTTGACCACTTCCTTTGGTTGTTCCTGACACTCAAATACTAAAAATAATGTTTTTGTTTTCAATTTCACCATTATTCAGTGTCAGAATTAGAGGATATCATTGATTGGAATCAGAAAGTTCTTCATACAAAGAGAAAATAAAATCAGAGTGTTAATCACCCCGAACAAGTCTGAGCAACTATGCATCATAACTCAGAGAGATCTTGGGGTCCGAGTGCATAGGACACTCAAAGCTGCTACGTAGGTTGGCTCTGTGGTTAAGAAGGCATACGGTGCATTGGCCTTCATCAATTGTACAACTGAGTTTAGGGGCTGAGAGGTAATGTTGCAGCTATATAGGACCCTGGTCAGACCCCACTTGGAGTACTGTGCTCAGTTCTGATGGCCTCACTACAGGAAGAATGTGGAAACCATAGAAAGGGTGGAGAGGAGATATACAAGGATGTTGATTTACAAGAATATACCTTATGAGAATAGGTTGAGTGAACTCGCCTTTTCTCCTTGGAAGAATGGAGGATGAGAGGTGGCCTGATTGAGGTGTATAAGATGATGAGTCCAAGTCAAAGTCCTGTCCCAAGACTTTGTGGCTCATCAGGTCAGTGCTTATGCCGGTTTCTGTGGCGTGAAGCGACTGTGAGTATGAGACTCCCCCCCAGATAGGACGCCAGTCTATCACGAGGTTGACCCCCAGCATTTTTTTGCCAGTACCCATTTTTCAGCTGGGTAGACTGGACTTGCTCAAGGCCACACCCTCGCTGCCTCAGCTGGGCTCGAACCCACGACTTTCAGGTTGCTAGTCAAAACCCTAACCACTTGGCCATGCACCACACATAAGATGGTGAGAGGCATTGATTATGTGGATAGTCAGAGGCTTTTTCCCAGGGCTGAAATGGCTAGCACAAGAAGACACAGTTTTAAGGTGCTTGGAAGTAGGTACAGAGGAGTTGTCAGGGGTAAGTTTTTTATGCAGAGAGTGGTGAGTCATGGAATGGGCTGCTGGCGGTGGTGGTGGATACAATAGAGTCTTTTAAGACTCCTGGGTAGGTACACGGAGCTTAGAAAAATAGAGGGCTGTGGGTAACCCTAGGTAATTTCTAAGGTAAGGACATGTTCGGTGCAGCTTTGTGGGTTTTGTGTTGTGCTGTAGGCTTTTTTCTATAACATTAGCAAACCAGCAAATGCAATTTTACTACCTATTTACAAAGAAATGGATGGACATCAAAATGTTCAAAATTAGGAAAAATTAAAATGGAAAACAATGCTTTTTCCATTTTCCATTTTCTACATACAATGCAGGCCTGTACAGAAATATATACGCATGTTTCTGAACCTTGATTTTCATTTTTATAGGGCAGGGCATCTCTACAACCCACACCTCCAATCCCATCTCATCAATTGGAACTCCTGACACCAAACAGCTTTTGTAGAAGGCATTACCCCAAAGGTTCACATAAATTTTCCAAAAAATACATGTCATATGGATCATTTTTCTCAATAAATAAATGAATAAGTATAATGTTTTTGTATTATTTGTTTAATTTGGGTTCTCTTTATCTAGTTTTAGGACTTAAGTGAAGATCTGATCACATTTTAGGTTATATTTTTGCAGAAATAGAGAAAATTCTACTGGGTTCACAAACACAATTGTACTAACACAATTGTACCATTGAAATTTATCACAAAGTAGTTAAATGAGACAGAACTAATGACATTTTCTCACTCCTTCACCTGGTCTCACCTATCAGCTGCCAGATTGCATCCCTTGCCCTCCCCAACCTTCTTGTTCCTGCTTCTGTCGCCTTCCTTTCCAGTCCTGATGAAGGATCTCAGCTTGAAACATGAAATGCTTATTTCCTGCCAGAAATGCTTTCTGATTTGCTAAGTTTGTCCAGAATTTTCTGTTTGTTGCGTTAATTGTGTTAATACCATTTTCTGTCTCTTTCATACATTTCATGTTAACTTTGGCCAAACATTATCAAGCATCATCATTACATTTATTTCTTTTCTTGCATCAAGAATTGCCTACTTCTTCCTTTGTTACATCACCCACCCATGATCTTATTTCATCTGCTCCTACAGAAGTTCTGCTACCCCTTAGTTGCTGCTCCCAACTCCACAGACACGCATCCTTCGTGGACGTTGTGGTGATGCACCAATTAGTGCTGCTGCTGCCTCATTTCTGGGAAGTTGGGTTGATCCTAACCCCAGGCGCTCTCTCTGTCCCTCTCTCTCGTGTTTGCACGTTCTCCCTGTCACCAGATGGGTTTCCACTGTGTGCCCTAGTTTCCTCCCATACCCAAAGATTAATTGGTTACTGTAAGTTACCCCATTGTGTGAATAAACGGCAAAAGAGTTAATGTGAGTTAACGGGCAAGTGAGACTGAATAAGAAGCAGAGCTACAGCAAAAGAGGAAGGAGAATCAATATCTCGGTTGAGAGCTAGCATGGGCCAAATGGCCTTCTTCTACCACCTAGTAAATAAACTGCCCAAATCCTAACTTGCATCTGATCCATTCTCTGCCACTTTGTTGGCTCAGCAGCCTTTGTTGGATACCAAACTAAATTTTAAAATGTTGGTCTTTGTTTCCTAATTCCCCTTTGCCCTTGCTATTCCTGTTCTCTATCTCAATAACATTCTTTATCCCTTCACCGGCTCTATCATCTAACTTTGGTTCTTCCACCTTTGCCATTCATGTATTAAGCTGCCTGATGCACCATCAATAACTCACTCTGAGATGTAAGGCAAGATATCGGCTTTTATTGACTGAAGAAGGAACCAGCAGTGAGTGACCATCATATTACATCCTGGAGAATGAGGCAGAGGATCAGACCCCGATCGCCTTTGTACAGGGGCCTGTGGGAGGAGCCACAGGAGCAGTCAGCAGGGGGCGTGTCCAGACAGGTATACACATAGTTCACCACACTGCCTGGAGTCCATGCTCTAGAGTCCCAACCCTGAGGCTCTTCAGTTCTCTACCCACCACCTTCTAAGTCACTACTAAGGCATGGCTCCATGACATAGTTGATTAATTCCTCCCACCCCCCCCCCCCCCAGACACACACAATAATAAGAGGTTAGGTGTTGAATTTTATTTGATACAATATCTGTGAAGAATCAAAGGACATTTTACTCTGATAAGGTGCTATACAAATAAAAATTAGCAGCTATTGAGAGTTAACTAGAATTAAGGTTTCATGTTAGTGACCTTCAATAACTGTGATCTATTATTTTTTTTACATCATCTGTTTTTAATCACGTGTGTAGCTTTGATTTCTATTTTTTTTATCTGATTGCTTGTTCTGACTTTGAAGCTCAATGTGTGGTGACATTCTTGTACATACCATATATAGCCTGAATTCCTGAAATGCCAATGAACATGCTAAAAGGGAGGAATAAACACCTGCTATTTTGAATTTTTGACAATGGAGACCAAGGGAACTGAATACCATAAATGGTGTTTGGGGCATTTGAGAGATGGCACAGAAAATTGTTAAGCTGGCTGATCTCTGGAAGTGGTGAAGACAGGACATGTATGGTGACAGTGAGGATAGAGGGGAACACAGCTGCTGGAACGACGAGTTTCTGGAAATTAGGAAAAAACGAGAGTTGAAAAAGAGGAAAAAACATTACAAGTTATTCTTTCATTACAACTGGTCAGTTCTGATACAGACTGGAAGCATTCAGCAGAGATTTTTTTTCTGTTAAATTGTTGGATTGATTGTGTATTTCTTGGTGCCAGACCTGTAGAATTTGTGGGGAGCTTAATAATTAACCTTTCATCAAGACAACGAAAAGATAGTCCTAAAGACGAGGGGTTTAAGGCAATAACTTAGACAACATTTTCTGCTTTTAATTCGCATTTCTGATATCTACAGTTTTTTTTTGTTTTGCCTTCTGAACCCCAGGTCTAAATTAGCAAAAAGTGTCACAATGATACTCCGAGCTTTTCTTGAAGCAGTTTCTGCAGAAGTTTCATATTAACGTGATGTGTGTGTGGATGGAGGGCGTTAATGTGGTTCCGAGGAGACTGAGGTCGGAGAGCCGCCGCTACTCTGCGGGCTGGTGGGAGAACGGAACCACCGTGCTGTCCTCCAGGACAGGGGGCGCTGCCGAGACGGAGCTGGCTGCCACCTGGGGAGGGCCGCTCGGAGTTGTGCGAGGGAAGGAGCGGCTCCGTCGTCCTTGGTTGCCGGCGATCACATGAGCCAGCCCGTTATGGGTCCGTTGTTGCCGAGCTAAGTTTAGACTGTGGCGAAAGTAGAAAGAAAAGGACGGAGAGAAATAATAGGGACGTGCCTAATAAAACCGTTGTCACTGTGGCCTCCTGGCCCCATCACCGAACTGTTCCCACAACCTATGGGCTCTTTTTCAAGGACTCTTCATCTCACGCTCTCAATATTTATTGCTTACTATATTATTTCTTTTTTTTGTATTTGCACAGTTTGTTGTCTTTTGCACATTGGTCGTATGTCCGTCCTGTTGGGTGCGGTCTTTCGTTGATGCTGTTGTGTTTCTTGTATTTACGGTGAATGCCCGCAAGAAAAGGAATCTCAGGGTTGTATGTGGTGAATATATGTACTTTGATAATAAATTTACTTTGAACAATGTGAGGAATATTTTTGTGCTGGAGATAGTTCACCCCCCTCCTCCATCTCTCACCGTCGTTTACCTCCTGCCCCAAATCTCGCGAGAGACTGCGAGGGCTTGGGTAAAGTTTAATATGGCGTCTAATCTGTTAAAGGTAAGCGGGCGGCCCGGCATCTGGCTCCGGCTCCCTCACCTCTCCCTCTCCTTGTCGCAGCTCTCCTGGCCTTGTGTCAGCTCCGCTCGCTTTCTTCCCCAAGGTTTGATCTGTTGTAAATGTGTGGGTTGTTTGGAAAATGGCGGCCCCTTGTTGGTCGTGGGCCCGGGTCGCACTAAACGGTCGGCTAAGACGAAAAGGAAAGAAGCATCACTTTGTAAAGGCCTTTCCTTCCGATGTTCCCCATAGTTCTGCATTTGTAGAACTATCGGCATGTTTTGTTTTGTGTATGGGGAGTTTGTTGTAGAGCTAGGATTGATGGTTTTAAACGTAAGGAGCAGTACGTTTAAAAAAATAGCATGTATGGTATGAGGGCAATGCAGATGTTAAATCTGGAGTTGTTTGTAAGTTGAGCTTTAATTTATGTTCATGGCTTTTTTCGTCTAGCGTCTCTGGTAGTGACAAGGTGAAGGGTGAATTTTAGGAGTTCATTTGTTAGTTCACAGTTCAGAAATAAAAATAAGACCAAGGATGAAGTTGTTATTGCCAACATAGTGTCTCGTTTGTAAAATATGACTCAAGATTAGAAATAGTTGGAAACACTGTATAATTAGCATCTTGGCGGAATGGAAGATCTACATTTTAGGTAAACACCAGAATCAAGTTGAGGGTTAAAACCAAGGATAAGGGAGAGAGGTTTTTAAACTTCAGATTGAGGTCTCACACACTTGGAGTCTCTGTTCGCTGCTTTGACTTGCCTATGTATTTTTCAATGTTTTTGTTTTGTATTAATATTATCCAAGTAGAAATAAGGCAGTGGGAGATGGCAGCTTTAAAACCTTTATTTACTATTTAGACTAAGATGCGATCAAAGGCTTATTCACCCTTGGTTCTTGGTGAACGAAGAATACATATTGCATTCTTGATGGCATTCCATATGTATAATGCTAAATGTTTTGGAATGGGGGATTTAAAAAAAAATTTGCAATTGGGTGTCAATGAAAAATCAGTTACATAATGTTCTTGTGATACTTTCCATCATTTTAATAATTCCATCACACTAATATAATTGATTTTTTTTTGGAGATACAGCATGGAATAGGCCCTTTCAGTCCTTTGAGCCAAGCCGCCCAGCAATCCCCCAATTGAACCCTAGCCTAATCACGGGACAATTTACAATGACCAATTAATCAACCAACGATTACATCTTTGGATTGTGGGAGGAAACCCACGTGTGGGGGGGGGGGGAACATGCAAACTCCATAAAGGTAGCGACAGGAATTGAACCCAGTTGGGTCACTGGTACTGTAAAGCGCTGTGCCACCCAATGTCCTCATCCAGTACTTTGCAGTTTTCAGTGAGCTGCAGTTGTACTTGCACTATTGGATGTTCCTCCTTAATTTTGTATCTGTAACTTGAAAGGAAATATTTATACTTGCTAGTGATCATAGAGTATTTGGATGACATGTTTTAAGTGTCTGGTGCATGTTCTCACCAGCAGTAAACTTGAGGCAGAGACAGGTGATTTATTTAAGTGCTTTTCATTTTTCTAACCGACTTCTTGATTAAACACAGTCACCCTCAAATTCATGAGCTTAAATTGGAATTCATTAACTTAAAACATTAGAACATTTTCTGTTCTCTGAGTAAGCATGCATTTCATTTCACTTGTATGTGTTTTAAATAAACGAGTTAATATTTTAAAACGTTACTATTAATGGATATCTACAGTTGATGGAGTTCTTTAGAATATGATTATGGTAATTTTGATAAAACTATTGAACACATACATAACAATACTAAGCTGATTTGCAGCAATGTATGCTCTCTCAAGAGACCTGGGCAGCGTTTATAATTACTTCTCATAATTGGCTATAAGATGGAATCAAACCAGATGCAAGATTCTGTGTACCTTAAATGTAGGCAGGAGGGCAAGGATTTCTGAATCAAAAGGCAAAAATGTAGAAATCAGAATTAAAACCAAATATCCTGAAAATACTCAGCAGGCTACTCAATATTTTTGCCAAGAGAAGCAGAGTTGACATTTTAGATGGATGACATTTTAAACAGAATTTCAAAATATACTTTAAATGTTTAAATTGCAGAGGAAAAGGAGAGGTGGATTGTCCAGTTGGAAATTGAATAGAGTTTTAGTGACACAAAAGGTGATGGTACTGGCTGAGAGAGAGTTGTGGGGGCTTATTTTACCAAATTTACCTGAAGGACTGTAAGTTGAAGATGTTTGAGGACAGGTGAAAAAACATGCTGAAACGTGGATACAAAGTACTGCAGTACCTGGAAATACCCAGCAGATCTTGCAGAATTAGATGAGTTTTGAAAACTTGATTTAAAGTTACTAGTTGATTTTTTTTTTAATGACAGTTGGCTATTCCTGACATGAACTAGAAAAGCTAGTTATCTGAAATTGTTGAAATATAGAAACATAGAAAACCTACAGCACAATACAGGCCCTTCGGCCCGCGAAGTTGTGCTGAACATGTCCCTACCTTAGCAATTGCTAGGCTTACCTATAGCCCTCTATTTTACTAAGCTCCATGTACCAATCTAAAAGCCTCTTAAAAGAACCTATCGTATCTGCCTCCACCACCATTGGCCGGCAACCCATTCCAAGACCTCACCACTCTCTGAGTAAAACAACTTACCCCTGACATCTCCTCTGTACCTACTCCCCAGCACCTAAACCTGTGTCCTCTTGTGGCATTTCAGCCCTGGAAAAGAGCCTCTGACTATCCACACGATAAATGCCTCTCATCATCTTGTACACCTCTATTAGGTCACCCCTCATCCTCCATCACTCCAAGGAGAAAGGGCCAAGTTCACTCAACCTATTTTCATAGGGCATGCTCTCCAATCCAGGCAACATCCTTGTAAATCTCCTCTGCACCCTTTCTATGGCTTCCACATCCTTCCTGTAGTGAGGCAACTGGAACTGAGCACAATTCTCCAAGTGGGGTCTGACCAGGGTCCTATATAGCTGCAACATTCAGCATTTGAATTCAGCATTCAGTTCTAAGTGCTGTAAGGTACACAGTGGCAAGATAAGAAGGTGTATACTTGTGCTCAGGGAGACACAAAAAAACTATAGATGTTGGAATTTTGAGCAACACAAAGCATTGAATGAGCCTGGCAGGTCAGGCAACATCAGTCAAGGGCAATGGGCAGTCGATTGTTAATGTCTCTGTAGATCCTACTGACCTTATTAATTCCTACAGTGAGATGTGTGATACATTGTGTTTATGTTGGGCTTCATTGTGATGGTGTTAAGAGATCAAAGAAAGGCAAAGTGCTGGTGAGTTGGAGAATTAAACTGAGCAACTGGAAGTTCAGGCTGAACAATGGGAATGGATGGTCATGTTTGTCTTTTTTCAATGTCATGGAATCTCTGTCCTAGAATTGGGCATTACAGCACATTGTAGGCCCTTTGGGGTAGATGTATACCATCAAGCAAAACCAGGGTGTAAGGCACAATGGTGTACACAACACACAATAACTTAGGAAAGAATTAAATCTACAAAAGAATTAGACGCAAAGAAACAAAGCAAAGTGCATAAATTAAATATTGTAAGGTATAGAACAGATTAACTGGTGATAACTTCAAATGCAATGCCACAGTGATTTCAGAAACCTAATGGCGGAAGAGAAGAGCAACACACAAAATGCTGGTGGAACGCAGCAGGCCAGGCAGCATCTATAGGAAGAAGCACAGTTGACATTTTGGGCCGAGATCCTTCGTCAGGACTAACTGATAGAAAGAGATTTGAAAGTGGTGGGGGGGGGGGAATCCAAAATGATAGGAGAAGACAGGAGGGGGTGGGGTGAAGCTGAGATGGAAAGGTGATTGGCAAAAGGGGTACAGAGCTGGAGAAGGGAAAAGATCATAGGATCGGAGGCCTAGGGAGAAAGAAAGGGGGAGGGGAGCACCAAAAGGGAGATGGAGAACAGGCAAAGAGTGATTGTGAGAGAGGCAGAGAGTGTAAAAAAAAATGGAAGAGGGAGTAAATAAGGGATGGGGTAAGAAGGGGAGGAGGGACGTTAACGGAAGTTAGAGAAATCAGTGTTCATGCCATCAGGTTGGAGGCTATCCTGAGATCTCCCAGTGGCCACACATTTTAATTCCACGTCCCATTCCCATTCTGAAATTCTATCCATGGCTGCTTCTACTGTCAAGATGAAGCCACACTCAGATTGGAGGAACACCATCTTATATTCTGTCTGGGTAGCCTCCAACCTGTTGGCATGAACATTGATTTTTCTAACTTCCGTTAATGCCCCTCCTCCCCTTCTTACCCCATCCCTTATTTATTTATTCCCCCCCTCCCCCCCTCTTTTTTTTCTCACTGCCTCTCTCAATCACTCTGCCTGTTCTCCATCTCCCTCTGGTGCTCCCCTCCCCCTTTCTTTCTCCCTAGGCCTCCCAGCTCATGATCCTTTCCCTTCTCCAGCTCTTTTGCCAATCACCTTTCCAGCTCTTAGCTTCACCCCTCTCCTCCTGTCTTCTCCTATCATTTTGGAGTTCCCCCTCCCCCCTCTTACTTTCAAATCTCTTGCTATCTTTTCTTTCTGTTAATCCTGATGAAGGGTCTCGGCCCAAAACATCGACTGTGCTTCTTCCTATAGATGCTGCCTGGCCTGCTGCATTGCACCAGCATTTTGTGTATGTTGCTTGAACTTCCAGTATCTGCAGATTTCCTCATGTTTGTGGGCCTAAGGGAAGAAGCTGTTTATTACCTGACCGTTCTTGTTTTGTGCATTGGAGTCTCTTGCCTGAATGTAGAAAGTCGGAGGATGCTGGATGGATGGGTGGGATCCTTGCATACACAGCGGCCCTGATAAATATCCCTGATGGATGCTAGGGAGACCGCTATGATTCTCTCGGCCATTTTCACAGAGCTTTGAAGGGACTTCAGGTCCAATGCTCTGCTGCTCCCACCCAGATGATGCAACTTGTCGGGATGCTTTCAATGGTGCTCCTGTAAAATTCAGTTAAGATGGGGGGTAGTGCGGGAGCTTCGCTTGCCTCAATTTTCTCAGCAAGTGGAGATGCTGCTGTGCTGCCTTATTCAGGGACATAATATTGAGGGACCAGGTGATGTGAACTCCCAGGAACCTGGTGTACTTAATTGTCTCTACTGAAGAGCCATGTATTTACAGAGGGGTATGGTTCATCTGCATCTTCCTAAAGTCCACCATAATTTCCTTGGTCTTCTCCACGTTCAGGCTTTGTATGTTCTCACACCAGCCCACGAGCTACTCTACTTCCTCTCTGTACTCCAACTCATCATTGTTATTGATAAGGCCAACCACTGTTGTGGCATCTGCAAAATTAATGACATGGAATGTGCTGAATACTATGACGCAGTCATGTGTTAGCAGTGTGAACAGCAGTGGGCTAAGTGCACAGCCCTAGGGAATGTGCTGAGTGTGATAGGGCTAAAGACATTGCAGCCCACATGGACTGATGTTAACAAGTTACAGAATCCAGTTACAGAGAGTGGTGTTGAGACCCAGCGAGGACAGTTTCCCCCATCAGTTTCTGGGGTAGGATGGTGTTAAACACCAAAACAACAGCCTGGCATATAAGACCCCATTTTCCAGGTGGTCAGGACAGAGGCTATGGCATCATCAGTGGATCGATTTGAGCGATAAGTGAACTGGTAAGGGTCCAGTGTAGACAGGAGAAAGAGTTTAATACACTGCAGCTGCTAAAAGCATTTCACAATGGTTGATGTTAGTGCCACTGGACGATAGTTATGTAGGCAGATTGTCCTTGAAATGATAGCTGGTGACTTGAAAACCGAAAGTACAATTGACCTCTGCCAGAGAGATGTTGAAAAATATGTCAGCACCTCAGTTAGCTGGGCTGCACAATCTTTCAGAACCCAGGTATATTATTGGGGCCCTACGGGGGTTTGTCTGTTTTGACCCTAGCCAGGGTCTTCCTCAACTCAGCTTTGGTCAGATGGAGTGACCTTCCTCACCACCACTTTGTTTTGTCTATCAAACCAGGCATAAAAGACATTCAGCCTGTTGGGGAGTGAGGAGTCCTGGTCACTGATGTGCAGAGTAGACGTGGCCTGTAATCCTCTGAATTCCCTGCCACATGCAACTTTTGTCTCTGGTATCGCAGAAGTGGTTGTATGTTTTCTGAGAATACTCCCATTTTCCCTCCCGAAGGAGTGAAAATGCCCAGTTCTTGTTTCCCTGAGAGTGTCATGCCCTCGATCTAAAGGCAGCAGCATGATCCTTCCGCCGTGCGCATACCTGTAGTAAGCCATGGCTTCTGATTTGCCTTCACACCGATGAGTTGTAAGGGCAAATCAATACATGTCTATGTAACTGGTCACAGAAACCACATATTCCTTGATGTAAACATGTTTTATAGGTAGCAGCCTCCCTTAAGATTCTCCAGTTGATGTTTTCAAAGCAGCTCTGTAATGCTGAGATCGCTCCCTGAGACCAGGTTTTCACACCCCTCAAGAGCTGGTTTGACCCATTTAATCAGTGGTTTGTATGTTGAATTAGCATAATAGATAATGTGGGATTGTGGGACTGCTTTATATGTACCTGGTATGTTAGTATAAACCAGGTTCAGTTTATTTTCACCTCTGATAGCAAAACCAATGTGCTTGTGAAATTTAGGCAAAACTGTTTTCAGATTAGCATGGTTAAAGTCACCATTGACCATGAAGATACCATCAGGGTGTTTAGTTTGAAAGTCACTGGTGTTGTAGAGCTCATGCAGCGCCTTGCTGACATTAGCAGTGGGGAGGGGATTTATACTGTTACCAACACAATTATAGTGAACACCTTCAGTATATAAAATGGTCTGTACTTCACTAAAATAAACTCAGTTATCGGTGAACAGTGGAATGCCACTGCTAATGCATCTATAGACTAGTTCTTATTTATGTAAAAACAGATACCACCACCATGGGACTTGCCTGAGATTGCTAAGATTCCTTCATTCGTTGCCCATCTAAAAGTCTCTTAAATATCCTTGAAGTACTTCTTTCTACCACCACCCCCAGCGGTCCATTCCAGGCACTGCACACTATAAAACAAAAACACCTACCTGTGACATCTCCCCTAAAATGAGCAAAACGTATACTATACTGCTTCATCTGGAGGGCATACTTGGGTTCCTCAATGGTGGGAAAGACTGAGATAAAAAGGTAAACGTTGAACCATTTGGATTGTGCAATGAGCAGAGACCTTGAATCATGTTTATTATTTGTGATGGAGGACTAGCTTTGACCCACAGCAATGCTATGCCATCAAGAGCAAATTGTTTTGGAGTTCTCAGCATAGCCTGTTAGACTCCCATGGCCTCACGTTAAGCAAGACAAAAAAAAACCTGATTTACAAACTTGTGCTATCATTTGGTTCTTGAACACATTCAAGTTTCACCTAATATAGCAAGGGCACAGGATATACTTTGGATTCCTGTGATAAATGGACTTGCCCACCTTTGTATTCGGCAGAGTAACTCTATAATTTTTGAGGCCTTTCTTCACCCTCCAATATTTAATGAAATAGGATTGATCCAGTAGTTACAATTAGGTGTTCAAGAGTCAGTCTGAGCCACCGACTGCAACAAAATCATATTCTTCTGCAATTTCTGATTAGTTGTCAATATGTCTTCTACTATTATCGTTGAGTAAGAGGTGTGAGTAGACAAAGTCGTGAAGAACAGTAATCAGCTTAGTAATTTTGAGGTACCATATGGTGTAGCTACAACCCATCTGCAATGCATTGTAAATTACAGAAATGTATGCTAGAGCTAAGGGATTGCATAACCAAAAGGCAAAATAAAAGATCAGATTAAGAGCTAGTAATATGAATGTGCAGTGACGGTGGTGCCTATCACATGAATGCCAATTAAAAGAATGAAGTTGCTGTTAACAAAGCTGAAGTGTTCACTATCAACCAGATGAGTCAAATGGATGATTCACCTTCGTCTTTCCAACATGATAGCAATAAATATTGAAGTACTTTGGATTTTATAAAGACTCTGTCAAATTCAACACAATTGAAGAGGACAGATAAAATTTACATCTCCATAGTCCATCAGGAAATTGATATTTTTATGAACATTACTGTCAAGGCACTTGTTTGCCACCTACCTGTCTGGTTCTGCATGAACTTCTTTAGTCTTTGCTGCAAAGTGAGTTTTGGTGGAATTTGTTATTGGACAGTATTTGATGGAATATGGCATCAAAGGGTCCTGCAGTTTTGATGTTTCGATATACATGTTTTTGATAAAATTGAGGGTAAAATTCATCCTTGATTGGAGTCTATATGAAGTACATAAACTGATGGTGGTTGGAGCAAATTTCATATGTAGGATATTTCTGCAGGAGTTGCTTGAGGACAGATTCCTAGGCCCAACCCTCCGCAGCTTCATAACAGGCATTCCACTGAATTATATTGAACAAGAACTGGGGTCTTTGCTGACCATCAAACATTCCAGTTACATTAATCCCATTTTATTCTCCCCTTCTCATCAATTCTTGAGTGTCCAAAACTTGCCTTGCACTCTTGGTTCAGTTATAGTGATGAATTAACTTATGAGCCTGCATATATCTTTGTGCTATGGGAGGACACTGGAGTACCTTGGGGAATCTGCGTAGCTACAGAGAGAGCATTTGTACCGTCAGCATCTGAGATTAGAATAACCCCAGGGCCCTGAAACATGGGGAACATTCAGGTATTGACTATAAGGCATGTAGGAATCAGATAAGGACCATCTCTATTGTGAATTCAATAGCATCAGGCTTACCAAAATTCCTGTTAGCTATACCTGATGATGTCTGTTGACCAAAAGCTTACAAATGCTGTCAGTGCTACAAAAGTTTGTTAGTCAGTGGTTATTTTGTAGGTAGTGATTTATGGCTGAGTTCCCTTTTCATTATTTACAATGTGTACATCAGAAAAGTGATGGAATACCATCCACAAATTCGTGACAGTAGTTCCAACATATTAGAATGTTGATACCACTGATGGGGTGTGGGGGTGGGGATGATCTTTTTTGATTGGCATCTATCATCTCTAAACATTCCAATATTGCTAATAGTACTTCCTATATAAAAAACAGCCTGTCAATACTTTGCAAGGATTGAAATACTCAAGGTCATAATTCACTATCTGCACATTAAAAGTGAATTGGTAAAAATCAGACAATGGGTTAGCAAATAAACATTTTCAAAATAATCTGATTCTTCAATGAAATTAATTCTATCTTGCCTTTCTCTGCTGGCATAACTTTCATTTGATTGTCTCTTCAGCCCTAAGTTTTGCTATCTAATTCTGTTACTATCCTTTGGAAACTTATTTCAAGTTTCTTTCACTTTGTGTGAGAACACTATTGACCTCATTGTACCTTTTGATCTGATAACTTCATAATCTATATTTTTAATAGAACTCAAATGTTCGCTTTATTTAGGCTTCTGGATTATTTCAGTAACAACCCTCGTAGGTACTGTTTCATATGAGTTATTAGATTGGGACTGTGTCTGCAATCCAAGGCACTGATTTTAAGAACAGAAAAGTAATTTCTGAAATCCTACATTATTTATCTTTCAATTACTGTTCCTAACATTTATTACATTTCTGATCATGGGAACTAACAGTGAGAACGTTCATTGCAAATTCCACATTATAACAATGATTTCACTTAAAAATAATTTCATTGTGTGTAAAATTCTTTGAAGTATTTTGAAGCTTCAAAAAGCATAGGGTAAATGCAAGTCATTCTCTTCCTTCTACACTACCATAGCTCTTTGTAACCTGGACTTTGTAGAGTGGTCTTCACCTTTCTCATTGTAGATTACTGTGTGTGTTCTGGTTATCATTTGGCAGTCATTTATGATTAAGGATGAGTTACTTCCATTCAGAGTTGTGGATTCTGAGGTGGCAAGTAAGGCCAGTGTGGGAATTGCAGAGTTTGTATCCTGATACCTTGCCCCTGATTTTCAACTCACCCGCCATCGGGAACGTCATTCCTTTTTTATTTTTAAATTGTGGAATTAAGTTTACCATAAAGAAACTGCTTCAGAATCTAAAGAATTTTGCAACATGACCACCAGTGCATCCATTATTTCCAGGGCCACTTTCTACAATATTATGCAATAAGCAGCAACTGTTATTAGTTTGCCATTTTATAATACTCATTTGCCACAAGGCAATGAAACAACACTTTTAGTTTATTAAAATTATGTTGTAATTGTCCAAGGTTGCTAGACATCCCGTTTCCAACAATAGTGAGATCTGTGTGAGAGTGGGAACTATTGAAGAGAGCAAGTCTTGATGCACGTGAGTTTCATTTGGACCAATGAAAATAATGAGGCTTAAGTGTAGTGGCCATTATTTGAGTGAATAGTGATAGCACGGGGAACTGAGGCTTTGGTGAAAAGAGGCAGAGGCCATTTTGGATGAGCCATTGTGTGAGTGGGCCAGCAGAGAGGAAATACAATAATTTTCCCATATTTTAAAATACAATTTGAACTTTTAGCTACTTTGACACCAGTTGAAGATAAAGAAGGGTTGTGACTACTGAAATACTTTTCTCCGTAACTATTGCACAGCATCATGTACCATGCAGGTATGGAATCCAAATTTGAACTATTCTTCCTGACACATTGAATTTGTGTTTTCAGCTGCACAGGATTAGAGGAAAAAATTACAGCGAGGGTAAGACAACAAACAGTATCTGATTTTTAAATTAATTTTATCTGACCTCTAAGAGGCACTGTGAATTATCAGCCAAAAACTGTGCAGTGAGTGGATCGATAGATTTTCAGATAGGGATATTGGAGCGTTAACATCCACCAGAACTGGATGAATGGGATTTCCATTTGGTTCACCATGAACCAATATCCTTCTAACCTGGAAGCAAAAGTGTCATTGCAGATGCAAGATATCATTTGATGCTAACTAGCCATTAACAATAACTTGCTATAAAACAGCAATAATGCTTAAATTGTTGGAAAAGTTTTCAAGAAAACTAGAAGTAATCCAAGCTATTAGTAAAAGGAAGTAGGCCTTAAGGAGAGTTTTAAAATTGGTGAAAAAGATGGTTGGGAGGGCTTTTAAGTAGGGAATTCAAGAAAATGAGATGCAGATGGCTTAAGGAAATCAGTTGAGTGGCAGAAAAGAGATGCACAAAAGATTGGAGTGAAAGAAACAGGAGTCATTGGGGCAGGGCGAAAATGCAATACTGAATGAGTTGGTAATAGAGGCAAGAACTAAGTGATAAGAACATGATCATTTTTAAAATTGGGAGCATGGGGACAGAATAACTGTAGGTTAGTGATGTCACAGGAGAAGGGGGACAACAATATTAATAGAACACATCTCAATGTGGAAAATATTTCAAAATACTTTGTAATGTTTTGTAGGGCAAAATTGATGATATTGTGATTGGGGGGGGAATAAAGATGAGTCAAGCTCAGCTTGGTGCATCAAGGCACAAGTTGTGTAGCTTGCACTGAGTTACTACTGAAGGAAGGAAATGGAGGTTGCTACCAGGTAGGGTGTGGTGTAGTTGTTCAATGGCTTACTTACACCTTTTTCAAAGTATGGAACCTGCAAGTGTCTAAGGATACTTCCGATTTGTAATTTGTATAAAATGCACACCTCATCCAAATTATTGTCCATAACCAGAAGTGTTTGTGGTCAAATTGCAATGCTGATATCAATGGCTTAATAATCAATGCTGTGTGTGCTCATCGTCTTTAATTTCTTACAGAATAAAGGCTCTCTCCAGTTTGAGGACAAATGGGATCTTATGCGCCCCATTGTCCTAAAGCTGTTACGACAGGAATCTGTAACGAAACAACAGTGGTTTGACTTATTTTCGTGAGTATTTCATTAAATTAATTGAGATTATAAAAACATTGGATAGAATGTTTTTATGTTACACAAGTTCAGTGAGGCTGCTCTTTTGGTTAATGGCATGGCCAGTTCACGATTCAAGCCAGTTAAGGATGTTGTGCAATATATTTGTTAGATAGGGTATCTGTGGCTTTGTGGGAGAGGGTGCGGCAAATGTGATCAGAACTAAATTACCCTTTTCAGGTCTGAGATGCCAGCTACCTTCAGATGAGATGAAGCATCTGCATGTTGGGCCAAAAATTTTAAATTTTGTCGAGATGATTTGTAATTGTTTTGTAGTTGTTATGACTCAGTTGAAATTAAAACCTGAAAGTTCAGTTTTGTGGTATAGGACTCTGTGACGAAGAATTATGATTTTAGCACCTAGAATTGCTGTGGTACAAATAAAGTGTAGTAGTTGTTATATGACTTCAAGCACTTTGATTATATATGTGTTTATTTGAGCAATCTACCATTGCTCTGAATTGAACGGCCTGTAATAATGGTGATCACTGTGCTTTTTAGTTTTTATTTCCACTTCTAAAAGTGACCCAAAGAGTGTTGGACTTTTTGTTTTAGTAGGTGATTTTCTAGCTAGTTAAAATTTATTATTCTAACTGTCCAAAATAATAGGGTAGACCTCTGCTGTAAGGTATATACTGTAAAGATTTGATGTAAAAATAATCATGGTTTGAGTTAACATTCCAAAGATCCCAGATCTCCAAGCTTTCATACCATAAGAACATTAAATCTAGGAGCAGAATTAGGCCTTTTGGCACATCGAGATTTCTCCACTATTTGATCATGCTGATTTTTTTTCCCCACTCAACTCTATTTCCTCTCTTCACCCAATAACTTTTGACATCCTTGCTATTACACCCTTTACTATTACCATTTTGACACCCTTACGCCCTTACTCCATTTTAAATATACCCAATGACTGGACCTCCACAGCCATCTGTTGCAATAAATTCCACAGATTTACCACCCTCCAGCTAAAGAAATTCCTTTGTACCTCTATTCTAAGGGGACATTCTTCTATACTTGTTCTAAAGGGGAATACTTCCTAGATGTGCCCTCTGGTCCTAGACTCTACCATTATTAGAAAAATTCCCTTTGCATCCACTCTATCTGGGCCTTTCAATATTTGATAGTTTTCAATGAGATCTCTCTCATCCTTCTAAACTCCAGTGAGTACACGTCTAGAGCTATCAGACATTCCTGAGATGTTAACACTTTTATTCCCAGGTTCATAAGCCTCCTCAGACCTTCTCTGATACCAGCATATCCTTTCTTAGCTCTTGGGCCCAAAACTATTCACAATACCATGGATTCTATTTAATTGGGACACATTGGGATGATTCCATTTTGGCCTAATTAAGCAATTGTCCCAATTAGTTGAAGTTTAATGGAAATAGTTAAAAACATACAACCAAGTCGATCTACTGTTTTACTGAGTAAACAAATTATGTATTTAAATAAAATACACAAATTAAAACACCACTAATACTATTACAGTACTGTAAAAGCATATTAGTTACCAAACAGTTATTGTCCAAGGAATTCATCCAGTGTATGCTGCCGTGCTCTTTAAATTAACTGTAAATGAATGTAGATGTCAGTGCAGACATCTAGTGCAGATAATGGACTGCCTTCATACAATGTTTCTGACAATTGAATCCTCCAAATCTTCCTTTTTATTGTAATATTCAAGATGATTGTTGAAGACAAATTCTTCATGGCCTAATTTGTTGATGTAGTAAAATAGTTCATTTTCAGAACTGTTTTGCATTTTTGGCATCACTAAGTCTGAATGCCTGAAACACAAAACAGTTCTGTATTTTCTTACTCTTATTTCTCACCAACTATCTTTGACAAAAATCACTGCTTTTTGAACACAAATACATGCAACAGGCACTATTTAAAAACTGTTTGTTCTAAGCATGGTGTGGTGTCCCTAACAGCCTTATAAGAAATGTGACTAATACTAGTTTGAAACAGTTTGGCAAAAGTCTCTTGTGCCAGTTAAATGCCACAGTGTCGCAAATAAACGAAGGGAATCCTGGCTATTTTCTCGATTGTTTTTTGTTCTTTAGGAACAATAAGTGGCTGTCAGATTAACTGATAACACAATTAACCAGAATCCACTCTACTCTAAATGTGGTTTGGATAATGTCTTAAAAATACTCAGCATTACACCTTGCTTTAGAGCCTTGTCGACTTGAAATGAATGCTAACATTGCATTTGCCTTCCTTACTGGCAACTCAACCTGCAAATTGACCTTTAGGGTATCCAGCACTAGGACTCCCAAGTCCCCTTGCGCTTCTGATTTCTGAACTTGCCATTTAGAAATTAGTCTATAACTTTATTCCTTGCCAAAGTTCATCATGCACTCCCCTAAATTATATTCCATCTGCCACTTCTTTGCCCATTTGTCCAAGTCCTTCTACAGACTTCCTGCTTCTTCAGTACTACATGCCCCTCTGCCTGTCTTTTAATCATCTGCAATCTTGACCACAAAGGTGTCATTTCCATCTCCCAGATCATTAATATATTATGTGAAAAGCAGAAGACCTAACACCAACACTGGCAGATTACCACTAGTCACCTGCAGCCAACCAGAAAAGGTCCCCTTTATTCTCACCTTTTTACCTCCTGCCAGTCAGCCAATCTTTTGTTTTTGTTCTATCTTTCTTGTTATGCCATGGGTTCTCATCTTGTTTGACACACAACATACTGGAGGAACTCAGCAGGTCAGGCAGCATCTGTGGGGAGGTATAAATTGTGAAGGGTCTTGTTTCAGGTCGAAACCCTTTGTTTGAAATGACGACTGTTTATTCTTCACTGTTGATGCTGCCTGAACTGCTGAGTTCCTCCAGCATTTGTGCATGTTACCCTGGATTTCCAGCATCTCTGGAATCTTTTGTGTCTGTTCACATCTTATTTAGCTTCTTCTGTGACATCTTGTCAAAAGCCTTCTTTAAATCTAAGTAAACAACATAAGACAAAAGATCTTAAAATATAGGGCATTCAGTCCATCCAGTCTGCTCCATCATTCCAAAATTGCTGATTTATTGTTCCTCTCAATCTCATTCTCCTGCCTTGATTAATCAAGATCTTAGCCTCCACATCTGTCTATGGCAATGAATTCTACAGATTTGCTGCCCTCTGGCTGAAGAAATTCCTCCTGGTTTCTGCTCTTAATGGATATCCCTCTCTCTATTCTGAGGCTGTGTGCCCTCTGTTCCAAGACACTTACACTAAATGAGACACCCTCTCCACATCTCTATCTCTGCCTTTCAATATTTGATAGGTTTCAATGAGATCCCCCCCCCCCCACCATTCTTCTGAATCTAGTGAGTGCAGGCTCAGAACCATCAAATGCTCCTTGTATGTTAATCCTATAATTCTGGGGAATCATTCTTGTGAATCTCTTCTGGATCCAACATCCATGATTCTCCTTTGTCTATCCTGTGTACTCTTTCCTCAAATGATTCCTATAGATTTGTCAAGCAAGATTTTTCCTTAAGGAAGTCATGCTGACTTTGGCCTTTTTATCAACTGCCTCCAAGTACTCCAAAACATCATACTAAATGGATTCTAACATATTGACAGCCACCAAAGTCAGGCTAACTGCCTTGTAATTTCTTGTCTTTTGCCTCCCTTCTTTCCTGAAGGGTGGAGTGACATTGTGAGTTTGTAGTCTTCCTAAACCATTCCAGATTCTAGTGGTTCTTGAAAGTTTGCTGCTAATGCTTCCACAATCTCTTTAGCTAACTCTGAAAATCCTGGGATTTAGTCCATCTGGTCATGGTGACTTATCCACCTACTGATTTTTCAGCTTCTCAAGCACTTTCTCCCTGGTAATAGCGACTATGCTTGCTTCTGTGCCCGATGCTCAATTTCTGCCATGTTGCCTTTCCAGTGACTTGTATAACTGAATTGGCATATTCTAAATCGTATACTAAGAGCCCTGACTGATGAAGGCCAGCATGCTAAATGCCTTTTTCACCGCTCTGTCTACCTTTGACTCCACTTTCAGGGAATCATGTACTTCAACTTACAACACTCCCCTGACCATTCATTCTGAATTCCTACCTTGATTTGACTTTCCAAAATGCTACACTTCACACTTATCTGAATTACATTCTATTTACCAAACCTTGGCCCACTGACCCAGCTGATCAAGATCCCCTGTAATTCTTGATAAAGCTATTCAAATATTTTAGTGTTATCTGCAGACTTACTAACCAAGACTTGTACAGGTGCTAGTATATCCCAGGGAAATTACTGATGTTAAGTTCTAGTATTTGCAGAGTGTTTTTGCTGTGAAATAGCTTGAAAGTATTTTATTGTATAGAAATGTATGAGATTTACTCTGGCCTGAAAAAGTTTTAATGCATTTATATTGTAAATTCCTTTGAAAAATAAGGCATGACTGATTTGAAAAATGTTATTTTTATAAAGTGTTAATGTTTCAATTTCTACCTTTTATGCTCTGTAAACAAAGGCTAGATGTTGCATTTTTGCCTTATGGTTTGCTGTTTGAAAATTCTTAAATGGAATTTCATGCTCACAGAACATGATGATGAAAGTATTGTTGAGTACCTGTAGTCTCTTTGCAACTAATATCTGACACAGCCAATGTCTGAAAAAGGAAATTCCACTCCACCAGGGATTTTATGTGCCTTCTTTGATGTGGGCGCCTAATGTTAGCACTTTGTAGTTGACTGCACAATTCAAGTCGCAGGTGACTTGTACATTATAGCACAAAATACAAAAGAAAATCATCCTTAATTTTAATTCTTGTGAGTTTCTATTTGTCTGTCTTCTATAGTCATATAAATTTTTAAAAATGTGTTAATGTAAGGCAAACATATTAATTTTTTGTAGGTACCCTCTGCTATAATTTCATTGAAATTAACATTTCTTACATTTTGCAGAATTTTGCATTGAAAATTCTATTGTTACTTTATAGAGATGTTCACGCCGTCTGTTTGTGGGATGATAAAGGTCCAGCAAAAATTCATCAGGCTCTCAAGGAAGATATTTTAGATTTTATCAAACAAGCTCAAGCTGTAAGTTTGTGGCTTAGTTGTTCTTTTGTTGAATGTTATGTTATCTACACAAAAACAAGTATACTCGATTGTAAAATTCCTATTGTACTACATAGGTCTCTGTTAAATTTGTTTGTACTAAAAGTAATAAAAATTAGCAGCTAAAATTAAGTGTAGCAAGTATAGTATGCAAGTACACTGGTGTGTGGAAATCAATTTACTATCCATAACAATACAAAAGGAGTACATTGGCTCATAGGGTTTATGCTGGCTCCCTGGTGAGCAATCTTGGCAGTCTAATTCTTCTCATTGCTCTATGGCTGTGGTTTCCAAAGTGGGTGATATCGCCCTCCCTGGGGACAGTAGGAGTTTCTTTGGAGGGTGGGGAGTAAAGATAAAAGGGATGGTGGGGGGGGTACTTGGTAGCAAGGGAGGCAGCTGAGGGATTATATGCTTAATTTAAGAAAGGAATTGCTTATTGAAAGCATTTGATCTTCAGTGCCTCATAATTGATTATGTTAATCATAAAATCATAAAATCATAAAATCTCTTGCTAACTCCACTGTTCTCTTAGACTTTGCTCGTAGTGCATTATAGTTGAAAAACAATGTTACATTTCTGTATTTGGCAGTCATGAGAAATCTCAACTGAAGAAATTGTTATTTCTGGGTCTGGCCCTCACTATATGGCTGCTCACAACTGTAGTACAATGTTAGGTAGTACGATTCCCATACTCTAATCATGTATTGGCCTTCTCCTCATCCACGTTCTATTGCCTCCTGCACAAGGAAATTATCATTCTTTTAAAGATTTAAGAATTGAAACTCGTTAAAGTGTTCTTTAGTTGTACTAGTATTAGGAAAAGGTTATGTGGCTGGTTTAGCTATCACTTGGTAGTGGTAGTGTCATGGCAAAGTCTCCTTCCCTTTAAAACAGATTTGTTTGCAGTTAAGCTTTATACACCCAACTATTTTTGCCTGAACTGATGTAATATGTTAATTATGTTTTCTTTTGTAGAGGGTGCTGAGTCATCAGGACGACACTGCTCTATTGAAAGCCTACATTGCAGAATGGCGAAAATTCTTCACACAATGTGACATTTTGCCCAAGCCTTTCTGTCAGTTAGAAATTACATTAATGGGCAAACAGGGCAGTAATAAGAAATCCAATGTAGAAGACAGTATTGTGAGAAAGGTAGGAACATGTGAATTTAATGTTATTCAATATATTTCCTTAACCTTTTAAATTTATCAAATGTAGCTTCAGTGGAATATAGTTTCACTGCAGTTGCAGAATCACAGAATGACTACAATATGGAAGGAGTTTATGATTATTTTTATCTGTACCAATAAGATATAGGAGCAATACAGCTCTCTCTATCCTCTCCCCAACGTTCTGCAAGATCTTTAATTTTAGGTACCTTTTAAATGCTGCAATTAACTCTCCCTCATTTTGTAATCCAATGTTTTTTTTTTGGTTCTAAAACAAGGAATTCTTCTTCATTTTTTTGGCTCGTCTGTCAGTCACCTTCATTCTATATGTGCTAGCTTAATGTGAATATTGTCTTGATGTACACTGCCCATTCCTGTTATGACTTTAAAGTTGCCTAGCAGCCTCTTGCGTTTTACTGCGGAGAGTGGGAGCAAAGAAAAAACCTAGCAACAGTCTCTCCACGTCACAAAAGCTCCATATTCTAGGCTCGTTTAGTATTTTATTTTTCACTTCTTTAAAAGCTTACATCTTTCATCTTATACATTTCTATCAAGTCATCTCTTTGTCATTTGGTCAAAGGAGAAAAGCCCAAGCTCACTCAACCTATCCTCATAAGGCATGCTCTCTAATCCTGACCGCATCCTGGTAAATCTCCTCTGCACTCTCTCTCAAAATCTTCAAATCATTACCAAAAATTTAATGTGCAGAATGAAAATTTGCTCCAATAGAATTCACGGAGGGGGAAATAACCCCAAACTTTATGCATAACCCTGTATTATAGGGGTGTCGCATTCCTGGAAAATGGGCGATATTGTGACTTTCTGTAATGCAAAGCCATGTCATCTGTGCGTGTGTCAAGAATATTGATTTGTCATTTCTGTAAGGGAGAATTTCTATATCCTGAATGCTCATAATGTGAGGGTTGCTGGTACAGAAAACTGCTTAGTAAACTAGTTCAATTACAGGCTGTCATTTCATAGCAAGAGGCCATTTGAAAGATTTGCTTTGGACATGATGTCAGTCTTTTCTATTGATACCTAATTTACATGGATTTTTAAAATAAATTTCTAAAATAACAATTTCCTTATCTTGGATGGTGAATATTGGTAGCTCGGGTTGAGGCATTTGATGTTGAGGTGTTTGCTGAGCTTGACAATTAGCTTGCAGTAGTTTCATCACATTCAAGGTGACATCCTTAATGTGCATTTGTTGGTGTTTCACTCTGCGAGGTGCTTGCAACTACATCAGGAGATGCTTATTAAGGAGAGAAAGTCGTGCATAACTTACTCATCACGCATTGAGATGTGTGATCTTCCCCTACATCAAGAATATATCAGAAATGACAGCTTGACTGTTTGAATCTCACAACATTGCAATGGCTCACAAACCAACAGTGACTTGAAGGAAGCTTGTCTCAAGAACCATGGTACCTGTAAAGACAACTGACAACAGCAATGTGGTGTGCAGCATTACATTGGAAGACTCCAACAAGAACTACATTGGCCAGACAGGATGTAAACTCAACTCGTTTACAGGAACACAAGTGGGCAGTAGGAAGTCATGATTTACTGTCGCTGATTGCTGTACATGAAGACCAAGAAGGACTCCACTTCTAACTGTATCCTTGGGGTAGCCAGACTTACAGCAAAAAGAGGTTGAAGAGCACATGTGTAGTGACATAGCTATGCTTGAGACAAGTCTGTATCGGCTAGGGCTGTAGTGAAACCTTTGGTTAATAATGTATTACACGAGGGATTTAATTCACCCCAGTATTCTGAATGCGGCACTCCACCCTGAGGCCTTCGTGAAGGTAGGGTCAAGAGAGGCAGAGGAGCCCTTACAACCCTTACAACATGAAGACTGTAAATGAAAGGGGAAGAAGCTAGAATAAGAAAGTGGGAAGGAGTACAAGCAGGCGATAGGTGAAGGTAGGTGAGTGGGGAGGAATTAAGTGAAAAGTAGAAAAGGTTAAAGAGATGAAGAAGAATCAATCTGATAGGAGAAGAGAGTGGCCTCCGTCCATTTCTGTCATGGTCTAATCTCCTCTCCTATTAGATTCCTTCTTTAGTTCTCTGTCACTATTAGGGAGGAGGCAGAGGAGCCTGCAGATCTTCACAGTGTTTTAGGGACAGCTTCTTTCCCTCTGCCATCAAGTTTATGAAAAGTCCATGAACGCTACCTTAATATTTTCCTCTATTTTGGTACTATTTATTTTTAATATATTTCATATTGTAACAGTAATTTATTGTCTATTGTAGTGTGCTACTGCAAAATAACAAATTTCATGACATGTTAGTGATAATCAGCCTGATTCTGATTCAAATACCATCTATAAATTTGCATATCTGTTATCTCAGATGGCAATAAGGAGGCATGTAGGAATGAGATGTAGCAGCTGGTTGAATGCTGTTGTAAAAATCTCACTCAACTTCAGCAAGATTCTGGAATTAATTGTCAGCTTCAGGAAAGGGAAGTTGGCAGAACATCTGTTTTCATTGAGGGATGGAAACGATGAGCAGCTTCAAGTTCCTGGTGTTAGCATCTTTGCGTAACTGTCCTGGGCTCAATATGTCAATGCAATCACAAGGCTTGCCAGAAATCTACTTTGTAGGAGTTTGAGGTAGTTTGGTATGTTGCAAATTTCTACAGGTTTATAAAGGTTGCATCACTGCCTGGTATTGAGGCTCCAATGCACAGTCACAAGAGGCTACAGAAGGTTGTAGACACAGCCTGCTCCATCACAGGCACAACCCTCCCAGCATCCAGGACAGCATGAAAAGACAATGCCTGAGGAAGGTGCCAGCTATCATTAAGGATACTCGCCACCACCCAGAACATGGCCTTTTCTTGTTACTCCTTCAGGAAGGAGGTTCAAGTGGTACTTGGTGATTAAGGAAGAGCTTTTTCCTCTTTGGCATATTTTTGAACAGTCCATGAACACTACCCCAGTATTTCTCTTTGCACTGTTTACTTTGCATTTTATGGTAATTTTATACTTTTGCATTGTACTGCTGGTGCTGCAAAACAACAAATTTCATGTCATATAAGAAAGTGAAAATGAATTGATTCTCATTCTGTGGCAGATGTTGAATTGTAACAGTTTCTGAGCTAGTTCACATTTGACAAGAGTTCTGCATAATTTCATTTCTGCCATTACATGATTGTAGCAGGTAGGGTGCATGAGAGGGTATCAGTGCAGTTAAGTACTGCTTCTAACATCCAGTGTTGCCTTCTGTCTCTTTATAAGCAATGATAGTATCTTCAGTGTGGAGTAATCCTTGTTACTGGCTTGTTCCGTTTCTCCTGCACTTTTTCCACTAATTGTCAGATTTTCATGTTTTATTTTGTTAGACATTAACCTTCAGACCTGTGGATGTCTTTTTTTCCCTGTTGTGTGAAACATGGTCACTGAGGCAGATTAGTGAAGCTCTAAAAGTTACTGTTATGATGTGACATATGACTGGTCGATAGAACATTAAAGCACAGTAGAGATCCTTCGGTCCACAATATTGTGCTGACCTTTTAACTTTTTCTAAGATCAATCTAACTTCCTTCTTAAATAACCCTCCATTTTTCTATCATCATGTGCCTATCTAAGAGTATCTTAATTGCCTCTAATGGGGCATGTTAGAATATTTTTGAAAAATGTTGTTAGCTATTCCATAGTGCAGGTAAATGATGAGACAGCTTAATCTTTTATATTTGACAAAGCTTATTAATTTGAATATAGCAAATCAATCTGAACTTAATATAAAAAGTATATAGTATAGTATTTAAAGGTTTGGGGGGGGGATATTAATTTACCCTTTTTACCTGCTCCTTTGGGCTGTACTTTGTTGAGAAATGCAATTTGATTTCCTGTGCAAGTTTTCATGAAGATGATTGACTTGACCTTGAACTTTCTGGTGGTATCATGTGTGAAGTCCAGTTGTGGACTTCCTCATTTTTTGTAGGATTGTGCATTTTATTTTAAATTTTTTTTCATTATTTGAGAAGTTGAGTTTTGTGTTTTTCCAGATTTTAAGTGGTTTTGGATATTTCTGAGCAGTGTGGTGATGGAGGACAGCTTAATTTTTTAAAAAATAGTTCATAGCCACAACTTTCAACTCAACTCCCATCTTTAAGACAGAACTTTCAGCTGGGAGGCCCTGCCTGGCAAAGCTTATTGAGAGCATGGGTGGGGTGCCCACAAAGCCCCAGCTTCAATATTTATAGTAAAAGAATGGGGAAGAGAAAATCCATTTCCTTAATTGTAGGATGTTTCAATTCTTTCAGCTTATGCTCGATACCTGGAATGAATCGATCTTTTCAAATATTAAAAATCGTCTTCAAGACAGTGCAATGAAGCTAGTACATGCTGAACGACTAGGAGAAGCCTTTGACTCGCAGCTCGTCATTGGGGTCAGGGAAAGTTATGGTAAGGTTATGTAGATTTCCTAATTAATAAAACAAGAAAATTGGTAAATGAATTTTTATCAGAATATTTGGAAGAGATTAAATATTCATTGGGTTATAAATTATATTTTTAGATTTGTAATTTGTAATTTATTATACAGTACTTATGCAAAAGTCTTGGGCACTGGTATATAGCTAGGGTGCCTAAGATTTGTATGGTACTATATGTACTAAATGTTTACCAATATTAACAAAAACTTAAGACTCACAGATATTGCGGTTTCAAGGGCAAATAAAGAGAATGGAGAGTGATATACTTCAAATCAAATCAAAATTAACACACGTTTGAACTGGTTTTTAAAAAAAATAGTTTATAGTATTGTGCAAAAGTTTTGGGCACCCTAGTGCGCTCTCTCTCTCTCAAGTCTCTCTAGACTTGAAGTAGTGGGGGGGCAAATATTCTTGCAGAAAGGTTGTTGGTACTGCTCCAGGGGTTTAAGCTAGAGTTGTGATGGGGTAGATAGGATTCAGAGTGCCAGGGTAGCTGGTGGAGTTGTTGTGGGGAAAGTAGATGTTAAGCCCAGAATCAAAGTCATGAATGGAAAAGTTAAACAAGGTGGGACTAATGTTCTGAATTGTGTCTATTTCAATGCAAGGAATATTGTAAGTAAGGCACATGAGCTTAGAGCATGTATCAGCATGTGGAATTATGATATGTAGCTATTAGTGTGACTTGGTTGTAGAAGGAGCAGGACTGGCAGTTCAATGTTCCAGGGTTCTGTTGATTTGGACATGATAGGGCAGGAGGTATTAAAGAGTGAGTGGGCATTACTTGTGAGTGAATATGTCATAGCAGTGCTTAGACAGGACAGGCAAGAAAACTTTTCTGAGGATATAAGGGTGGAACTCAGGAATAAGAAGGGGATGACAATGCTAATGGGATTATATTAAAGACCTCCCAATAGTCAGTTCGATTTAAATAAGAAAGTCTGTAGGGATACAGCAGATAGTTGCAAGAAAAATAAGGTTGTGGTAATAGGTGATTCTAGAATCCCATACTGTAAAAGGACTGGGATAGAGTTTATCAAATGTGTTCAGGGAAGTTTACTTAATATATAGAGGTACCGATCAGAGCTTGCAATACTGGATCTCCTGTTAGAGAATGAGACCGGGAAGGTGACAGAAATGTGTGTAGGGGAAGACTTTGGATCTAGTGATCATAATTTCATTACTTTCAAGATAACTAAGGAGAAGGGCAAGGCTTGTCCTTGGGTTGAGATTCTAAATTGAAGAAAAGCCGGTTTTGATGGTATCAGAAAATAACTGGCAGGTTTGAACTGGGGCAGATATTTTTCTGCAAAGGGATGCTTTGTAAGTGGGAAACCTTCAAAAGAGAACTATTGAAAGTACAGAGTTTGAACAGTATGTTTCTGTTAAAATAAATGGCAAAGCCAGCGGGTTTAGGGAATCTTGGTTTTTGAGGGATATTGGAGCCCTGGTTTGAAAGGAGGAGGTGAGTGGTGGGTCTTGGCAGCAAAGAACAAACAAGTGTAAGAAATGCAAGAGAAGGGAAAACAGGAGCGCCAAAAGAAAGTATGAGGTTGCTCTGGCAGACAAGGTGAAGGAGAATCCTAAGGGATACTTTAAGAGTATGGCGACATTAAGAGCAAAAAGATAGCAATGGACAAAATTGAATTCATTGTGAGGGAGATCTTAAATGTATTTTTTGTAATCTGTATTTACTTGGGAGGTGGGCACAGGGTCTGTATAACTGAGACAAAAAGTAGTGATGTCATGGACTGTATTCAGATTACAGACGAGGAGGTGTTTTGCTGTCTTAACGCAAATTCAGGTGGATAAAGTCCCTAGGGCCTTGTGGGAGGCTAGTGCTGAAATTTCAGGGGACCTGGTAGAGGTATTTAAAGCATCCTTAGCCGTGGGTGAGGTGCTGGAGGACTGGAGGATAGCTAAAGTTCTGGGAAATTGTAGGCTGGTGAGCATGATGTCAGTGATGAATACATTATTATAAGGGACAGGATATATAATTATGTGGATAGATAGGGTCCAATTATACATAGTCAACGTGGCCTTGTGCGTGGTAGATCATGCCTAACAAATTTTGAGAACTATAAGGAGGCTACCAGGAATGTTGATAAAGGAAAGACAGTGGATATTGTCTACCTGGACTCCATCAAGGCCTTTAACGAGGTGTTGCATGAAGGCTGTTTCAGAAGATTCAGTTGCTTGGTATTCAGGATGAAGCGGTAAGTTGGAATCAACATCGGTTTCATGGGAGGAGAGAGGGGTAGCAGATGGTTGCCTCTGATTGAAGGCCTTTGATTAGTGGGGTGTTGCAGGGATTGGTGCTGGGTCCAGTGTTGTTTGGAAGTCTGTGGAAACCTCATTTCACACGTGTTTGTGAGTCTGCTGGAGAAGTCAAGCCAAATCTGAGTCTGCTAGAGGCAGAAGATGGCCTGTTCTAAGCTTGGAGGACTGCTTAAGTATGTGGGTATATGGGTGGAAGGAGGAAATAGGGCTTGTTTGGCTGTTGTTATTTTGTTGCTTGTGGTCTTATTTGTGTTCTGTTATTTTGCAAAGTATCATGGCAATGCAATGTTGGTGCTAGAATGTGTGGTGACATCTGCAGGCTTCCTCCATCACATCGTTAGGTTGTGTTAACACAAATTATGTATTTCACTATACGTTTCAATATGCATGGAGTAAATTTAATGTGAATTATCTATGTTAATAACTTGGATGATGTGGTAAATTGGATCAGCAAATTGAGATATGTGTTAAAGTTATAGAAGACATTGGTGGTGCCATAGTTGAAGGATTGTCCTGTTCTGGTCACCTACCTACAAGAAAGATATCAATAAAACTGAGAAATAGAGAAATTTACAAAGATGTCACCAGGAACTGAGGACCTAAGTTATAGGGAAAGATTACGTAGGGATTTTATTCCCTGGAACATGGAAGGATGAAGATATAGATAGTATAAATACACACAGGCCTTTTCCACTGAGGTTGGGTGAGACCAGAAGTAGAGGTCAGCAGTTAAGGATGAATGGTGAAACATTTGGCAAGAATCTGAAGAGCAGTTTCACTTGGTGGCGTGAGTGTGAAATGAGCTGATAGCAGAAGTGGTCGATGCAGGTTCAGTTGCAACACTGGGGTAGGTATGTGGATGGGAGGAGTATGGAGGGCGTTGATTGTTGGAACTAGGCAGAATAGCAATGTGGCATGGACTGGGACCATCTATGCTGCAGTGGTCTATGACTGTTTTTCCCAATTGTGGAGTTGAGCATTCAGGCAGCATGCACTTAAACACAAAGAAAAAATTACTTGTAAGAAGCGTTTTAACTACCAGATATTAGTTATAACTGGGTTTGAAGGCTGAGGCTGAAGAATTTTTTAAGCAACTGCAAATTCTGACACCCAGGTTCTTTTACAAGTTATAAATTTGCGCATGATGAAGAGAAAAGAAAAATCAGGAAATTTTCTGCACTTTTTAATTTGTTTTGTCCTTCAATTATAGCAAGTGTTATTAACTTATCTGATACTGGTTTTCAAAAGTGATTTTTTTTTTGTGTGTAACCTTCCTCCTCACCAGGTTTTGTTTTTCTTCAATTGCAGTCAACCTGTGTTCAAATCCAGAAGACAAGCTTCAAATTTATCGTGATAATTTTGAAAAAGCATATTTAGATTCAACTGAAAGATTCTACAGGACACAGGCCCCATCTTATTTACAACAGAATGGTGTACAAAATTACATGAAATATGTAAGTTAGATTCAATAAAATACAAAGTATAATGTATTAGTACATAAATGGCATAGTTTGAGGGAATGATAATTTAAAAACAATGTAGTTATTTCAATTGGTTAATATAATGCAATTGATCTGAGCTGCAGTTCCAGAACTGGCACTGAATTTGACTTGCTTGAAAATGCTTTCAAGTGCTTCCCCCTCATGAACATTGTTTAGTTATGTTTTATGTTGTAAATATGTGAATTTGGCTTTTAATTTTCTCATAGTTGTAACATGCAGATATTGTGATAAGCTCTGCAAATGCAGAATTATCACTCAAGTTAGATATTCAAAGGTCAGTGAAATTGAACCTGCTGTAGATTTGGCATCCTCAGATGCAGAAGGAAAACATAATTGTTATGTTAAATTCAAGTAAAATCTCTTTTACAGGCTGATGCTAAATTGAAGGAAGAGGAAAAAAGGGCACTTAGGTATTTAGAAACCAGACGAGAATGCAACTCTGTTCAGGCTGTAAGTTTTTCTCATACAAATTTAAAATTTACGTCTTTTTCCAGGGGATGTACATGGCGGTTGGGGGGGGGGGGGGGGAAGTGGGAGAAATCTTTTTGCTTATTCTGCTTATTCTTTTTTGCTACATTTATTTTGTGCTCAGAAGTTTCTGCCATTGCATTTGCTTCAAACCATATTTTAAACACCCACTTAAAATTGATTATTTGAGGAAATACAAAGCATAATACAAGTATTTTTTCAAAGGATGAGATAAATTATTTGGGTCACATTCCTTTGTCTTGCATTATAGTCATGTGACATGTTTCCCTAAGCTGCAGAACCAGCTGTGTACATCCTTACTGTTAAATGGGATTGCCAGCCTTGATGGTAGGAGGTTAAGAGTAAGGGAATATTTCTCCAATTTTTTTGGTGAAGCTACAGTTGCTGTTTTGTGTACAGATTTTGTCTCCTTGATAAAAGAATGAGCTTTCCATGGAATGGTTACATTGAAGACTTATTGCATAAATCAGCCACGATGGAATGGTGGAGCAGACCTAATGGGTTGAGTAGTCTAATTGTGCTTCTTTAGTTTATGATCTTATGGTTAATCTTGATTTCTGGGATGACTGGGCTGTCCCCTGGATAGAGATTGCGAGAAATGTATGTCTCTATTCTCTGGACTGTGATATCTCATTATGGTCTGTATATTTCTGTACTTTACCAAGTGAATGCTGAGATATTGTTCTTATTGGGGATAAATTTTAGATCTAATATGGGATTATTCTTTGTCTGGAGCATCGAGAATCTTTGGAATTCTTGCCCTGCAGGGCTTTGA
This sequence comes from Hypanus sabinus, assembly GCF_030144855.1. Lineage (NCBI taxonomy): Eukaryota > Metazoa > Chordata > Chondrichthyes > Myliobatiformes > Dasyatidae > Hypanus > Hypanus sabinus. Next base: position 49,677,134 of record NC_082708.1, on the reverse strand, counting down.
TGGTTTATGGATGAGTATGTTTGTTTACTTATTTATTGAGATACATCACGGGAAAGGCTCTGACCAGCAATCCCCCATTTAATCCTAGCCTAATCACAGGACAATTTACAATGACCAATTAACCTTTCACCTTTGGACTGTGGGAGGAAACCAGAGCACCATGAGGAAACCCAAGCAGTCATGGGGAGGTCATACATGCAGTGGTGAGAAATGAACCTGAGTTGTCTGTACTCTAAAATGTTGTACTAACCACTACACTACCGTGCTGCTCTTAGGCAGGCAAACAATTTAGGTGATAAGGGGAATAGAGGATACAAAGTTACTATGTGAACATTGAGTTGTATTTAATTTGTGATCTTAAAAGGAGAAGGAAGAAGAACAGGATTAAGAAATTGTATATGTGCTCTTTGTATCTCTTAGTGTTCTGATTATGAAAAGTTGTTGTATTGTTGCACTAGGATTTAGAGACTTTGTTGATCAGAATATGTGGGATTAATGAGATTTACATCATTCAGCCCCCTCAGTTAACAAAAGACTGATGTACTGAATGATGGTTTAAATCAGATTGCCTGTTGAAATGGATGGATAATAAAGCAAATTTGGACACCGATAGCCAATTTGACATTCCAATTTCCAGCTTAGCTTGTATTTAGTTTGAGTGACTTTATTTGACTATATTTAAAAAGGAAATGTTAAAATAGTTTTTAGTAATGTCTACTAAACTGGAATTGCACCAGTATTTGCTAGTAACTCCAGAGCAATTCTGCTCATATTTAGAGAGTAATCCTGACAGAGTTGAGGCAGATTACAAATAAGTGAATTTGGAGAGCAGGGGGAGGCTGCCCATCTCCTCAAACCTGCTCTACCATTCAATAAGATCAAGGCTAATCTAATTGTCAACTGAAGTATCCCCTTTTGCATCCAATTGATCTGTCTTAAAAACTTTCAAAGACTTGCAACCCTCAGAGTAAAAGAAATTCACCTTATCTGTTAAAATGGGTCACCCCAGTTTTAGATTTTCCTATGAGAAAACTTCTTTTTTATCAAGTTCATCCAATTAAGACCCCTTAGGATATTGTGCTTCATCCAAATCAACTTTAATTATTCTAATTTTTAGCAAATCTAGCCTGTTAACTTTTCCTCCTTTGACAACTTGCTGGTTACTCTATAAAGTCTTCAATGAAATGCTTCCAAAGCAATTGTATCCATCCTTTAATAAGGAGACCAATAGTGTACGCAAATATTCCTGATGTGGTTCCCTGATGACCTATCTAAACATAACCTTCCTGCTTTGGGTTTAATTACCCTAGCAATAAATGTAAACATTTCTTTAGCTTTCCCATTTATCTGCAGCACCTACACATTTCTCTCAAATCATGAGGAATGACCCAGGTCAATCTATGTACCCTCACCATTTAATTTTTCACCCTGGCAAATATACAGTTTTGTAGTTTCCCCACATTATATTGCATTTGCCAGATCTTTGCCCATTCACTTATCTATGTCCCTTTTGTAACCTCCTTGTATCCCCTTGACATGTCACTTCCCTACCTATCTTTATGTCATCAGCACATCTAGTAGCCATGTAAATCACTAACATGGAAAATTGAAGCCCAACACTAATTTTTACAGTGCACTTTGTTACATGTCTGTTTTATGTTTGCATGAATTTGTAATGGTGTTTTTCTTTATGATGCGCAATTCAACAATGATACTTTAAAATTTTTATGGATACATATGGATGTAGACACCATGGTAGTGTAGTGGTTAGCACGACACTGTTCCAGCTCAGACTTTGCATCCTGGGTAAGGAGTCTGTATGTCCTCCCTGTGAAATGCATGGGGTTTCTCCAGGTGCTCTGTTTTCCTCTCACAGTCCAAACCTGTATTGGTTAATGAGTTCATTCGTCATTGTAAATTGTCCCATGAGTAGGATAGGGTTAAATTGGCGATTGTTAGGGCTTGCTGGGCAATGCAGCTGGAAGGGCCTATTCCGTGCTGTATCTCCAAATAAGTAAATAAATACCACTGATTAACTTAGCCCTGATTCTAATGAGAATGATACACTATTGGAAAGGACTTTGTTGATTGCAAGTGTTTCATTTCAGCTTATGGAGTGTTGTGTTAATGCTCTGGTGACTTCATTTAAAGAGACAATCCTAGCCGAATGCCCAGGCATGATCAAACGTAATGAGACAGACAGTAAGTACAATTGTAACTTTTTATTTGATTAACTTTATAATTTGTACTAATAAAGCAATTAGTTTCAAATTACACTTTGTCTTCTTGATGGAAATTTCTAATGGCTTTCAGGTGATACTGAGGTCCCTAGAATTCAATTTGAACACTGTGCACAATCCTTTGGCTGAATTGTTATGTAATTTTTACATGGGCAATTCTAATGTGCTTTATTGTCAAATCTTCCTACTTTCATACCTCGGGATTGTCTGGGCTGCAGCACACTTTGTAGATTTTCTTTTGTAAAGTGTAGTTTGTGGGCTCCTATCTATTTTGTATTTACTTATTTTCTGTGTTTCAGCTTGCTTCTCAGTGGCTATTCATCTTTTTTGGTAAAATCATGCTTAGTGTTCACTATTCTTTTCTGAATTAGAATTCTCTAAGAATTTAATTTATAAATTGCCAAAATAGTTTAGTCTTTTACATTGTGTATAGGTATCAGAGTACAGTCTGGAAATTCAAACTTCCAAACTAAAACTTATTGATTAGGTTATGAAATGCATCTGTCAGATTACATCTTGTCACGTACCCCGTGACCGGGTTAAAGAACTAGCAGAAATGGAGAACGCACTGAAGTCTGGTATTGCTATAAACTAATAGTGTTTATTAGTAAACTACACAATACAGTATCAAACAGGTTAGCAGCAATATATGTATACATAAGTGTGGAAATAGGAAAACCAAGCTTCAAGTCTAGGGGTAAATGAATCCAGTCTTACGATGATATGTAAGAAAGGTCAGCTCAATGCACGAGGTTGCTGTTGTTGGTAAGAGAGAGAGATTTCTAATCCAAAGGCGTATGTTGTGAGAAGGCAATTATGTCGATATTCCAAAATAACAATAGCAGCAGGTTTTATCCCTGAAGTTGTTCCACTCCACACACGAGTATCACCGACAGTGATCTTCAACGAATATCTTTCAACACAAGTGGTACCACACCTGAATTCAGCTACAGGTCATCCCAAAGTGGTGGCCACAGGATACTGGAACAAAATCCACGTACGGATTATCACCAACAGTAGCTAATCACTGAGGTACCATCTTCAAGTGATAAAACTACCAACCCAGGCCAGGATTATCACACGCAGGTAGATTCCACACCAGGTTACCCCAAACACACAACTGTGATGGCCACTTATCTAGTTCCACGACATACGAAATAACTCCAACGGTGAGTAGCCACAGGGATGCCTGTCTACAGTGAACTACCACACCCAAATAAGGGTAACACACAAGTGGTAATTACAAAGGTTTCTCCCTCACCAGAGAACCCACTCCTGTGGATTAACTACGTGACAGTCACACCTTCGTATTCGAATGGAACTCAAACTCGCCCTTACGGGCTACTTAGGACAGAGTCCAAACAATGACCTCTTTGTCACTAGGTTTCTTCTGTTTCAAACCTTCCTCTCCCCTCTTCCTTTAAAGTCACTGAATGTGACCACAAAACATAGGCGACCGTTCTTCTGTGCTGGAATTATCAACCCAGGTCAGGGTTGGACACAAATAACTCTCCACCAGTCACATCTTTTCTGTACTGCGAGAGCCACTGATCGATTTCCCCGAATCGATCTTCCACAAACCCACCTTCCTGTGGGCACAACATACTCATCCATTGTCCAAAACCATGTGTGTGTGGGTCCAGCAGCTGACCTGGTATTTATTTCAGCATGCTGAACATCAGCTGTCCATCAACCTGCTCTGCCCTCCTCTCGCTGTAAGACTTTTTTTACAAGCAAGCAAGTGTCCTTGTGGAAAGGTAAACAAACTGCAGAGAAACCATGACATCAATCTTCCGAGTATTCTTCTTCTTCTTCTTCTCTCTCTCTCTCTCCCCCTCTCCCCCTCTCCCCCTCTCCCCCTCTCCCCCTCTCCCCCTCTCCCCCTCTCCCCCTCTCCCCCTCTCCCCCTCTCCCCCTCTCCCCCTCTCCCCCTCTCCCCCTCTCCCCCTCTCCCCCTCTCCCCCTCTCCCCCTCTCCCCCTCTCCCCCTCTCCCCCTCTCCCCCTCTCCCCCTCTCCCCCTCTCCCCCTCTCCCCCTCTCCCCCTCTCCCCCTCTCCCCCTCTCCCCCTCTCCCCCTCTCCCCCCCCTCTCCTCCTCAAACAGTGTCCAAACGTCAGTCTCATTCTCCTGACAGTTTAAAGTGATAGTCCACAGCAATTATGAACCCTAGGGGTACATAACAATCTGTCCTGACCATCATGACCCAACCAAAATTGTATAACCATATCTTACATATGTGTCAGAATCCATTTGTCACACATGAAGAAAATACTTCATTAACTCACTGAAAATATCATTTCATTCTGAATACCAGTCCATGTGAAATTTTACGTTTCTGTCCTTGAGTGTCATTTCTAAGTACTGAAGTACATCTGCACTCACTTTTTGATAATATGACTATTCTTATGGTTCTTGTTGAAAATAAGATCAGTTCAAAATAGTTCTGTAATTAGGTCAATGAATCAGAAATATTTGCAGTAGTAAATTTATTCTGGATTATATTGTGTCTATTATTGAATTAAGTAGTAGTGAATTATGGGTCTGCATATGGAATTTTTCATAAAACTTTCATTTTGAAAATAACATAATGCGTGTTTTCTGGAATATTATGGCAGTTGTTCAGGTTCCTGGCTTGCATAAACCAAATATGTATACCAAATACTGAGTCAAATAGATAAATGAGACAATATTCTGTGCTTTACTAAATGGTTGCTTTCATTCATAAATGGTCGTAGAATGTCTATGCATTTTTAATTGTAGTTTTTGATTGTACTTAAGACAAATTTGCCTTTTAGTCACGTAACCCTCAGGTTTGGCCGGTGGCGTTAGTCTAGGAAAGACAGTCTCTGGCCCCGCCAAACGTGTGAATTCTGAGGTGCAAAACCTCTTGTGTGGGTGCTGCGTGATGTGTTACCCTGTTACAAGTCAGTACCACAAAATAACAGACAGTACACCATATGCAATTAAATGATTTAGGTTTATAATTCTTAATTTGACTAAAGGGTTAGTAAAGTAAAACAAGAAGAAAAGGACCCATTTCAATGAAGCAGTCTAATGTGCACAAGTTGGAGCTCATGGCTTCCCTTCTGCTGGTCCACCGTTGATTTCCCCGGGCTTCGTTGACTCCCACTCCCACTCCTTTCTACGACCTCTCCTTTCCAGCATCTTGTCTCTTCATCTTCCACTGAACAAAAGACCCAGATCACCTCGGTCGCAGGCACACAGCAAAAAAAAAAAATCACTCCAAAGCCCCCGTTATCTCTAGACATAAGACTGCTGCAACCATTACATTAGTAGTGAAACCTTTCCCAGGGTGTTACAGTCACAAAGAACTGAACTTATTTTAACTTGCATTGGTGTCTGTGGTTGGATTAGATGTAACATCTTAGTTTTAATCTCTAGAACTACACTTGATGTTTACATTGATGGATAAAGTTCCAAATGGGATTGAACCAATGTTAAAAGATTTGGAAGAGCACATTATTAGTGCAGGCTTAGCAGATATGGTAGCAGCCGCAGAGACGATAACTACTGTAAGTATATAAAAGCAACTATTATTTTTCTGATTCAATTTATTGCTTATTGTAACTAATTTCAATGCTTATCATGTTTTTATTGACTTTTATCCAAATTTTATGCAATTACGCCTAATGAGATTGGAGCACAGAGATATGTTTTCAGAATTACTGCTTTTTAATGCAGCTTTTTCATGTAACAAGAACGTTCCAGATGATCCCCATGAAAGTCATTAAACTAAATTTGAAACCACCATCTGAGATGTAAAGCGGATGACAGGTTTTCAAGTGAATTTTAAAAGTAGAAAGAAACGTGTGTAAGCATTCAAAAAGATTTACAATTTTGGATCTTGGCCAAAGTCGTCAATAGTGGAATAATTTTTAAAAGAAACACTGAGGTCTGAATTGGAGTAACTAAAAATGTTGGAAGTACTCAGCATGTCATATAGCATCTTTAAAAAGAGGAACAGTTAATAATTGAGAGTATACAGCATTTTCTATTTATATTTCAAATTTCCAATATTTCAGCTTTTCAGAATTAAAACAATGTGGGTATCCTCAAGATAGTTAAAAAAAAAAATCCAACAGTTTCCAAGGAAAATGCGAATTGAAAACAGTTTGAAATAGAGACCCTTGCTTAACTGGGTTAGATAGCCAGTGTTGTTGCTTGTTAGCAGATATATAGATTGCCTCAAGTTTATGCAGAGTAGATAAGAGGAACCTGGTGTAGTGCTTTCAACATTATATCAAACAAAACTGCCCTTCTAATGTACTGTCCTTTTTCCAAGCATTTTGGTTATGAAAACCATTCTGTCCTTCCAAAATTTGTCATAAACTGAAACAACCAATTTCACTTGCCACTGCAGGAACTTGTGAAATGTATTGACAAACTTCTTCAGTTAGTTATTTTAAAGATCTGTCTTGATTCCAAAGCTGGCAAAATAATTTTTTAAATTAATATTCTGATTCCAAAGATCAGTTGATGTTTTGTGTATAGAAGCTTAAGGAGAGCTGAAAATACACCATTTACTCTATTTATTTTTTTAAAAACCCTTCTCACTTTTGTTGAAGTTGTGGTAAGGCAAGGGTTAAAGACATCATCCCGGCACTGATAGCTGGGACAGTTGTAGTCAAGTGAGACCGCCAGAGCCTCCATTTCCCACCAGGAAGGCCTCAAATTGGTTGGAACTCCAGACCCAACCAATTCCCCTTCACCACCACTCTCCTCCATCTAGCAGAATGTGTCCTCACTCTTAATAATTTCTACTTTAGCTCCTCTCATTTCCTTCAAATGGAATGTATAGCAGTGGGCACTTGCATGTGTCCCAGCTGTGCCTGCCTTTTTGTTGGCTATGTGGAACAATCTGTGTTCCAAGCCGACACTGGTGTCCATCCCCCACTTTTCTTACACTACATCAACGACTGCATTGGTGCTGCTTCCTGTACCCACGCTGAACTTGTCAAATTTATCTATTTTGCCTCCAGTTTCCATCAAGTTTACCTGGTCCATTTACGACACTTTCCTCCCCTTTCTCAATCTCACTGTCTCTATCTCTGGAGACAGCTTATCTACTGATGCCTGTTATAACCCACTGACTCTTACAGCTACCTGGACTATACCTCTTCCCATCCTGTTACTTGTAAAAACGCCATTCCCTTCTTCAATTCATCCATCTCCGTTGCATCTGCTCTCAAGATGAGGCTTTTCATTCTAGAACAAAGGAGATGTCCTCCTCTTTCAAAGAAAGGGGCTTCCCTTCCTCTACCATCAATGCTGTCCTCAACCACATCTTTTCCAGTTCACGCACGTCGGCTCTTATCCCATTCTCCTGCAACCCTACCAGGGATAGGGTTCCTTTTGTCCACACCTACCACTCCACCAGCCTCTGTGTCCAACACATAATTTTCCCAAACTTAGGCTGTCTCCCACCACCAAACACATCTCTCCCCCCCCCCCCCCCCCACAACCTTCTGCCTTCTGCAGGGATCGCTCCCTACGCGACTCCCTTGTCCATTTGTCCCTTCCCACTGATCTCCCTCCTGGCACTTATCCTTGCAAGTGGAACAAATGCTAACACCTGCTCCTACACCTCCTCCCTCAGGTCATGTACTGTGTCTGGTGCTCTCGGTGTGGCCTCCTGTATATCGGTGAGACCTGACAGATTGGGAGGCTGCTTTGCTGAGCACCCACCCTCTGACCACCATAAGAAACAGGATCTCCCAGTGCCCACCCATTTTAATTCCACTTCCCATTCTGATGTGTCAATCCGTGGCCTCCTCTACTGTCACAATGAGGCCCCACTCAGGCTGGAGGAACAACACCTTATATTCAGTCTGGTTAGCCTCCAACCTGATGACATGAACATCGATTTTTCAAAATTCTGGTAATGGCTAACTCCCTCACTATTCCCCCATCCCCTTTTCCCCCTCTTACCTCATCTTCTTACCTGTTTGCCCAATGCCTCCCTCTGGTGCTGCTCCCCCTCAGTTCTTTCTTCCCTGGCCTTCTGTCTTCTATCAGACTCCCCCTTTCTCCAGCCCTGTATCTCTTTCACCAATTGACTTCCCAGCTCTTTACTTCATCCCTCTGCCTCCCAGTTTCACCCATCACCTTCTGTTTCTATCTCCCCTCCCTCACCTTTTAAATCTATTCCTTGTATTTTTTTTCTCCAGTCCTGGTGAAGGGTCTTGACCCAAAATGTCGACTGCTTTTTCCCCATGGATGCTGCCTGGCCTGCTGTTCCTCCAGCATTTTGTGCTTATTGCAGACAACATAGCATTAACTGTGACAGTATTTAATCAACCTAGAGAATGGGGCCTCTGAAATGACACCTTTTCCAGAAAGGTCTTTGAAGAACAATGCTTCCCTTTACACAGTAGGGGCTGCCAGAGACAAACAAGATTGGAATAACAAAAAACTGCATAGCAGTGTGGTAACAGATCTTGTGCACATGTAAAATAAAGTCTGATAGAGTTGTACATCTGCACATGTTCCGGGGTTACTTTATTTTTGGCAGTAGCATTTTAAATGCATGCTATCTTTACTTCTCAAACTTATAAACCTTTATCAGATCTCCCCTCAGCTGTATAATTGCTGTATGTTTACAGCATGAAATTGGAAGTTTGTTATTGATGATCTGGGTAATATTGGTAACTTGTCAGCTGTCAAGAGACTAGTATTATATACTGTTCAGATACTATATAATTTCCATAGGCCAGGGATGTTAAGTTGAAAATATAGCATGTGTTATATTCATATTAAGCAAATTAATTTATTTCTGTTACAGGATTCTGAAAAATATGTAGAGCAGTTGCTTACATTGTTTAATCGATTTAGTAAGTTAGTAAAAGAGGCATTTCAGGATGATCCTCGCTTTCTTACAGCTAGAGATAAAGTAAGTTTTCTTTTGTTCTAATGCTAATCAATTAAACATTTTCAAATTTTAAAGTTTTGATTTTATAATTTTTTCTATGGTAATTTTTAATTCTGAAGTTTACTACAAGGTAACTAATAAATGTAAATCTCTCCTGTTTATACAATCTATTGTTTTAATCTAATTAAATTGATCAAATTAAACATTGAAGTTGGTATCTGCTTTCTTAAAATTGTGTTTTCATTCATCAGGGTATAATTTATTGATTTGCTTCATGAGAAACACTGTGAACATGACTGGAATGCATTCTTGTGCATTTAGTTACCAAATTATTTGTTTCTGATTGTAAAATTTAACTTCTGAACAGGCATATAAAGCAGTTGTGAATGATGCCACCATATTTAAGCTTGAACTGCCGTTGAAACAAAAAGGGTAAGAATGTTTAAAAGTTCTACTAATGAAATGCTTTGCAAGTATTGAAGATGACTGGACTTTCCTTTTGTGTAATGGAAAGTACAGAATTGATTCCACAAGTAGTCAAAAGATTTCAATGTGAAATTAAGCAGTGGATGAATTGCAGGAGGGATAAAGATGGGTGGGAGTAATTGGTATTGATTGTCCAGAAATCGGTGGTAGTTCATTTCCAGGTCATGTAATATACCAACATTGTGAGCAATCCAGTTTATCCTCAGAAGTTGACCAGTGCTTGCAAAATGAGTCCTCGCTGTGGAGTGGAATTTAATCTGGGGACTAAAACTGTCTTTTTAGGTTTTTGAGGAAATTGCATTTATCAAAAACGGTGTTAAAGACAGGTGAGATGGTCGTGATAGAATTGACTGTTGACATACTAGTGGAATTTGAGGTTTTGTACTTGGATGATGTTGCTAAGAAATGCTATGGGAGGGAAGAAACGATAAATTATTGGTGTTCTAGAGGCAGTAAAGAATGAGTAAAGGAAATCCCTTGCCTGTTACCAGCTGAATGGGGGAATTCAAAATTCAGAGTACATTTATTATCAAAAAGTATGTACATTTCAATGTATACAACCTTGAGATTCGTCTCCTTACAAGTAGGCACAAAACAAAGTAATCCAATAGAACCTTTTTTTTCAAAGCTTGCAGGGAGATTTATGCCGGTTAGAAGAATGGGCTGAACGTTGGCAGATGGAGTTTAATGCTGAGAAGTGTGAGGTTCTACATTTTGGCAGGAATAATCCAAATAGAACATACAGAGTAAATGGTAGGGCATTGAGGAATGCAGAGGAACAGAGAGATCTAGGAATAACTGCATAGTTCCCTGAAAGTGGAGTCTCATGTAGATAGGGTGGTGAAGAGGGCTTTTGGAATGCTGGCCTTTATAAATCAAAGCATTGAGTACAGAAGTTGGGATGTAATGCTAAAGTTGTACAAGGCATTGGTAAGGCCAAATTTGGAATATTGTGTGCAGTTCTGGTCACCGAATTATAGGAAAGATATCAATAAATTAGAGAGAGTGCAGAGACGATTTACTAGGATGTTACCTGGGTTTCAGCAATTAAGTTACAGAGAAAGGTTGAACAAGTTAGGTCTCTATTCATTGGAGCGTAGAAGGTTGAGGGGGGATTTGATCGAGGTATTTAAAATTTTGAGAGTTGATAGAGTTGATAGAGTTGACGTGAACAGGCTGTTTCCATTGAGAGTAGGGGAGATTCAAACTAGAGGACATGATTTGAGAGTTAGGGGGCAGAAGTTTAAGGGAAACACGAGGGGGTATTTCTTTACTCAAAGAGTGATAGCTGTGTGGAATGAGCTTCCTGTAGAAGTAGTAGAGGCCAGTTCAGTTGTGTCATTTAAGGTAAAATTGGATAGGTATATGGACAGGAAAGGAGTGGAGGGTTATGGGCTGAGTGCGGGTAGGTGGGACTAGGTGAGATTAAGGGTTCGGCACGGACTAGGAGGGCCAAGATGGCCTGTTTCCATGCTGTGATTGTTATATGGTTATAACCCATGAAAAACAGAAGCCTATCAAACACTCAATGTGCAGAAAAAAAACAAATTGTGCAAACAATAATAGTAAGTAAAATTCAGAACTGCAGTTCATGAAAATAAGTCCACAGCCACAAAGCCAGTCATCACTACAGCCAATTCAGAAGCCTGTTAGTTTCAGGCCACAGCCTCAGTTCAGCACAGACGAGTAAACCTTACCAAGCAGCGAGCTGAATGCAGCTGTCCTGCACCTTCAAGACCTCAGTTCACACCGCAAAAATACCAGGTTGAACAGGCAGTTCAACAGCTCAACTCTGAAAGGAAAGTTACAGGCTATTGATTACAGTAATCTTATCCAAGGAAAATATGTGATTAATACAGTATTTTTTTTGTTTTGTTTCCCACCTGGAAGTCATCGCTGTGCTTCACCTGTATCATCTTAAACTGAAAACCCTTCTTAAACCAGTATTCTGTGCCACTCCAGTGACAGAGGGCTACCCCAACACTTTTCCAGATTCTGCCTTTAGAACATGATGAATCTGGATTTAGTTTTATTTTATAATTAGAGATACAGCACAGTAACAAGCCCTTCTGCCCCAACAAGCCCATGCATTCCACTAACACCCATGTGACCAATTAACCTACGAACCCATACCTCAGAGGTCACAGGGAGAATGTACAAGCCTTTAAGACAACAGCTGAATTGAGCCCAGGTTGCTGTCACCTTAACAGCATTGCACTAACTTCTGTGCTGCCTTGCTACCCTGTATACTGTGCTGCTAAGTTAAATTTCTCATCACCTGCCGGTGATAATAAACCTGATTCTTTTCTGATTCTATACTGAACACACCTTGATTATTGAAGTTCTCTGTGCTAGCTCACATTGTTATTGGCACTTTTCACTAGTACTTTCAAAGCCTCTTCGGAACAAAATGCAGAATTCATCCATTCTTCTTTACAACTTTCATACCATTTTTACCTGCTATTTTTTTGAGGCCTTCACATTTTTTTTGAAACAATGCTTTTTGTCCATCTGTTAAACATAGTACAACATAATAAGCTCGTCTGCCCTCCATGCCTGCTGACCATGATGCCAGTCAAAACTAATCCCATCTACTTGGATATGGGATATCTGTCTATTTCTTGCCTGCTCATGAATGCCTAGATGCCTCTTTAATCTTTTATCTTATCCATTTCTACCACTTCCACTGGCAAAAATCTAGGCATGTCCCACTACTTTGTAAAGACAGTTATGGATAAGGATTAGACTGGTCCTCAGGTGCAATCGAGAGAGGCTAACCATAATATTAGCAAGCAAGAACTGGGGAAAGTAGAATGGAAGAGGCTATATGGGAATATATCCACATCTGATTGTGGGATTAAAGACCAGCTAGTTAGTGTTTAGAACCAACTGATTCTTGAGAAGAGGAAAGAAAAGGATAGCAAGGTTCATGAATGTTGGATGACAAGAAATGTTGATGAGAAGATTGTCAAAAAGGAAAAAAAGGATATGCAAGGTTCAGGAAGCTGAAATTAGACTTGAATACAGTACGGTGAAAATATTTAGTTAAGATGCGTAGGACTTTTGCACAGTACAGTAATACTTTTATGTATTGCACTGTATTGCTGCTTAAAAAAAACAAATTTCATGAGACATCTGAGTGATGATAAACCTGATTCTGATATGGATCTCTGTAGTGGACTGACAGTGTGAAGGGGGCAGGGAGAAGGGAATTATGGCTGGGAAAAGGGGAAGGGAGAGGGGAGGGAGTGGGAAGCACCAGAGAGACATTCTGTAATGATCAATGAGCTAATTGTTTGGAATCAAATGATCTTGCTTGGTGTCTCAGGGCTGCATGTATCTGCACCCTCACCACACCACCACTCCGGCACTCCCAGATCCCTCCCGTGGTGCTCCAGCCAGATTTACAAACTAGTTCTCTGTTCCACGCTGACAAATACAGTACTTTATACAGAAAGCAGATGGGATTTTTTAAATTGGCTTCTCAGTTGGTACAGCCATGGCGGGCTGAGTGGCCTGTTCTTCTGCAATTACAAAATCTCATTATCAGAGCCACCTAAAAGTGGCTACTCAAGTTGATAGGTTGGTTAAGAAGGTGTTAGTCAAAACATTGAGTTCATTGAGTTCAAAAGTCAGGAGGTTATGTAGGAGCTTTATAAAACTCTAGTTAGGCCACATCTGGAGTACTATATACAGTTCTGGTTGCCCAGTTATAGGAAGGATATCTGGGCTTTGGAGAGAGTGCAGAAGGGGTTTACAAGAATGCTGCAGGGAATTCCAGGGCATGTGCGATAATGAGAGGATGGACAAACTGGGGTTGTTTTCCCTGGAGCAGTGGAGACTGAGGGGAGATCTGAGGGAGATTTATAAGATTATGAGAGGGATAGATAGAAAGACGGTATCTTTTTCAGAGTTGAGATGTCTAACACCAGAGGGCATGCATTAAAGGTGAAATGGGGTAATTTTAAAGATGATGTGGGGGCAAAATGGTGGGTGCCTGGAATGTGCTGCCTAGGGTGGTGGCAGAGGCAGATACATTAGGGACTTTTAAGTGCTATTTAGATAGGCACGTACATGTGTGGAAAATGGAGGGATATTGACACTGTAGGCAGAAGAGATTAGCTTTGTTAGCTGTTTGCTTACTAATTTATTTGGTTTGGCACAACATTGTGGGCCAAAGGGCCTGTACCTGTGCTGTACTGTTCTAAGCCTCCAAACTTTGCCATCCTATCCTCCATCCTCATAGAAACACGCTGGTCCTGTATTTTACTTAACTCTCGGGATTCAGGTGATGAGAAACTTTTCTATCTGGAGGCTGGTAATCTCATTCTGCGGAGGCTGAACTGCTTGGAGGATTCAAGACGATATCATTAGGTTTTTAGATATTAAGGCTAGCAGTGGATATAGGGTTAGTGTAGGAAAGAAGCAACAAGATGAAATGGCATCTTGAAAGGCGGAAAAGATGTTAGAGCCAAATGGAGTACATCATTTTTTTATTACGTTATTTTGCTCGTGAACTTTTGCAGTAATGTGGTCACTCTTACAACAGTCTTAGAATTTTAGGAATTATTTCCTCGATGGATCCAATCTTTTGTTCCATGTGAATTAATTCTCAAATCAATTTTCCCATTAAGGTTAAGTTTTACTATACCAGCATAGTTTGGAAAATATCCTTGTTTGCTTTTGCATGTTCTTATGTATTTTTCAAGTTTTTATTCCTTTAATTTGTATCTAAGTTGTATTGAAACTTTAAACATTAAGCAGCTTACTATTTGTGGATATTTTGAGCAGATCTTTTGTTGGTCACTTGCACTCTGGATCATTTTGTGTGTTAGACAACGTTGGGAGAAACCATTTTGTACTAGGCGTGGAAGTGGTTGTCTGTGCTAGTTGAATGGCTTTAACAGCCGCAGCAACTCTGCCCCCAGGCTCTCTAGCTCTCACTATTATGAATGGTTATTTGAGATTATTGAACTCTTAAAATCATGTAGGGCTATTTTACAGAAAATTTTGAAAACAAAATGAAAACTTTTTAAGAGAGAGTACATCTTTAAAATCAATTTGAATCAAAAAATACTTTACTTACCTGTTACCCAGCAGCAGTATTTCCCCCTTGTATTTCAGTGGTTCTGCTGTACTTTTACCAGGTTAACTTTATAAGTTCAGCAGGCAGGTTTTCTAATCTGATCTGGCAAAAACTACCGATGCAGCCCAGGTACTCTCTGGCTAACCCTTTGCCAGTGAAAGGGTATGCTGTAGCCTCCACTAAGGAGTAGCTCAGTTATGGGCTTTTTTTTGACAAATCCTTGTGCATCTCAGCGGATTACACTCACTGATAAAGAATCTAATAGACAGTGAAAGCTGATCAATATCAAAGTTTTAATAAGAATTGTTGATTGATTTTTCATTTTAACATGCTGACATTTAGCAAAGTACTACATTGCAGGCCAGTGATACACATAATGTGTTGATATTCTCAGCATGCTTTAAAATGGGACATTGACTAGTAGAGCCATTCCTAGATAATAATCTACTGTTTTTAGGCTAAGAGCATTTTGCTCATGATTTCTGTAAATTATGTGGAAAATTGCAAATTCTGAGGAAAAGAAGATCATCAGAGAATGATTCTTTGTAGGCTGTTCTTATGGTTGGCTTAATTTAAAGAAATAGAAGCTTGGCTAAAATAATCACAGGACTTTATCTGACATGAATGAAAAATTAAATCCTTGATATGGCTTGTGAAATAGAAAATATATTCTAAAACTATGTCTTTAAAATGTTGTACTTTTCCTTGAATTTAGAGTTGGGTTGAAAACTCAGCCTGAATCAAAGTGCCCAGAACTACTAGCAAATTACTGTGATATGTTACTAAGAAAAACACCCCTTAGTAAGAAGCTTACTTCAGAAGAAATTGAAGCAAAATTAAAAGAAGTGGTATGTATATGCCTGACACAATACAGATTTGCCACTTTTTTTTTTGTAGTTGCAGATTATACTCAATGATCACAGATTGTACTCTGTCCCCTTGCACTGTGCTGCCACCAAATGCAAACCATCTAACTCTTCCAATGTAATTTTTCTTATAGCTGCCAACTATCCAGAAGACAATTCTATACTGTTTTTGTAAGAATGATGTACATAAAAATTCAGACTCTTAAATCCGAGGGGATAACTTCACTCTTACCAACACCAACCTGATTCCTCAATCTATGGACTCATTTTTAAGGACTCTACAAGTAATGTTTTCTATTTACTGCTTATGTATTATAATTATGTTTTTTGTATTTGCACATTTTGCTGTCTTTTGCACATGGGTTGTTTGTCATGCAGTTTTTCATTGATTTTATTCTGTTTCTTTGCATTTCCTATGAATGCCCATAAGGGAATGAATCTGGGGTAGTAATATATATATAATTTTTTTTCTTTGATAATAAATTTCCTTTGACTCTTAAATTAGTTTCATATTCCACAGCAGGACAAACCAAAACACTGGAACAGTTTTTTGTTGGATTCCTTTTATTTGTTTTGAAATTGTTATAGGGATTAGAAATGTGTTACTCAGGTTTGAACAACTAGATTCACAGCTGGTACAAAACACTTTTTTAATGAATGAAAAGCAAATACAGGCAAGTTCCATATTACGAAAGGTCACCATTTTGAGAAAGCTGTCCTTGTTTGAAACTTTATAGAGATTTTCCCTAATATTTAACCCTATTTCCCTTTTTAGTCCTATGTTATAAGACAATAAGGAGCAGAGTTAGGGCACTTAGCCCATTGATTTTGTTCCACCATTTGATCATGGTTGATTTATTTTCCCTCTCAACCCTATTCTCCTGCCTTCTCCCCATAAACTTTGACACCCTTACTAATTGTATTCATTGTATCTATGCATAATGACAATAAAGATCATTCATTCATCAAGAGCCTATTAATCTTAGCATTAAATATACCCAATGTCTTGGTCTCCGTGGCCTTCCATAACAGTAAATTAAATGGATTCACCACCCTCTGGCTAAAGAAATTCCTCCTTATCTTTTTTCTAAAGGGAAGTGCTTCTATTCTGATGCTGTGCCCTCTGGAACTTGATTTGCCAACTATTGGAAATATTTTCTTCACATCTACAGTATCTGTGCCTTTCAATAATCAATAAGTTTCAATGAGATCCCTCCCTCATTCTTCTAAGCTCCAGAGAGTATGGGCACAAAGCCATTAAACATTCGTCATGCGTTAATCCTTTCATTCTTGGGATCATTCTCAAACTTTCTCTTGTCCCTCTCCAATGTGAGCACATCTATTCTTAGATATGGGGCCCAAAATTGCTCTCAACATTCCAATTACAGTCTGACCAATGGCTGAAAAGCCTCAGTATTACATCCTTGATCTGAACTCATCTAAAACTATAAGCCATTGGTGTTCTGTAAGGATCAGTGCTGCCACATATATTACTTGTAATATATAAGAATGATCTGGATAGAGTTGTCGGTGGTCTGATTAGTAAGCCTGCAGACAGCACAAAGATTGGTGAAGTTGTGGATAGTGAGGAAGGTTATCACAGGATGCAGCAAGACATAAATCAATTGCAAATTCAGACCGAAAGTTCAAAGTAAGTTTATTATCAAAATACATATCTCACCTGAGATTCATTTTCTTGTGGGCATACTCAGTAAATCCAAGAACCATAACAGAATCAATGAAAGACTGCACCCAACAGGGTGGTCAAACAACCGATGTGCAAAAGACAGCAGACTGCAAATACAAAAACAAAAAATAAATAATAAATTATCAGTAAATTTTGAGAACATGAGATGAAGAGTGCTTGAATGTGAATCCATAGGTTGGGGGAATGGTTCAGTGAAGGGGCAAGTGAAGTTGAGTGGTGTTTATCTCTATTGGTTCAAGAGCTTGATGGGTGAGGAATAATAACTGTTCCTAAACCTGGTAGAGAGAGTCCTGAGGCTCCTGTATCTTCCTCCTGATGGCAGCAGCGAGGGAAGAGAGCATGATCTGGGTGGTAGTCCCTGATGATGAATATTGCTTTCCTGTGATAGTGCTCTGTATAGAAGTGCTCAATGTATGGAGGGCCTTACCTGTAATGGACTGGGCCTTATCCACTACTTTTTGTGGGGATATCCTTTCAAATGCATTGGTGTTTCCATACCAGGCCATGATGCAACCAGTCAATATACTCTCCACCACACATCCATAGAAGTTTGTTGAAGTTTTAGATATTATGCTGAATCTTCACAAACTTCTAAGGATGTAGAGGTGCTGCAGTGTTTGCTTCTTAATTGCACTTGTGTGCTGGGACAAAAACAGGTTCTCTGAAATGATAATACTGAGGAATTTAAAGTTGCTGACCCTCTCCACTTCTGATCCCCTGATGAAGATTGGCTCATGGACCTTCAGTTTCCTCTTCCTGGAGTTAATAGTCAATTCCTTGGTCTTGCTGGCATTGAGTGAGAGGTTGTTGCTGTGGCACCACTCAGCCAGATCTTCGGTCTCCCTCCTTTATGCTGATTCGTCACCACCTTTGATTAGACCAACGACAGCAGTGTCATCAGCAAACTTAAATATGGCATTGGAGATGTGCTTAGCCATGCAATCATAAGTGTAGAGTAAGTAGAGCAAGGGTCTAAGCACACATCCTTGTGGTGCCCCTGTGATGACGGAGACTGTGGAGGAGACGTGGCAAATCTGAACTGACTGGGATCTGCAAGTGAGGAAATCGAGGATCTAATTGCAGCAGGAGGTATTGAGGCCAAGGTCTTCAAGCTTATTGATTAGTTTTGAGGGGATGATAGTATTAAATGCCAGGTTGTTGTCAATAAAGAGCATCCTGATGTATGCATCTTTGCTATCCAGATGTTCCAGGATGAGTGAAGAGCCAATGAAATGGCATTTGCTGTGGACTTATTGTGCAGGTAGGCAAATTGAGCAGATCCAAGTCACTTCTCAGGCAGGAGTTGATATGTTTCATCACCAACTTCTCAAAACACTTCACCACACTGGATGATAGTCACTGAGGCAGGTTACCAAGCTGTTTTTGAGCACCGGTATAATTGAAGCCTGTTTGAAGTGGGTCTTTATCTCAGACTGCAGAAGCGAGAGGTTAAATATGTCGATGAACACCACAGCAGGTTGATCACCACAGATCTTTAGTACTTGGCCAGGTGTCTCATCTGGACCAGGTGCTTTCCGTGGGTTCACCCTCTTGAAGGATGCTGTTCTTTCGGCTACTGAAATCACAGGGTCTTTGAGGGCTGTGGGAGTTTGTGAAGGTTCCTCCATGTTTTGATGGTCAAGCAAGCATAGAAGCATTGAACTCATCTGGGAGCGAAGCCTTTTTGTCACCTATATCAGTTGATTTTACTTCATAGGTGGCAAGTGCCACAGCTGTTGAGTAGTCTTCATTGATTCAAGTTTAGTCTGGAATTGTCTCTTTGCCCGTGAGATGGTTTTCCGGAGATCATACCTGGACCTTACTTGGTCGCCATCTGATCTGGCCTCAGCAGACTGTGGATCTCGTGGTTCATCCAGGGCTTGACTCTGAATGATTAGTGGAGACACACATCACAGACTGTATATAAAAAGTTGTAGATAACCGTGGTGTATTCATTCAGATGAGTCCTTGATTATGACCCAGTCCTCTGACTTGAAGCCATCTTGTAGCTGCTCCTCTTCCTCCCACGACCACTTCTTTGTTGTCCTTTTCTCTGGACCTTTGCTCTTTAGCCTTTACCTGTATGCGGTATTTGAAGGAAAGTCAAGTGGTCAGATTTCCTGAATGCAGTCTGGGCATGGAAGGGTAGGCATTCCTTATGGTAGTACTGCAGTGGTCTAGTGTGTTGGAACCCCTGGTGATACAGGTTATATGCTGATGGTAATTGGGCAGAGATTTCTTCAACAAAGCCTGATTGAAGCCTCCAAGTGTGATTTGAAATGCATTGTGGTGAATTGTTTCTTATGATGGTAGTAAGCAGTATCTTAAGTGCCTGTTTAGTTGACTGATCAAGTAATCAAATGGTTAATGATTTAAAAAAAATAGCAGATAGAGTTTAATCAGGGCAAATTGTGAGGGGTTGCCTTTTGGGAGGGAAAATCTACAGAAAATGGCAGGACCTTTGAGCACAATGATGGAAAGTGGCAACACAAGTGGATGGGGTCGTAAAGAAGATGTATACTTTCATAATTCAGCGCATTAAGTATAAAAGTTGGGGCTTCATGATGCAGCCATATAACACTTTAATTAGGCTGCAATTGGAGTACGCTCTGTAGTTCTGCCCCCCCCCCAAACAGTAAAGATGTAGAAACTTCGGAGAGGGTGCTGAAGTGATTCACCAGGATGGTAATTTTATTTTATTTATCAATACAGCACAGAGTAGGCCCTTCCGGCCTGACAAACCCAGTTAACCCTAATTTAATCATGGGACAATTTACAATGACCAATTAACCTACCCAGCATCCAGGTAAAGCCCGTGCATTTCACAGGGAGGACTTAAAAAGGCTCCTTACAGAAAGACACCAGAATTGAACTTCAAACTCTAGCATACCTCAAGATGTAATACTGTTGAGCTAACCACTACGCCACCGTGGTGCTGTTGGCTGAGAGTAATAGGGAGAAGACGGACACATTTAGATTATTTTTTTTGCAACATCAGAGACTGAAGGGCAACTTGTTACAAATATATGTGAGATAGATGAAATTTTCTTCAGGGTGGAACTATCAAATACTAGAAGGCAGCTGAAAGTGAGGAGATAAGCTTACAAGAGAAATGCAAGGCAAGTGTTATTTTACATAGTGGTAGGTACCTGGAAACTTGTCGGGGAGATGGTAGAAGCAGCTACCATAGCAATATTTAGAAGATACTTGGACAGATGCGAACAGACAGTGAAAAGAGGGATAAATACCATATGCAGACAGGTGGAATCAATTAGACTGGTCAACAGAGACATGGTTGATTAAATGGCCCATCTCTGTGTTGTACTGTTCTATCTTCTAATGATTTAAATAACTCCTAATTGTATTTGTTTAAAGTTGATGCTGTTTCAAATTTGAAGTAGTTCTACCAAAAATATTGAATTCTCTTGATATGCTTTTTCAACAGCTCCTTGTGCTGAAATATGTGCAAAACAAAGATGTCTTTATGCGATACCATAAAGCTCACCTAACAAGGCGTTTGATCCTAGATATTTCAGCAGACAGCGAAATAGAAGAAAATATGGTAGAATGGCTTAGAGTAAGTAAATACAATAGTGTCTTTCCACTGTTTTTGGGCACACTTTTTTCCTTTCGATCTACTAAATTTGTTTATGAATGTGGTAAGCAAAAGAGAGTTTGGGCGATAATAGCTCTAATTTACAGTAGTTCACTTGGTTCATTGATAATAGGCCAAAAGGATTTCTCTGCCCTCTGTCTCAAAAATTGTAATGCTTCACTTGAATGTTGAATTGAGAATTTAAAAAAGGCATATTTTTCATTTGCCACAATTTGAACTTGAATCAAAAGGAAGTGTTTCCCTCTTTTTGTTTCCTCCCCATGGTTTTCTCCACATGCCATTAAATCTTTAATAAGGGAACTGGCCAATAATGTCTGCTCTTAGCACTACTAGTTATGTTTAACTTCGGATGATTAAAGTGAGCCAATTTTGTTCTATCCTGAACAACTCATAGGCACTACCAAATTATAAAATATTCTGTGTGTTTTATTTACAACATCTTTTTAATATTTTGGCATATATAGCAGTATCATTGTTGATCCTAATGACTCAATATATCTAGATTAATTTAGAATTATATTTGGTATGCTAATGTAGTGAGATGGCTATAGTTTAAGCTCCACAGCAGTGATTGCAGAATATAATGTAAGCTGGCACTTTGTGTGGACTGTGCAAGTCAGCTGTTGGTCTTTCTAAGAAAATAATAAACAGGCCTATTTTAATTTAATGGACATAAAAGATCCCAACTGCTATTTGAAGAAAAGCAGGGAGTTTTGCCAATGTCTTGGGTAACATTTATCCCTTAACCAACAATGTGTTTTTGGGGTGTGAAAGGTGATTTATAAAAACAGATATTTAAGAAAATGTATAATTAAAGATGTCAAAGTGGGTTAATTCTAAGATTGCTGCAGAATATCTACAGTATATACACTTAACCTATTGATATGGAATTATATAGCTATTTGTACAAGATTACTGGGCATAGTAAATTATCAATTTCACCAACTCTGTGGATGTCTAGACTATCTAAATGAAGCATTATGAATTGTGAATATAATTTAATTTAATTACATCCATACGCTTCAAGGAATGTATCAAGACTTGGTCGCAGAATAACAGAAATTATAAGGATCAATTGATTTGGATTTGAAGTTTTATTCTCTTGTGTATTAATCTCTGAGGCTTGTTATACTCATTATGTGGCATAACTTAAGTCTGTAAATCTATTCCTAATTTCTACGTGGGTAAAGTGTATATAGAAACGAAATGTATTTGGGGAAAAAAGAAGAACCCTGAACTGTGGAATATTCCACAACAAGATGTACCCAGTATTCAAAGTTCAGAGTAAAATGTGTTGGGGTACATTCAACTGACCACATACAACCCCAATATTCTTTATCCTGTGGGCATACTTAACAAATATATAGAACAGTGACTGTAAACTGTGCAAATGAAAATATAAATAAATGGCAATAAATAACAAGAGCATGAAAGAACAAGATAGTCTTTGGAGTGAGACCATTGTCTGGGAACACCATAAAAAGAATGAATATTATAACTTTCCAAATAAATGACAATTAGGTTTAGATATGAGATTCAAGATGAAACTTAAGAATGCATATCATAAAGAAGTAAAAGACTGAAAACATTTGTAAATGCAGTTTATAAATGTACAAAGTGATTCTGACTGGTGTGACCTGGAGTTTGGTGCTGAGATAGTATTGTTCTGACTTGTTTTAATGACTTGAGTTTAAATATGAAGTAAATGGGTCATAGGAAGTAGCTCAGAAACCACAATAAATTAGATAGAATATTTGTGTAAAGCAATGGTGCTTTTTGATTTGAGTGCAAAATGTGTTTAGAAAACATGACTGGTTCATCAGCACATGTAGGTGACTCCGTGTTTTACCCAGTCTGGTATCGGAAGTTTTCCTTTACGGAATTACCAAATCTCTACCCAAGAATTTGAGGTACAGAATTAAAATTTGTTTTCGTGGAATTTGTATGATGGGGAATAAGTATAAAGTGTGAAAGAAACAACAAATTTTGTCTTTTTTTTAAAGACTAAATACCATGTGGAAGTAAGATTTTAGGTACATCATCACATCATTTGGGTTGGCAGTTACAGCAAAATTTGTCCTTGGCCATGCCCCCTCTTGTCCAAGAATATGTAAGCTGACATCTTAGTGTAGTCCTGTCCTCTTCGCCTACAAGATAGTTTCTCTGAGGTGCTGCTTTGTGAGGTGCCATTGTAGCTATGGTCACCTCCTTATAGTAATCCTGCAGCCTTCCATCAAGTCACCATGTCTTTAAACTATTATCCCTTAATTCCTTTTATATTACCTTTCCCACATGAGCCTCAGCCTTTGTTCTCCCCTGGTATCTCCACTTTTTTAAACCCTTTCCTAATCCACCAGCTTTGTATTTCCCAAATTGTTATTTCTCTTGAGAGCCTCTAACAGTGACATAGAGCATAGAAGACAGTAAGACATAGGAGCAGAATTAGTCTAATCGGCCCTTCGAGTCTGGTCCACCATTCCATCATGACTGATTTATTATCCTCAATCCCTTTCTCTTGCCTTCTCCTTTTAACCTTTGACGCCCTTACTAATCAAGAAGCGATCAAGCTCAGCTTGACAAGTACAGCACAGAAACGGGCCCCTTAGCCCACAATGTTGTGCCAAACCAAATAAATTAGTAATTAAATGGTGCCTGCACAATGTCAATATCCTTCCATTTTCCTCACATTCATGTGCCTATCCAAATGTCTGTAATGTATCTGTCTCTACCACCATCCCAGGCAGTGCATTCAGGATACCCACCACTCCCTTTGTTTTGTTTTAAAATAAACTGTCCTTTATCTCATTTGAAATGAGCCACTCTTGCCTTAAATGCATGCCTTCTGGTTTTGGACATTTCAACCCTGAGAAAAAGATACTATCTGTATGCTCCCTTCATGTCTCTCATAATCCTATCAATCTCGATCAGATCTTCCCTCAGCCTCCACTGCTCCAGAGAAAACAACCCAGGTTTGTCCAACCTCTTTTTAAAGCACAAGCCCTCTAATTCAGGCAACATTCTGGTAAGCCTCTTTTGCACCTTCCCCACATCCTCAACATCCTTCCCATAAGATTCACATACTTCTCCTTTATCTTCTTGGCAAAATTCATCACCTCCCTCGACATCCAAGGTTCTCACACCTTGCCGTCCTTGTCCTTTCTTCTGACTGGAACATACCTGTCCTGTATTCTGCATACTTGGTCTTTAAACACCCTCTACATGCCGGATGTGGACTTGTGCAAAAGTCCCAATTAACACTCCCTTGTTCCTGCCTGATACTCTCATAATTTGCCCTACTCCAATTTAATACTCTCCCACAAGCTCCATATTTATCCTTATCTATAGCTACCTTAAAATTTAAGGAGTTGTGTTCAGTGTTCCCGAAACTGAAAAGGCACCAATATCGAGGCCAGGAAGTTTGCTACTAGGGAGGATTTAAACTAGTTTGGCAGAGGGATGGGAACCAGAGTAACAGGTGAAAAAGTGGCAGGATAGAGAGGAAGCTAGATGTCAGGGCCAGGAAAAAAAAATAGGTAGGAGCAAAGTAATAGATGTGATAGGATGGTTGGTTTGAAATGTTCATATTTTAATGCTTGGAGTATTATAGGTGGAAGTGTTAAACAGAGCATGGCTCAGTACATGGAACTGTGATGTGGTTGAGAGAGGGACAGGAGTGGGCCTTTAATATTCCAGGGTTTCAATGTTTTAGAAAACAGAGGGAGGGAAAATGGGTGGGGGTGTGGAAATTGCACTAGTACTCAGAGACAATACCACAGCTGCCTTCTGAGGGGTCATAATGGAGGCTCACACACTGATGTCTATATGGCCATGAGTAATCAGTGTTGTGTGCTTGTGGTTGAGGGGGAAGTAGTTACCAAGACACCAAGAATTCCTTATTGTTTTTATACTGATGCATGTGAAAAGCCAGGATAGACAGGTTGTATTTCAATATTTTTGTGCCAATTATGTACAATCTGACAACGCAGCATTTCTTTGGTATTGCATGGAACTGTTCTGTATTCATCTCTGCATTCTATATGTGGAGGAAACCTATTTTGTTTTGACAAAGATCAAGGTGCAACCAA
Organism: Hypanus sabinus; assembly: GCF_030144855.1. Taxonomy (NCBI): domain Eukaryota; kingdom Metazoa; phylum Chordata; class Chondrichthyes; order Myliobatiformes; family Dasyatidae; genus Hypanus; species Hypanus sabinus. The sequence goes on along the minus strand of NC_082708.1, from coordinate 49,652,158 downwards.
CTGAGGAAAGTTGATAATTCTATACAGGTACTAAGAAGCTTCAGAGCAGCACAACAAATTCCAGTTGAAAAAAGGTATGAATTATTCTGAGAATTTAAAGTTCAAAATTTAATTTCAGATGATCAGAGTAGTTTGGATGTTTTCCTGAGAGTCTACTTTTGTACTATTTCACAGATTACAGAGGTGCAAGAGAATGCAGATGCTGGAATCTTGAGCAACAATCAATCTACTTTAGCAATTCAATATGTTAGGCAACATCTGGGTGTGGGAGGGTGCTGAGGGAAGGATTTCTCAATGTTTCAGGTTGAAACCCTGCAAACTTGCATCAGGAATCCGGCTCAGCTCATTAGTTCCTCCAGCGGAGGCTGTTCTTTTTCACAGGTTTCAGCCTTTGTTAATACTGAAGTGTTTTCCCTTTCAATGCTGCCATAAATCTTTGCGAGGTACATTTTTGCCCCATGTGGAATTCCAAATTTGGAATGTTACATATTTGCTTGCAGATTTTATTTTATTTAGGTGACCAATTTCTTTGAGTACGAAAATTTGTATTTATAGTTTAATCCTTAAATGTATACTTTTATAAGATAGAAATTTGTGTTTTTGTGTGTTTATAGGAAGTAGGAATGCCTGCTGACTATGTGAACAAGTTGGCCAGAATGTTTCAGGACATTAAAGTATCTGAAGACCTCAACCAAGTTTTCAAAGAAATGCACAAAAACAATAAGTTGGCCCTTCCAGGTATAACTTTCTTTGGAATATATATTAATTTAAATTAAGAATGGAAAATGCAGAAAATTTAAATATTAATTGAATGGTACTGATTAATTTTAAATAAAAATATGCTGAAATTCCATCATTCAGCATTAAAATACAAACAGAAATGTCTTTAACAGATACAGAAACAAAAATTTTATTTAAGTTTTCTTTTTGCACAAGATAGCCAAATAATGTGCTTGTAATCCTTTACCTGATTTAGCTGACTCTGTGAATATCAAGATTTTAAATGCTGGTGCCTGGTCAAGAAGCTCAGAGAAAGTATTTGTTTCTCTTCCAACTGAACTTGAAGATCTTATCCCTGAGGTGGAGGAATTTTACAAAAAAAATCATAGTGGTAGAAAGCTGCATTGGCATCACCTCATGTCCAATGGAATTGTAAGTAGAGAATCCTTTTGATGTTAATTTATAATTGATTTATTATGGTCCACGTGTACCGAGCTTTGGATACCATCCATGTGGAGTATTTCACTACATTGGTACATCAGTAGTACAAGGGAGGAGTAATAGCAGAATGCAGAATACTGTACAGCATTACAGAGAAACCACAGTGCTGGCAGATAGTATGGTGCAACACCAGGGCAAGATAGATTGAGGTTGAGTCCATCCTATCATACAAAAAGTCTGTTCAATAGTCTTTTAACAGTCTTGTAATAGAAGCTGTCTCCTTGAGTCTATTAGTACGTGCTTTCAGGCTTTTGTATCTTCTGCCTGATGGAGGACAGGAGAAGAGAAAATGTTTGTAATGGGATGGGTTTTTATGTATGCTATACTTAACAATGTGCTGTAGTTTGTGCAAATTTCGGTTGAAGTCTCTTTATTAAATCTGTCCACAGAATGTAATGAAAATCAATATTTGTACTTATGAAATGGAATAATAGGTGAGAAGTCTTTAAAATTCAGTACTGAAATAATTTGCAGCTTACATTTGGCCAGAATCTAGGAAAAGGTCATTTTCTGAAAAATATTTTGAAAATAGTGAAAGTTGGGTAGCATATTTAAGTGGTAGTGTAATTTTTTAAATGCATGAATGTCAATGTGTAATGATCTTATTTAAAAGCCAGAATTTCACAGTACTATTGGTGACTCTTGGATGGGCACATTTGAAGATCAGGTTCAGTTGTGATATGTCAATGCTCATAAGATTGAATCTGGATTATCAGGGAGAATAGCCACTTACATTAAGCATGACAGGGCACCTGACACTGGTATATTGAATTGACTTTATTAATTACATCCTTCACATACATGAGGAGTAAAAATCTTTATGTTACGTCTCCATCTAAATGTGTCATGTGCAATCATAATAATTTATAATGATCTTTAATAAATAGAACAGTCAATATAATATAGAGAACACTCAAATCAGCATGAGTTCATCAGTCTGATTGCCTGGTGGAAGAAGCTGTACCAGAGCCTGTTGTTCCTGGCTTTTATGCTGTGGTACCGCTTCCCGGACGCAGCTGGAATAGATTGTGGTTGGGATGGCTCAGGTCCCCAATGATCCTGCGGGCCCTTTTTACACACCTGTCCTTGTAAATACCCTGAATCATGGGAAGTTCACAACTACAGATGCGTTGGGCTGTCTGCACCACTCTCTGCAGAGTCCTGCGATTAAGGGAGGTACAGTTCCCATACGAGGCAGTGACACAGCCAGTCAGGATGCTTTCAGTTGTGCCCTTGTATAAAGTCCTTAAGATTTGGCGGCCCATACCAAACTTCCTCAACCATCTCAGTTGAAAGAGGCGCTGTCGTGTCTTTTTTTTACCACATAGTTGGTGTGTACAGACCAAGTGAGGTCCTCGGTGATGTGGATGCCGAGAAACTTGAAGCTGTTTACCCTTTCAACCCCAGATCCATTGATGTCAATGCCTGTCTCCAATCCTCATGTAATTGATAACCAGCTCCTTTGTTTTTGCGACATTGAGGGAGAGGTTGTTTTCTTGACACCACTATGTCAGAGAGATGACTTCTTCCCTGTAGGCCACCTCGTTATTGTTTGAGATTAGGCCAGTCAATGTAATGTTGTTGGCAAATGTAATCAGATTGCAGCTAAACCATAATTGATACAATCAGCAGAGGAAAAGAACGATTGGTCAATCTGTCAGATGTCTATTGGGTTTTCAGTATTTGACATTTAGTGAATTGCTTTTGTTGGCTTTATTTTTAGAACAGAAGCAGGGATAACTATAGACAGTAAACAGTCCAGTTCACATTAAGCCAAACATTCATTCAGTATTTTAAGCATTTAAAACATTTGAAAGTCAACTAGAAATCAGACTGAGGTTCCTGTGCAGTTCTTGACCTTGCTCTACTTGAAGTGTTGTTTGTAAGCTAATTAAAACTCATTTGACAAAAAATTTTCTTTAATTCGGAAGTATGTAAATTAAGATACTGAATAAGCTTCATTGCTGCAGAAATAGTGCCTGTACTGCAGTAGTTACCTGTGACATTAGTGCCAACCAACTCACTCCATGTACTCTCTGCCCTTTTATGGCTCTGTTTTATTTCTCTCTGGGTCCACCTCTCTTTTTCTGTCCCTTGGCCCACTTCCATTTTTCTCACCCTCGACCCCTCACTCCTCCGGCATATCACACCCCTCCCCCGAATCAGACTTGTATGATTCCCTTGTATTCCTGTGGACTAACATGATTAATGTCATTAAAATGTTTCTGCGATTTTTGCCTGTTTTGTTCATAACTTTGTTTTTAAGGTGGTCCTGCAACTTAGCTTTGGGTTCATTGTAAATTGTTTTTAAATCTTAGAATCTATTTTGCTTTGTATTGGGGAAAAAAAAGGTAAAATAATGAAATTTTCTTTTACTTCCTAAATAGATAACTTTCAAAAATGAGGTTGGTCAGTATGATTTAGAGGTAACCACCTTCCAATTGGCAGTTCTGTTTGCCTGGAACCAAAGACCAAGAGAAAAGATTAGTTTTGAAAATCTAAAATTAGCAACTGAACTACCAGATGCAGAACTCAGGAGGACGTTATGGGTATGTTACTTTTATTTTCAACTACCATACATCCTTTCACATTTGAGGAGTAAACTTGTATTGCCTAAGATAACAGTAATCTTTTTAGCATTTATTTACTTAAAATATTCCTCACAATAATATAAACGAAGTAAACCTCATGCTACTGAAACCAGTAATGATTACTAAGAAGTGTGTGGAAAAGAACTGATAACAGATGGGGAATTTCAAATACAACAATAGTGATGACAATATATGTACTTTGATAATAAAATTTATTTTGAACTTTGAAAAATTGCCTAAAATGCCTTTCACTTAGGAGGAGAGACTGGTGGCTGTTTTTGTTTTCTTTGGAGCAGTAGATGCTGAAGGTGTTCTGACATAGGTTGTTCTGTAGCTTTAGAAAACTTTGATTCAGCTCTACTTGGAATATTGTGTGTAGTTCTGCTTGCCCAATTACAGGAAAGATGTGGAAACTTTGGAAAGGGTGCAGAAAAAGTTTACCAAGATGCTGTCTGGATTACAGGGTACAAACTGTAAGAAGAGGTTGGACACACTTGGGTTGTTTCCTCTGGAGCATTGGAGGCTGAGGGGAAATTTGATAGAAGCTTGTAAGGGTAAGGCATATGTGTATAGACAGTTTCCCAGGATATGAATCTAAGGTGAGAGAGGCGAGAAGTTTAAAGTGTGGAAAAGTTTTCTATAGAATAGTAGGTGCCAAGAAACAACTGCTGGGAGGAATGATGGAACAGATATGACAGTGATGTTTAAGAGGCTGTCACGTAAATATGCAGAGAATGAAGGCTTTTGGATTATGCTCAGGCAGAAGAGATTTTGTTTAATTTGGCACCAACATTGTGGGGAGAAAGTTCTGTTCCTTATGTACAAATACATAAAATTTTGAAGGGCATTTCTGAGGTAGGTAGGAGGATATTTTTCTCCATAACAGATGTGTTTAAAGCCACAGTTTAGATTTAGTGTAAGAGATTCAGAAGGGATCTAAATAAAAATTCTTTTTTTTAATGCAGAGGATGTCTGGAATCTTGAAATCTGAGTGGGTAGTGGAGACAATTACTCTGACACTTCTAATGTATCTATTTAAGCACTTGAATTATCATAGCAATAAAGCTTGGATTCAGTGCAAGTAAATGGGTTAGTGTGGATGGCTAGTTGTGTTGCTGTGGACATGGAGGGCCGAAAGGCCAATTTCTATGCTGTGACACTTTTTTTGAGCCGTTAATTCTGAATGCTGCAACTTGAGCCTTAGATTTTATATGTATCATTTTTGCTATGAAGATGCCATATGTGCATTTGATTTTTTGCCTCCCTATATAATACATTTTATGCATTTTGAATAATTAATCTTACTAGTTCTTCTTTTGTTTCTGAAGTCTCTTGTAGCTTTTCCAAAATTGAAACGTCAGGTTTTACTTCATGAACCTCAAGTCAGCTCACCCAAAGACTTTACTGAAGGCACACTTTTCTCAGTGAACCAGGACTTCTCTTTAATGTAAGTACTAAAGCCTAGATAAGTGAAGATATTGAAATATTAAGATAAAAGGTTGTGAAAAAAAATTAGTTTCTATTGAAACAACACAACAAAATAATGGTGGAACACAGCAGGCCAGGCAGCATCTATAAGGAGAAGTACTGTCAACGTTTCGGGTCGAGACCCTTCGTCAGGACACTTTCTATTCAATTATTTCTTACTACCTGGTTTATCTTGGCTTTTTAAAAATAGTCTTAACAATGTGGCAGAATGTTTTTAACATATCCAGAGAAGTGTAATCCAGTAAACTAATGAGATAAGAAAACTATATCAGAGAACCAATGTATGAAGGCATTGTCTTGTATCATCACAAGCAAAGCGGTATATGTCCAGAATTGTGGCATGTAGCTGTTGGAAAACAGCAATCCAGTTTGGTGGAGAATTTTACTGCTTTCTTTTAACTTGGTACAGAACAAGAGATTAAAAAAAATAAAGTAACAATTTAGCAGATTAATTAGAAATAGTTTATTCAACAGTATTTGCATATGCAGTGAACAATGAAATTTCCTGCTAACAGGAACTCAGCAGGTCAGATAGCATCTCAGGGGAGGGATAAACAGTTGACATTTCTGGCCAAGACCCTTCATTAGGTTCATTCCTCTCCATGGATGCTGCCTGACCTGCTGAGTTCCTCCAGCATTTTGTGTGTGTTGCTCTGGACTTCCAGCACCTGCAAATCTCTTCAGCTTAATGCTGAACTGAATAACTATGTCTAGCATTAGCATTTGTTGCGATAATTCATTAATACAGGTATGCGTCGCTTAACGTCCATGATACGTTCTGTGAAATCAGACGTTATGTGATTTGGATGTTGTGCAAACACCATATTATATACTTCTTGCTGCTGCTATCACTAGGAATGGTTTTGCTGCATTTGGAAGCCATGATGCACTTTATGGTAATATTATATGCGATTGAACGTTGTCAGAATGGATGTTAAGCAGCGCACACCTGTAAATTATTTTGATTTGGAATAAGCCGGAATGTTGATTGAAATATGTAAGAAGGCTGAAACAAATAAAGATACTTTTAGACATGAGAAAGTCTACAGATGCTGGAAATCCAAAACAACAACACTTAAAATACTGGAAGAACTCGGCAGATCAAGCAGCATTAATAGAAATGAATTAACAGTTGACATTTTGGGCCAACTCTTCTTCACGATATTTATAGATATCTAAAATATGTTTATAGGTATATTACATACGGTGTCTATAAAAAGTATTCACACACCCCTCACCTCCCAGAAGTTTTCATATTTTATTGTTTTTACAGCATTGACTCACAGGGGATTTAATTTAGCTTTTGATACTGATCAACAGAAAATGACTCTTTTGTGTCAAAGTGAAAACAGATCTCTGCAAAGTGATTTAAGTTAATTACAAATATAAAACACAAAATAGTTGATTGCTTAAGTATTTACCCTCTATAATGTGACACACCAAGTCATCACTGGTACAGATAATTGGTTTTTGAAATCATATAATTAGCTAAATTGACATTACTGTGTGCAGTCAAGGTGTTTCAATTGATTGTAGTAAAAATACACCTGTATCTGGAAGGTTCAACAGCTGGTTAGTCAGTATCATGGCAAAAGCTACACCATGAAGACAAAAGAACACGGTAACGCACTCCTCAAAAAGGTTATCGAAAGGTACGTCAAGAGACGGATACAAGAAAATTTCCAAGTCACTGAATATCCCTTGGAGCACAGTTCAGTCAATCATGAGGAAATAGAATATGGCACAGCTGTAAATCTGCTTAGAGCAGGTTGTCCTCAAAAATTGAGTGACAGTGCAAGAAGGGAGTAAGTAAGGGAGGCCACCAAGAGATCTATGACAACTCTGGAGGAGTTACAAGCTTCTGTGGCTGAGATGGGAGATACTGCACATACAACAACTGTTACCCGGCAGCTTCACCAGTCACAGCTTTATGGGAATCAGAATCACCGCATGCTGTCGGAGCAGTGCTGCCAGGATAAGCAAGGACATGACCCACCCAGCCAACACACTTTTTGTCCCTCTTGTCGGGAGAAGGTTCAGGAGCTTGAAGATTCATGCAGCCAGATTTGGAAACAGCTTCTTTCCAACTGTGATAAGACTGCTGAACAGATCCTGACCCGGATCTGGGCTGTACCTTCCAAATATCCAGACCTGACGTGCACTACCTTATTTTCCCTTTTCTATTTCCTAATTATGATTTATAATTCAAATTTTTATTATATTTATTTCAATTTGTACTTAAGGGAGCACGAAGCGCAGAATCAAATATCGCTGTGATGTTTGTATGCTCTAGTATCAATTGTTTGGTGACAAAGTAATTATCACTGACATGTGACGTGGAATTTGTTAACTTAGCAGCTGCAGTTCAATGCAATACATAATTTAGCAGAGAGAGAGAGAATAAATAAATAAAATTAAACATAATAAATAAACAAGTAAATCGATTATGCATATTGAATAGATTATTTAAAAATGTGCAAAAACAGTATATTTAAAAAAAGTGAAGTATGTCCAAAGCTTCAAAGTCCATTTAGGAATCGGATGGCAGAGGGGAAGAGCTGTTCCTGAGTCGCTGAGTGTGTGTCTTCAGGCTTCTGTACTTCCTATCTGATGGTAACAGGGAGAAAAGGACATGCCCTGGGTGCTGGAGGTCTTTAATAATGAACGCTGCCTTTCTGAGACACTGCTCCCTAAAGATGTCCTGGGTACTTTGTAGGCAAGTGCCCAAGATGGAGCTAATTAGATTTACAACCTTCTGCAGCTGCTTTCTGTCCTGTGTAGTAGCCCCTCCATACCAGACAGTGATGTAGCCTGTCAGAATGTTCTCCATGGTACAACTAAAGAAGTTTTTGAGTGTATTTGTTGACATGCCAAATCGCTTCAAACTCCTAATAAAGTATAAGCACTGTTGGGGGAAAAAAGAATCACATGAAGTCTTGACTAGAGTTTACCAACAGGCATGTGGGAGACTCTGAAGTCAGCTGGAAGATGTTGCTATGGTCTGATGAAACCAAAATTGAACCTTTTGGCCATCAGACTAAATGGCATGTTTGGTGAAAGCCAAACACCGCATTTCATCAAAAACACACCAGCCCTACTATGAAGCATGGCGGTGGCTGCATTATACTGTGGAGATGCTTTGCTGCAACAGGCCCTGGAAGGCTTGTAAAGGGAGAGGGTAATTTGAATGCAGCAAAATACAAGGAAATCCTGCAGGAAAACCTGCTACAGTCTACAAGAGAACTTAATGCAATTGAGAATTTGTGGCTGGACTTGGAAAGGGCTGTTCAGTCACAATCCTCGTGCAATTTGACTGAGCTTGAACAGTTTTGTAAAGAAGAATGGGGTAAAATTGCAGTGTCCAGATGTACAGAGCTGATAGAGACCTATTCACACAGACTTAAGGTTGTAATTGCTGCCAAAGGCGCATCTACTAAATAGTGACTTGAAGGGGGTGAATAGTTATGCAATCAATTATTTTGTATTTTGTAATTAATTTAGATCATTTTGTAGAGATCTGTTTTCACTTTGACATGAGAAGATTTTTTTCTGTTGATCCGTGTTTTAAAAAAAAATCAAATTAAATCCACTGTGATTCAATGTTGTAAAAGAATAGAATATGAAAACTTCCAAGAGGGGTAGGTTAATACTTTTTATAGGCACTGTATCTATATGTATGTATTACAAAGGTGATACATGAAGTAATATCTTTCTGGTAAAAGTTGTTGCTTCAGACACAATACACACCTTCCTGAAGTTAAGAACACTGATTTACGGAAGCACCTGACAATCAAATGAGTTCTCGTAATATTAATAAATTCAGAAGTCCAAGATCTGTTCGTTAGTTAACGGTCACTTCTATTGATGATTGTGAAATGATACTCTGTTAAATAATGCAACACCCTCAGGCCCTTCGTGGCCATTGAGCGTGCAATAACCTGACCTGTGCCATTGTAACTTGCTAGTGGAAGACAGAAAATGTTTGTTAATTGGCCCTCATTACAATACTCTGGTTTATGGTATCAAGTGATTTGATGTATTTTCTGACGTATGGACAGAATTAACATGAGCATCTATAAAAACACAACTTGTTAGTAACCCAGGGTTGGCTTGCAACAGTGAGACATTATTTCAAATCTGTGAAAACAAGAAAATACACAGCTTCCATAGTATTTTATTTCTTCCAAATCCAAATGTTTATTCAAAAATCTTTAAGGAACTTTTCCTATCTGTTATTCTCAAAGAGTATGTTTTGGATAATCCTAAACAATGCAAAATAATTAAATCCTCAACATGGACGTAATATATATCCAAGAAGAAGCACCATTTGGGAGGAGTCGTATCACATTGAAAAATAGTTTATTTGCAAAAGATAACGCATACAGTTACTATTGCAAGTAGTGTTAAATCAATTTAACAAGATAATAAATTTAATAAAGAAAGGTCGGGTATTATTTATTGAAGAAGTGACATGGGATGCAGTCCGTAAAGCCCAAGAGTATAGCAAGCTTTGACTTCTGAAATATAAATATCACACAAAAGACAGCTACGTCCTGATTGGTGCTGGAATTTTTAGTTCTAATTTTATATAAAGAAGTCAGCCTTAGAATCTCTGTACCAATTTGCCAAATACAAGGATTCCTACTTTGCTATGGTAGAGGAGAGGGAGGGAAAGGAGAAAACCAGTACCCTAATTCTAGTGTGGCCCAAAATTTGCAGTATTTATTCTTTCATTGCATTATAACTTTTGTATTTCATGGTAACAAGACATCCAAGGGTAAATATTGAAAGGGGAGTTAAGAAAAGATGCTGCCTGAGAAAAGTTCATTAGAGACAATCATCCAACTACATAGTGCCCTGTTCAGACTATGTCCTGAGCATTATCTAATTCTGATCAAGATCAGAATTGTGTTTATGTTCAGTTCTGGTCATCAAATGAGCTTGGCTTATAAGTTAAAGGGACCTTGGCCTAAAATAAAAGCTAGTGCAGTTTTGCATTACAGCTGAGGGCAGTTTGTGGAGTTACTTAAGACAGTTTAGAAAGATGAGAAAACTAAAGGGGTGAGACAATGAGGAACAAGTTTTATCAACTGTAAAAAATATATATATATTTATTACAATGGGCATTTATTTCCATTGTACATATAATGATTATGTAGACTTGTTTCCTTGTCTTACAACAGAAAAATGCTTTAGATTTTTGCTGTTCGACTTTTGTCACATCTCTGGCACATAAGTAACCTTTAGCGAGATCAAATTTTTAAGGAAATGCCTCTGGTTCCTCCTTGATTTATACATTACTTTATTTATAATGGTCTGAATTCCATCCTGTTAAGTGGTTATTAACCAGGTTGGTGTCTACATGATTGGGAGAGAAGTGTTGGTGATTGTAATGCTGTGGAATGATTTTGTGCCGCATTGATTTGCACTTGTGTGGAAAATGAAATCTGTACTATATCGTAGACAGTTCCCTATATTGTCTACTAAATGATGAGACCTTGAGTTTATATAAGTCCTTGAAAGTTGTATGTGAATTACTTTTTAAAATTTCAAAATATATCTTTGCAGTGTAAAATTGCTTCTATTTGGCAAAGAGTTAATTCACATTTTCATTTGATTCTGTACATCAAATGAAAATGATTATATAAATGATTATATACCAAATGATCTTCAAAAAGAGCTGTATTTCAATAGCATGCATTTTTCTCTCATAGAAAGAACAGCAAAGTTCAGAAAAGGGGCAAGATTAATTTAATTGGAAGATTACAACTAACAACAGAAAGAATGAGAGAAGAAGAAAATGAAGGAATAGTTCAACTGAGAATATTACGAACGCAGGTACAGTTTAGTGAATGTAAATTTTTGATATTCGTGGTCAACTTGAGAAGGTCCGTATGTTAAAATGTGAGGGGTAACTTTCAGCACTCTCGAGAAGCCTTGCTGTTAGGAATGCATACTAGAAAGCCAATTGTGTGATCCAGCACTCCGTGGATCCCAGGAGATCTAACGAGGCCCCCCCCCACCCCCCCATCCAGGCCATGCTCACTTCTCACTGCTGCTGTTGAGATGGAGGTACAGGAGCCTCAAGTCCCACACCACCAAGTTTAGAAACCCCTCAACCATCAGGCTCTTGAACTAAAGTTCAAAGTAAATTTACAATCTCAATGTGCAACCCTGAGATTCAATTCCTTGTGGTTGCACATATCAAATTCAAGAAAGACATAAGAAACACAATAAGATCAATGAAAAACAGCACCCAACAGTGCAGACAAGCTACCAATGTGCAACACAAAAGAAAAAAAAAGAAAAAGCAATTATAACCAGAACGTGAGATGAAAAGTTCTTGAGTCCGCAGGTTGTGGGAACACTTCAGTGATGGGGGTGGTGAAGTTATCCCCACTGTTCAAGAGCCTGATGGATGAGAGGTAATAACTGTTCCTGAACCAGGTGGTGTGGGTCCTGAGGCTCCTGTACCACCTTCACCACAGCAGTGAGAATAGAGCATGGCCCAGATAAGACCATAAGACATATGAACAGAATTAGACCATCCGGGCCATTGAGTCTGTTCTGCCATTCAGTCATGACTGATCCTTTTTTCTTCCTGCTCCTCAACCCCAGTTCCCGGCTTTCTCTCCATAACCTTTGATGCTGTGTCCAATCAAGATCCTATCAATCTCTGCCTTAAATACACCCAACGACCAGGCCTCCACAGCTGTACATGGCAACAAATCTACTTTCCACATCTACTCTGTCTGTGCCTTTCAACATCCAAAAGGTTTCAATGAGATTCCCCCCCCCCCCCCCATCCTTCTGAATTTCAGCGAATACAGACCCAGAGCCATCAAGTGTTCCTCGTATGATAACACTTTCATTCCTGGAATCATCCTTGTGAACCTCCTCTGGACCCTCTCCAATGCCAGTGCATCTTTTCTAAAATGAGGGGCCCAATACTGCTCACGATACTTAAGGTGAGGCCTCACTATGTTTTAAAAAGCCTCAGCATCACCTTCCTGCTCTTGTGTTCTAGAGCTCTTGAAATGAATGCTAACAAGGCATTTGCCTTCCTCACCACCGGCTCTACCTGCAAGCTAACCTTAAGGGTGTTCTGCACAAGGACTCCCAAGTCCCTTTGCATCCCAGATTTTTGGATTTTCCTCCCTATTTAGAAGTAGTCTCCACATTTATTTCTTCTGCCATACACTTCCAACATTGTATTTTATTTGCCACTTTCTTGCCCATTCTCCTAATCTAAGTCCTTCTGCATCCTACCTGTTTCCTCAACACTACCTGCACCTCCACCAATCTTCATATCATCTGCAAACTTGGCAACAAAGTCATCTATTTCATCATCTAAATCATTGATATACAGCATAAAAAGAGGTGGTCCCAACACCGATGGAGAGGGTTCTTGATGATGGACACTTCTTTCCAGCAACAGGAGCGCTCTGTGTAGATGCGCTTAATAGCGAGGGAAGGCTTTACCCGTGATGAACTGGGCCGTATCCATTCATTTTGTAGGATTTTCCATTTAAGGCCATTGATATTTCCATACCAGGCCATGATGCAGTCAGTATACACTCCATCATACATCTCTGGAACTTTGTCAAAGTTATAGTTTTCGAATCTTTGCAAACTTTTATAGAGTTAAAAGTTTGGCACTTGCATGCTGGACCCAGGACTGATCCTCTGAAATGATAAAATGAAAAATGAACTAGAAGGGATTATTTCACTCACCCTGACACTGAACTGGTTCCACAACCTATGAACTCACTTTCATCTCACATTCTCAATATTTATTGCTTATTTGTTTATTATTATTTATTTTCTTTTGTATTTGCCATTTTGTTGTATTTTGCACATGGCTGTTTATCTGTCTTGCTCTTTTTCATTGATTATATTGTTTCTTTGTATCTATTGTGAGTGCCCACAAGAAAGTGAATCTTGGTGGTATATGATTACATATATATACTTGGTAAAAAATTTGCTTTGAACTTTGAGCTTTATTATGCGGAACCTTGTCAAAGTCCTTACTGAAGTCCATATAGATCATATTGATTGCCTTGTCCTCATTACCTTGGTCACATCATCCAAAAAAAAAACACTCCATCAAATTTGTAAGACATTGATCTCCTACACACAGAGACATGGTGATTATTCCCAATTAACCTGTCTTTCCAGATGCACATATATTTTACCTCAGTAACTTGCCTGCCATAGGTGATACACTTATTGGTCTAAAGTTCTCAGTTTGCCCTCTGTGTAGTTCTTCATCAGAAAAACCCTAAGGTCTTCTCAACATGACATCAGTTCTAGTGCGAAATTCTGATTTTCCCACTAAATGTACAGCAGTGCTTTTCAAATAAGTGTACATTTTAGCTAGATGCACGACTTTTTTCTTTGGTTAAATGATAGGATTGTTCCCTATGTTGTCTACTAAATTGCTAATCTCAGTCCTGGCTAACATTCAGAAGGTCCAGTTGTCCCATAGTTCAGCCACTAATTAATCCTGCATCAATGCCAAAGAATGTGTGGCACTATTTTAAAAACTGGCAATGAACAGTGAACAGTTGAGTTTCCTTTCTTCTGTTGCTTCCACCAAATAATGCATTATTAGGTTGTAAAAGCAAAATATTGTGGATGCAAATAAATGAAATAAAAACAATGTCAAAAACTCCTAGGTCAGGCCACAACAGTAGAAAGAGCAAACATTTCAGCATGTTGATCTTTTTAGCAGTGCTGGTTATTCATCCCTAATTTTGTAATTTTAATATGTGCAAAAAAGTTGTCTTTATTCTAAAATGATAACTGCATTTCAGTTATTCTACTTGCATGATCAGATACGATAAATAGAGGTCTATTCGTCAATTCTAATGCTTGTTTGAATTTGTAGTAACTATTATATGTTAGTGTTTGCTGAATTTAGTTATTTTGTTATCAAGTTGTATGAATAGCAAGATTTTGAAGTAAAATAAGTTTTGAAGATAGCGTTAAAGAAAACTTAAAATTATTCTGCTACATGCTGGTTTAATCATCTTAATAAATTGACCAATTTTTCCCAACCTTTAAGCCATTTTTGATCTTAGACAGGGAAATACCAAAATTATGTATGAATTTGATGTTTAAAATTCTGATTCCCTTTTGCTTTAATTTCTAGGAAGCAATCATACAAATCATGAAGATGCGGAAAAAAATCACAAATGCTCAGCTCCAGACTGAACTTGTAGAAATATTGAAAAATATGTTTTTGCCACAGAAAAAAATGATCAAGGAGCAAATTGAATGGCTGATAGAGCACAAATATATTAGAAGGGATGAGTCGGACATAAACACTTTCATTTATATGGCATAAATGACTGTGAAAGAGAACTATGCCAGAAACTTGAATGAGTCCTTTGTTTTTGCAGACTTTGAAAGAGGTAGCTGAAGAGTGATTACAGCTCAAAAATTTATTATTAAGTTCCTGCCTTACTGTACCACAGATGAACAATATTTACCAGTTTCATCCACTTAGCATTTACCTGCCTTTGTGTAGTTCACTTTTGACAGCATGCTGTTTTGTGGGAGTACTGAATTCGTTGGAGCTTGCTATGCTTTCTTGGTAACTTTGGCCCTATTTTCACTTGTTCTGTATAAGAGTTAAATATAGTTTTTTTTCCAGAAAACACTTAAACCAGTGAATATAGGACTTTAAATATACATGCACTGGGAAAATACTTGAGTCATTTTGTATTACAAAGAAAAATTGTGTTAGGAGCAACAGCTTCACTTTTCTGACAATACTAGGTGGTGTCATTTAATACAGACTGACCTGAAAATATTTTTTTTAAATCCTGTTGCACACTTGAAATGTTTAATATTGCTCTGGCTATAGTGGTTCACAAATGAGGTTAGCTGATACATTAATGTTAGAAGGATTTGTCCACTTTGAATAATTATTTAGCTGTTTGCAACCTGAATTCTAAGGTTGCCTCTCACTCTAGTGGGTCAAAGTCTGCCACAGTGTACCTTTAGAAAAGATTTGATCATGTCTGGTATAGAGGAGTGGGATGGATGTAAAACTGTAACTGGAAATGTTCCTAAAGGTCTATTAGACAAAGGAATAATCCATTGCAGCAGCAAGCCATAAAAATCCAGGTTTTTTCCCACTGTTCTTGCAACTACATTTTCTTGATGGATACCAGTTACTGCACTTGGCCTGGGATCATTCATTGTTCTGAAATAGCCAAATTAACCATTTGAATGTTTTTCTTCCCCCAATGCACGTGGTTAAAAATATAATTTTAAAATATTGTTTTCTGGACTGGGTGCAAGAAAATGAGCCAGCGTTGCTGTTAATTGTACAAAACCATGGATGTGGCCAGGATTCAGCTGCATAGCCTGCACGTATATGAAGATTTCTATACAAGTGAAAAACTATGCTGCCAGCTCTAGTGGATTTGTATCTCATGAAGAGTCTATGAGTTTGAGAGAGAGAGAGACGAAATGCAATTTGGAGTTGAACAAGCTTTATTTTATTTTACCTTCTGCATTCAGTTCTGCTTATTTGCAATGTCTGTAGCCTACCTCTACCCCTGTTTTCTTTCCTCAAAATCAACTCAGGATTAAAAATTTGAAGGAACCTGAAGAAGGTTTATGGGCAGGGGAGAGGAATGCTATTGGGAGAAATTGGAACAGAATAAATGTACATCTTTTGTGACAGATGGCTGTTGAACATAACTGTGACTGAGATGTGTTGGGAGTCCAAAGTGGAGGAAACCTTTGATCAGTTTGCTTGTAGTGATGATCCAGCACTAAATTGTCATGATATTCCAGAAAAATTTGTATGCTTATTTAAAAAAAAATTAGTATATTGGCCAACATCCCAAAATGTGTGCATACATCGCTCTTAACTTTTTCTTAAATCTTCAGTGCCCCACAAATTGTTTATTATATTACTTTGTTATGGCAGCAGTTATTTAGAACATAGAACAGTACAGCACAATACATGCCCTTTGGCTCACCATGTTATGCTGACCCTTTAACCTACTCTAAATTCAATGTAACCCTTCCTTCCCACATAGCCGTCCGTTTCTCTTTATTGCTAATTTAAAATTTTATTTAATTGGAAAGCATTTTAATTATCTTAGAAGATTCGATATCCAGATGGCATTTTTACCTGACCTGTCTTTCCAGGAATTGTTTTGCTCAATGTGGTGCTGTGGGAAGAGCCAAAGTGGATTGTTTTGTGATGTTTGCTGCTGAGTTAATTGATGAGCAATGTTGTCTGGAATGTTCTTGAACAGATAAACAGTCCAAATTCAGAAGTTTCATGCAGATTGAGGGTGTGGGAGGAGAGTTTGATTGTACAGTCACAGAAGGGTTTGTTGCATTAATATGGTTAAAGGGTACATTGGGTTTATGTTTGAATGGTTTGGAAGTGCAAACAATTTAAACTTGACTGAGGGTGATTCATAACTTCAATGATTTTGTTGTGCATGTGCTAGATTCTCCATGGTCAGCTGTGACTTTTGACAAAGTATGTGCACTTTCAGCATTTTTAAATGTAGGTCAACCAGTGAGAATGCAAATCCATAATGTCACATTTTGAATAACATAAACTGTGTCACTAGACAATGATGCAAATTTATATGTATTATAGTAATTGACTGTCTTCTGATGTTTTGGGTGAATTAATCTATTTATACAGTAGACTATTGTTGGATTGTTTTAAGTTGGTTGATATTAGCCAGAGCATTAATGAGCCTCAAATACCCTGTACTGAAGGGAAAATAAACCAGGAATCCTGCTTATTGATCCTGGCCACTTCTGTTGGGAATGTGCATAATTTGGATGACTGGTGATAAAGACAAAAGTAGACTTAGCACCAACTAGATTTGAGTGGCTTGTCTCATTCTTGTCAGAATTCAAAAATTGATATTGAGCACTTAGGTGAGGCAACTAATATCCATGGATTCATACTGCAACAAGAATTTGACCATTTTGAAGAGAACGTATAAAGATGCAAGAAGTAAACTATTATTTGACTCTCTAGTTACTGCAGTTTGTGAAGGGCACTGATTATACACATGGCATCTATGCTTCCAAATTTTTTTAGAGTGGTAAAATTAGATTGCCTTATTTTCAGGTTAGATTTATTTTAAGAAACACCTTAGCATTCTCACCTTTTAAAAGGGTGCATTATTACATGAAAAAATGAAATCTCTGTAGATTTAATAACTACAGTGGGATCATGGATTCTCATTTTGAGTTGTATCCAATATTTTGAGTGTACTGAGCACTCAAACTGCACACCTGGGAAATTATGCATAGGTCAAGAGAGGGATATCAAAGTATGAAGATTTTTTTTGTTGGTCCCAGTATTTGTATGGTAATGTTGCTGGATGCATACTCTTATTTTACATGTAAAGGTCTGATTCTTCAATGCTGCCCCAGTACCAAATGTGGCTAAATTAGTGTCCAAGTTTGCATCTAATCAAAAGGATCTGGGAGCAGGAACTGAATAAATATTTTAATAATAATAATAATCTTGGTTGTGTGACCAGATTATTTTGATTTTAATGCAGAGTAAATTGGCATACACAAATAAATTGCATGCCCTGAAAATCCCTGAAGTGGCATGTAGATGTGAACTCACTTCATTAAACAAAGATGTGTTATGGATATTGTTGCTACACTGCCTGGTAGAAAAAGAGCATTGGAATATTAGAATTTTATTCAAGTGGAATAAAAAATCAATTTAAAAACATTGAATTAGTCAACAATTTAAAATTGTGACTTAATAGAATTTGTCTTATTGAAATTTGCAATTTATTGGTAATGGATATTAAAGTTACATATTGAAGTCTTCCATTTCTGTCCATAGAATCTTTAATTTTTGTGCTTTTAGGAATCCTAAATCTGCGCTCAAATCTGCTTTCACTCTCAGAAGTGATGTGAAATGGTGTATTTTGACATTTTCCCCATAAAATAAAATTCAAGACACGATGATTGTAACTTGTATAATTTAACAATTAGTAACAGTATACAAGTTATTTAATAACTAGTTAAAATGTCAAGTCCTTTGTAGCAACCTCAAAGCCATCTTTTTAAATGGTACAAAAACTACAGTGAAAACTTACTGTAGAATTGAGTTTTATTGTTAAGTTGAAAATTAGGTTTCTTTATACATTTGAGCAAGTTTATTGTGCACACAATAATTGATATTGAATTTGCATGGATGATTTTTCATGTAGGATTGTTTTGAGGTCATCAATAAATTGTATACATTTGTACCCTGGTTATACATAAGCTGTTTCATATTTTACATATCATTGCAAGATGCTGAAGACTTGGAAGCCTTTCTGTAATATACACTAAAGCCTGGAGTGTTGTGCAAAGTTAAATTGATAGGTTTGATTATCTACAATTAATATTTGCAAGTTAAATGTGTGCCACTACATACCAAGGTTATGATGCTGTACAATTCTGAATGGTAGCAGTTTCTACATAGCAGCCTGATCAAACTATTTTGATGTACTACATTATTTTTTGAATTTTTATTTTTTAAGTTGCATAATTTATTTTCCAGCAAAATAAAAGTGCAATATAAAGCCTTTGTGTGTATTTTATATAATCATTTATAAAATTTTAATACATTGTGCATTGGGAAAGAGATTTTGGGTATCAAGCCCTTTTAAAAAAATTATGTAATATTCTACTTGTGTAAGGGTATGGGTTTTATTTCTACAGGTTGCCTTACCTGCATCAAACTTCCTCTGGTTAAAATGTAATGCTTAGCACTTTTAAATTTTCTCCAGTTCTGTTTAGACAATTGCAATTTCAAAAACACTTAATGCTATTCTACTTGAATAAAAACCTGACTTACTAGTTTCAACATTCATTATCTACAAACGTGTGTCTGTTGTAATTGCCAAAGCTACATTTTTAGCTGTGGTTGAACTAGTGACCTCTCAAACTAGAACAAAAGAAAACATTACTGCTTTTGGAGATCAATTAGAAACAGTACATTCTGTAACTGCTCCTCAGCTCAGGCATCAGCTGACTGGAGATAAGTGGTTAACACTGCAGCTTGATTAATTTATGTTCCTTTCCCAACTTTTGTTTTTGCTATCACTTTGCAGGACCTTGCCAAACCAAGCTTCTCCTCCCAAATATGCAATACAGACTTAATGATAGCTGGGTCAAAGATTATGCAGATTTCAATAGTTTCAAAGTGTTAACAGGTGATTGAAAGTAAATACCAACCTTGTCATTGTTACTTTAAGTTCGTATAAAGTAAATTTATTGTCAAAGTACATGTATGTCACTATATGCACCCCGAGAGTCATTTCTTGCAGACATACTCAAGAAATCTAATAACCAAAATAGAATCAAAAAGATTGCACCAACGGTGTGGACAGCCAGTGCGCAAAAGACAACATACTGGGCAAATACAAAATTAATAATGAATAAGCAATAAATATCGAGAACATGAGATGAAAAGTCCTTTAAATTAAGTCCATAGGTTGTGGGAGCATTTCAGTGATGGGGCAAATTAAGTTATCCCCTCTGGTTCAAGGTTAACAACTGTTCCTGAACCTGGTGTTGAGTCCTAAGGCTCGTGAAAATGTGCTCAATGGAGGGAACGACATTACCTGTGATGGACTGGGCAGTATCCTACTTTTAGGATTTTTCATCAAGGGCGTTGGTGTTCCTTAACAGGCAGTGATGCAACCAAACAATAGACTCTCCGCTACACATCAATAGAAGTTTGTCTATGTATCACATGTCATGCCGAATTTGCGCAAATTTCTAAAGGTGTCAAAGTGCTGCTGTGCTTTCTCCGTGATTGCACTTGTATGCTGGGCCCAGGAAATGTCCTCTGAAAAGATAACACCAAGGAATTTAAAGTTGCTGGCACTTTCCACCTCTGGTCTCCCTCCCCACCCCGATGAGGACGGGTTCATGGACCTCCAGTTTCCTCCATCACTCAGCCAGATTTTCAGACTCCTTCCACCTTCATCACCGCCTTTAATTCGACCATCAGCAAACTTAAATATGGTATAGGAGCGGTGGTGCCGCACTCACACTGAATCTCAACAAGAACAAGGAGTTAATTATTAACTTAAGGAGGTGGAAACCAGAGGTCCTTGAGCCTGTTCTCATCAGCGAACTGGAGTGGAGAGGGTCAGCAATTTTAAATACCTTGGTATTATCATTTCAGAGGACCAGCATTTAAGTGCAATTACCAAGAAAGCATAGCAACGCCTCTACTTCCTTAGAAGTTTGTGAAGATTCAGCCTGACACTTTGAAGAATTTCTATAGGTGTCTGTTGGAGGATATATTGGCTAGCTGTTTCACAGCTTGGTATGGAAATATCAATGCCCGTGAACAGAAAATCCTACAAAAGGTAGTGGATACGACCTAGTCCATCACGCTAAAGCCCTCCCTCGATGTCGCAGGAAAGCAGCATGCTTTCTTCTTGCTACAGCATCCTCAGGACTACCAGGTTCGGGAAGTTATTACCCACTTACCATCAAGCTCTTGAATCAACGGGGATAACTTCACTCGCCCCATTAACTTAACTGTTTCTCAATGACTCTTCATTTCATGTTCTCGATATTGATTATTTACTATCATTACAGTTCTCTCTGTATTTGCACACCTTATTGTATTTTTCCACATTGTTTATCCTCCCTGTTGGGTGCGATCTTTCAGTGATAATGTTACGATTCTTGTATTTACTGAGTAGGTCTGCAAAAAAAAAGTATCTCCGGTGTGTGAAGAGGGGAGACTTGCAGCTTGAGCAACTGCCGGTCTTCCATAAAGGCTGCCTGCCCAGGCTTGCGCCCTGGAAACTTTCCAAGGCGCAAACCCATGGTCTATCGAGACTAACGGAGGCCTACATAAACTTTGATAATAAATTTACTTTGAACTTTATTATGCCGTCCAGACATTAAACTTCCCAGCTCTCACCCTCTTCCGGCGAACACAGTTCCCAGACGTCATTGCGGTATGTAGGCAGGTTAGCGGCTCCTGATTGGACCGTCGATTTGCTGGCTGCTGATTGGTTAGGGCAGCAGCTGAAGGTGAAGGAGGTTGCCGGCCGGCTGTTTGCAATGGCGGCTGTTCGGTTGGCGCTGCTCGCAACACGGCCAGGTCAGCGGGGTGGCCGTGCGCCCTGGCTGCAGGTAGGGTAACACCTGGCTAACCCGGTATACCTCAATGACATATGTGTTGTTTTGCGGCAGTAATGCAGTGCAATATCTGAATAAATTATGTTCCAAATAATATATAATAAATAAATAGTGCAATGTTAATGGACTGTTCAGAAATTTGATGAAGGAGGGTAAAAAGTTGTCCTTAAAAGGTTAAGCGTGTGCCCTCGGGCTCCTGTACCTCCTCCCTGAAACGATGGGGTCGGTTGGATGATGGTCCGATTAACGTGGGGCTTTCGAGGCACTTGAAGGCATTGAGTTCTCAGAAACTCCACGGGCGAAAAGATTAGGAGTAAGTAGCGCAATTAACAAATGGATTGACATGTACTTGTATCAAAAATTAAACCCAAGTGAATGTCCCTCTTCGTAGGTGAAACGGCAGGTTAATTATTAGTTTAAATAAACAATAGGCACACGATGTGAAGAACGAACGAAGTTCAGTTGACTTTTAAAATGTTTGGAAATACTTCAATTAGTCTTTCAACATCAATGCAAGGATGAGCCTTTCAGTGACTGAATTCAAGGCTATTGAGGAAGACCCTAACGATGACTTTTCCCAGTGGTAGCCAGTGGGTGTTAAAAGTGCAATATCTCCCAGCAGTGGAAGATAGAGCTGTGAATATGGGTCTGAAGTTCCTTTCCATCAAGTTTTAGAGCTTCAACAGAGATACTGATTGTTCCTGAAGCCGTTTTTTTTAAATTGGCAAACAATTTTTTTCAATATCATGTTGAAATCCGATGGTGGTGTAATTTGTTCACTTTGAGCGAAGAGCCATAATTGAGTTATCTGAAATGGACTTTCTCGTGTGCACTGATGGTCCTTCTGTTCTCTGTAAACTTGCTTCTATTTTTGGTTTCAGCAGTGTGGACTCTTCCATGTCTGGTTCTTAAATGGTATTGACAACATCAAAGCTATTGGGGTTATTAGGGAGATTTTGTGTTCAAAGTGAAAGGCTTTGTGTTTGACCTATCTCATTAGTCCCTACACACTTGTTTCTTTTCCCTTGGTATGTGCTGGAGTTTCAAATCAAAAACATCTAACATTTGTGGTTAATTGACTTGTTGGTCATTTTTCATCAAACCAGGTTTGATGCTTTTTTTGGTTGAGAAACCAAGATTCTGTTTGGGGACTAATTATGATGAATAGCAGCAGTCACTGCATCTAGGTCAGAAGTCATGGGATTGTCAGTGGAGCATCGTCAGAAAGGACTCAAGCCTGTGGACAGGATAAGTAAAACAACATCGGTATCATCTCTGAAGATCAACATCCAAGGCACTGAGACACTAATTATTTTGTTATTGTAACATGTATCAAGCTACTGTGAAAAGTTTTTATTTGTATGCTATCCAGACGGATCATTCACATGTGAGTGTTATGCTGTGCAAAACACTTAGTAACATACATATAGCTAGGGTGCCTAAGACTTTTGCACAGTACTGCAGTAATTTTATGTATTGCACTGTACTGATGCCAAAAAAAAGACAAAGATATCATGACATGAGTGATGATAAATCTGATTCTGATATAGGTCTCTAATGTGGACTGAAAGTGGGAGGGAGGTAGGGAGAGGGAAATCATGTTTGGGATAAGGCAAAGGGAATGGAAGCCACTGGAGAGACATTCTGTAATGATCAATAAACCAATTGGAATCTCATGCCCTTGCTTGGTGTCTCAGAGTTGGGTGTGTCTGCACCGGTGCCATCTACCCGCCCCTGACACTCCTCTGCCAGTCTGTCCCATAACCCTCCCGTGGCATTCCGCCTGCGCTATTCCCTACATTCTTTACTCCTGCTAGATTTGCTCTCTGTTCCACATTGACAAATAAGACCATAAGACATAGAAACAGAATTAAACCATTCATCCCATTGAGTCTGCCAAATCTTTTGATGCCCTGGCTGATCAGGAAGCTATCAACTGCAGTCAGTGGCAGAGCATCCCACAGATTCACTACTTCCTGGCTAAAAAAGTGCCTCCTTACCTCTGTTCTAAAAGGTTGTCCCTGAATTTTGAAGTTGTGGCCTCTAGTTCTGGATATCCCCACCATAGGAAACACCCTCTCCACATCCACCTTATCTAGTTCTTTCAATATTCAGTAGGTTTCAATGCGATCCCCTGCATTCTTCTAAATTCCAGTGAGTATCGGTCCAAAACTGCCAAATGCTCCTCATATATTAACCCTTTCATTCCTGGAATCAT
This sequence comes from Hypanus sabinus, assembly GCF_030144855.1. Classification (NCBI taxonomy): domain Eukaryota; kingdom Metazoa; phylum Chordata; class Chondrichthyes; order Myliobatiformes; family Dasyatidae; genus Hypanus; species Hypanus sabinus. The sequence continues at coordinate 49,628,464 of NC_082708.1, read as the reverse complement.
CCTCGTGAACCTCCTCTGGATTCTCCCTAATGACAATGCATCCTTTTCGAGATATGGGACACAAAATTGTTAACAGTACTCCAAGTGTGGCCTGACTAGTGTCTTATAAAGGCTCAGCATTATCTCCTTGCTTTTATATTATATTCCCCTTGAAATAAATGCCAAATTTACCACAGACTCAACCTGTAAATTAACCTTCTGGGGATCTTGCACGAGAACTAAGTCCCTCTGCACCTCTGATGTTTGAATGTTCTCCCCATTTAGATAATGGTCTGCACTATTGTTCCTTTTACCAAAATGTATTATCATACATTTCCCAACACTATATTCCTTCTGTCACTTTCTTGCTCATTCTTCCAGTTTATGTAAGTCCTGTTGCAATCGCATTGCAATCAGCACGACCTTCTCCACCTATCTTTGTATCATCTGTAAACTTTGCTACACAGCCATGAATTCTATTATCCAAATCATTGACAAACAATGTGAAAAGTAGCAGTCCCAATACTGATTTCCTGAATCAGGAGGTACAGCAGGAGTAAAAGGAGAGGAGGCTGGTTTTCGTAGTAGACTGGGCTGCATTTACGGCTCCCTGCAATTTCTTGCGGTCTTGGGTGGAGCAGTTACCATACCAACTTGTGATGATCCAGATAGGTTGCTTTTTAGAGAGCATCTGTAAAATTTAGTGAGGGTCATTAATTAGGGGCATGCTGAATTTTCTTATCTATCTGAGGAAGCAGAGGTGTTGGTGTATATTGTTGACTAGAGTGTATATATGGCTAGATCAGAACAAGTCAGTGATATTACAACTAAGGACATGAAGCTGTTGGCATTATTGATGCAGACAGGGGCATCAATACATCACTGTACATCCTGAAATTCATTTATGCTCAGTAGCCTTTGGATCAGCTGCATATGTTGAACTGCCTGATACCACTCTTCTCAGCTGTATCATGATAAGAGAGTAACAGCAGATAGGGAAGACAATTCAAGAATGTTCTCAAGGATGTTATAAAAGTCTCTTTGCAAAGCTGAGAATTATTATCTGGGACTGCTCAAAATAGTGAAGCAATGGTTGGGAGGACTTGCAACATATAGAAGCCCAGCAAGAATGGTGGAAGGAGTGCATCCATCTCCAAATTACTCACCTACCATTCATTGCTGAATGGTAGGTGAGAAGTGAGAAGCTGGGTGGTGATAGGTGGATGAGGTTAAAGGGCTGAAAAAGGAATCTGAAAGGAGAGGAGACTGGACTGTGGGAGAATGGGAAGGGGGAGGTGATGGGCAGCTGAGGAGAAATTAATAAAGAGGGGAGCCAGAATGGACCCAAATTGGACATCTGCCCAAATCCCAGCTTTCATTCATCATAACAGGGTTGTAACAGAATGCTAGGGTTAGTGCATTAGATGTACTCAGAGGTGGGCTTTACCTATGATGGACGGGCCGCTGGATTTTCTGTTCAAGAGCGTTGGTATTTCCATGCAGCCAGTCAATATACTCTCCCATCACACATCTATAGAAAGTGTTGAAATTGTTAGATGTCATGTTTACTCTTTGCAAACTCCAAAGGAAGTGGAGGCACTGCCATACTTGCTTTGTAATTGTACTTGAGTGCTGAGTCCAGGACAGGGCCTCTGAAATGATAACACTGATGAGAGCTGGCTCATGGACTTCTGGTTTCCTCTTCCTGAAGTCAGAAGTCAACTCCTTGGTCTTTGCTGATATTGAGTAAGAGATAATCTCCTTTTCATATGCAGATTTGTCACCACCTTTGATTTGGCCTGTGATAGTGGTGTCATCAGCAAACTTGAATATGGCATTCAAGCTGTGCTTAGCCTCTACGACACCATGTATTCAGAAATACCACCACGTGCATAATCTGCTTGAGTCACACACCATCCTGATTTGGGGAGAAACATGCCCAAATCATTATTTGCTTCAGGTCCTGAAACTCACTCTAGTATAGCATTGTGGGAATAATGTCACGTGCTGCAGTTTTAGGTGACATTGCCACCTTCCCAAAGGCAATTGGGAGTGAGCACTCGGAGTGTCAGACACCCTGAGCCAATATGCAGGTCCTGGACTTATTTCCACTTGGAATAATTTACTTACTATTATTTAATTATTTATGGTTTTATATTGCTATATTTCTACATTATTCTTGGCTGGTGCGACTGTAACGAAATCCAATTTCCCTCAGGATCAATAAAGTATGTCTGTCTGTCTGTCAATAGATGTAGCCCCTACCAGTAATGCTAGATCCTGAAAATGAATAAGTAGAAATAAAAAGGAACTTCTGTTCTAAATGTGTTCCCCTAAAGATTTGAACCTTTTTTGTGTTTTTCTTATACACAGAAGCTGCAAGTTGTTTGATATTTCATTAAGCAACAATGTGAACGAGATGCTAAATCTTAACAGACTGTTCATCTGTAGGATGTTAAGTTGTAGAACATCCTGCACGATATCCACATCCACGCACTGATGAGCAGATCAGAGACTGGACAGGCGGTTGATGAAACATGCTAAAACCAGTTACAGCCCCTTCGTGCTATCATCTAGCTGTGGTTAACTTAGAATCAAGTAGAAAGTAAATGTGGAAACTTCTGGTATAAAGGCTCAATTACATGCTGTTAAAGAGGCTTTATTTGTTGCAATAGCAAGCTCATTATTTAAAATGTATTGAGATTGTTATTTCTTTATTGAGAATAGGCCCCTCCAGCCATTCGAACCGTGCAGGCCAGCAACAGCTTAACCCTAGCCTAATCATGGGACAATTTACAATGACCAATTCACCTACCAGCCGGTATGTCTTTTGACTGTGGGAGGAAACCACAGCACCCATAGGAAAGCCATACAGTCAAAGGGAGAACCCAAACTCCTTGCAGACAATGGCATACCATTGATTGAATGGAAATGAGTAATTGTAACAATACTGGCCAAACAGAGCTTTAGTTACCTTTTCCCTTTTCTTAAACGTAATCACAGGCAGTTTTTGTGAGGATTTTTTTTGCCACATCTTCATCTGCATTTTTACTGTTCTGGCCTCCTTTGAACAGGTTGTCTCATAAACGTTCAAAAAACCCAGAAAGAATTGCACATAAATATCGATTTTTATTTAATTGTTTTCTCGAAGCACAAGTTGTTAAAATTCTTACTGCTCTATCTTCATTTTGATTGCAGAGTACCCACATGTAATGTTAATTTGTTCAGTTAGAAAGGTGATAGCAGATTTCTTGAGGCTTCAGGTGAAACTTTATTGATAAGGATCTCGAAGTAAACTATACAATTATTTTTATATTTTCCTTGAGTTTTGAAATTGTCCTCATAGTTAACACATTGCATTGGCAATAGATGTTAATTTCAGATTGTTGTCTGAATGTTTAAAGACATCAGCTTTTTTTCAGTGTTTTGGTTTTTGACACATTATCAGCAGAAACTTGCCTAAAACTGAAAAAGTATTTTGTCTTATAACACCTTATAGCCAATTCTGTTGTGAGGAAATAAAAGTAAATGGATATAGGCCAAGATCAAGTGGTTATGAGGGGTTTGTTACTCATTAGATACAGTGCATGGGTGTATTATTGGACGCATGGTCCTGCTATAGCAATATTTAAGGTGATAACTAATAGTTTTTAACTACTGTAACTCTTTTTATCACAGCTTTCAAAATTTAACCACAGGGAATATTCTTCAGGCACCTCACTAAACGCAAGTATAATTTTTTTTCCTCCTGATTTTAATCTCTGTCAGTTATGATCAAAATTCTGTGACAATCGCACAATGTGATAATTACACATTTATATATTTTTTAAATTTGTAAACAGCCAAGCTAAGTATAGAATCATTGAAAAATTTCTACCTAATTTCACTTTATATCTGTGGCATCTAGTTATTGACCTCCCTTCTTGGGGAAATGGATCGTTTGTATCCCTTCTCTCTCAGCCTATCATTATTTTGTGCACCTCGATTGAATCTTCTTGCTCCACCATTTGCTCTTTTCAACTTAGGTTTAACTTGACTTTTAGAGGAGGATTTAGAGTCCTGGCAACCTGTTCATAACTCTTCTCTTCACTTTTTCTCATGCTATCCCATCTGTTCTGTTTTATGGTAACGACTGTATTCCAGGCCTAATGAGTGTTTTCCAGATCCTAGCATGATCTCCTGGCTCATTTGTTCTCTGTTCCTTTATCATAATTTGTAAATTTCTTTATAATTCTCAGTATTCTGCTTTCTATCAGATATTCTCTTGGCTTTGTTTACCTGTCTAACTGCATTATGTCACATTTCTTTAGGTTGAATTGCAATTTATGCCAAATTGAGCCATTCCTTTTTTTCCATAGGTTTAAAGATTAATTTTCCTGATTGCATAGCTTTCTTACTTAGACCATAAGACAGAGGAGCAGTATTAGGCCACTCAACCCCATATACCTGCCTTCTCGCCATATCTTGCCAAAGCATTTTGTTTGAAATTTACATCCATGTTAACATCAATTTTCAATTTTCTTTTGCACTATAGGAGGTTGTAATTGTAAGTGCAGCCAGAACCCCTATTGGTTCATTTAAGGGGAGCTTATCTTCATTAACAGCTACCCAGCTTGGTTCAATTTCCGTAAAAGCTGCCATTGAAAGAGCAGGTAATGTATATTCTATTCTTTATTGAAATGAAAATGTAATTACTGAAGAAGATGTTAAGTTATAACATTGATGATTACTTATAGAGTCAGAGAGAAGTGCAGCCCAGAAGCAGGCTCTTCATCCCATCTAGTCCATGCCAAGAACCATTTCAGTTCCTTACACCCAATGACCTGCACTGGGACCATACCCCTACCATTGACATACCTATCCAAACTTAAAATTGAGCTTGCTTGGACCACTTGTGCTGGCAGTTCATTCCATACTCTCAGAACCCTCTGATTAAAGAAGTTTCCCCTCATGTTCCTCTTAAACTTCTTGCCTTTCACCCTTAAGCCATGACCTCTGGTCCCACCCAATCTCAGTGGGAAAAAAACTGCTTTCATTTATCCCTCATAATTTCGTATACCCCTATCAAACCTCCCCTTGGACTTCTGCGTCCTAAAGAATACTGTCCTAACCTATAAAATCTTTCCTTATAATCCATGTCCTCCAGACCTGGCAAGTTCCTTGTAAATTTTCTCTGCACTCATTCAACCTTGTTTGCATCCTTCCTGTAGGCAGGTGACCAAAACTCCACACAATACTCCAAATTAGGCTTCACCAATGTCTTTCTCATACAACTTCAACATAATATCCCATATTCTGTACTCAATACATTGAAGGCCAATGTGCTTATGACCCTATCTTCCTATGATGCCACTTACAACAAATTATGTACCTGTATTCCCAGTTCCCTTTGTTCTACCACACTCCTCAGTACCCTACCGTTCACAGTGTGAAACCTACCCTGATTGGCCCTACTGAAGTACAAAACATCGCACTTGTCTGCATGAAGTGCTGAGGTTACTAGAAGTGTAGGTAGTAGAATACTGTCCGATGAAATGACTTTATATTCAGAATCATCCTTGAGCTGTTATTTTTCAAATGCTATTTTGTTCAAACATGAAAATGGAGGGCTTTGTACAAAGCTACTTTGCAAGCTGAATGACATATTTTCCCATTCACTTCTCAGATGTTCTTTTACCAGTAGTAATATGATACTCGTTATATTTCAAATTCATGTACATTAAAGTCACATTGCTGATAGTTGGTGAAAGATGTACTTGGCTTTATTCACATCCTTAATTACAGAGTACTGGCATTCACATCCTGCACAGTGTACTTTACTACATTTACAATTACAATGTTTAAAAGGTAGGTATATGGTTAGGAAATGTTTAGAAAAATATGCATCAAGCTTTGTCAAATGGGACCAGTTTTGATCTTGGTTGACATGGATGAGTTTGACAGAAGAGTCTACTTCCATGCTCTATAGCTGTAAGACATAAGGTGATCATTCTCAAACGTCGGATCAGAGAAATCTGGGTACTACCAATGTTGGTCTGATTCTCATGCTGTTCTAAGGTACCGTTTTTGACACTTATCTTCTTCTTGTTCTTCAATGAGACATGAAGTAGCACACCAACCCATTTCTTCCATCGTTGCCATATTCCAGCTAGATTATTGATTGCCACAGTATCACCTTCACTTTCCACTACACCATTTATGTAGCATGCTAGTAATTGATACTGAGCCAGTCATGTTCAAGGGAGTGTGAAGTTGATTGCAATTGACGAAAACCTCACTTTCCATGTGTATCTGGTGACCAGGTCTCATCATTTAGAAATGTCTCTAAACTTTGCATTAGATTACCACTTATTACCTTTTATGACCAATTCTTCTTCCTCCAACTAAGCACTTAAATGCTGCAGGAGATGTCTTGCATCTATTTTATCTCACATCAATCAGCTGGATGCTTCCCAACATAATATGTCTTTGAAATCTTGAGTCTTAGTAAAGTCCCAAGCTTTATAAGGTTAACTTCTCAACTAATGAGTACTGTTTGGTGAATTCAAGTGAATGTTACAGTGACGTATTTCCCTTGTCATAGAAGGCTTCTGATATAATTGCTGATTCAGAATCCTAGGTTGAGTCAATCATGTTCGTTCTTGATTAAGTCATTATCAATCTTTGTATATTTTTTTAAAATTCTGAAAACAAATTTCACAGACTGTTAACCATCCTTAGAGGTGGCTATTTCCAAGTGTAAAGTGTAAATTTTACTATGCTGTGGTGGCTGTTTCAATTCCGACCACCTCACCTCTCATCATCAGCATGTGCTAATGATGTCTATTGGTGACCTGATTAAAGTGTAAATCATAAATAGCCCTGATCCATAGAAAGTGATTTGCACAGATTGATTACTAAATGAAAGTACTGACAAGCTTATGAATCACTGCAAAATTGGAGAACTGTCTTCAGGAAAACTAGAGAAGGTATTGATGTAATATTTTGTTCATTTTTTTTGAAATATCTGGTTTCTGTTATTTATGAATTTTCACACAGATCAAAAATCATGAACTGAATCTTCTACTGAACACAGGACTGCTCATTCAACTATTAAATCCATTGTAAACCTATTCATCATTAATCCATATTTCTATAAAGCAAAAGATTTTTCTGTTTAAATCTTGTTTATTGCATTTTTTCTATTAGTCTGTAAATTATTTTGTATAAGTTAGAGTTTTATAATAATAAACTGGTTTAATTCACAGGGATTCCACCAGAAGAAGTGAAAGAAGTGTATTTGGGCAATGTTCTGCAGGGTGGGGAGGGGCAGGCTCCTGCGAGACAGTCTGCTCTTGGTGCAGGTAATGGCTGTAATTGATATTAAAAAACATACAGTTTTGGTGTAAGGCATAGGAGCATAATTAAGCCATTTGGTTCATCGAATTTGCTTTGCCATTCAATCATGGCTCATCTTTTTCCCCCTCCTCAGCCCACTCCCCAGCCTTCTCCCTGTAACCTTTGATGCCATGTCCAATCAAGAACCTAAATACACCCAAATATCTGTCTTAAATACATCAACGACTTGGCCTCCAAAGCTGCCTGTGGTAACAAATTCCACATGTTTCTAGCTAAAGAAATCTCTCCGCATCTCTGTTTTAAATGGGTGTCCCTCTATCTTGAGGCTGTGCCCTCTTGTCTAGACTCTCCACACCATGGAAAACATCCTTTCCACATCTACTCTCTCTCGGCCTTTCAGTATTTGAAAGGTTTCAATGAGATCCCCCTCCTCATCCTTTCTAAATTCCAGCGAGTACAGATCCAGAGCCAGCAAACGTACCTCATGTGATAACCCATTCATTCCTGGAATCATCCTTGTGAACCTCCTCTGAACCCTCTCCAATGCCAGCACATCTTTTCTTAGATGAGGAACCCAAACCTGTACACAGTACTCAAAGTGAGGCCTCACCAGTGCCTTATAAAGCCTCAGCATCACATCCCTGCTGTTATATTCTAGACCTCTTGAAATGAATGCTAACGCTGAATTTGCCTTTCTCACCACTGACTCAACCTGCAAGTTAACCTTTAGGGTGTTCTGCACAAGGACTCCCAAGTCTCTTTGCATCTCAGATTTTTAGAGTTTCTCCTTGTTTAGAAAATAGTCTAATTTTTAGGCATGGATTATATCTGCCCTGTGTCTGATCAAGGTTTTAATTTTGGGCAAAGAAAATATTCTTAAAAGTTCCAAATCACAAAGTTCTAAGTTACGATTGACAGACAGCAAGTCTTTTGAAACATCGAACTTAGCGCAAAAAAAGGCATTTTGGCCCACAGGGTTGTGTTGAGTAATTCAGTTAGTAATTAAATGCTTAATTAAACTAATCCTTTCTGCCTATACAATGTCCATATATATCTATTTTCTGCATATTCATGTCTAACTAAGCTTCTTGGATGCCCCTGTTGTGTTTGCCTCCGCCACCAGCCCAGTCAGGGCATTCCAGGCACCCACCACTCTGTGAGAAACAAAATGCCTTGCACATCTCCTTTGAACATTCCCCTTCTCACCTTAACTGCATGCCATTTGGTATTAGGCGTGGCGGCTTTTAGAAAAGGATCATGGCTGTCTATGCCTCTCATAATCATAAACATTTATCAGCCTCTGGTGTCCAGAGAAGACAACCCAAGTTTGTCCACTCTACTTTTAGCATCCTGCTAAACCTCTTCTGCACCCTCTAAAACCTCAACATTCTTCATATACTGGGGTGACCAGAACTCAATACTCCAGATGTAGCCTAACTAGAGTTGTATAAAGCTGTATTGTAGCGGTGTGCTACACACAGCGCTGCAATAACGACAAGGAGTCGGTGAGCTGCAGTTGCAAAAGAGATTTATTCAAACATAGTGGTCTTGTTTTAAAGCCTTCCTGATCCCGCCCTCCCCAGGCGGGAATGCTGTAGTGGGTGTGTATTCACAGTCCAGGTCGCGTCCCACCACGTCCATCAACCGCTGAAATGTCTGCGTCATTCTTTAGGCCGAATGGCATGCGGAGGAACTTGAAAAGGCCAAAAGGGGTGATGAGTGCCATTTTGGGGACATCGTCCGGATGCATCGGGATTTGATGGTACCCTCGGACGAGGTCTACCTTGGAGAAGATCCGTGTGCCGTGCAGGTTTGCTGCAAAGTCCTGAATGTGCGGCACAGGGTAGCGGTCCGGTGTTATAGCCTCGTTCAGTCTGTGGTAGTCGCTGCATGGTTTCCAGCCCCCTGTTGCTTTGGGCACCGCGTGCAGGGGAGAGGCCCACGGGCTGTCAGACTGCTGTATGATCCCCAATTCCTCCATCCTCTTGAACTCCTTCGCCAGTTGGAGCTTGTCCGGGGAAAGCCTTCGAGCATGGGCGTGGAGGGGTGGTCCCTGGGTCGGGATGTGATGCTGTACGCCGTGTCTGGGCATGGCTGCTGTGAACTGTGGTGCCAGAACCGATGGGAAATCCGCCAGGACTCTGGTGAAGTCATTGTCAGATAGCGTGATGGAGTCGAGGTGTGGGGCCGGCAACTGGGCTTCACCCAGGGAGAACGTCTGAAAGGTCTCGGCGTGGACCAGTCTCTTCCTGGGCAGGTCGACCAGTAGGCTGTGAGCTCGCAAAATATCCGCTCCCAGGAGCGGTTGGGCTACAGCGGCCAGTGTGAAGTCCCACGTGAACCGGCTGGAGCCGAACTGTAGCCACACCGTATGGGTGCCTTAGGTCCTTACTGTGCTGCCATTCGCGGCCCTCAGGGTGGAACCCGGTGCCCTGTTGCGGGTGTCATAACTCGTCGGAGGTAAGATGCTGATCTCGGCTCCGGTGTCGACCAAAAAGCAGCGTCCTGACTGCTTGTCCCAGACATACAGGAGGCTATCCCAATGGCCAGCCACCGTAGCCATCCGGGGCGGCTGGCCATGGCATTTCCTGGGAACTTGCAGGGCGGGCTACAGTGGTGGGTTTCTGCGCCCCACCGCTGGTGGTAGAAGCACCATTGTTCGTTGGTCTCCTCACCCCTGCCTCTGGGGTTAGTGGGCTCTGCGGCCGGCCCTGGTCTGGTTTGCTGCTGGGAGCGTGGCCTGGTGATCTGGGCGACGGATGCCCCACTCTCCTTCTTGGCTTTCCACAGCACGTCTGCCCGGGCTGCAACCTTCCGGGGGCTGCTGAAATCTGCGTCAGACAGCAGTAGGCATATGTCCTCGGGCAGCTGCTCCAGGAATGCCTGCTCAAACACGAGGCAGGGCTTGTGACCTCTGGCCAGGGACGGCATCTCGTTCATCAAAGCCGACGGTGGCCTGTCCCCCAAACCATCCAGGTGCAGTAAGCGGGCAGCTCGCTCGCACCATGAGAGTCCGAAAGTCCTTATGAGCAGGGTTTTGAAGTCTGTGTATTTGCCGTCCGCTGGGGGAGACTGTATAAACTCCTCAACCTGGGCCGCTGTGTCCTGGTCGAGGGAGCTCACCACGTAGTAGTAACGTGTGGCATCCGAGATTATCTGCTGAATGTGGAATTGGGCTTCTGCTTGCTGGAACCATAGGTGAGGTCGCAGCGTCCAGAAGCTTGGCAGTTTTAATGAAACTGCATGAACAGATGCGGCGTCGTTCATCTCCGGTCCAAATATCGTTTGGACCGTCGGGGTCACTGATTGTAGCGGTGTGCTACACGCAGCGCTAAAATAACGACACGGCGTCGGTGAGCTGCAGTTGCAAAAGAGGTTTATTCAAACTTCGTGGCCTCGTTTTAAAGCCTTCCAGATCCCACCCTCTCTGGGCGGGAATGCTGTAGGGGGCGCTTATTCACAGTCCTGTCCCGCGCAAGGGCTTTTCCCCTTGCTGGTGAAGCAGGCTTTTGCGCCCTCTTTGGGCCCTGCCTCAGTGCCAGCACGTGCCACTTTGTGAGCCGGTTTGAGTGCACTGGGAAGTGGGTCGCCACAGTATCATAATTTTGTAATGCTGAACTATAAAGGTGCCTTCGTTACCACCCTACCACTTTCAGGGAGCTATGGACTTGGGACCCCAAGGTCCTTCTGCTTATTTAACACTGTACTGCCTCCTTACATTTGATCTCCTAAAGTGCAACATTTTGCATTTGGCTAGGTTAACTCCATCTACCATTTCTCTGTTGATATCTGAAACTGATATACATCCTGCTGAATCCTTTCTCCATCTTCTATGCTGTCCACAATACCAATCTCTGTATCATCTGCAAATTTATTAACCCATCCATCTATGTTTTCATCCAAGTTGCTTTATGTATCACAAATAGCAGATGTCCCAGTACAGATCCCTACAGATACCAGCCAGAATGTCCCATCAGTCACTACCTTTGTCTTTTATGAGCAATCCTATTCTGCATCTAAATAACCAATTCACTGTGCATTCCATGTATCTTTATTTTCTAGATGAGCCTCCTAAGAGGGATCTTGTCAAACACGTTAGTAAAATCCTTGCCCTCCTTAATTAATTGCTTCCGTCAACTCCTCAAAAAATTCAATCAAGGTAGTAAGTCATGACTTTCTCCACACAAAACCACGTTGACTGCCCCTAATTAGGACATGGTTTTCCAAATGCTCATAAATCCTATCCCGAAGAATCCACTGCAATGACTCTCTGGTCTATAGTTCCCAGGATTATCTGTTTCTGTTCTTGAATAGTGGAACAAATACACAGGAACTTTTCTGTGGGTGAAGTGCAGATCAAACTATTGGTCAAGGCCCCAGCAATCTCATCTCTTGCCTCTCGGTAACCTAAGATTATCCTATCAGACCCTGGCAACTTACCCACCTTAATGTTCTTTAAGAGACCCTATGCTACCTATTTCTTTATTTTAAAATGCACACACTCTACACTAATCTTCCTATCCTCCATGCCCTTGATAAATACTGATGCAAAATACTCATTTATGACCTCGTCCATATCCTCCACCTCCAACCATTTTTTCCCTCCTTTATCCTTGAGTTGTATGACCCACTCCCTAATTATATTCTTGTTCCTTTGATTTAGGCTTACCGGTTTCCACACCTGCAACAACTGTCAACAAAGTCTGTGCATCTGGAATGAAATCAATCATGCTGGCAGCGCAAAGTCTTATGTGTGGACATCAGGTAATTTCTGCTTACTGTGTACGTGAAGATGTTTTTTGTTTGGATTTCTTCTTGATATGAAATGTAATTTGTGTAGTGTGCAATTCCTGTTAACATATCTATTTTCCAATTATGATCTCTTCTAACATGGTTTGCAAAAGTTGTAATGTAAATGAAAGTTCAATGGGAAGCATTTTAAAGCGTTATGTTCAAAGGAAAGTGAAGTACACCTTTATTTATTCATCAACTGTTCAAGATTTGTACTTTAAGTAATATATGCCTTTTTCCCTAAAATTTAGGATGTAATGGTTGCTGGTGGTATGGAGAGCATGTCTAATGTACCATATATAATGAGTAGAGAAGCACCAGTTTATGGAGGCGTAAAGTTGGAGGACCTAATTGTAAAGGATGGATTAACAGATGTCTATAACAAAATTCATATGGCAAGTATTACTCTTCCTGTAAACCAGTTCATTTGTTTTGGATTGTTTCCATTGATTTTTGCAAGATGCCTGTCAGAATTTGATGGTGAATTATTTTACACAGCTGTAACAGTATGCTTGGTGAAGATGCTCTACTCTCACAATACTATTCATTAGGACGTTCCAGGATTTAGATCTACAGTTGATGAAGCAGCAATGATATATTTCTAAATCAGAGTGGTACTTGACTTGGCGGGGGTGTTCTCGTGTTCGTTCTGTTTGTTCCCTTTTGTGGTAGACGGCAATGATTTGAGAAGTGCAAATGATTTTCAAATCAGTGATTTGATTCAGCAAGTAGATAACAGTGCTGTGATTGTGAGAGTTGTGGCTAGAATGGTCATTGGGATGACAATGAAGAGAGATGCTGTGTCCTGGATACTGTGGAGCTTCTTGAGAGTTGTTACACCTGCAAAGGGAGGGTATTCCATCGTACTTCTGACTGTAACGGATGTTTAATATTTTTCTAAAATTTAATCTTGATCTATTTGAAATGGAAAACTTGACTGAGGAAACAGTTTTGCTTACCGTAATTTTCCTTTTTATTGAGCAGTGTCTGCACATTAAAAGCGATGTCAGGCTATGTGTATTCTTTGTATGACATAACTACATGTATTTCCAACTGCTAGATAATGCCTTCCAGATTTCAACTAAAGACATTTTTCTAGGGGATTGTAATAAAGAAGTAGCTGGAGTAAGGAATTAGACCTGATAGAGGTTTATAAGTTATGAGGGGCCTTGTATACAATAAATAGTTGGTGTTTTTTGCCCGAAGGTGGACATGTCAAATACTGGAGAGCACTTTAAGGCAAGACGGGGAAAATTTAAAGGAGATGTGCAAGACAAATTTATTTTCACACAGGAGTGGTAGGTGCTTGGGAGTACTGCCAGGGGAGGTGTGGATAATGATGTTTAAGAGGCATTTAGACAGATGAACTAGCAGGGAATAGAGGGACTTGGACCATGTGCAGGCAGATGGGATTAGTTTAGATTGACAGTGTGGTCAACACTGAAAAGATGGGCCAAAGGGGCTCATTCCTGAAGTACAATCTGTGTTCAAATAATATAACCATTGACACATTAAAAATGAAACAGAATCCTTCATTTGTTTGAAACTATTGACCTAGAGCTTGTTTATAAACTGCGTCTTATTCTAAAGAAGTGTCTTAAATTGCAAATCAAATTGTGCTGCTCCACCAAGGGCTCTTTGAAACAGTGTCCTACCCTTGACCAAGATTGACATCAAATTGTGAATTTACATAGTAATTGCCTAGCTGAACCCACCCCAGAAAATTAAGTCCAATAATTAACAATGGATGAGAAAGCACTTTCTATGCAGGAATTATTTTGAATACATTAGTGAAATGCAATTGCAACTTTCAAATTGAATAAATATTTGAAGTTGAACATTTTGCTAATGTATAAGGAAAAAATCTAAACAATGTTTTAAATATCAGTTGGCCCCTTCTATGGTTCTGATGAGAGGAAGCATAGGGTAGAAAGAAATAGAAGAATATCTGTTATAGCAAATAGTATTGGAAATGGATCATGCTGAATGTAAGTAATGGCTTTGGCTGTTGAGTAAAATAGACAGTTGTGAATATGTTGTATATCCAACTGATTGGAGTTGTGGTGTATTAAAATATAATTTATTGAATTCTAATTTGATTCAGGGAAACTGTGCCGAGAATACTGCAAGTAAGTATAAGATATCACGCGAAGAACAAGACGCTTATGCAGTTAGTTCCTATACTAGAAGCAAGGCATCTTGGGATTCAAAACTCATGGCAAAAGAAGTGGTTCCAGTCAGTGTTCCTCAGAGAGGTAAAGTAAAGTTTTTTTCTAATGCTGCCATTGTTGTATTATCTTATAAAGTAAATTTTATGTTTTCTCTTCATTCATTTATGTGTCTCTTTCCTGTTGAAAATTCCCACTTCCTCTCATTTCTGATCTTCCATGTATTCTGCCTACCCAGATTTCTATCTCAATTCCCTATGCAGCTTAGCTATAACAGATTGTTTTTAACTGAATCCACATCGCTGTTGGCTATCTTACTCTTAATTTTAAGCATTCATGTAGATTTTGATTTTTCTGGGATTCCTGTATGTGTTATTTCCCTCGATGCGGAGAAAGCATTTGATCATATAGAGTGGAACTACCTTTTTGCAGTTTTAGAAAAATTTGACCTTGGCCAAAGTTTCATCTCTTGGATCCAATTGCTGTACCTGTGTCCTACTGCTTCTGTTTTAACCAATTTTCAGAAATCCCAAGTATTTAATCTCAAACGTGGCACCCGCCAGGTATGCCCCTTAAGTCCCTTTCTCCTTGATTTGGCTATGCAACCTCTGGCGATAGCATTTTGAAACTGCCCTGAATTGACTGGGATTTGGAGAGGGGGTGTTGAGCATAAAGTTTCTCTCTATGCTGATGACTTATTACTCTTTCTCTCAAATCCGTCTGCATCCTTACCTCTAATGTTTTCACTTCTTGACCAGTTTAGCCAGATCTCTGGCTATAAACTTAATTTACATAAGAGTGAACTTCTCCCAATTAATAAAGAAGCAAAAGAACTAACATTTCATGATCTCCCTTTTAAAGTAGTCCATAATCAATTTACTTATCTTGGAATTAGAGTCACAAGGAAGTTTAAAGATCTCTTTCGTGAAAACTTTGCCAATCTTTCATATGCTATAAAACAGGGTCTGGTACAATGGTCACCTCTATCTATGTCTTTGGTAGGTCGTATTAATGTTGTTAAAATGTATGTTCTCCCCAAATTTTTATACCTGTAACCCCCGGGTCACCTCAGGCTCGCTCAGCTCGTTCTTGTCTAGGGGGAGCAGCCTTCGGCCCCGCCAAACTGGGTAATCAGCTGGTGTGGATGCTGTGTGATGTCCCTGCCTCGCCCAAAAACAGACAGTACACCATATGCGATTAAATGAGTACAATTTATAAAGGTTACTATAACTAAGTGATTAATAACGATACAGTATATATGAAGAGAAAAAAAATAAAGAAAAGGCGCCAAACTTATCAAAGTCCAAAGCACTTCGTGCACAACCGTTGGAGCTCAATTTCTGAAGTCTTCTGGCCGCCATTCGATCCCCTCCGAACTCCTCGACTCGCAGCTGAGGACCCTCCGAGTGGTCAACCAAGCACATCTAGCTTCATCCCCCCCTCCTCGGAGTACCTCCCGGCCTCGGACCCCCACTTGGGGTCCGATCCTCGCCCAACTTACAGCATTGCGTCCTCTCTCTCGACCCCCTCGTGCCGATCTGCCCAAAAGCCCGTCAACCAAAGCTTACAGACTCAGAAGAAAGAACATTAATCCCCATTTGGTTTACAAAGGAATACCATTCTCGTTATCAGTAAATTGTAACAAACAAGCTTCCAGCACTCTCTCGCAACAAAGAAACATTCTTGCTTTAACAAACAAAGAAACCCTTTCCCAACAGTACCAAAGAAAACAAAAAGAAACCCCCTTTACATACCTATTTCAATCTATCCCAATTTTTATTCCTAAATCTTTTTTTGATTCCTTAGACTCTATTATTTTGTCATATCTGTGGCAGAATAAGCGCTCTAGAATTAATAAAATCCATCTCCAAAAATCTAAAAAAGAGGGTGGCATGGCTTTACCTAACTTTCGTTTATATTATTGGGCAGCTAATATACGTTGTGCTACCTTCTGGTCTTTCTTCCATGGCCAACCCGAGTGCCCTAACTGGGTGGCGATGGAGCTGAGCTCCACTAAAGAATTATCTATCTCTGCACTTCTTGGCTCTGCACTTCCTAGTAGTCTGCCCAGATCAATAGCTAATCCTCTTGTTAGACACACTTTGCGTATATGGGCTCTGATCAGGAAGTGCTATGGTTTCCAGGGGTTTTCCGTTTCCAGCCCTATTGCTCATAATCACCTTTTTTTACCTACTACATACGATTCAGCATTCCAGGTTTGGTATAGGAAGGGCATTAGACATTTTGAAGATCTTTTTATTGATAATTGCTTCGCTTCTTTTCAGCAGCTCTCTGTTAAGTTCAATCTGCCCAATGCTCATTTTTTCAGATATCTCCAAATCCGACACTTAATTGCTCCTTTAATTCCTAACTTTCCTGAAATGCCTGCGAAAAATGCTATGGACCTATTTCTTTCAATGAATCCACTAAGTAAAGGCTTAATATCAATCATCCGAGATAAACTAGCAGCCTTATGACGGGCCCCCATGGATAAAATCAAAATGGCCTGGGAGCAGGATTTAACTATCTCCTTATCTGAGGAGAGCTGGGATTCAGTTCTCAAATCGGTTAACTCAACCTCTCTTTGTGCTCGCAGTTTACAGTTTAAGATTGTTCATAGAGCCCATTTGTCCAAGTCTAAACTATCTCGATTCTACCCTAGCGTTAGTCCGCTCTGTGATAAATGCGAGAGGGGCGTGGCCTCTCTCATCCATATGTACTGGTTCTGTCCTAGCTTGGAGAAATTCTGGAAAGATGTCTTCACTACGTTATCGTGTATTCTGAATCAGCACCTAGAACCAAACCCCTTAATTGCTCTGTTCGGTTTTTGGGGCGAGACAGATTTATGTCTGGGTCCGACCAAATGCCGAATATTATCCTTTGCCTCTCTCCTGGCTAGACGCTTGATCCTCCTCAGATGGAGAGATGCTGCCCCGCCCACTCATGCTCAATGGCTTAACGACATCATGGCCTGTTTGGACCTCAAAAAAATTCATTATTCAGTTCTCAATTCGGATCTAAAGTTCCATAAGGTCTGGGGACCTTTTATCGAGTACTTTCATAACCTTCCTCTTGACTAGGGTTTTTTTTCTTTTCAGTCCCTTGCTTTCAGCTTTTTTTTTCTGGTAGAAGGCATTATTACCCTCTGTTGCTGAGTGTATTCACAGTCTGGGAGTTTGGCTGTCCTGACTTATACTCTCTATATTGTGTTGTGGTTGGTCTGGAGTTGCTGTTGTTTTTTCTTGTGTTGTGGGGCTTGGGGAGGACACTAAGCTTGTCTTTAATTCAGGTGCTTTTTTTTTGCTAAATTCTCTTCCTTTGTAGTATATTGTTATTGTATGCTTAATTTTGCACTGTTTTAATGTTCCTCATTGGGATTTGGGGTTTTTAATTTGTAAAATGTTTTGAAAAACTAATAAAAAAAAATGAAAAAAAAAGATATTGATTTTTTAGTAACCATATGAGGTACATTGAGACTTCAGTCTATATCATCACAGTGCTTGCAGCTTACTAACTACCTGTACTGCGTTTCTCTGCAACCGTAGCATTATATTCTGCATTCTGTTATTGCTTTTTCCCCTCAGTGTACTTGCGTTTTGAAATGTATGGATGTCATGCATATTAAGATTTTTTTTACTGTTATCAATTATGAGGTGGACAGCACCGAATTCTAATTCCATGTTTTATTATGTTCTGTAATCTCTATTCCTTTAATTGTTCCTTTAATTGTTTAATTAATTCCTTTGCTTTAAAATAGAAGCTTGATTTAATTTGTTAGTAATTCACAAATTAGCATTCACTAATGCTACTGAATGGTTTATGGGTTAATGAGATGAGTTCCATATCTTTGAGGTGGAAGTTTTCTTGGGAGGATTCATCTCCAAAATTTCATACTAGTTGAACCACTTAAGGTTTTTCTTTTGAGCAACCATTCTACTGATAGGAAATGTGTATCACTTACAACAGAACACTAGCTACACCTCCTGCCTTTACAACAACCCTGTTATATATATATATATACTACTGTGATATCTATATAGCAATGTTGCCTGTGGCTGTGCTGGCACTGATGGTTTGGTTGGAGTAAATGGTACCTTTCCAGGAGGAGATGAGGGTCCAGCTCTGTGTTTGATTATCTGCCCGATGAAGCACGTGGCTGCAGCTGGTTGTTATGGCAATGCTGGGGATGTCCACAAGGCCTGTGTGGCTATTTTTTGTGCACCTGACCATCTGCTGTCTCAGATGTGGGATGATATTGGCAGCATTACATCCAACACTTTGCGCAGTTTTCTCCCCGACAGCACTACAGCTGGAGGCTTCCCCTTGAGTCCTGGATGTGGTGTAATTTGATATGTCACCAGAGATGTGTTCAGAGCCTTGGCCTTCCCCTCTTGATCTAGGATACAATTGTTTGAAGGTATCCACTAACCTCTTTCCTTGGCTCTTAGACTTTGAGACTATGAATGATATGGGGGTGGTGAGCAGATGTGGATAACTCTGCTTTTCTGGCAGAATGCAGCAAACTGCTGTGTCCTGAATTAAGATCTGTTGTCAGAAACAAGCATTTCTGGCATCCCAAAGCAGTTGAAAATCTTCAGCAACCTCTGTCATTGTTGACTTCATGGGTTATACCTCTGGCCATTTGGAATAGGTGGGCAGTCAGAAGGAGCTCGATACATACGTCAAGATCTGGAAGCCTGAGGACATGGTTGTAGATCAGCTTTGGATTCTTTGCTGCCATAGAGCACTGAGTGCACTGCTTGTGATATCTTCATCTATGCCCATCCAGTATACAAAATGTCTGCCAGGGCTTTCATTCCCTTGATGCCTGTGTGACTACAGTGGAATTACTTCAGTACTTTTGGTCAAAGCTTTTGTGTAACCCAGGGGTTCTCAACCCAGGGTACATGGACCTCTCAGTTAATGTTAGGGGTCCATGGCATTACAAAAAAGTTGGGAACCCCTAGTGTAATCAAATATTAGGCAGGAGTCCACAGTTGAGAGCAATGTTTGACGTTAGTAGAAAAGTATGACATCTTCCTCAACTTCGAGTGGCCGTCTGTCAGTGAGGTATCTGGAAGTACAGTGAAGGAGAGAACGTGCAGTTGTTCCTGCTCTTGTTGATCATGACCAGAAGACTTTTAGCAGGATCAGTACAACCCAGTGGACTGTGTAGCCAACTGAAATCACAGCCACTGTTGCGTTTTTGTTTTTAATAACCTGCTGATTCATAAGTCTGGAGAGGGCATCTGCTTGACCAAACTCGTGTGTACTTGGTTTCAAAATCATAGGTTGATAACATTGTTGTCTGCATTTGTAGACACCAAATGCACCATATAAATGCACTATATACACCAGAATGATTTTCTTAGACCAAAAGATGCACAATAGTGGCTTGTGATTAGTAAGTAGAGGAAGAGTCGATAATAAAACATCTTGTGGAATTTTTTTTCACAGCAAAGATGAGTCCCAAGTCTTGCTGATTTGTTTATAGTTCCTTTCTCTTGTGGTCAGTGGCCTAGCTGCATGCATGACAGCTTTTTTGGAACCATCAGGGAAGATATGGGCTCCAACAGCTCCCACCCCGTAGTTGGATGCATCAATTGCAATAATGATTGGCAGCTGGGTTGAAATGCTTCAAGAAAAGGGTCATGTGAGAGAATATTCTTCATCTGATCAAAATGCTGAATAATAACTGATCATGCTCAGAAATGATTGTAAGCTGCTGACATCTGATGGTAAACAGTGATTTTGGGATCCGGGCAATGATTGTACCATCTGCGATGAACAGCAGGTACTTGAAAGGCATCAGGTCTTTGTGTCCATTTTTCTGCCCAAAGTCGCATTCCAGTTTTTTCAACAGACATTGGCATAGCTCTGTCTGATCTGTGCCCATCACAATGATGTAATCGATGTAAGTGGCAGCACCATCAATACACCCAGCATGGTGACTATAAGCTTACGGAAAATTGAAGGAGCTGCCTTTAGCCCGAAAGGCAGATGGAGGAAGGAAAACAACCCCTGATGCTTTGTAATGGTGAGAATTTTTCACCACTTCTACCTGGAGGTAGGCTTCAGCCAAGTCCAACTTCGCAAAGTGAAGACCACTATTCAGTGTGGCAAAGAGATCTGCTGGTACTGGTGTGTCTCCAGAGCAGCATTGAGGAGTCTGCACACAACCTCACTGTTCGTTAGCTTTCTTGATGATAACTATTGGAGCAGCCCAATGCGAGTAGTTGATAGCTTTGATCAAACCAGTTTGTTGTGGGTGATTTTCTCAGTGATTGGTAAGACTGCTTATGGTATCATTCTCTTGGGACAGAAGACTGGATTTGCATCTGGATGGAGATGAAGTTCTGTTTGCAGCTTGGTGCAGTGACCTAAACCATTTTGAAGCACTGCTGCAATGTGCTGTTACGGTTTGTTGTGAGAGGGATAGAATTATAAAGTTGGGATGTATTGCTAAACTGCAGTGAAATTTAGTGTGTTGCATACAACCATAGTCATCATGTTATATATAGAAACATTATAGAAAATGCAGATAGGATTTAGTAGGATGATAGCAGAAATATGAAGTTATTAGGAAATATTAAACAGGTTTACCTCTTGTGAAGGGTTATGTAGTAGAGAAATTTGTGTTTTGTTAGTGGTTATAGAGAATATTTCCACATTAATTTAATCCTAGTGCTGTGGTTTATGCCTTTTAAATGGCTGGTTAGTTGGTCAACAAGAAATTGGCAAAGTATTCTGAAGTAATCTACTTAGGGTGAAACTTTCACAGGTTCAAAGTTCAATGTAAACTTGTTAAAGTACATTTATCACCATATAAAACCCTGAGATTTGTTTGCTTGCATGTATACTCAGTAAATCCAAGAACCATAATAGAACTAATGAAAGATCACACCCAACAAGATGAATAACCAAGATGCAAAAGACAATGAACTTAGCAAATACAAAAGAGAAAAAAACAAATGCTAACAAACAAACAAACAAATAAATAAGCAAGCAAGCAATAAATATCAATAACATGAGAAGAAAAGTCCTTGGAAGTGAGTCCGCAGGTTGTAGGAACAGTTCAGTGATGGGGCAAGTGAAGTTGAGTGATGTTATCCCTCTGTTGAGGGGTGGTAACTGTTTGTGAACCTGGTATTGTGAGCCCCAAGGCTCTTGTTCCTTCTTCCTGGTAGCAGCAGTGAGAAGAGATAGTACGGATACAGTGAAAGAAAAGAGGGAAAAGAATATGAGGAAGGGAAGAGCATTTTGCTGATGGATTTAGATGAGGAAAGATGGGAGGAAACTTAAAGTGGAGCATAAATGTCAGTATGGATTGGCTAGTCCAAGTGGCCAATTTCTGTGCTGTATTCATCCATGGGACTTCATGATGTGATTTGCACAGTTTCTTTTCAGCAAAATGAGTCTCCTGTGGACTATTTTAAATTATTTCCTTTGGTTGTTCACTACGTTGTTGCTTATTTTGTCTTCCTAACTTCTGTTGTCTATAGATTTTTAACTGTTAACTTGTTTTTTTTTATTCTTATCTCTATTATAAAGTCTACTTATTGTCACTGCTGCCCATATTTCCCAAACTTTTACTTGTCTCTCTTATCAGCCCCTTTGCTATACCAAATAGTGAATTCTTGTTAGGCTTTTCATGATGTTGGGTAGAAAGGAGTGCTTCATAAATAGTACTAATAAAACTATTGCAAATCTCTTTCCCTGAATTAAATATGTATCACTGATTAAATGCATTACACATGCAAGTGATTAAGGCACTCTTCCATGTGATGTATGTTAGCTTCTAGACAATTATCTATTTTTGCTTGGGGGTGTACAGACTTTGAACTAATACATTGTTGGTAGTGAAAATATGCTTATCTTTGCATAATATAAATAAGAATGGCATATTGAACCCTCACATGAAACCATCTGATGTTGATTCAGGTAAACCGGATCTTGTGATCAGTGAAGATGAAGAGTACAAACGTGTTGACTTCAGTAAAGTTCCAAAAATCAAAACAGTCTTCCAGAAAGAAAACGGTAGGTCAGCATGATTTGCAGTACTTGCCAAAATGAAAATAGGCTCAAACATATTAAGTTGCTTCATAATATTTTCTTAAAATTGAAAATTGCAATGTTTTGTAATAGATTTGTAGCTATTAGTGTTATTTAGCTTTTCTTCCCAAGATCATTACCAATAGCTGCCTGCAGTTGTTTATTTAATCTTGCTTGCTTAATCTTGTATGTTTTCTGAATAAATCACTGTTCTACGAAGTAATCTGTAAGTGGTATGCTTTTGATACAATAATTGACAGACACAATCTACCTATGCCAGTAGCATATAAACAATTATACTTCTTGTTGATACTGAGTATTCCATTTAAACAATCAGTCTAGGTTCAAAGAAAGTTTGTGAACCTCTTGGAGTCGGGTGTTCCAGTCAATGAGATGAGATTGGAGATGTGGGTTGTAAAGGTGCACTGCCCAATTTAAAAGAAAAGCACAAAAAGTCAGGTTACTGACAGCCTGATCTTCTCAAGAAGCATCAGTTTATGTGCACCATGCCTCGATCAGAACAACTTTCAGAGGACCTTGGAAGAAGAATTGTAGAGATGCATGAAGCTGGAAAAAGCTACAAAAACATTTTTAAAGACTTGAGTGTTCAACAGTCCACAATAAGAGAAATTGTCTACAGATGGAAGAAACTCAGTACGGTTGCTACTCTCCCTAGGAGTGGGCGTCCAAGAGCACAATGTGCAATGCTGAAGGAGGTGAAAAAGAACTGAAGAATAACAGCAGAAAAACCTGCAGAAATCTATAGAACTTTTAAGTCTTTGTTCATGTTTCCACTATAGGGAAGGGCACCATGGAGGAAACCATTTCTCTCCAAAAAAAAACGTTGCTGCACGTCTCAAGTTTACAAAAGAGCACCTGGATGTTCCACAACACTTCTGGGACAATGTACTGTGGACAGATGAGACAGAAGTTGAACATTTTGGCAGAAATGCACATTGCTATGTTTGGAGGGAAAAGGGCACTGCAGACCAACACCAAAACCTCATCTCAACTGTGAAGCACGGTGGAAGGAACAGCATGGTTTGGAGCTGCTTTGCTGGCTTGGGGTCTGAACAGCTTGCAGTCATTGAGGGAACAATGAATTCAAAGTTGTATCGACATTTTACAAGAGAATGAGAGGGTAGCGGTCCCTCACCTGAGTTTAGTAGAAGCTGAATGATGCAATAAGACCATGACTGGGATCTCAAGAGTAAATCAGCAACTGAATGGTTTAAAAAGAAGAAAATTTGTATTTTGGAATGGCCAAGTCAGAGTTTAGACCTTAACCCAATTAAAATGCTGTGGTATGACCTGAAGAGAGCCGTTTGTGCAAGGTATCCCAGAAATATTGATGAACTGAAACAGTTTTATATGGAGGAATGGTCTAAAATTCCTGCTTGTCATTGTGCAAGTCTGAAGGCAGCTAAAGGAAATGTTTGGTGGAGGTTATTCCTGCTAAAGAAGGTTCTACCAGTTATTAAATACAAGGGTTCACATACCTTTTCCAGCCTAGACTGTGAATGATTAAACAATATGTTCAATAAAGACATGAGAAGTACAGTTGTTTGTGTGTTATTAGTTTAAGCAGATTATGTTTGTCTGTTATTTTGACGGGGAAAATCAGGCAGATATGCAGAAAATAGGTAATAATGCAGAAAACTAGGTAATTGCAAAGAGTTCACAAACTTTTTCTTGCAACTGTAGTTGCCCTCCTACCTCTTTAGATTTGTATGTCACTAGATAAATAAATATAAATAAAATCTATCAAAAACGAGATTTGTGTGTGTTGCTTAAAAAATTGACCTTTTATTAGTGGGCATCCTGTAGTGTACAATATAATCACTATAAAGAATAACATTTAAAAGTATAAAAAATGTTTAAAGTTTTTGTTGATTTGATCAGGTATAATGGGCTTTGGTTATTGTAGTTGTGAAAGATTCCATACATTATCAACACCTGCAGTAATCAAAGTAAATTCTCACAAAATTTAAGAACTTGTAAATTTCAGATTTGCATGCTGGTTTGCAAATTCACCTTAGTGCCAGCCAGCACCTGTTTGACATCCATTTCACTGTGAAGGACAGTGAATATACTAAAAGGTTTATACCAAATGATTAATGCTTCATTTATAAAGATATTGCTGTATTTATTAGAGTGCAGAAGAGTTACAACCACTGTATTTAGAAATACTAAAAGGTGTATTTTCTCTGAAGGTACAATTACAGCTGCCAATGCAAGCACCATAAATGATGGAGCTGCAGCTTTAGTGCTAATGACTACAGATGCAGCTAAAAGACTAAATGTTACTCCAATGGCACGAATTGTAGGTATGTAACATTCTGGTTTCCTATTGCAGAAAAAAAATTGCCAGTTATGAATGCTTATAGTAGCTATATTTATAGTATCTGTTGGCAATATTATACCGTGTTTAGAACATAATATTGCAACAAGAAAAAATATGGATCAACACACAAATGCTGGAGGAGCTCAGCAGGTCAGGCAGCATCTGCTGAGGAAAATGAACAGTCCCAGACCATTCATCAGCTGACCTGAGTTCCTCCAACCTTTTATGTGGGCTGATCCAGGCTTCCAGCATCTACAGTCTCTCTTGTATGCAAGAAAAGAATAAACTGCTTTATAATGAATTGTTAAAGGCTATTAACTTAAATCGTTTGAGTAGAAATAGGAATACTAGAATTAGGTTGCCAGTGGGCCTTGGTACCATTAGTTTGTACTTCTTGGGAACTGCATCTGGTAAAATACCTGCACTTTTTATTCTTAAGCAAGGAAGGGATGAGAAAGGATGGTCTTGATGTTTTCAGTATGTCATGCATGCGTGTATTTCAGTGCTAATTCAATGCATCAGAGTGAGAGATCAAGGAATTGCAAGAGCTAATCAAGTTTCTACATTCTTTCTTCTAGTTTTAAAAAGATCTGCCAGAAGTGAAATTGGAAAGACACTAAACTGCAAATGGTGGAAATCTGAAATTAAAACAGAGTGCTAGAAAGTACAAAAATCAGGATGCATTCTAGAGAAAAACGGCATTTCATCATTTAAGTTCATAACAGACTGCTGAATGCATGCAAATTATTTTAATCCAGGAAGTTTGAAAATAAATTATAACAAGGAAGGCACCAAAAAAAGATGAGATTCTAGCATTTTAACATTTTATTAATAATCACATTTTTATCAGAGTGTTTGTTCTTCCAGTGATCTTGTTGCTTTTTTGTATGAAAATTTTGTTTTATTATTATTTTACAGCATTTGGGGATGCTGCAGTTGATCCAATTGACTTTCCAATTGCACCTGCTTTAGCTGTACCAAAGGTACGTGTGTGTGTGTATATATATATTAAAAAATCTACATTTCTTCAAGGGCTGTGAGGTGGAACAGAGGAAAAACTATATCTGGGTAGCACACAGGATTATACTGTGGATTTGTAATTGAAATTCAGCTAGCCAGTGGCCTCTAACTCTTGGGTATGCGTGTCTGATCATGATGTGGAGACAATTATTTTAATTCCAGATCTTAATGACCATAGAATGACTGATACATACAAAAAAAAATCACACTGGTGGAGTTGGTACTATTTCAGGTTGGCCATTGAGAGAATAATGCTCTATGGAATAAGATCAGTGATGCTTCCCAAAATACACATTCCTTTATTTTATTATAATTTTCAGAAGACCAAGATCTGCTTTTTAAATGAAATGTGTATTTAAAAGAAGCCTGTCTGTGAACTTCCAATAGAAATTGTCATTATAACTGCAGAAAGCAAGCAGAGGGTGCTGGTCAAGGGTGGTTTTTTGGACAGAGGCCTGTATCTAGTGGTGTGCTATAGGGGCTGCAACTATTATTGTTCGAACATTTAGATGTAGAAGTACAAGTCATACCAAGTTTATAATACTAAAATAGGTGGTGGTTTAGATACTGAAGAAGGTGAGAAACCACAGGGACATCTTGGTCAGCTGGGTAACTGGGCTGAAAATTGGAAAATGGCTTTCAATCCAGATTAGTATGAGGTATTCTGTTTTGAGTGATTTAGATCAGGGTATTTGTGCATTGAATAGTAGGGCACTGTAAGGGTTATTGGAACAGAGGGAATTAGTGCAGGTGAAAGTATCATCACATAGTATGGTGAAGGTGGTTTTTAACCTGCTGGCCTTCACTCAGGACATTGCATACAGAAGTTGAGAAGTTATGTTGCTGTTATATAAGACATTGGAGAGGCTGCACTTGGGAGTATTTTGGTCACCCTGTTATAGGAAACATTATTAAACTAGGAATGCAACAAAGATTTATCAGGATGTTGCCTGGATGGGGGGGGTGGTGGAGTGGTGTAGGGGTGTCTGAGTTACAAAGAAAAGTTGCAGACTAGGACTTTATTCTCTAGGTTTCCGGGTGACCTGATAGTGGTATACAAGATCATGAGGGGCATAAACATTTTAGCATGTCTTTTCCCAAATGAGGGCCTAAGTCTGAGGTTTTGAGGTGAGACATTTAAAAAGGGCCTCAGGGGCAGCTTCGTCACACAAAGCATATTGTATATTTTGAATGAGCACCCAAAATGGGCACATAATCAACATTCAAAAGGCATCTACCTAAGGACGTGGATGGAAAGGTTTAAAGGCAATGGGTAGATGGGACTTGCTCCTCACAGACAAGTTGGGCTGAAGGGCCTGGTTCCTTGTTGTATGACTCCAATATAAACATCACTGTTTAAGAATGATTGTCTCTTATATGTTCAGGAATGGCAATGGTAGTCATGATTGAAGAAGACTTAGAATTCAAGTTAGTGTGAGTTTTATACCAAACTTATTTAACATGGGGCTGTATAAAAGCTGTTAAAAAGATTTGATTGCTTAGCAAACGATATTTTGAACTACAGTTATGAAATATGTAAGTAATTTTTTAAATTCAATCAGCTTCTGAAAACAACAGGTATAAAGAAGGAAGATATTGCAATGTGGGAAGTTAATGAAGCATTTAGCGTCGTTGTTCTAGCAAACATCAAACTGTTGGATATTGATCCTCAAAAAGTTAATGTCAATGGTGGAGCAGTTTCTCTGGGTCATCCCATTGGGTAAGTGGAATTTCTAAAAGTTACCACATGACCTTGGATCTAAAATTGTTAACAGCTGCTTCTAAAAGATTTAAGTGGCAGTTAATGATACCCTGTCTTTGTATAGTAAGGTCAGACCATTTAACTTGGCGGGGGGTGGGGAAGAGAGGGGGCTTGTAATAAAACCATTCATGTATTGGCCCTCACTTGGCTGCTTTGTTTGTATAGTGCCACATCACTTTGAGCACTTCAGTATGAGGGTAACAAAGCAATAGTTAATACCTATCTCAGGTATATTAATGTCAATGCATTGTTTACTTCTAGATTATCTAATTCAACCTTGTTTGTTTTGTATCATTGGATAATTGCAGAATATAGGACTAAGTAAATAATTCCCTTAGAAAACAAGTTTTGTATCGTACAAATGGACAGGTTTCTATACTATCGTCTGTTTTGGATAATGGGATCTGCTGGGCACTTAGTAGGAAAAGACCTTTAACCTGCCAGGCTTCCTGACACACAATATCCAGACCTTTTTGGAGAATTATCTGCTTAATCTCCTGCAAGGCTATTTGTCACAAGGAATACCAGTTTGCTTTCCAGTGATGAGTTGAATCATTTAATCCTATTAAGGAAGTTTACAAAAAAATTAACTTCATTTAAGACTTATTGATTTCCAAAGGATTATCTTTAATTCTGTGTCTAAATACACTGTGGAAAAAATGTTTTGGGACACGGGCAATGGTTAGAACAGAGTGATCTTGGAGTTACAGATACATGGTTCCTAGATGAAGATGACTCAGGGCATTGAGTATAGAAGTTGAGATGTTGCAGTTGTACAAAACATTTGGGGGGCTATATTTGGAATATTGTGCTCAGGTTTAGTCACCCTGATATAGGAAGGATGCCATCAAACTGGAAAGAGTGCAGAGAAGATTTATAAGGATGTTGCTGGGATGCAAGGGATTAAATTATGGAGAGGTTGAATTGGTTGGGACTTCATTCAATGGAGGATAGGAGAATGAGGGATGATCTTATTGAGGTATTCAGAATTATGAGGGACATAGGTTTGGTGTACTCAAACTTACTCCCCAAGATTGGGGAAATCAAAAACTAGAGGGCAAAGGTTTAAGATGAAGGGGGAAGATTTAATAGCAACCTGAGGGGCAACTTAATATGGAAAGGTTTGGAGAGATAGCGGTCAAATGCAAGCAAATGGGAATCTTGGTTATTGTGAGCCAAATGAGCTGAAGGGCTTATTTCCATACTGTAAACTCTATCATTGTTGGCACTGTTGCACAGCACTTCATTAAGAAATAATACGTAGCTCTAAATTGACAACAAATAATAATTCATTAGTATTCATTCTCTTTTTGCTAGGCTAAACTTAAATGTCTCAAACTTAAACTTTTGGATGCCTTTTTATTGCTGTCTGATGCAGGAAGAAAAATAATATTTTTGATCACTTTTTTTTTAGGATGTCTGGAACAAGAATTGTTGGACACATGGCTTACAATCTGAAACCTGGAGAATATGGTCTTGCTGGAATTTGTAATGGGGGTGGTGGTGCTTCTTCAATACTTATTCAACGACTGTAAAATACAGTGTCCTTTCTGAGCTGTGATTCAAAGGCCATGTATTTCTCACTATCACTACGATGAATACTGAACAATAATGCATTATATAGTTGCAATGTTTTTGCATTTCTACTGTGTAAAAACCATCTTTGCAGTGGTGAAAAATATTACTGATTTATGGAAGCACTGGCAATAACAGCAAAGTACATTTAAGAATGTACTTGAAACATGCCGTCAGTGTAACTTCATCCCACTTGAAAATGTGCAGCCTTTCATAATTTTTTTCTTCTGAAACCAAACTGAAAGCTAAGCTTGTTTTTTTAAAAACTAAGTACATGCAACAGGAGGTAGTTACAATTGATCTATAATGTGTGTATAAGAACTCAATTTTAGAAAAGAATTTGGGTTTAAATTATAAAATTCTACAGTATTAATAAATTGTATACAAGCCATGGCTAAGTGATCATTATTTTTTCTTATTATAGTCAATAATTGTGCAACACTGACTTTACAAATATTTAAGTAGGAAAAAGAGTCATTATCCAAGTGCAAATTTTCACCTTTTGTTGAAAGAAACATTCCTTTTAGAAGCCAAACATTATCAGCCTGGTAGAAAAAAATTTCAAGTGTTTGGTGCAGCTATTATGCATGGGTAAATCTGGGCATTAGATTATATCAGTACAACTACTGTAGCCTGTCCAGCTACAAGAAACTTAATCAGTGGAAATTCTACAATTATTTAATTATTATAATGAAAAATCCTTTATTTCCTATACCCTTTAAGTCCCTTCAAATGTAAAATAATGTGAGGCTAACAGCATCTTTGGCCACTTGAACAGAAAACAATTAAGGACCAGAAATGTTATTAACGCCATCAAATACACGGTAGCATAGTTCAACCTGGGTGCAATTCATAGCACTAACTGCAAGGAGTTTGCACATTCTCCCCGTGACTGCGTGGGTTGCTTCTGGGTGTCCTGGTTTCCTCCCACATTCCAAAGAAACAGGTTAGGAGGTTAATTGGTCACATAGTTGCATAGAGCAGTAGCCAGAAGGGCATGGTACTGTGCTGTATCTAAATGTTTCTTGACAAACTATTTTAGTAATATTTCTGAAATAAAACAATCAGACACGCAAGTAATTCCACTTCTTTAAGGTAGATTTGAAATTACAGTTTGAAGCTTTACAGTATTTACACATTGATAGCATCAGACAATAGTAATTTAGAATATACTGTACAATTAAAGTTCAATACAAGCATGTATGTGAAATGTTTAGTTGCCACTTTCTACAATACTTCCAAGGTCATCTTTACATCTTGCGTAGTTAGAGAGCAAGTACTTAATATAAATTGAAATTTAAGTACTGACACTGTAATTTGTTTAAAATTGTATGTGAATACTAAAATACCAGAAAATACAGGCCATAATGAACGCTGCATAATCATTCATCATATTGCAGCGAACTCAAAAACTTGTCTACATCCATTTCAACAGGAAAAGAGTCGAGGTGATTCTTTCTCTTGTGTTTCTGGAAGATAAAATACTTCATTTTAAAAATAAGATTTTTTTTTGCTATTTCATACTAGGTAATTATGAATTCTGAACAGCTATTGACTTTGATAATTAGTCATCTGATTGGAACTTTAAATGCACCTTGTAAGATGGTCATTGCAGCCTCGGAGAGAACCATATTTCTATGCATAAACAAAATGGATGCTGTATATTGCACTAACTTTGCTCAACCAGCAAAAAATCATAAGGGGGAGGGGAAATAAAGGTTTCACTCTGGTAGACAGCAAAACTGCAAAAGCATTTTTGGTTCATGATCACTATTGAATGTTCAGCTACAAATTGCTTTATCCCTTACTCCTTTATTTATAATACCCTATCTTTACTCATGAACTTTGTGCTCAGTGTTGTACTTTCTTCCTCACCCCCAACCTGGGGAATAACTTTATGGTAGTTTGTAGACAAGGGCAAACTTCAAGCAGCAAAATAGAGGACCCGATTCTACCACTGTTTCAGCTGTTGCTACAACCTTCATTGTCTGTTTCCTCTAGGTATGACCTATTCCACCGCTTTTTGGGCCAGCCTTTTCATCTACAACTTCTAACCTGCAGAACTTGATAATTTAATGCTTGCCAGCCCTAAATGGAATCTCTCTATTCTGAGGCTGTGCCTTCTGGTCTTCAACTAACCCACTATAGGAAACATCCACTCTACTATTTAGGACTTTCAACATTTGTTAAGATTTCAATGAGATTCCCCCTCAATCATCTAAACTCCAGTGAATATAGGCCCAGAGCCACCAAATGCTCATATGTCAACCTTTTCATTCTCAGGAACCTCCTCTGGATCTTCTCCAATGCCAGCACAACTATTCTTAGACAAGGGGACAAAACTGCTCACAATACTTCCAAGTGCAGTCTGACCAATGCCTTCTAAAGACTCAGCATTACAAGTTAACATTTAGGGAATCCTGCACAAGGACTCGCAAATCCCTTTGCACCCGATTTCTGAATTTGTTCCTCATTTAAAAAAAAGATGAGTCTATGCCTTTATTCTTTCTATCAAAGTGCATGACCACACAATCCTCTACACTGTTTTCCATCTATCACTTCTTTACCCATTCTGCTAATCTGTGTAGGTTCTTCTGCAATGATAACTTGCCCTTCCATATATCTTCATGTGGTTCAGAAACCTAGCCACAAATCCAAATCATTGACAAATAAAGGTGAAAAGCAGCAGTCCCTGCACCCACACCTGTGGATTATCACTAGTCACTGGCAACTAATCAGAAAAGGTCAACCTTTATTCCCACTCCTTGCCTCCTGATTATCAATCTTCTATCCATGCTAATATCTTTCCTGTGGTACCATGGGTTCTTACCTTGTTTAGCGGCCTCATATGCACACCTTATCAAAAGCCCTCTGAAAATCCAAGCAAATAACATCCACTGACTCTTGTCTATCCTGCCTATTATTTCCTCAAAAAAATTCCAACAGATTTATCATGCAAAATTTCCCCTTTATGGAAACCATGACAACCTATTTTATCATATGCCTCCAACTACCCTGAAAACTTATCCTTAATAATGGACTCCAACATCTTTTCAAACACTGAAGTCAGGCTAACAGTTCTATTAATTTCCTGCCTTTTGCCTCTCTTAAGGAGTGGAGTGACATTTGCAATTTTCCAGTCCTCCAGAATCTTGTGATTCTTGAAAGATTCAGATTATTGTCATTTAGAAACCACAAATGCAATGGTTAAAAAATGAGACAACGTTCCTCCAGAATGATATCACAAAAGCACATGACAAAACAGACTACACCAGAAAATCCACATAACGTTTGGCAATCCCCAATCCAGAATCCGGAGAGGCTGCTGCGTATTAATATCATGCTACCATCTTAGCGTGTTTCCCAGAAAGGATCTCCAAACCCACCAGACAAAACAAGACCAAAACTAAAGCTACAAGACCTGCACAAAACCACATAGTTACAACAGTGCAAACAATAGAATAATTGATGTAAAAAAAAAGACCACGGGCACAGTTAAAATAGTCCAAAGATCACTACTAATGCTCCAGCTACCTCTTTCAGAACCCTGGGGTGTACACCATCTGGTTCAGGTGACTGATCTATCTTCAGACCTTTCAGTTTCCTTAAGAACTTTCTCTCCAGTTATGGTAACTTTACACTTCCTGACCCCTGACACCTGATACTTCTACCATATTGCTAGTGTCTTTCACAGTGAAGACTAATGCAAAATACATATTAAGTTTGTCCAACATTTCTTTGTCCCCCATTTCTACCCTTCCAGTGTCATTTTCCAGTAGACAAATATCCATTCTCACATCTCTTACTCTTGATATATTTGACAAAACTGTTGGTATTCCTCTTTATATTATTGACTAGCTTACTAAAAAAGTTGTGCTACACCTGAAATCCTCCTCCTATTCTCTCTTTTACCTACAAGCTTTTTAAAAAGATGCTTTAAAACGGATGGCACCAGACATTCTGCCAATAGTCAACATTTCTTTTCTATCAGGCTGCATCCCAAAAACCCTGAAAACTGCAGTTATTAAGCCTCTTTTTTAAAAAAAAAGCAACCAGATGCCTCAGTCATTAATAACTACAGGCCTATATCAAACTTACCATGTTTTAAGTAAAGTCAATAAACTCAATAGCTTTTTGGCAATAAGCAACTGAATGCTTTCCAGTGTGGATTTCGACAACACCACAGAACTGAGACTGTTCTGGCCAAGTTTTTAAATAATATCCACTTAAACCATGATGAGAATAAAATTTCAGTTTTGGTTTTACTGGATCTTAGTGCTGCTTTTGACACAGCATATTACTGAACAGACTGGAAAACTGGGTGGGTCTTTTTGGTACAGTCCTGAAGTGGTTTAAATCGTATTTACACGATGGACTATTTTGTATCAATTGATAGTGCATATCTGACCGAACAAAAATGACATGCAGAGTGCCTCAAGTGTCCACACTAGGGCCTCTTCTGTTCAATATATACATGCTCCCTCTTGTTCAAATCAGGATAAGCAACAGTGTCATCAAGTGACTGTGGTCCAATACTAAAAAACTGTATTGAACAAATCACTGATTGGATAAGCAAAAATTTCCTCCAGTTAAACACAGAAAACTGAAATAGTTGTTTTTGGTGTCAAAAAAGAATGATTAAAAGTCAGTGCTCACTGTGAATCCTTGTCATTACAGACCACAAACCAAGCCAGAAACCATGGTGTTGTGATGGACTCCGACTTAAAATTTAACTGCCATATTAAGACAATTACAAAGTCAGGCTACTACCATCTTAAAAATATAGAGTTAAAGCATTCATGTCTCAGTAAGATCTAGAAAAACTTGTCCATGTATTTATTTTTAGTAGGCTTAACTAATGTAATGACATTTTCACAGGTCTCTGTAAAATATCCCTGATAGCTGCAGCTCATTCAGAATGCTGCTGCTAGAGTCCTCACTCCATCAGAGGAGTGACTTTAAAATATTACTACTAGTTTATAAACCACTGAATGGTCTAGGGCCAAAATACATCTCTGGTCTCCTGCTATGAACCTTCCAGAGCTCTCGGGTCGCCTGGGGCGGGTCTGCTTACTGTCCCCAGGGTCAAAACTAAACATGGTGAAGCAGCTTTCAGTTACTATGCTCCACATATCTGGAATAAGCTTCCAGATGATCAGAGGTCTGTGTCAACTTTAAGCTCTTTTAAATAGAGGTTTAAATCCTCTCCTTTCACTGTAGCTTTTAAGTAGAATTTCCTGCACTATAACTTCTATTTACCATAACTATTTTTTGTGATTTTATTCTCATGTAATGTCTGAAATTTTGTTTTATTTTTATATCTTACATAGAAACATAGAAAACCTACAGCACAATACAGGCCCTTCGACCCACAAAGTTGTGCCGAACATGTCCTTACCTTAGAAATTACTAGGCTTACCCATAGCCCTCTTTTTCTAATCTCCATGTACCTATCCAAAAGTCTCTTAAAAGACTCTTATCTTGTTCCTTATAAAGCACTTTGAACTGCCTTATATCTGAAAAGAGCTATCCAAATAAACTTGTTTGCTTACCTTCATATTTCATCTTTTCTCTCTTTAAATATTCCGATGAAAAACAATGGGTATTCTCAGATTAAAGGGAAATCTAAATCAGTTAGAAGCCTGTCTCTGTCTCTGGCAAAACGAATTAGAGGCTCAGACAGGGTGAATAGGAAAGATTTCATTCTTCCAAGGACCAAGTAAAATCTCATCCAAGCTTCCTTTTTGCAAAAGCAAAAACAAGCAGACTTACATCTACAATTCTCTTTCAAATTCAATGTTGCCACATCCTTCTCGTGGTAATGGTGACAACTATCTGATGCAAAGTGAAGGCAGAATCCCTCATCAGATCTGAAAGGGTACCTGAAACCTACAGAGCCTGAGAAAAGCTGGGAAGGGGATAACCTGAACAGCAATATTTCTGGTCAGCATTGTCACAATGGGTGAAATCAGCACCATAAATTTTGACATATGGACTAATTAGCATTTCACTCTTACATCTGTTGCTTCAGTTATAAAGAAAGGCAATGAAAATCTTGCTTACTTTAACAACTATATCTATCTGTCCTGCCATCTTTAGGGGTCATGGTTACATACCAGCTCTTGCACACTTCTTAGTATCTTACCATTTATTATGCACACCTTTATCTTCTTTTTTTGAGATTTAATTCTATTTCTTGCAATAATTTTTATTGATTAGATTGGCTCTACCATCACCAACTTGCTCAAGAACAAAACTTACATGTGATGTTGACCTTTTCTTCCTTCCAGGAGAATTGGAATTCTGAAGGTCCATCTTGCTGGATAAAGACTGTTCTTCCTGTTCTTCTAGCTTCCTTTTCTTTGTCTGGCTAAGTGGTGATCTGATTTGGTGTGTATGATCTTTCAGAGGTGTGGCACCAGTAGTCCTTGCAATCGCCGCCCTTGAGAGAATCATGAGTGTGTGCGCAGCCATACTGACGCTGTTCTCACTTCCTGTTTCACTTGCTGGGCTACACGTTGGTATGTCTGGGGTTGTGGGAGGTGCCATTACTCTAGGCGATGCCCTTTCATCTCCAAGTCCTTTATTTTGTGGAGTCCGTTGAACATCTGAGCAATCATCCAGACCTTCATGTGCAGCACAGCCTGGCGTCCTGGGCACAGTTAAGTCAACAATGCTAGTTTGCTTTGGGATAGGGCTTTGTCTCTGCATGTCTTGCAGCATCTCAGCTGCCTGTTTGGTCAATGTGCTTGTCAGACTAAAACTGTCATTTTTATCTGTATTCCTTCTAATGGCAATTTCTTGGGAGGCCACAAGAGCAGAGTTTACTTTTTTGCATTCTAGGTGAGATTCAGGAATTTTGCTTGCAGAATCCTTGGACACATCTGGTTGAGAATTAGTTCTCTCACTTTGAGTGCCTCTTTTTTGCATCTGTGCATTTGAAACATCTGAAGCTTCTCTACTTCTCTGTCTAACCTGATCCCGGATTGCTTCATTTTCCTTGTTTGCAGTTGCTTTGTGGAATGAATCATAAGGTGCTCCAGAAAGTGAATTTTTCTTTTCTGACCTGTTCTGTATTTCACGTCCTTTATTAACTCCTGCATCTGTTCTTTCGGATTTCTCCTTGTTTTGAAAAACAAATAGCCGGTCCGGTTGACTTTTATCTGAACGATTTTCCTTTTTATCTTGACCAATATTTGATTTCGTAGTTGGTTGGATTGATTCTGTGGAAGATGCACGATCAAAACAAAGCACTCGTCTATGGTGTTGAGCTTTCAGTTTTGAGCTTGATGCACTGGAGATCTCAACTGGTCGTTCTCTTGATTTTCCTACTTGGTCTACAGGAGGAGCATTCAAATCTGCCTTTTCACTCCTAGAAAACAATGAAAATTTTGTATTATATAACTGAAGGTTTATGGAAGACAAAAATTCACAGAAAGCAGAAACCATGCGGATTATTTCACATTATTTTCCACTTGCAATTAGCTCAAATGATGCTGGGAATTCAAAACAAAAATTGGAGCTAGGAATTGATATTTGTGAATTTTGTTTACTTGAATGGCTGAAAATAAAAGGCAAAAAAAATCCCCAAGGAAATGGGCATTAACCACCCGTGATTATTTGGTTTTTGGTTCTGTTTCACCTGCTCACTATTGCTTTCAGCTGGCTAGCACCAGTGTTACTACTGTATTTGAAATCATTCCAGTACTTCTAAATGCTGGAGTGAATTTATGATGTTTTACTTTAATTTTTATTGTCTCTCTAGTAAAAAGTATTAAATATTTAAGAGACCAAATTTGCTCCCACAGCCCCTCACTTACACAGTTTAATTATTGTCTTTGTGAAATATGTACATCTACAGAAACACTTTTGTGGATAGTTGCCTTAAATATTTCAGTAAAACCATGCTTCAAAAACTGGGCCTCTAAACTTACCTCTGCAATTGGTTCGCAAGTTAGCTGATGACATCACTGTTGTGGGCTGTATCAAAGGGGGCAAGGAATCAGCATACAGGAGGGAGAGTGAAACAACAACCTCTCACTCAAAGTAAACAAGACCAAGGAACTGATAGTAGACTTCAGGAGAGGGAAACCAGAGGTCCACAAGCCACTACTCAATTGGAGGATCAGTGGTGAAGAGGGTCAGTAACTTTAAATTTCTGGGTATCACTATCTGAGGACCTGTCCTGGACCCATCATGTAAATGTAATTGCAAAGAAAGCACAATTGCACCTCTACTTCCTCAGGAGTCTGCGGAGATTTGGCATGTCATCACAAACCCTGGCAAACTTCCATACGTGCATGGTGGAAAGTGTGCTGACCAACTGCATTATAGCTTGGTACGGAAACACCAATGCCTTTGAGCAGGTATTCCTACAAAAGGTAGTGGAGTTGGTCTAGTACATAATGAGTAAAACTCTCCAACTATTGAGCACATTTACATGCAAACACTGCGGCTCACCACCCAGGCCATGTTCTTTTCTCTCCGCTGCCATCAGATAGAAGGTACAGGTGCCTCAGAATTCGCACCACCAGGTTCGAGAACAGTTACTACCCCTCAACCATTAGGCTCTTGAACAAAAGGGATAACTATGCTCATTTAATGACTCTTTTATCTTGTTATTTATTATCTGCATTTTCAGAGTTTGTTTACAGTTCCTGTTCTGTAGATTTGCTAAGTATGCCTGCAAAAAAATCGTGGGTGTATGCAGTGACATGTATGTAATCTGTTAATAAGATTTTTTATTTTGAGCTTTACTTTGACACTTGACTTTCTTGCTGGCAGACCTCAATCAGTGAGGAATGGTAACAACATCTCCTCCTTGCTGACTATCAACACAGGTGTACTTCAAAGTGAATACTGAGACCCCTGCTCTGCTCTCTATATACACATACACACACAAAGAGGTTAAACACAGCTCCAGTGTCATTAACAAATTCACCAATGTTGTTGAATGAATCAAGTGGTGATGAGTCACCAGAGTGAGAAAGGACACCAGGTTGAGTGGTGCCACAACAACCTCTCATTTGTTGAGATGAGGAGGGTGAACATGCAGATGAATAGAGTCAGCAGCTTTAAATTCCTGGGCAGTAACATTGGATGACCTGTCCTAGGCCAGCTCAGAGATGTGATCACAAGGAAGGAGCGCCAAAGCCTTTACTTCTGAGCAGGTAAAGGAAGTTCGGCTTGTCACTGTCCTGTCCCCAAGAACAATTCATATTAGTTCTATTGATTTGTAGATCCCAATTTGCATTTTTTCCTCCCATCCATATTTTGAATAACCTGACCCTAGCAATTCTGAACCAGAAAATAATAAATGTTTTTGTGCTCAAAATAAGCATCTCAAACCAGCCAAATTGAATACTTTTAGTTTTGGCATTCAGATTACAGAGTTCAGCAGTCAGGTCCAGAGTAAAACCAGCCTTGATAGGCCTTATTTCCAACAATGATGAGACAGCCTACAGAGCAGAAGTCAACACCCTGACAGAGTGGTGCCAAGAAAACAACCTCTCTCCCTCAATGTCGAAAAAACAAAGGAGTTGGTCATGGATTACAGGAGGAACTGAGACTGCCTAGCCTTTATTGACATCAATGGGACTGCAGTTGAGAGACTGAGTAGTTTCAAGTTCCTTGATATACACACATATCACCAAGGATCTCACCTGGACTGCACATACTGGCTATGTGGTGAAAAAAGCACATCAGCGCCTTTTTCACCGCAGACGTCTGAAGAAGTTTGGCATGAGTCCCCAAATCCTCAGGACTTCCTACTGGGGCACTATTGAGAGCATCCTGACTTAGCTGTGCCACCACCTGGTATGGAAACTGTACTTCCCTCAATCACAGAACATTGCATAGAGTGATGTGGACAGCCCAGCACATCTGTGGATGTGAATATTCAGGATATTTACAGCAGCTGGTGTGTAAAAAGGGCCTGGAGAATTATCAGGAATTCCAGCCACCCCAACCACAAACTGTTTCAGCTGCTTCCACATTATGGCCAAAACCAACAGGCTCCGACAGCTTCTGTCACCAGGCCAGCAGATTTATCAATACACTTTGATTTGATCTGATTGCATATCTGACTATACACACATGTACACATAACAGTTTTGTATACAGTCTTAGTGTTTGGGCAATATCCTCCCACATTTCCCTTCCTTATTGCTTGTATGGGGACGCAGAGCTCTCTCATGTTGTGAGATGAATATAAGAAATAAAATTCTATTCTATTCTTTGCTTGTCAATATTCTCCTTTCAGAGCCTCAAAATCTCCTTCAATGCTATAAACCTTCAAATCATACTTGTCATTTTGTTGCCCGTTTAAATGGTTTTATCTTAAAGCACTATATGCATTTGTAAATGATTAAAGGTGAAATGTGATGGGTTAAAGGGCTTGCATTTATACAGAACAGGAGTTTTGCAGCACATCATCTTGGACAGGGATTTTAAACGCAGATATTGTTAAACAAAACGGCTCAATTGAATTAAATGGAACTAATCAATGTGAAACTTCCAAATTACGAATTCAGTCTTCATCATCACTTTGAGAAAATTGACTTCAGTACTCGAGAAAACTACAAAAATGTAATAACACCAATTCCTAAAAAATACTAAATGTTGAAAACAGAGATCAATTAGCAATGAGGGAAGTCAAGGAATTAACATTCCATTATTAACATATCGATCAATGTGAAAGGAGGAAAACTTTGCACGTTCTTATGGTCTTTAATGTACAGTAAAAGGCAAGAGAAATTCATGCATGGTAATAGGGGAAATGGTGGGACAGAACAGTACTGCAGTGGTTAGCATAACGCTCCACAGTACCAGTGACCTGGGATCGATTCCCACCACTATCTATATGGAGTTTGTACGTTCTCTCCCTGGAACACGTGGTGCTCCACTTTGCTCCCACAATTCAAAGACGTACCAGACATAGATTAATTGGTCATTGTAAATTCTCCCATGATTAAATGAGAGGTAGCTGGGTAGCACAGCTCAAAGGGCTAGAAGGGCCTATTCTGCAGTATATCTCAATAAATAAGCAAATAAGTAATCTGGGCTGAATAAATTAAGATCCAAAATTAAAACAAAATGGTGCAAATTATTGACAGAGAACATATCCCAGCACATCATACAAACCAATCTTCCATCCTTGGATTCACTTTACATCGCATGCTGTCAGAGCAGTGCTGCCAGGATAATCAAGGACACGATCTACCCAGCCAACACACTTTTTGTCCCTCTTCCCTCCTGGAGAAGGTTCAGGAGTTTGAAGATTCGTGCAGCCAGATTTGGGAACAGCTTCTTTCCAACTGTGATAAGACTGCTGAACAGATCCTGACCTGGATCTGGGCCATACCTTCCAAATATCTGGACCTGACTTGCACTACCGTACTCTCCCTTTTCTATTTTCTAATTATGATTTATAATTTAAATTTTTATTATAGTTACTTCGATTTGTACTTCCGGGAGCGCGAAGTGCAGAATGAAATATCGCTGTGATGATTGTACGCTGTAGTATCAATTGTTTGGTGACAAGTAAAGCAAAGCTTCTGTCTTATTCAAGAGCACACACAGAACAATTGCTAACTGGTTTTTCTCTTCACAGAAATAATTAATCAATTCCAAATTTGCATAAATTCTACTTCCACTCATGTCAAAAAGATAAATGTTCATCTCAATGGATAATCAGTTGCTCCCATTCTCCTTAAAACTGACAAACCTATATCAATTCTGCATTGTACTGGAGTGAAGAGGTGGTCACACACAATCACACAAATTTAATAGTTTTGGTGATTCTGACAGAGTTCACAAAATAAATCGTGTATTCAAACTAGTCTAGTACAAGTCAAAACAGAGCAAAAGCTAAACACAGAATTACTGATACTGATAGCATAGAGACTGATTGGAATAAACCTGTTATTACCTCTGGGCTAGGTTTGTATTCTGTGTTATTGATGAATCTATTGAAATTAAAGTGCCAATAACAGATGGTGGTCCTAGAACACAAAATAGAAAATAATTAAATAATTAGTTCCCGGTAACAATTTCAAAATAAAGTAACAAAACAAACCTTTTCTCATTTATAGTCTTCTATAAAGAAATGAAAATGAAGATTAAGGCTGATAACCAAGCTACAAAATTTCACCGCAATACGGCAGAAATGTGGCAAATGCTCAGGGGATATTTGTGTGGAGTTCTGCATAGGTATGTTCCAATGAGACAGGAAAAAGATGATATGGTACAGGAACCATGGTGTACAAAGGCTGTTGTAAATCTAGTCAAAACAAAAAGAAAAGTTTATGAAAGGTTCAAAAAGTTAGGGAATGATAGAGATCTTGAAGATTATAAGGCCAGCAGGAAGGAGCTCCTGAAATTAGGAGAGCCAGAAGGGGCCATGAGAAGGCCTTGGTGGACAGGATTAAGGAAAACCCAAAGGCATTCTACAAGTATGTGAAGAGCAAGAGGATAAGATGTGAGAGAATAGGACCAATAAAGTGTGTATGGAACTGGAGGACATAGCAAAGGTACTTAATGAATACTTTGCTTCAGTATTCACTGCGGAAAAGAATCTTGGTGATTGTAGGGATGAGTTACAGTGGACTGAAAAGTTTGAACATATAGATATTAAGAAAGAGCATGTGCTGGAGCTTTTGGAAAGCATCGTTGGATAGGTTATCAGGACTGGATGAGATATTCTGGAAGAGAAAGACCAGTGCATATGGATTTCAGCAAAGCACTTGACAAGGTACCCCATGCAAGGCTTATTGAGAAAGTAAGAAGGAATGGGATCCAAGGGGACATTGCTTTGTGGATCCAGAACTGGCTTGCCCACAGAAGGCAAAGAGTGGTTGTAGACGGGTCATATTCTGCACGGTGACCAGTGGTGTGCCTCAGGGATCTGTTCTGGGACCCTTACTCTTCGTGATTTTTATAAATGACCTGGATGAGGAAGTGGAGGGATGGGTTAGTAAGTTTGCTGATGACACAAAGGATGGGGGTGTTGTGGATAGTGTGGTGGGCTGTCAGAGGTTACAGCAGGACATTGATAGGATGCAAAACTGGGCTGAGAAGTGGCAGATGGAGTTCAACCCAGGTAAGTGTGAGGTGGCTCATTTTGGTAGGTCAAGTATAATAGCAGAATATAGTATTAATGGCAAGACTCTTGACAGCGTGGAGGATCAGAGGGATCTTGGGGTCCGAGTCCATATGTCAAAGCTGCTACACAGGTTGAGTCTGTGGTTAAGAAGGCAAACAGTGCATTGGCCTTCATCAATCATGGGATTGAGTTTAGGAGCCAAGAGATAATGTTGCAGCCATATAGGACCCTGGTCAGACCCAACTTGGAGTACTG
The DNA here is from genome assembly GCF_030144855.1 of Hypanus sabinus. Taxonomy (NCBI): domain Eukaryota; kingdom Metazoa; phylum Chordata; class Chondrichthyes; order Myliobatiformes; family Dasyatidae; genus Hypanus; species Hypanus sabinus. The sequence goes on along the minus strand of NC_082708.1, from coordinate 49,586,078 downwards.
TGCTCAGTTCTGGTCACCTCACTACAGGAAGGATGTGGAAACCATAGAAAGGGTGCAGAGGAAATTTACAAGGATGTTGCCTGGATTGGGGAGCATGGCTTATAAAAATAGGTTGAGTGAACTCTGTCTTTTCTCCTTGGAGCAACGGAGGATGAGAGGAGACCTGATAAAGGTGTATATGATGATGAGAGGCATTGATTGTGTGGATAGTCAGAGGCTTTTTTTCCCCAGGGCTGAAATGACTAACGAGAGAGGGCACAGTTTTAAAGTGCTTGGAAGCAGGTACAGAGGAGATGTCAGGGGTAAGTTGTTGTGTGTTTGTCATTTTATTTATTTATTTTTAAACACAGAGAGTGGTGAGTGCATGGAATGGACTGGCGGCAATGGTGGTGGAGGCAGATATGATAGGGTACTCCTAAAGAGACTCCTGGATAGGTACATGGACCTTAGAAAAATAGAGGGCTATGGGTAACTCTAGGTAATCTCTAAACGACATGTTCAGCACAGCTTTGTGGGCCGAAGGGTTGGTATTGTGCTGTAGGCTTTCTATATTGCAACAGTGGTGACATTACAAATCATAAAACATGCCTACATCCTGAAATACCTGTTTTTGTTAGAGCATTTAATTCCATCTGATTACTGCTTCAACAGGGTAACAAAGCACATTGTTGATTTTTTTTTCCCTCTCCAGAAATTTCTTTCCATAATTACTAACCTGCACTTAAGGTGCTTGGCTGAACAGTTAACTGTGGTGGTTTTCTCGAAATGGGCAGTTTACTGAATCCGTTACATTTTTTGCCCTGTGAAGATGATACTGGCATACGGAGAACCTGCTGATGCAAACAGAAAATTCAGTAATCATAAAATACTGCATGCAGAGATATGTTATTCATTGCAAACAGAATACATATGAACTTGCCTGTTGGGGTGACAAAGTGAACGAGGTTCCATTATTTGGACCCATTATTGAAACTGGAATCATTCCCATTACACCTTGCAGCATCGGCTGAACTGGGGATGTGATAATGAAAGTGGAACCTAAATAAAAATCACATCTCAATTGTCAGTAGCAGGCCAAACTGGAAGACTTCATATGTTTAAGCTATTATGTTTAGAAGCAATTACCAGCTCAGCGATGGAAAAGGTAACAAATGGAACATCACTTAGTAGAACTTGTTCATGAATGCAGCTATTGCTGTTTACATGAATGTCCTCATAAGAAATAGCAAAAGAAAATAAAAATCAACCTTAGCATTATTCTTCACTAACCAAGATATCCTTGAGCAAATACAGGGATCAACAAATAACAACAGACAAGAAAAGTGCACCACAACTTCTTTCTGTAATATATTAGCACAGTCTGTGTTCTTTGGCAAGTTGCATGCTCAAACATCAATATAGGTATTACTGAGAGCATAAGCAATGATAGAAGGAGCTGCAAAGGTAGGGTGGGAAAGTTCCAGTTGGCCTTTGCTCTCTAGCTTGCCCATTTATACCAATCTTTTATCATCGCATGAATTGTTTGTATCTTTGACATAGGCTTGCAATAGCTTAATGGTCATTACATAATGAAGTTGGAAAGTGCTATACAATAATCCAAAAAAGTTGGCCACATCACTGGCGATCTGTAAGTTCCATTAATTATCCTCTAACAGATTTACAACTCTAGTTTTGACTGAAGTATCAATACGTACAAAATACCTTGTGGAAAACTTGAAGATGCAGGTTGCCCCATGGTAAAAACTGTGCTTGGCCTTGGAGGTGTAGATAAAACCTGAGGAGCTGATGTTGATATGGTTGCAGAAGTAGAGCTGCTTGGTAGCATCAAGACATTTGCAGAACCCCGACGGTGATCCAAAATGAATGTGTTAGCATTCTTAGATTCATCTCCTTTTATCAGAGGCTGTCCTGTAGAATCTTGCACACAAGCTGCTATCAGAACATTGCTAGACTGCCCAAATGTGGTAGTAGTAGGCACTAACTGTATCAGCCCAGTGTCTTTTTTTAGACTAAGCGGATTTTGAGTGCACAGACTACTGTTGGACTGAGGTGGTATATTAACTGTAACATTACTAGATGTAATGCTTTGTGTGGGCGTAGTTTCCGTATCAGCTGACACAACATTCTGCACGCTGCTTTCAGGTTCCTCTGGCATTTCCAAGCTACTTACAGCACTTTCAGATTCTTCATTTCTCACACACAAATTTTGTGTAGAGACGGTCTCTGTAACAGCAACACAATTGTTACTTGAAGGTTGGTTTAACTCTTTGCCTTTTAAGGGTGTACCACCTGGAGAAGATAATACAATTGTTGGTACATTTTCATTTATAATACTGGACACAGCATTACTTAATTCGCTATCGGATGAGGATTGCTTGGGATCATCACTAATAATTATCTTGAGTGTCACTATATTTGTGGGATCTACCTCCATGGTGCTGGAAGGTTCAGCATTTGAAACTTTGGAAGTGGAGATAACATCAGAGTTTGCAGAAGTGGCAATGACGGGTGACTTGGCCACCATGTTTGTTGAAACACTTTCAGTTACAAGATTCAAGCACGAGCTAACAAAGCTTGGTTGTAAGGCTGTAGCGTTGCCCTCAGAGTTTGATTTGGAAGATGATACTGAAGACGAAACTGGTTCTGTTCGATCGGGCAATTCTATTTCTGAAGAAATAATGTTTGATTTTTTTTCACCAGATTTAATGTTCACTGAACTAGAACTTACAGCAGAACTATTTGACGTTTCAGGAAAAGGAGAAATAAGAGTTTGAGACTGTGTTCCGGCGGTTAAAGCAGTTCTAGTTATTCCTGATGTGAACACAACATTTTGCTGATTTGGCACCACAGTAACAAAAGAGTTGCCAGAATCAATTGAAGGGTTTCTTCTGTCTAATGAAGGCAGCTCATATGCAAAACTGTTCTGAACTGCAAAATTTGACTGAACGGATGCTTCAGAAGAAGTTGAAGGTGGTACGTTACAAACTGCAGCTGCACTCTCAACTCTTGCCCTAGCAGCACTGAGATCTTTGACTGCTGGCACATCAAGTTTATGTTGACTTGCATCTGCTTTTGATTCATTTTTAACACAAACTGAAGACACGTCATTACCCTCTGAACAAATCTCATTTTGACAGATAATTTTGGATGGCGATTCCGTTTTCTCATTCTGATTATTTAACTCTTCGATAGCCACAGTGCCTTCAGAGAGCTGCTGTTGCACATCAGGAGGCAGTTCTGTTTTCTCATTAACAGTGGGTGGTGCCTGGGTCTCAGTTTCCATATCAGCAACAGCCCCAGTTCCTTGTGACTCTGACACAGTAGTATGGATTACAGCAACAGATGATGGAAGATCTGAGAGGGAAGAAGCTTCTCCAGCCACCCAACAGCTGCATTTGGATGCCTGGGGGCTAGAACTCATACTATCAACTAAAGTCCCAGATTTGTTTGCTTCAGCAGTGCTGAGGTCTGGAAGAATCTGGCTTTCATGTATTTTGGATTTTGGAGATAAATTTGATTCTGGAGATGTTCTGGTTGCATGTTTTGCACCATCATCTTTGCTTCTCTGTGTGTAACTACTTGACTCTTTCTCAGAGACTGCTGAAGCTAAAGGTACCAAGACACCTAGGGAAAGAAAATGGACATCCTTACTACAAAACACATTAAATAATTTCAACAGTCACTTAAAAACATGGAATAATCTATTTAATATAAAAACATGTACAGTTGCAAGAAAAGTTTGTGAACCCTTTGCAATTACCTGGCTTCCTGCATTAATTACTCATAAAATGTAGTCTGATCTTCATCTAAATCACAATAATAGACAAACACAATCTGCCTAAATTAATAACACACAATTGTACTTCTCATCAATACTGAATGTACTATTTAAATAATTATAGTCTAGGTTCAAAACAGTATAGAACATAGAATAGTACAGCACATTACAGACCCTTCGGCCCACAATGTTGTACTGACCCTCAAACCCTGCCTCACATATAACCCCCCCACCTTCAATTCCTCCATATACCTGTCTAGTAGTCTCTTAAACTTCACTAGTGTGTCTGCCTCCACCACTGATTCAGGCAGTGCATTCCACGCACCAACCACCCTTCTACCCCCACATCCAGGTCATTAATAAAACTCACGAAAAGTAGAGGTCCCAGAACAGATCCTTGTGGGACACCACCAGTCACAACCCTCCAATTTGAACGTACTCCCTCCACCACAACCCCTCTGCCTTCTGCAGGCAAGCCAATTCTGAATCCACCTGGCCAAACTTCCCAGGATTGCATGCCTTCTGACTTTCTGAATAAGCCTACCGTGTGGAACCTTGTCAAATGCCTTACAAAAATCCATGTAGATCACATCCACTGCACTACCCTCATCTATATGCTTGGTCACCTCCTCAAATAACTCTATCAGGCTTGTTAGACACAATCTGCCCTTCACAAAGCCATGCTGACTGTCCCTGATCAGACCATGATTCTCTAAATGCCTATAAATCCTATCTCTAAGAATCTTTTCCAACAGCTTTCCCACCACAGACATAAGGCTCACTGGTCTATAATTACCTGGACTATCCCTACTACCTTTTTTGAACAAGGGGACAACATTTGCCTCCCTCCAATCGTCCGGTACCATTCCTGTGGACAACAAGGACATAAAGATCCTAGCCAGAGGCTCAGCAATCTCTTCCCTCGCCTCGTTGAGCAGCCTGGGGAATATTCCATCAGACCCCAGGGACTTAACCGTCCTAATGTATTTTAACAACTCCAACGCCTCCTCTCCCTTAATATCAACCTCACTCATATTGTCCTCACCGTCATCGTTCCCTCTCAGTGGTGAATACCGAAGAGAAGTATTCATTGAGGACCTCACTGACTTCCACAACCTCCAGGAAGATCTTCCCACTTTTATCTCTAATTGGTCCTACCTTCACTCCTGTCAACCTTTTGTTCTTCACATAATTGAAGAATGCCTTGGGGTTTTCCTTTACCCAACTTGCCAAGGCCTTCTCATGTCCCCTTCTTGCTCTTCTCAGCCCTTTAAGCTCTTTTCTTGCTACCCTATATTCCTCAATAGGCCCAACTGATCCTTGCTTCCTAAACCTCATGTATGCTGCCTTCTTCCACCTGACTAGATTTTCCACTTCACTTGTCACCCATGGTTCCTTCACCCTACCATTTTTTATTTTCCTCACTGAGACAAATTTATCCCTAACATCCTGCAAAAGATCCTTAAACATCGACCACATGTCCATAGTACATTTCCTTGCAAAAACATCATCCCAATTCAAGTACTAGCCTTATAGCCTCAATTTGCCCTTCCCCAATTAAAAATTTTCCTGTCCTCTCTGATTCTATCCTTTTACATGATAATGCTAAAGGCCAGGGAGCGGTGATCACTGTCCCCCAGATGCTCACCCATTGACAGATCTATGACCTGACCCGGTTCGTTACCTAATACTAGATCTAGTATGGCATTCCGCCTAGTCAGCCTGTCAACATACTGTGACAGGAATCCATCCTGGACACACTCAACAAACTCTGCCCCATCTAAACCCTTGGAACTAATCAAGTGCCAATCAATATTAGGGTTGTTAAAGTCACCCAGGATAACAACCCTGTTATTTTGAAACCTTTCCAAAAACTGCCTCCCAATCTGCTCCTCGGTATCTCTGCTGCTACCAGGGGGCCTATAGAATATCCCCAGTAGAGTAACTGCTCCATTCCTGTTCCTGACTTCCACCCATACTGACTCAAAAAAAGATCCTGCTACATTACCCACTCTTTCTGCAGCTGTAATAGCATCCCTGACTAGTAATGCCACCCCTCCTCCCTTTTTCCCCCTCTCTATCCCTTTTAAAGTACTGAAATCCAGGAATATTGAGAATCCATTCCTGCCCTGGTGCCAGCCAAGTCTCCGTAATGGCCACAACATCATAATTCCATGTACGTATCCAAGCTCTCACTTCATCACCTTTGTTCCTGATGCTTCTTGCATTGAAGTACACACATTTTAGCCCTTCTATCTTACTACCTTTATACCCTTTATTCTGCTTCTCTTTCATCAGAGCCTCTCTATATGTTACATCTGGCTTTACTCCATGCATTTCTTTCACTGCTCTATCGTTCCAGGTCCCACCCCCTTTGCAAATTAGTTTAAACCCTCCCAAACCATGCTAGCAAACCTACCTGCAAGGATATTGCTCCCCCTCGAGTTCAGGAGCAACCTATCCAAGCTGTACAGGTCCCACCTTCCCCAGAAGAGATCCCAATGGTACAAAAATTTAAAACCCTGCACCCTGTACCAACTCCTCAGCCATGCATTCAACTGCCATCTCCTCCAATTCTTACCATCACTATCACGTAGTGCTGGCAGCAATCCTGAGAAAGCCACCCTTGAGGTCCTGTTCTTCAGCCTAGTTCCCGAAACTCACACTTCAGGACCTCATCACTCTTCCTGCCTACGTCATTGGTACCAACATGTATCACGACTTCTGGCTGCTTTCCTTCTCACAACAGGATGTCATGCACTCGGTCAGATACATCCCGGATCTTGGCACCCGGGAGGCAAAAAACCATGTGGGTATCCTTCTCACGTCCACAAAATCTCCTGTCTGCTCTCCTGACTATAGAGTCTCCAATGACGACAGCTCTCCTCTTCTCTGTCCCATCCTTCTGCACCACAGGGTCAGACTCAGTGCCAGAGGACCTGCCACTGTGGCTCACACCTGGTCAGTCATCCTCACCAACAGCATCCAGGATGGTAAACTTATTATTCAGGGGAATGGTTACAGGGGTGTTCTGCACTACTTGTCTACTCTCCTTAGCTTCCCCCCCTCAGACTGTCACCCCAACAACCTGCTTCCGGCAGCCTAGGTGTGACTATCTCCCTGTAGCTCTCATCTGTGACTGCCTCATTCTCCCTTATGAGTCAAAGGTCATCCAGTTGCTGCTCCTGATTCCTCACACAGTCTTCCAGATCGCCCAGCCGCAAGCACTTCTGGCAGATGTGACTCTGTGGGACAGGGGAGTTCCCCCAAGACTGCCACATCTCACAGGAGAGGCACATCACCGTCTCAGAAGGCATTGCAAAGACTAACTGGGAACAAACTCGTTCTCCGCCTCTTGAGTCAAAGCCTCAAATCTCCACTCCTTCACTGGCCGCTCTGCTTGAGCTACTCCTCTATTTGTTTGAGCTTTTCAAACTGCTTGGTCACCTGACCTCAATTGCCCAATCAGCTGCTTTCTGCTGATATGTGAACCTCTGGGGTAATGCCTTCTACAAGAGCTATTTGGAGTCAGGTGTTCCAATCAATGAGATTAGGTTGGAGGTGTAGGGTGTAGACACACAAAGTCAGGTTACTGACACAGCCTGCACTTCCCAAGAAAAATCTGTTTATGTGCATCATGCCTTGATCAAAACAACTTTCAGAGGACCTTAGAAGAAATGTAGCGATGCATGAAGCTGGAAAAGGCTACCAAAGCACATTTAAAGACAAGAGTGTTCATCAGTCCCAGTAAGAGAAATTGTCTACAAAGGAAATTCAGTACTATTGCTACTCTCTTGGAATCAGTGTCCTGCAAAGATCACACCAAGAGTACAATGTGCAATGCTGAAGGAGGTGATATAGAACCCAAGGGTAACAGCAAAATACCTGCAGAAATCTGGAGAACTTGCTAATGTCTCTGTTCATGTGTCCACTAAAAGAAAAACACTGAACAAGAATGGTGTTCGTGGAAGGACACCACAGAGGAGACCACTGCTCTCCAAAAACAAACATTACTGGACATCTCAAGTTTGCAAAGACCACCTAGATGTTCCTCAGTGCTTCTGGGACAATGTTCTATGAACAGATGAGACATTAGTTGAACTTTCTGGCAGAAATACACATGTTTGGAGAAGAAAGGTCATTGCACACCAGCAGCAAAACCTCACCCCAATTGTAAAGAATGGTGGAAGGTGCATCATGATTCGGAGCTGCTTTGCTGCATCAGGGACTGGCAATCATTGAGGGAAAAATGAATTTAAAGTGTCTTGATAACATTTTACAGGAGACTGTCAAGATAGCAGTCCAACACCTAAAGCTTGATAGAAGTTGGATGATGCAACAAGACAATGATCCAAAAACACAAGAGTAAATCAACAACAGAATGGTTTAAAAAGAAGAAAATTTGTGTTTTGGAAGGCCAAGTCAGAGTCCAGACATTAACCCACTTGAGACGGTATGGCATGACCTGAAGAGAGTTGTTCATGCAAGGTATCCCAGAAATATGGATGAACTGAATCAAGTTTTGTATGAAGGAATGGTATAAAATTCCTCCTCATCATTGTGCAAGTCTGATTCACAGCTACAGGAAATGTTTGGTGGAGGTTATTGCTGCTAAAGGAGGTTCTACCAATTATTAAATACAAGGGTTCACATACCTTTCCACCCTGGACTGTGAATGATTAAACAATACGTTCAATAAAAACATGAAAAGTACACTTGTTTGTATTTGTGTTTGTCTATTATTGTGATTTAGATAAAGATTAGATCACATTTTATGAGTAATTAATGCAGAAAACCAGGTAATTACAAAGGATTCAGAAACTTTTTCTTGCAACTGTGATTACAATTTTTGTTACAGAATTTAAGTAATTTTCTTTGATTTTATATAAACTCACCTAATTCCTCAGTTGGAAAAGTACTCAATGTGCCTGGAAATGATACATTTGCAGCCGTTTCCATCACTTCCACGTTGTTTTGACTGGATGGTTCTTTGTCACAATCTTCAACTTTTTTAGATTTACCTAAATAAAGCACAATACATAAAAATCATATATATCAAAATAAATTAAAAGTAGTCAAAGTATACAGAGGGCCCTCATCCATGGGTTCTGCATGTGTGGGTTCAACCAACCGAGGATCGGGTAAACCCAGAAATTCTCTCTCTAGCACTTGTTGTTTGAGCATGTACAAACTTTTCCCCCCTTGTCATTATTCCCTAAACAATACAGTATAACAACTATTTTCATAGCAGTTACATTGTATTAGGTATTATAAGTAATTTAGAAATGATCTAAAGTATACGGGAGGATGTGTATAGGTTACCGCGGATCGGGATCGAAAAAAACCCTGAAGTTCTCTAAGTTGGAACAAGTACATCCTGTATTATTTAGCGTCAGTCAAACATTTGTCTTAGTATATATTTTACCTTTCTATGCATATAAAACACTTAAGAAACTTATGTATTTCAATAATTAAACCACAGCATTGCTTAGTATTAATTGTAGCTTTCAACGGGCCTTCACATGCTCCATTATTCTCACTATATCCTTTAAAATTGTTCTGATCGTTGACCGACTGTAGCCTAACGCTTTTCCAATGACCAATAGTGCTTCACCGATCGCTTTATTACTTCCACTTTATTTTCAATCGTGATCGTTTTCTGGAACAGAAACACTGTGGGCGCCAGGTCCCGAGCTCCGCCGTGTCCTAAAGTCCACTGCACTGAAGCAGGTTAAATAAGGTTCTGGGCTCCACCGGGTCCTAAAGTCCACTGACTTGAGTGTCCATATTTTTTGGTATCCACGGGAGGTCCCGGAGCCAATCCCCCGCAGATAAGGAGGGCCAAATGTATACTAAATCTTGACTAATTTCACAGCAAAGAGGCACAATTTTTCTATCAGTTAGCCTCATACGGAAAATAAAACACACCAGCTGTTACAATTCAGAGGCTATTCAGCCTTCTACATCTCCGTGAGTGCTTTCAATGAATTATTCTATCAGTCCCCCTTCCACGCTTTTTTCCTTTAAGCTATTTAAATCTAAAAATTTAATTATCTATCCAATCCTTTTTACAAGTTACTTTTGAATCTGTTTACATCATCTTTTAGGCATCACATTCCAGATCTTTTTCTTACTTATTTCCCAATTCATTTCCATCATGTGCTTTTGAATGAACTCAGTATGCAAATAAAATGAGCCCAACATTCATCTCATACCCACTTTTGGTTTCATTTTAATACTTAAAAAGGCAAAGTTTTATCCTGTAAACGTAATGATGCTGTTATTTATGTATCCCAATGCACATCTATTGAACAATGTTGTGCCACTTCCAACATTCCCCGGTACCAGTTCCAAACTGTTTCTTTCCTCATAGGCCTGGAAACAGAGATCGTAAAAGTTCTTGTGCACATTTCAGGAATTCTCTACATTTTTCCTGTTAAGTTTTCATTTCTCTACATTACATTACCTTTTATTAAAGTGTCAGAAAAGTGCAACCCTTTCAATTTCATTTTTGAGCAGCAGCAACATATGCCAGTATACTGGCTTCTACGCTTAGAAAGCTGAACTGAAATCTGGCATATTAACTTTTATAGTAAAATGTTGCACAATTGCCAGATTGAACCAAAAACTTTGATAAATAGAAAGTGTTTACCTATGTTGCAGAAATGTCAATTCTGTACTTTGCATTTATAACCATCCTTTAAAAGATTCTCCTATTGATCATAACCTAACAGTAATGAAAAACTATTTCTTTTCACAAAGAAAACCACTTTTAGGAGCACAAGTTCATGGACTGTACATTTTTAAGTGAGTCTAGTACATACCATAATCAAAAAGATCAAATAAGGCCTGAAATGCTGGATCAGATTCAGTCTGCTCCAAGATATCCTGGATAGCTTCATCAGACATGTGGACTTCATTCTATAAAACAAATAACATTTACTTCAGCTTCTCCTTTGTTTGAAAAAAAATGTTCACATATGACACATTTAGTCATAAGACAACTGTGTACATTATGAACATTCTTAGTGTCTTTTGGAAGAAATTGCGGTTTAAAAAAAATTAGGAACATTTCTCTTTCCTGTTTTTCAATCTTCTCTTTTCCCATTCTATTTTGACAATATTGCTTACTTACATCCAAGTGTTTCCTAGTGCCAAAAATCATCACACAGCTTGCTGAGTGCAAAGTTTCATGCTGGCTGGTTGCTCTATCATTCTGAAGAATCTTTTTACCAAAAATGACATTGCAGGTATTCTTCAACTGAAATTTTAATTCAACATTTTTGCAGAGGTAAACTAAAGGAAATATCACATTGCAGTGGAATTTAAATTTCCAAAGTAAAATCTAATTTCCAATCAAAATGAAATTTTCACTGTATTTATAAATGCATCAATAAGAGTTTCTACTATTTCTCGAAATAGATCATGCCCATTATATTTATTGAAAGATCTTGTTAACCGTGCCCCATGATGGTTGTACTCCATTCTTAGTCTATTTAGGTTTGCAGAGACATAGTTAAACACTTAATGAAATAAAAATGCATTCATTATCATTAAAACAAAAAGGAATAATTGGTTCATTTCATTGATTAACTGTTAAGATGCACAAGATAATGAGCAGTAAACAACTCAAAAATAAACATTACCCCTAGGCCTAGGATTTCATCAATGGACTGATCTGGTAGAGTACTACTACTGTCAGGTGGCTTTGTTGGATGTCCACTACTAGTCTCACTGTAAAGACGGAAAAAAAGTTGTACTTAAAACAAATTTAGAAGATTATACATGATATGCATTTGACTCTTTGCTAGTGCTTACTTTATCAGATCAGGTACAACTGAGAATTGAGCATTATGCAGATTTAGCTGACGTTCCTACGATACAAGGATGTCAACTACACTTCTGCAACCACAGCATGTTTTGTATATTGCATTGCATCATATTGGTGATACAGTGCAAAATGCTTATAAAATTAATGTTAAACTATCAATCCAGACTCAACATTATACATATCACTTGTCCTAATGGCCACTGAGAAGAAAAATCTCAGCATTGGTGAAGCTTCAGGTGAGGATAAGCCCTCACTTTGGGGGGTAATAAAAAACACTTTGCACTAGGTTTCTAAATTCAGGCTATTCAGATAATGCTCCATAGTGGCAGCCCAAACAGTTTGCACATGGCACACCTTATATAGTATACTGACTCCACTATCACCCAGCCAATAACAAATCCTATCCTTATTCAGTATCTGGCCCAAAATGCTTAAGATTATGAGAAAAGCTACCAGCATTCCATGTGAACCTGTGTCAAAGATTTATTGGAAATCACAATTCAGTGTGTTTTGGGACTTTCCACAGTTCACCTGGGTAGCCACTTTCACCGGAACTCTTAAGCCAGATTTTAACCAAAACTGTATTAATAAACAATTTATCCACAATACTCAACTCCATTATTCTTAGAGAGCAGAATTATTTGCAAACTTTAGAGCATGAAAAACTACTTGAAAATTAAGTTTGCTTCTAATCTCAGCCTCCAGAGATCATTTTACTGATTTTCTCACAAATATTCTGGTCTTAAGAGTTACAGAGCACAGAAACATGCCCTTCAGCCAAACTGTTATTATGCCTAGTCCCAACAGCCTGCACCTCAACCATAGCTTGCCATTCCCCTCCCATTCATGTAATTATCCAAAGTACTTTGAACAGTCGTGTCTTTCAACAGTGCAGGATACAATAACAGCTATTTTAGCCATCCTCAGTTTTAACTTAATGTACACATCACTGATGTGTTCAAAGCATTGTGAGATGTATTCTTCAAAAAAAAAGTTGGTTTCACATCACAGAAGAACCCGTTGCTTATATGTAACCACACCAATATCTAAAAAATAAACAAAAATCACTCAATTTTCATTGCCTTGCACTCACAATTTTGACTGTTTTCAACTTTTCTGCTTTTCATTGAAATAAAAATTTATCAGAGTATAAAAACAAGTTAACACAAATTATTTGAATTAGCGAGTAATCTGCTGCTTCAACAATATGCTCTGTGATTTTTTAATTGCTCTTTCACAGAGACTGCTGAAGATAAAAGTTTGAGTTGATGCAAAAAAAGTCATATCAGCTATACAAGATATCAGTTAGGAGGTACATAAAGTTAAACATTTATCATTACATCAATGAGGATCAGAAAATAAAACAGATTTGTGATGGTTAAAATCATGAGTATTCTGATTAGGTATATCAGTCGGAACTATTAGTATTTCCTAAACCAGGAAATTTACTGAAATTAAAATCAAAAAAAAAGCTGTAAACAGTGCCAAAATTCTGAGTGCAGGGCATTGAAAATTGTGTTATTTCTGTTTCTTTTCAGATGTAAGCAGCAGCAAAATCACAGATTATACAGTCTTGGTTATAAATCATTAAGCATTGTTATGATATGCATCATCCTATCTGAAACAGAGGATTCAGAAACCATAATAACATGAAAAAAATAGGTGTACTTTTTTTTTGGAAAAATGGCTGGCTTATTTTGATTTTTCAGAAGTGAAAATAAAAGGAAAGCTGAAGATGCTGAAAACTACAGTTCTGGTCACTACACTACAGGAAGGATGTGATTTAAGTGCAGAAAGATTCACAAGAACATTGCCTGGAGGGCATGAGTTATAAGGAGAAATGGATAGGCAGGGGCTGTTCTCCTTGATGCAAAGGAGGTCAAAGGATGACTTGACTAAGGACTATAAAAATAATGACAGAGGAGATGGGATAAGCACCGTTTCTTCACCAGGATTGGAGAGTCTAAAACCAGAGGTCTTAGTTTTAAAGTGAGAGGGCAAAGACGAAGGGGATCGGGGGTGTGAGGTATATGGAATGAGCTGTCACAGGTGATGGGTGCAGGTATAATTACAATGTTAAAAAAATTATTGGGACAGATACCATACACGGATAGGAAAGGTTTAAAGGGATATGGGCCAAATGCAACCAAACAGGATTAGCACATTTAAGAGATCCTGCTCAGTATGGACAGGATGGACTGAAGGGCTTGTTTTCATGCTGTATAACTCTGAATTAAACAAAAACAGAAAATGGTGCAAATACCCAGCAGGTTAAACTGTACCTTTGGCATGAGAAATAGTTTTTTTCCAGTCAATGGCCCTTACTTCAGAATTGGCAACAGTTCTTTTGAAGGGTCCTTGACCTAAAATGTTACCTGTTTCTCTTCCTACATATGCAACCTGGTCTGCTGAGTATTTCCAACATTTTCTGTTTCAGAAGCACATTTCTGGATCCCTGTAGTGGAACAGTTGGTGTGTCTGAAAGAGGATGGCAACTCAGATGACATTAAGGGCTGCTGATACATTTAAGTAACCAAATTTAAGTTACATAAATGTCCCCGCAACTCACACTTCTGGACGATTCAACCAGGTCCCTAGATTACAAACTTGCTAACGTACCTGCAATATAACCATATTCTGATAAGCATTTGATTCTGTATACTGGGAAAAACTCTTTTCCTAGACTTTGCCAGATAAGGTAGACTGAAATCATCATTTATACTGTAAAACCCATGGAAAAATTCATTACCTCTCTAACTTCTAACATTCAGTTTACTCTTCAGTCAAGTTTAGTGTCATTTAACTATATACATGTATATAACATACAAAAACATATAATGTATATAGAAACAAAAACACTTTTTGGAACCAGGGTGTAAAGTGCAATAGTACACGTAACACTTGATAGCACTGTGGTAACTTGTAAATTTATTAGAAAACAAAATGTAATTTGCACATTAAAGCAATGATTCAGAATAAGGTTATAGACTATCTTACAGTAAATTTACAGCAGAAATTTATTGATAATTGGGCAATCTCATCTGAAAAGTTAGAGACAATATTGGAAGTACTCAAGACAAAAGTATATGTCAAGAAAGAGATCATAAATCCCAACTGTTACAACATGATACACTTGCATTACCTGAACATAACTTTGTTGATATTTTCCGCAAGTTTTTCCAGGAGAGATCGGTCTTTCAAAATCTTCTCTCTGGCATTTTCAATTACTCTTTGCTGCAGACAAAACAGAGACTAAATATCCAATTTTTAAAAAATAACTACGGAAAATGTTAATAAATGTGGCATTTTACTGATCAGCAAGGAGTCATTACAGTGAAACTCAATTCTGTTCTCTTCTGCTATCTATGTGAATAGCTGGCGATAGCCTCTTCTTTCAAATACACACTGTAAAGCTGATTCCATATTATCTATTCCTAGTTTTTTTGAAATGGTAGTGATGGGCCTTCTTCCACTACTCAAATATTACAGGTCAATTAAGAGAACAAGCTTGCAGTCAAGCATATGAGTGGAGCCATGTGCAAGTCGCAACAGGAAAGGAGTTGCAAGACGCTTGGCAACTGATGTAGCATCTATCCAACTGAGCTTTTATTGACAGGCTGATAGCACTGGGGTGATGTCATTTTCTTTCTCTACTGTGACCATATGCAAGAACATAAGCAGTTTAGTTTTCTATTTAGCTTCCATCCTATTTTTGAAAGTCAGAACAAGGATTAAGGCCACCTGATGAGCTAACAGGACACCAAGTACTTGCATCATGTACTTGGCTCGTGAGTCAAAATATTACTCACTAAAATTAGGTACTAATCTTTCACGAGAATCCACTAATGTTAACCATTTCAAAAATGTAACTTCCCAGCTCAATAGTACTACTGACTAGCCTGTAAAGAAAATGTTGCATAAAATGAAGGGCAACGGCAACATTTAATTTTGAAGCCAGCAAATCTGAACCCTAACCTTCTCCAAACTTCACCTGCATAGTCAGTGAGCACGTAAGTTCTTTCTCTGGCTACATCAACATACCTGAAGGGGATTATTGTAGATGAAATATCTGAAATTCTATACCATAGATTCTTTTGGCCAGTGCCAGTCTTCTGGGAGTATTGCCTAGCATGCACTTGCTACAGCAATTCCATTTTGAATAAGCAACCAGTCCACCTTTTCATAGAATTATAGACATCTGTCTTGGCTACACTTACTGGAAAACTTTCAGCAGCAATTTCTACTTGGCATTCTTCTACTTCATTCTCCACACTTCTGGTAGTTGAACTCTGCCCTGTTACAAAGCCACTTCTTTTACGAGGAGAATCGCTAAATTAAAAAAAAAGTCATCACAAAGTTAAAGTTGCAAAATAAAAATTGTGGAAAAGCAATTCAATTGAAATTGGTTTATTACTGCCACATCTATCAAAGTATAGTGAAAAACATGTAAGGCATTCTGTTCCTACAGATTAATTCATTACACAGTGCCCTGAAGTAGTACAAGGTAAACGGAATACAGGATAATATTTAGGCACCATTTACAAGAAGTGACCAAATAATCTTTCATTGGGCTGGTAACTACTAATCCTTGTCGCCTTCAGAGCAGGCGACAAGGCAGCTCTAACAGCAGCAAGAGCCTAACTGTCCCGAGTCATCAGATGGGCAAAGCGTGCACATGCCCAACTAATCCACAGTTACTTCCAGGACAGCGGCAACATGCGGCGCATGTGGAAGGGCATCCAGGTGATTACAAGACAATATCACCTGACTGTGCAGGTGATGCCTCCCTCCCAGATGTGCTGAATAACTTCTACGCCCAGTTTGAGGTGGAAAATGATGTGGCGGCGAGGAAGTCCACCCCTCCTACAAATGACCAGGTGCTGTGTCTCGCCGTGGCTGATGTGAGAAGAACCCTGTGCAGGGTCAACCCACGGAAGGCTGCTGGACTAGACAACATCCCTGGTAGAGTGCTCAGAGGATGTGCAGACCAGCTAGCAGATGTTCTCACTGACATCTTCAACATTTCCCTGAGCAGCGCCACCATTCCAACGTGCTGCAAGGCCGCCACCATCGTCGCCGTGCCGAAGAAGTCTTCAGTGTCCTGCCTAAATGACTACCGTCCATTGCACTCACATCCATCATCATGAAGAGTTTTGAGAGGCTCGTCATGAGGCATATCAAGGTCCTGCTGCCCCCCTCACTGGACCCCCTGCAGTTTGCTCAACAGATGACGCCATTGCCACCACCCTCTACCTGGCCCTAACCCACCTGGACAAAAAAGACATATACGTTCCAATGCTGTTCATAGACTTCAGTTCAGCATTCAACACAACCATCCCTCAGAAACTGATCGGAAAGCTGAGCCTACTGGGCCTGAACACCTCCCTCTGCAACTGGATCCTAGACTTCCTGACTGGGAGACCTCAGTCTGTCCGGATTGGGAGCAGCATCTCCAACACCATCACACTGAGCACGGGGGCTCCCCAGGGTTGCATGCTCAGTCCACTGCTGTTCACTCTGCTGACCCACGACTGTGCTGCAACACACAGCTCGAACTATATCATCAAGTTCGCCGATGACACCACCGTGGTGGGTCTCATCAGCAAGAACGACAAGTCAGCTTACAGAGAGAAGGTGCAGCGGCTAACGGACTGGTGCAGAGCCAACAACCGGTCTCTTAATGTGAACAAAACAAAAGAGATGGTTGTTGACTTCAGGAGGGCACGGAGCAACCACTCCCTGCTGAACATCGACGGCTCCCCAGTAGAGATCGTAAAGAGCACCAAATTTCTTGGTGTTCACCTTACGGAGAATCTCACCTGGTCCCTCAACACCAGCTCCATAGCAAAGAAAGCCCAGCAATGTCTCTACTTTTTGCGAAAGCTGAGGAAAGTCCAACTCCCACCCCCCATCCTCATCACATTCTACAGGGGTTGTATTGAGAGCATCCTGAGCAGCTGCATCACTGTCTGGTTCGGAAATTGCACCATCTCAGATCGCAAGACCCTGCAGTGGATAGTGAGGTCAGCTGAGAAGATCATCGGGGTCTCTCTTCCGGCCATCACGGACATTTACACTACACTCTGCATCTGCAAAGGAAACAGTATTATGAAGGACCCCATGTACCCCTCATACAATCTCTTCTCCCTCCTGCCATCTGGGAAAAGGCTCTGAAGCATTTGGGCTCTCACGACCAGACTGTGTAACAGTTTCTTCCCCCAAGCTGTCAGACTCCTCAATATCCGAAGCCTGGAATGACACCTTGCCCTACTGTCCTGTTTATTATTTATTGTAAATGCCTGTACTTTATGTCTAGTGTAGCTTTCTATGTGTTGTTTTTTTATTATGTAGTTCAGTCTAGTTTTTTGTACTGTCATGTAACACCATGGTCCTGAAAAACGTTCTCAGTTTTACTATGGACTGTACCAGCAGTTATAGTCGAAATGACAATAAAAGTGACTTGACTTGATTTGACTGATGAAACACATGTAGTGACCTCACGCACAGGAAAAGAAATAATGAAGCTAACTTTTCAAGTCAAAGTCTGAAACAAAAGAAGTTTGTTAAACTGCAGAGTGGGGGGAGGGGTGGAACTCCAATGGGGTAAAAATGAAGATGATCATGATCATGTTAACAAGATCATCTGCTGAGGGAAGGGAGAGCATAGACAAAAGAACATTGAAAAAAAATTACAGAATTCAATCTCAAGCCCAGAAGGCTGCAACTTGCCCAAACTGAACACGAGGTGCTGTTTCTCAAGCTTGTGTTGGGCCTCATTCTAGCATTACAGAAGCCCACTAACTGATAGGTCAGAACATTAAACAGAACCCTCACACCAATACCCTGGCTGCCTCCCAGGCAAAGATTACTCCCCATCCAATAACAATGTTATCATAATCTAAAATCCAAGGATAACTCATCAGAATTTGACTCATGTCCATCACCATTGTTTAAAATCAAACAAGCCTTTCCTGATCTGTGTACTCAACTTTCAATATAATTTCAACTTTGTTAACATAAGAAAAGTGTACAAAAATACAGAGAAAGATCCATTTTTTTTAAAACTTTGATCTCCTATGTGGATAACTGTACAGCCTTTGGCGGACCAGGATGCAACTTAAAAAATAAACTTTTCTGATCTTCAACTATGACCAACAGAAACATATAACTCTGTGTCTGATCTGGAGACATTCTACTATCCTCAATGTATTACTTAGGCTCGAATATCCAATGGCAGAATTACAGTAGCTGCACCAGTCATGAAGGAAGACAGATGCTTGCTTCCACCATATGTCATTGTTCCACATCTGATTATTGACCTGCACATCCTTTCTCTTGCATTTCTTCAGTTTTCTTTGTTATACAACCCACAAAGTTAGAAATTTATTTTGTACGTTTTACTGCTAATCATAAAACTGTTTAGTTTTCCTGTGTAGCTCTAAGTTCAGTTTCAGTGTACTACTGTATTTGTTGACTAGAAAATCTTGCTGCTATGACCTTAACATGACATACATTTAATACAAAAATGGTTGCTTAAAATACACTGATTGCACAGAAAAAAAATCAATAGGAATCAGTACAATTGAAAATGACTTCATAAAACTACAAATGACATGGATACTGTCAGAAACAGAAGAAAATCTGCAGATGCTGGAAATCCAAAGCAACACACAAAATGCTGGAGGAACTCAGCAGGCCACAGAGCATCTATGGGAAACAGTGATGTTTTGGGCCGAGACCCTTCATCAGGAGTGCAAAGGGGAGAAGTCAGAATAAGAAGGTGGGGGAGGGGAGGAAGAAGTACAAGATGAAACTGAGGGTGGGGGGGTGGAAGGGGGTGAAGAGCTAAGAATTTGATCAGTGGAAGAGATACAGGGCTGGAGAAGGGGGAAATCAGATCGGAAAGGACAGAGGGCCAAGGAAGGTGGGGAGGGCAGTACCAGAGGGAGGTGATGGGCAAGTAAGAAGATAAGGTAAGACAGAGCAACAGGAACAGGGAATGAAGTGGGGGGAAAATACTGGAAGTTCATGAATTTGATGCTCATGCTATCAATCTGGAGGCTACCCAGACGGAATATATGGTGTTACTCCTCTAACCTGAGTGTGGCCTTCTCATGACAGTGAAGGAGGCCATAGATTGACATGTCAGAATGGGAAGTAGAACTGAAATGGGTGGCTACCAAGAGATCCTGTTTTTTTCTGGCGGACAGAGTGCAGACGCTTGAAGTAGTCTCCCACTCTATGTCGTGCTTCTCCAATATACAGGAGGCCACACTGAAAGTACTGGATATAGTAATGACCCCAAAAGACTCACAAGTGAAGTGTCGTTTCGCATGGAAGGACTGTTTGGGGCACTGAATGGTAGTGTGTAAGGAGGTATAGGGGCAGGTGTAGCATTTGTTCTGCTTGCAAGGATAAGTACCAGGAGGAAGATCAGTGGGGAGGGACAAATGGGCAAGGGTGTCGTGTAGGGAGCAATCCCTGTGGAAAGCAGAAATGCACTTGGTGGTGGAAGTTATGGAAAATCACGTGCTGGATCTGGAGGCATGTGGGGTGGAGAGAAGCCCCTTTCTCTGAAGAACGAGGATATCTCTGTTGTTCTAGAATGAAAAGCCTCACCCTGAGGGCAGATGCAGCAGGGACAGAGGAACCAAGAAAAGAGAATGGCATGTTACAAGAGACAGGGTGGGAAGAGGTCAGAGATATAGTCAGACCATTCTAATAAGTAGAAAGCAAGCCAAATAGAGGGGGAAAGCTACCCCAAAACCTCTCATTAATACAAAGAATTATATAAGCATGAAATAAAAAAACTGAATTTAACATATTAATCCTGTAACAAAGGTTGTAGTTAAAAAGTTTTTTTAAAATTGTAAATCTTAAATGTAATGAAATAACTTGGGAGTTTTATTCAGTTATCATGAACTAGTGACCATCTTGAGTCAACTGGTTGTTCTAGCTATTAAACACACATATCGCTCTCTATCAGTGGATTAGACTACCATATTTGTGAAAATGAAGTTCACTGATCTTCACACAGCTGTGTTAAGTTTATTAATCCCTGCATCTGTCAAGATTTATCAGACACACAGAAGGGGAAAGCAGAGATTTGTAAACAAACTAAACAGTCAAGAAACTGAATCTCACAATAAAAATCTTGTGCAAAGTAGATTACACTAGAAATGTGCAATTTATCAATTAAAATTTCTATTGATTTTGATCATAGTATTTAAGTTTTGTGCTTCCTATTAACTTACCACTTTCGTTTCCCTGGAGAAACATGTTCAGGTTGTAATCTTCGATCATGAGGTCCAGGAACAACAATGTGAAGAGCTTCACCTAAAAAGAAAAATTAAACAACTTCTTTCAACGATACAAATTTGAATTAGTACAGCAAACTAGAGATTAATTACTTTTGATTTACATTCACAACACATGACTCAATGCTCTTCATTACTTGCAAGATCGAATTTTAAAATTATATACTGTATTTTAAAAAAACAAACTATTTACACAGAATCAGAATGTTTACTATCACTGACTAAAATGCATGAAGTTGTTTTGCAGTAGTAGTACAAGACATAATATTACTATAAATTACAAAATAATTAGAGCAGAAAAAAAAGGAATTACAAGATAGTGTTCGTGGACTGCTCTGAAATCTGATGGCAGAAGGTAAGAAGCTGTTCCTAAATCACTAAGTGTGTGTCTTCAGGGTCCTGTATCTCCTCCCTGATGGCAGTAACGAGAAGAGGGCATATCTGGAAATGCACCAAAATAATTTAACTCAAAGCTAGTCTTTTTAATAAAGCACATGTCTTTAGCTAATTTGTGTAATAAATTGAACCACTAATGGGACTACTCCTCCAAGAGGACCACAACATTGTTGTGGTTTGGAGGCTTCCATGCCTCACTGACCCGGACAGATACGTTGGTTGGAGTCAGGGCTTTATGATTTAGCTCCTGGTATGGTCACTCGTGCCAAACAGGTCAAAGGGCAGAGGCCAGACTAAGTGTAGTCCAGTGGTCCTCCAGGTTTTTTTTTGGGGGGGGGGGGGGGAGTGGTGATGTTCAGCTCAGGCCTAACAACCCTGACTGGTAAGACAAAATTGTTACAGAAACAGCAATGAAGAATCCTTCTACATCTGTGTGTGATGGTATTCCTGAGTATCTACCCGGGACTTACGGAGAGGGACCTCAATGAAGGAAGCCCTGAACACCACCAGAAACAGAGGACCTTTATTGTAGTCCTAAACACCAAGGCATAATGGGCAGCAAGTAACGGGAGGACTAACAACCTTACACTGTTCTATACATATCTAACATTAATACAAATTGGCAGTCATTGTCATTAGGTGTCCTGAAAGCTTTCCTGAAAACAATGTGTGTAATTTTGGGAGTTAAACCCTTTAAGTGCACTTCCAGTAGTAGACAAGTGAACTTTAAAAGTATTTCATAGTTAAGTTTAAGAAGTTCCTTTCACCTTACAGACACCAAATGATATCAACAGTAAAAAGTGACAAGCAGACATTGAGGCTTCAATTAAGGTCAACTGGCATGGACATATTCAACTGTAATGCAATCAAAATCAAATTTAAACTACTATTATCAATCAAAGTGGGAACAAATCCTGACATTCTACATGGAGCGGACAGACACTACTTCATCATAGTTAGACAACAAACAACATGGTTTAGCCTACTTACCCAGCAATCAAGCTTGTTGCTTCCAGTGAACTAAAATTCACATTCCATAAGAACGTACTTACCAGTTGAATTAGCGGCAGGTCGACTTGTATCTTGTGAATGGATTTGGTTTGCACCACCATCTGGTCGAGCTTGTGGAATGAATGGACTGGTTCCAGAACTATGTGCAATTACTACTGGGCTTGCAGATAAAGGTGTGATAATTCTCTGTTCTGTTTGTAAAGGAATCGTCAGGAGGCCAGAGTTAGCCCTGGACACCTGCCTTGAAGAACTGTTCCCTTGGCGTCTTAATTCATTCAAACCATTTTTTGTTCGAGCTGTGGAAAACCAATGCAGAAGTTAGTTTTAAAGAATGGGGATTCAGTTTCCCTTTGGCAAAACACAACTGCTGCAGATTTTATCAACATGGAAAACTCTAAACACTTCAGTTTTTATTTGCATGATGCGTCATTTACTTTTCTTTTCCTGGTACGTCATTTTTTTTTGGCAGCAAATGGCTTAATGCTGGTTTAACCCTTCACCCATAATTTGGCTCCAAAAAGTAAGATCAACCTTAATATTCTCTATTTTAAATAACAAGTATATCAACATTTATTTTGTATAAAATATATTAAAAGATACCTCTCTGGTTTGCAGCAAGTGCAACAGAGCTCTGCTGCAAGCTCCTGTAAGTAAAAGAAATAAATTTTTTAGAGGTAGATTCAAGAATCAAAAGTTTAAAAATAATAATTCCACTTCCAATCAATCAGAATGCTCTCTTCCAACAGACTGGTAAAGTAGTTAAAGTAAAAAGAAGAGATTTTTATTTCAATTATTTAGAGATACAGTACTGAACAGGCACTTCCAGCCTAATGAGCTGCACAACCCAGTAACTCACCTATTAACACCAGCCTAATCACAGGGCAATTTACAACAATCAATTCGTGTTTGGACTGTGGGAGGACACTGGAGTTCCTGGAGGAAATCCATGTGGTCACGGGGAGAATGTACAAACTCACTGACAGTGTCAAAATTGAACTCCCAACTTCCAACATCCCAAGCTGCAATAGTGTTGTGATAGCTCCATGCTACCATGGCTACTAAAGTTTCCCGGAAAAAAAGACAGAAAGTTTAGAAAAGTTTAAGAACTTTAATGTCAGGCAAGATAAGAGACAAATTTGAGGGATGGGTGCTGAATGCAAGACTGTAAATATTATATTTGAATGCACACAGTTTATTAAACAAGATAGACAAGTTTAGAGCACAATTAGAAAATAGCTGGGGTGCCATTATGGGCTCCACTGAATTGTGGCTGAAAAAAGATCACAGATGAGAGTGAAGCATCAACATTCCATCAAAAAGAGAGGCAGGTGGGCAGAGCGGTAGGGTAGCTCTGCTGGTAAATAAAATATCCTTAGCAAGAAGTGACATAGGATTAGACATTGTAGAGTTCACGTGGATGGAGTTAATAAACAACCATGGCTGCCAAGTCAAAGACAATCGCCTCTGTCATACGTTTCAATATCCAATCAAATACTCAATATTCTTTGTCATACAAGTATCCCTAATCTTGCAGTCATTGCTCCACCTTTACCACAATGAGTTGGTGCTGAACTCTTACTTACTATTTTAAAAGATTCCCACTTGTCAGATGTTTTACCTGCAAGCCTCTGCTTTCAATTTACTTTCATGTCCTTTATTGTGCTATTGTAATCAACCGCCCCTCACTTTAGGGCCTTAATTTGAGGACCAACCTTATCACTTTCAAGAACAAAACAGTCGAAAAACATCTGTTTTATAATGAAAATACACTTTCATGTAAAGTGTATTATCCAAGAAGTATACATCATTTAACCCGGATACAAATGCAAGACCAGCAGATTGAACACAAGTGGTCATAAAATGTACTTATAACACCAGTTTAGTTGATCTTAGCGCAGCTCCTAGTAGGAATGAACTGCTTTGTAATATGGTGCTAAATTGATAAACAGTAAGAAAAGTAGAAAACAATTAACTTTGTTACGGTGAGCATTAAGATATAGAGTATGAACTAGGCAGAACTTCATACCATCAATTGATCATATAACAAATAAATGCCAAGGTGAAGTGTCTGAAACAGGAAACAATTCTGTTTCCAAGTTAACAAAGAACCAGGCAGTTTTCTTTAGAAGAAACTGAAATGATGGTGCCAATGAACTAACACAATTTCTTTTCAACTAGATTTTAATCACATTACCTAATTTGAGAAAGAGTATACTCCAATTTTCTCCACAAAGATGGCAACACAGCAGGTGCTTCTGGCATTGAATCTAGAATTAGAAGTGGAAAATTTTTTTTAGAATCTAAACTTTTAGGCAAGGGAAAAAAAGCCTCTTATTAAACCAATTCGATGCTCATAATATGGATTACATTTTGTAGGGATGTCAAAAGAAACAGCACATACTAAATGTTGAAATTAGACATCAAACTAAAGTACACATTCCAATGAAGAAAATAAAATGAAGACAAATCAGCTTGGAATATGAACTCCAGATCCAAGAGATTAGAGCACGGTATGGGAGCAACAGTTCTCAGGTGTTTGCAGAACTTTCATGAGTTTACAAAGATAAAACAGTAAGACCACAAATGAACATGAGACCCAGTGTAGAAATTCTAAACTTGAGTTTTGTTGAATTGGAAGCCAGAATAGGTTAGTTTACAAACGAATGACTGTTGAACATGCTGTAGTGTAGTTTATGGTTAGTATACAAGCAGGAGTGTTGAAATTTTGTTGAAAGATCATAGACTGTGAATAACCACTTAGAGATAAGAAAAGGTACAGATGAAAGAGGAAAAAATATCACATAAATTGTTTCATCCTGTTACGAATGAAGGGAGCAAAGTCGCCCCCCACCCCTTTTTGAGAATCGCAAGATCGCTATTATTTCGGGTCTGAGACCCAGGAAATGAGAGAGATACACAGCATGTCAGTAACGGAAGAGACACAGGATAACAGCAAAAACAGTTGTTATAGACACCGCAGAATACACAAGGTTTGGAATGTCTCCTAACCAAAGCGGAAAGGAACCATTGATTACTGCCATTGTCTCTTGGAGAAGGAATTGTGTATTGAGTACTGTACTATTCATTGAAACTCCTCAGGGGACAACCAGAGTGGTCTGGTTGAGGGATTGCATCATCCCAACCTGATTGACATCTGAGACCCCGTGAGTGAGGATAAAAGAGGGGTCTGGGAAACACCCCTCAGACACACCAGGAGAAACGTACGAGACCGGTGGGGGGCTTGTGTGTGTGTCCATCCTTGCCTGGGTGGCGAGTCCTCCACGGAACGGCCTAGCTAAAGGACGGATACGGATCAAGATCGTACCAAGGAAAGTCGGCAAGTTATTCTTCTATTTCTCTCTCTCTCTCCAACAATTGCAACACAGCGACAAACAAACAATGGCTGCAGCCTGTATGAACTGAAATGAACTTTAGATTTCCATTGGACAATTCATTATCCCCTAGACAACGATAGAGCTTATTTTTTATTGATTATTATTATACCCGCACTTTTAGGTTTAGTATTGACGATGTATATTATCTGTATATTTGCATTGATATTATTTTTTGTGTATTTTTACTAATAAATACTGTTAAAAATAGTATCATCAGACTCCAACAGACGCCTCTATCTTTGCTGGTAAGTAACCCAGTTATGGGGTTTGTAACAATCCACAGAATGTAAAATAACAAATTCTGTTTTCCATGATGTGCACAAAAGCTCACGTCCTTCAATGCTGCCTGGATACGAGTTAGTAATCCACAGGATTACTTTTTTTAAAAAATTATGTCCTGTACAACATCAGGATTCCAGGAATGAAAGGGTTATCATATGACAAATGCTTGATAGCTCTAGGTCTGTACTCACTGGAATTTAGAAAGATGGGGTGGGAGAGGGGGGAATCTCATTGAAACCTTTCAAATGTTGAAAGGCCTAGACCGGGGGTCGGCAACCTGCGGCTCCCGAGCCATTTGTGGCTCTTTCACCTCTGTGCTGCGGCTCCCTGTGGCTTTGGGAAATAATTGGTCAGTATTTAATTAAAATGTATTTTATGTTAGTTTTTGAAATGTAATTCTAAATTTGAAGATTATGGTGATCTTGTACAATCTAAGTGTGGCGACACATTTCCTGCCACATCCGAAACGGCTCACAATTAGCCAGCATTCCGGCTAAGGGAGATAGCCTACGGGGGTTTGTGAGTACGCGTCTTTTGCAGCATCTGCGTCCATGGGGGCTGGGTTGAGGGAGGCTTAAAAGCAAGGCTGTTTAGTTCAAATAAAGCTATCTTTGACTGCAGTTTACTGACACCGCTACAACGTGTTTTTATCGCTGGCTGTCCAGACGGAAGGTGCTGAAACGCTTTGTCGCGTGTCTGGAAGAAGTGAAAACTTTCCTGGGCAGCAAAGGGCTCACCTTTCCTGAGCTGGAACAGCCAGAGTGGCTGGAAAAGCTACACTTCATGGTAGACATGACAGCGCACCTGAACACGCTGAACACAGCTCTTCAGGGGTAAGGACGTACAGCCCTGCACATGTTGGAGGATGTTTTGGCATTCGAGCGCAAGTTGACAGTGCTTGCCAGAGATTTACAGAAAGGCACTTTGTCTCACTTCCCCAATTTGAGAGAGTTCAAACAAGGTCACGACATGATAATTTCGGAGAATTTACATTCTGCAATCATCGCAATGCAAACATCGTTTGGGAAACGCTTCTGTGAGTTCAGAGAGGAAAAAAACACATTATCCTTCCCGGTCACTCCCTTAAGCATCGATCCTTCCCTACTGAATACGACTGCATTGGCAGGTGTGAGTCAACCTGATCTTGAGATGGAACTGGCCGACATAGCCGACAAAGACATATGGGTGTCCAAGTTTAGACGCTTGACAGCAGACCTTGAAGATGTTGCCCGTCAGAAGGCCGTTCTTGCTCAGAAACACAAATGATATTGAAAACCTTCCAAAACCGGACAAACTTGTGTTCGAAACATGGAATGCTATGCCCGACATTTATGTAAACATTAAAAAGTATGCGCTTTGAGTCCTGTCGATCTTTGGATCCACATATGTAAGTGAGCAGGTGTTCTCCAACATGAACTTTATTAAAAACAAACATCGCGCACGCCTCACAGATGACAGCTTGCGATCCTGTGTAAAGATGAAGGTGACGTCATACAGCCCTGATGTGCAGACGCTGTGCGCTGAGGTCCAGGAGCAGAAATCCCATTAACCAAGTATGATAAATATTTTAATTGCCTATTATTTTATGTATATTCATATTTTTTCATTGTTCAGTGAAATAGTCCTTTTATTTTTCAGGCTGACAGCTGGCTGATGTTATTTTTGGTTTGCTGCTGGCGGAAAATTTAAGTTCGGCGTTTTTCATAAATACAAGAAGGACTCAAATAGACATTGAGTATTTTACTTAAAAGTAACTTTCAACCCAACGTCTTTTTTTCGGAGTTCAAAATGTTTTTGTTGCATGCAGAAATGTAATTTCGTTTTCTCTGCAGGAGTTCATCAATTTCATAAATGCAACACATTATAGTTTGTTTATACATAGCATAAAGGCAAAAAAAACGTTGTATGCAGTGTTATTTCATTTTAAATGTCAAACGGGTTTTGCGGCTCCCAGTGTTTTCTTTTCTGTGGGAAACGGGTCCAAGTGGCTCTTTCAGTGGTAAAGGTTGCTGACCCCTGGCCTAGACAGAGTAGATGTGTAAAGGATGTTTTCCATGGCTGGACAGTTTATGACAAGAGAGCACAACCTCAGTACAGAAGGGCATCCATTCAAAACAAAGATGCGGTGAAGTTTATTTAGCCAGAGGGTGGTGAATTTGTGGAATTTGTTGCCACATGCAGCTGTGGAGGCCAGATTGTTGGGAGTATTTAAGGCAGAGATTGATAGGTTCTTGATTGGACATGACATCAAGATTTACTGGGAGAAGGTCGAGAAATGGGGTTGAGGAGGAGAGAAGAAAAATCAGCAATGATTGAACGGCAGAGCGGACTCAATGGGCCAGACGGCCTAATTCTGTTCCTACGTCTTATCATTAGTTTTCTGTTGTTCCTACATTTCTACAATTCCTACAAGTTCCTAGATTTCACTTCGTTAAAAAAAAAGTTTCTTTATTCACCTCATTGCTGTATATGCCTGTTAAATTCATAGGCTATTTTATTAATTATTAGAAATGTGAGGAAACAATACCACAAACTAAAAAAATTACTAATGCATGAATGCTTACCTTTTGCCTTCATAACCACATACTCGTTAAGAATAGTTTTCAAGTTCTTTCCAAATAATGACTGGTTAAAAAATAAGGAAATTCAATATTAGTCAGCAATTCAACATTAAAATGTGAACATCAGTTACATTACAACAATAATTTGTAAGTGGGCAGTGGAAGTAGATATGCCTATGAAAAAAAAATGCAAAAGAAAATACCAAAAATTGCTGCTTAAGAACCACAAGTGAGATGAAGATATCACACAATAACTTGTCATGGTCTGCAACGCACTGGTTAAGAAGTCATAGGAAGGAGGACTGGACTAATACCAACTACATAACTTTTCACATGGCCAACTTCTATAGGATGGGTAGAATTACATTTGGAAAATTATGGCCTGATCAAGGACAGTCAAGCATTGCAGGATGTGATGCCTTACAAACTTGATTTGAGATTTTTTTTTGACAAGCTGACAAAGGTGACTGATGAGGATAAGGCAGTGATTATTATCCACGTAGATTTTAATGAATTGTTGGACATAATCCTTCGTGTTAGTCTAATACAAAAATATTAAGATGCATGGGATCCATGGTACTTGATA
This sequence comes from Hypanus sabinus, assembly GCF_030144855.1. NCBI lineage: Eukaryota > Metazoa > Chordata > Chondrichthyes > Myliobatiformes > Dasyatidae > Hypanus > Hypanus sabinus. Next base: position 49,556,921 of record NC_082708.1, on the reverse strand, counting down.
GTTTGCATTCAGATAGTTCGCATGTAAAAGAGAGTGCAGTGGTGGAAGGGTGTTAATTCTGGCTGGATGTCTGTGATCAGTGTTCTGCTGGAGTCTCTGCTGTTTGTGAGATACAAGTAAGCACCTTGGATGAAAATGTAGATCAAGGTAGATCAATATACATAAACTATATAAACCTTGAGATTTGTCTTCTTACAGGCAGCCACAAAACAGAGAAACTCAATAGAACCCATTTCAAAAAAACCGTCAAACACCTAATGTGCAGGAAAAAAACCCAATACATGCCAACAAATAACTTTCAGAACTGAAGTTCACAAAAGTGAGTCTATAGCCACGAAGCCAGTCATCACTGAAACTGATTCAGGAAACTGATTTAGTTGCAGGTCACAGCCTCAGTTCAGCGCAGAGATGAGTAAACCTTGCAGAGCAGCCCATCCCTTTCCTCCAGACCTGACACCTTGACCTTTTTGAACTGGCACAATTAAATTAACCAAACCTCAGTCATTCCTTGCTCTCAAACCTTTCATATGTTCTTGAACCTGAGACCTGCCACCTCAAATTGGTCTGTACCCGACCTCCCCAATTTGGCTTTGTGTTTAGCCAAACAACAGGTCATTCCTTGCTTTCTGGCCCAGGCCCTGCCACCTCGACTCTGTCTCGCCTTGGACCTGTTGCTTCATGTTGCCTCCAAGTCTGCTTCAGCAATGGCCAAACACTGGCTCATTCCCCACTTTCAGGCCCTAGCCCTGCTGCCTCCATTCAGCCTGTACCCACGACGATGTAACCATCCTGCACCTTCAAGGCTTCCTTTCATACTGAAAACTGGCCAGGTTGTACAGGCAGTTCAAACCTCAACTCCAAAAGGGAGGTTAATAAAGTGGTTAAGTTTTGTTTGCTACCTGCAAGTCACATCACAATCAGTGCCATCTTAAACCTGAAGATGGGTAGGTTAGCAAGTTTTCAGATGACACAAAAATTGGTAGAGATGTGGAGGGGCTATCAAAGGATGCAGAAGAATATACGTCAGTTACAAATATGGGCAGAAAAATAACTGATGGAGTTTAATCTGAGTAAGTGTGGAGTGTTGTACCTTGGTCAAATGTAAGTATACTGTTAATAGCAGGACCCTTAATAGCGTCAATGTTGAAGGATCTTGGGGTCTAAGTACATAGCTTCCTGAAAATTACCCCAATAGATGAGGCAGTAAAGAAGATAGTTGGCATGCTTGCCTTTATTGGTCAGGGCACCAAGTACTCACGTCAGCAAGTCATGATGCAGCTATATCCTTGATTAGGCCACAGTATCATATGTAATTCACCAGACTACACAGAAGCTTTGCAGAGGGTGCAGGTTTACTAGGATTCTGCTCAGATTAGAGGGTATTGATACTGACTTACTATTGTTACATGTACTGAGGTACAATGAAAAGCTTTCATTTATACCCCATCCAGGTAGATCAAGCCATATATAATTATGTCAAGTTAGTATAAAGAAAACAGAATAAAGCCTATAAGAATAAAACCAAGAAGATGCAGCACAGGTAACCAATATAAAGTGGAAGGGCTATGACAAGGTACATTGGGAGATAAGAATTCATTGTTAGCATACAAGTTCTGTTCAGGATAAAAACTGTCCGAGTAAGGTGGTACATGCTTTCCAGCTTTTGTATCTTCTGCTCAAAGGGAGGGAGAAAAGAGAATGACCGACATAATAGACTACTAATGAGAGGAAGAGCAGAGGAGTTACTCCAAATATCCTGGCCAATATTTATTCGTAATCAGATTATCTGGTCATTACGGTATCACTGTTGGTAGAAATGTGCTGGATGCAAATAAGCTAATTTCTCACACTGCATGATGTTCATTAGGATTTTCTGAGACTACAAAGAATGCTACAGAAATGTAGTTTTTTTTAAAAATGGATCATTAGCTCATTTCTAGGGTTCAAGTGTATTTGAAGATCCCAAGCTACTGATTAAAACACTGAGCATTCTCCTGCTCTTCTGGCCAACTCTGCTCCTTCAAACACTCGTCAAATGTAAACAGACGGGCTTTTCATCCTACTTCTGTGAATTAGTAATTGGTCTGTTATTTACATGGGACATTACAGCACACCCCCCTTCAGCCCACAACGTTGTGCCAACCTTAAGATTAAATGTATCTGACTCCACTACCACCCTTGGCAGTGCATTTCACACACCTACCACTCTAAAAAATCTTATCTCTGACATTCCCTGATACTTTCCTCCAATCATCTTATAATTATGCCACCTTGTACTAGCCTTTTCTGCCCTGGGTAAAAGCCTCTGGCTAGCCACTATCTACACCCATTATCATCTTGTACACTTCCATCAAGTCACCTCTCATTCTCCTTTGCTCCAAACAGAAAAACCTTGGCATGTACCAAAATTACTGTGACAAAATTTTGTTTTGTATGCATCCATACAGATAATTTGAAAACACAATCATAGTACAAGGAAAAAATAATTAAAGAATGCAGAATAAGGTGTTACTGTTACAGAGAAAGTGCAGATAGACAATAAAGTAGTTCTTTGTTTTATTGTGAACACCTGCAATAAAATGAATCTCAAAGTCATATAGCTACTTTGATGATAAAATTTTGATTTTTAGAGCCAAGAGGTCAATTCAACTTATAACTGCTGGAAAAAAAAACTTTCCCTGACCCTGTGATATGTGTTTTCAAGTTGCTGCATCTTCAGCCTGATGGAAGGGGAGAAAAAAAAGAGAGAATTTTGGGATAATTTTCTCCAACGGTGAAGGCACCAATGAAGCAATAGCTCCTTATTTGAGGTTCTCTGAATCCTTACAAAATAACCTGTTACAGTTGAAATGATACTACATCTACATACACTGGAAAATAAATTGTATTATATCTGAAAGTATCACACAAGTATATTTATGGAATCTTGAAGTATACAACATATTATGCAATATTGTAGCTAATTCAAAATAGTTATGCAAATTCTTAGCACTAATGAATGACCTTCAAAGCTAGGTTGGTGCTATTAGTATCCAAGGTTACTAGTACTAAATTAAATCAATCAACCTATCCACCCATGATGATATCCAATTATATGAATTCTGATTTGGTTTTATAAATGAATTTAAATTTTGCATGTAATACAGAACTGGGAGAGTAAATGAAATGTACTAAATTATAAAATTAGTTGTACAAAATGTGTGTCAATAAAAAGAAAAATATGTAACAATTGGTCCAGCACTGAAACAGCTAATAAAGTTGAAAATATCTCTATTCAGAGAAGTGATCAACAAATTCCCAATCAATTAACTATAAAGTCCTAATAGAAAGGTGCACAAACAAGAGAAAATCTGCAGATGCTGGAAATCCGAGCAAGACACATAAAATGCTGGAGGAACTCAGCAGGCCAGGCAGCATCTATGGGAAAAAGTACAATCAACATTTCAGGCCGAAACCTTTCGTCAGGACTTGAAAAAAAAAGCTGAGGAGTAGATTTGAAAGGTGGGAGGAGGGGAAGAGAAATGCCAGGCAATAGATGAAAGTTGGAGGGGGAGGGATAAAGCAAAGAGCTAGAAAGTTGATTGGTAAAAGAGACAGAAGGCAATGGAAGAAAGAAGAAAGGGGGGGGGGGGGAGGAGCACCAGAGGGGAGGAGATAGATAGGCAAGGAGATAATACAGATGAGGGAAAAGGGGATGGGAAATGGTGAAGGTGGGGGTGGGGGGTGGAGGCATTACTGCGAGTTTGAGAAATCAATGTTCATGCCATCAGGTTGGAGGCTACCCAAACAGAATACAAGGTGTTGTTCCTCCAACCTAAGTGTGGCCTTATCCTGACTGTGGAGGAGGCCATGGATTGACGTATCGGAATGGGAATGGGAAGCGCAATTAAAATGGGTGGTCATCAAGAGATCCCTCAAGTTCTGGTGTATGGAGCGCAGATGCTCAACGAAGCTGTCTCCCAATCTGCGTCAGGTCTCACTGATATACTGAGGCCGTACCAGGAGCACCAAACACAGTAACTGATAGACAAGAGGCCACAAAGGTGCACGTTAGCTGAGGACATGATTAAACTGTTTTTGCTCTAATTAGAATATAGAATTCTGCTCTGGTCAACTCAAAGATGCATTAAAATGCTGGAAAAATTCTGAGAAATTATATGTAATCCCCTTATATGTATATATATATATCCCCTTATTATATGTACCCTGCCTTGAGAAAACATGGCCTTTCAGCCTGAAAGGTGAACACTACATAACAAATAAGATGGTACTGAATCGAGAACATTTACTTAAAAGTATGAATGTGAGCTTGTTTCTACAGAACTGGTGAAGCCAGGCATTTGAAAAGCTGCACAGACAACTAATGCTGTTTTCAGTAAAAAGCTTTGCCCTCTGGAAAAGGGGCACACAGATCAGCTTTAAGTGATGAAATGTAGACAACTTGCTTCCACCTACGTAGTGCCTGTAAAAAGTATTCACCCCCTTTGGAAGTTTTCGTGTTTTATTGTTTTATAATATTGAATATTAGTGGATTTAATCTGGCTTCTTATAACACTGATCAACAGCAAGACACTTTCATGTCAAAGTGAAAACAGATCTCCACAAAGTGATCTAAATTAATTGCTAATACAAAATGCAAAATAATTGATTGCAGGGGGACGTCACGTGATGACGTAGGATCGAGACGCTGGAATCCAGCCCTCCCGTAAAAAAGTTAATAAATCAATGTCTAAGTGAAGAAAAGTTAATTAATACTTTTTTAAGGTTACTTATAAACTATTCCGGATTGTTTTAAGCTATGCCTCATAAACAGAGGACGAAGAAAACTGCTACCGCGAAGACCGCTCAAGTTGGAACAGAATCAAGGCCTACTTCTACCGAAGAACCGCGGACTCAGGTACAACACACCACCGGAGAAACAGAAAAGGAGACTGCGGCAGCATCGGCCATTTCTAAAGGGAAAGATCAACGAGAACTGCGCAAGCGTAAAGGAACGAGCATGCGCAAAAGAGAACAACCAGAACTACAAATCCCAGCAACGACTGAAACCGACAGTGAAAGTGAGTCTGAGAGAGAGACGGACTCTCTGGAAAAATCAGATGAAGATGGAGAAGATGAAAGTTCCTCTGAAAGTATAAAAAAAACTTTGAGGCAAATAATGCATGCATTAAAAGTAATTAAAAGTAACCAAAAAGTAATGACACAAAAAATAACAAACATGGAGGCTAAGTTTGATAAAATGACAAAGAAACAGGAAAAAATGGAAAAGAAAATTATAGATTTGGACGTCAGAACGGAAGATATGGAGGGAAGAATGAAGAAGATGGAAGATGATAATGACGCCTGGACATCAGAAAGAAAACAACTCGTGGGAAAAATTGATAAACTTGAAAATTTTAGTAGACGCAACAATATTAAAATTGTTGGACTTAAAGAAGGTACCGAAGGAGAAGACCCAATAAATTTTTTTCAAAAATGGATTCCTGAAAAATTGGAAATGGGAGAAGAACCTTTAATTGAGATTGAAAGGGTGCACAGAGCTTTAAGACCAAGATCTCAAGATGATCAAAATCCGCGATCAATTTTGATAAGATGTTTAAGATATCAGGATAAAGAAAAGATTTTGAGGGCGGCTGCCCAGGGTGCTAAAAGAAGAAAAGGTCCGTTGATGATAGCTGAGAAACCAGTTCTTTTTTATCCTGATATAAGTTATAACCTTTTGAAGAGAAAGAAAGAATTTAACCCAGCTAAAAAGGTTTTGTGGGAAAAAGGTTATAAGTTTTCAATGCGTCACCCAGCAACACTGATAATTTTTTTGGAGGAAGGAAAAAGATTTTTTTCTGACTATCAAGATGCGGAGGTGTTTGCACAAAGACTTCCATCTATTCGTTGATTAAAAGCGGAGATTTCTAAATGTAATGGTTAAAGACGAAGACAGAGAAAGTAAATGGAACTGATGGACATTTAAGGACGATATAAGGGAGAAAAGTAATATTTTAGAAATATTGAGAATGGTTTGTTTTTTTTTATATATATATATTTTTCATGTTGCGGGGGGGCTGGGGAGCTTTGAATCGGTTACTGCGGGATTCACGTGTGTAATCATGGCGATTGCCATGACCCGTACAATAGAGGGGGGTAATGTTGTGTTTCTTTTTTTTCACAACATTAGTAGGGGGGTATTTTGTTTTTTTCTTTATTTTCTATTTTTCTTTTATTCTTTTGCCTGGATGATTGGTGGGGACACACATAGCAACATGGAGACTTCTAAAAAGATTTCCCAGGATATAATGAGAGTTGAAAGATTAGGTATTATTATAGATTGGAGTAACATAAATAAAAATAATGACTAATTTATTGAATTTTTTAAGTTTTAATGTTAATGGGCTTAATGGACCAATAAAAAGAAAAAGAATTTTAACATACATTAAAAAAATGAAAATAGATATAGCTTTCTTACAAGAAACTCATTTAACGGATATAGAACATCAGAAATTAAAAAGAGACTGGGTTGGAAATGTTATTGCAGCTTCATTTAACTCAAAGGCAAGAGGAGTTGCAATTTTGGTTAATAAAAATTTACCAATTAAAATACAAAATGTATTAATTGATTCGGCAGGAAGATATTTAATTATACATTGTCAAATTTTTTCAGAACTATGGACTCTTATGAATATTTATGCACCAAATGAAAATGATGTAAAATTTATACAGGAGGTTTTTTTGAATTTGGCTAATGCACATGATAAAATATTAATAGGTGGAGATTTTAATTTTTGTTTAGATCCAGTTTTAGATAGATCAACAAAGGCTATTACAAAATCAAAAGTAGCAAAATTAACTCTATCATTGATGAAAGATCTAAATTTGATTGATATATGGAGAAGAATCAATCCAAAAGAAAGGGATTATTCATTTTATTCAAATAGACATAAAACATATTCAAGGATAGATTTTTTCCTGTTATCAACAAATATTCAAGATAGAGTGAAAAACATGGAATATAAAGCTAGAATATTGTCTGATCACTCTCCTTTAATAATGACAATGATAATGACAGATAAAGAGGAATCAATTTATAGATGGAGATTTAATTCAATTTTACTAAAACGTCAAGATTTTTGTGATTTTATGAAAAAACAGATTCAATTCTTTTTAGATACAAATTTACATTCAGTTGATGATAAATTTATATTGTGGGAAGCAATGAAAGCATATTTGAGAGGTCAGATAATAAGTTATACTTCTAAAATTAAGAAGGAATATATGATAGAAATAGATCAATTGGAAAAGGAGATTATAAAATTAGAAAAAGAATCTCAAAGAAACATGACAGAAGAAAAACGAAGACAACTTATTAATAAGAAGTTAAAATATAATACACTCCAGACATATCGAACAGAAAAAGCAATTATGAGAACTAAACAGAGATATTATGAATTAGGTGAAAGATCACATAAAGTTCTTGCATGGCAGTTAAAAACAGACCAGATTTCTAAAACAATAAATGCAATTCGAACAAAAGTGAATGAAATTACTTATAAACCTCTAGAAATTAATGAGGCTTTTAAGAATTTTTATTCTGAGTTGTATAAATCAGAATCAAAGAATGACGATGTTAAGATAGAAGAATTTTTATCACAAATAACTCTTCCAAAATTAAATGCAGAAGAATAGAAGGGATTAGGTATGTCTTTTACAGTGAAAGAAGTTGAAGAAGCTTTGGGATCACTTCAAAGTAATAAATCTCCAGGAGAAGATGGTTTTCCACCTGAATTTTATAAAAAGTTTAAAGATTTATTAATTCCTCCTTTTATGGAATTAATAGATCAGGCGGAAAGAACGCATAAACTTCCAGAATCTTTTTCAACAGCTATTTTAATAGTATTGCCAAAAAAAGATAGAGACCTTTTAAAACCAGCATCATATAGACCTATTTCTTTATTAAACACTGATTATAAAATAATAGCAAAAATCTTATCTAATAGATTATCTAAATGCTTACCAAAATTAGTGCATATGGATCAAACAGGATTTATCAAAAATAGACAATCGGCAGATAATGTAACTCGGTTATTTAGTATAATCCATTTAGCACAAAAGAGGGAGGAAATGAGTGTGGCGGTTGCTTTAGATGCAGAGAAAGCATTTGATAGATTGGAATGGGATTTTTTATTTAAGGTATTGGAAAAATATGGACTAGGAACATCATTTATAAAATGGATTAAAACCTTAAATACTAATCCCAAAGCTAAAGTAGTGACAAATGGTCAAATTTCAACATCATTTCAGTTAACAAGATCAACTCGGCAAGGTTGCCCACTATCACCTGCTTTGTTTGTGTTGGCAATAGAACCATTAGCTGAATTAATTAGAATGGACCCAGATATTAAGGGTTTCAGAGTTAATCAGGAAGAATACAAGATTAACTTATTTGCTGATGATGTTCTAATTTATTTAACAGATCCATTACATTCACTACGCAAATTATCTTATAGACTAGAAGAATATGGGAAAATATCGGGTTATAAAATAAATTGGGATAAAAGTGAAATTTTGCCTCTTACTAAAGGAGATTATAATCAATGTCGATTAATAACTCAATTTAGATGGCCAGTAAATGGTATAAAATATTTAGGTATAAGAGTTGATAATGATATAAAAAACTTATACAAATTAAATTACTTACCACTTTTGAAAAAAATTCAGGAAGATCTTGAAAAATGGATGGTACTACCAATAACATTAGTAGGTAGAGTAAATACTATAAAAATGAATATATTCCCTAGAGTACAATATTTATTTCAATCATTACCAATACAATTGCCCCAGAAGTTTTTTCAAGAGTTAAATAAATATTTGAGGAAATTCCTCTGGAAAGGTAAGATGTCCAGAATATCATTGGAAAAATTGACATGGAAATTTGATCTAGGAGGATTACAACTTCCAAATTTTAAGAATTATTATAAAGCAAATCAACTTAGATTTATTGCATCTTTTTTCGAGAAAGATAAACCGGCATGGATTAGAATAGAATTAGATAAAATAGGAGAAAATGTACCAGAAGATTTTATATACAAATGGGAATCTAAATGGATACGGGAAAAGAAAGAATCTCCTATATTAAAACATTTGATTGATTTATGGAATAAGATAAATGTTGATGATGAGATAAAAAAATCTTTATTAGCAAAGAGATCTTTAATTCAAAATAGACTTATTCCTTTTACAATGGACAATCAACTTTTATATAATTGGATTCAAAATGGGATTAGATATATAGGGAATTGTTTTGAAGGAGGTATATTAATGTCATTTGAACAATTAAAGAATAAATATAAAATATCAAACAACACTTTATTTTGTTACTTTCAATTAAGGGCTTATTTAAGAGAAAAATTAGGTCAAACAATGTTATTGCCGAAATCTAATGAAATAGAAATTTTAATTCAAAAAGGAAATATCAAAAAATTTGTATCTTGCATGTATAATTTGATTCAAAGACAGGTAATTAAGCAAGGAGTCCATAAATCAAGACAAAAATGGGAAAGTGATTTGAATATTAAAATTGAAGAAACAAATTGGTCAAGACTATGCCTTGACAGTATGACAAATACAATAAATGTTCGGTTAAGATTAGTGCAGTATAATTTTCTACATCAATTATATATTACACCACAAAAAATAAAAAAATTTAATCCAAATTTATCGGATCAGTGTTTCCGATGTAACCAGGAAACTGGTACTTTTTTACATTCGACATGGTCTTGCTCTAAAATTCAACCTTTTTGGACAAATTTAAGACTTTTACTGGAACAAATTACAGGAACACAATTTCCTCATAATCCAATATTATTTTTACTAGGTGATATTGAAGGGATAAAACCGAAACTCAAACTAAATAAATATCAGAAAGAATTTATAAAAATTGCACTGGCAGTAGCCAAAAAAGCTATTGCAGTTACTTGGAAATCGGATTCACATTTAAGTATAGATTCTTGGAAGAAAGAAATCTATGGTTGTATTCCATTAGAAAAAATTACTTATAATTTAAGAGATAAATATGAAACATTTTTGAAAATTTGGAGCCCTTATTTACAAAAGATAGGATTAAATATATAGATGCTTTTAAGATGAAACAATTGGTTATTAGGGGGAAGAAATAAATATACATATTAAAATTATTACGAACTCCATGGAGCATGTGGAGATCTTCCAACCACCAGGCATTCTTTCTTTCTTTCTTTCTTTCTTTCTTTCTTTTTTTTCTAAGGGGCAGTTAGGGGGGAGGGGTTAAGGGGAGGGGGTATGGGTTATATACATTGTTTTTTTTCATACTTTGTAATCATTTAAAAATGCAATAAAAAATTATTTAAAAAAAAAAAAAAATAATTGATTGCAGAAGTATTCACCCCCCTCGTGTCAATATTTAGTAGATGCACCTTTGGCAGCAATTACAGCCTTGAGACTGTGTGAATAGGTCTCTATCAGCTTTGCACATCTGGACACTGCCATTTTCCTCCAATTCTTCTTTACAAAATTGCTCAAACTCTGTCAGATTGCATGGGGATCATGACTGAACAGCCCTTTCCAAGTCCACCCACAAATTCTCAATTGCATTGAGGTCTGGACTCTGACTTGGCCACTCCAGGACATTAACTTTGTTATATTAAAACCATTGCTTTGGCTTTATGTTTAGGGTCATTGTCTTGCTGGAAAACAAATCTTCTCTCAAGTCATTCATTTTACCCTCTACCTTCACAAGCCTTCCAGGGCCTGCTGCAGTGAAGCATCCCCACAGCATGATGCAGCCACCACCATGCTTCTTGGTAGGGATGGTGTGTTTTTAATTATGTGCAGTGTCTGATGTTTAATTTTAGTTTCATCAGACCATAGAACATTCTTCCAGCTGACTTTGGTCTCCCACAGGCCTTCTGGCAAACCCTAGCCGAGACTTCATGAGAGCTTTTATTTCAACAGTGGCTTTCTCTTTGCCACTTCCCCATATAGCTCCGACTAGTGAAGCATCCAGACAAGTTGTTGTATACGGAGTCACTCCCATCTCAGCTACTGAAGCTTGTAACTACTCTAGAGCTGTCACAGGTCTCTTGGTGCCCTCCCTCACTAGCACCCTCCTTGCATGCTCACTCGGCTTTTGAGGATGGCCTGCTCTAGGTAGATTTACAGCTGTGCCATATTCTTTCCATCTCTTGATCGTTGACTTAACTGTACTCTAAAGGATATTCAGTGACTTGGAATATCCCAACCTGTGCTTTTCAATACTTTTTTCCTGGAGTTGCTTGGAGTGGTTCTTTTGTCTTAGTGGTGTAGTCTTTGCCAGGATACTGACACTGGCAGTCGAACCTTCCAGATACATGTGTATTTTTACTACAAACAATTGAAACACACAGGTCTCCAAAAACAGATCCCCATTTAACAAATTGATTCTATTAGACTTCTAAAACCAATTGGCTGTACCAGTATTGATTTGGTGTGTCATATTAAGGGGTGGAGAGTGAATACTTATGCAATCAATTATTTATTTTATGTTTTATATTTGTAATTAATGCAGATCACTTTGTACAGATCCGCTTTCACTTTAACAAGTCTTTTTTGTTGAATTGTGTCGAAAAAGCCAAATTAAATCCACTGTGATTCAATGTTGTGAAACAATAAAACATGAAAACTTTTTGTAGGCTCTGAGTCATTTTTCATATAACTAAGTCATAGCAGATGTAACTTTATTCATTATCTGTAGCGACTGCAGCATGAAGTGACTTTATGTCTCCCCTCATCCGTGTGTAGTATCACACGGGCAGCTCGACATTTTTAAGATTACACGCAGAACATTCTTTCCCATATACTATGCGACATAAACATTGTTGCAATAAAGAAGCTGGTATAATCCAAAGAGATTATACTATTCACAGCATACCAGTAAACAAGCAGGAACAATTCCATCCTCGGTACTGTGCTCAGCATACTCCTTTAGGTCACGACTTTCCAAAATAAAGGCTTTGCACGTGTTAGAGAGCTTTTCCTGCTGTAGATATCCTGAAACACAAAAACATATAATAGACAAAATTCAGCAGTTTTTCACCAATATATGCACAAAGCGAGAGTCATGCTGTAGCATAATAACATTGTTATGGTTAAAGGGTTTTAGAATAAATATCTGAAACTGTTACAGAGAAACTAATTAATATTATGTTCGAAATTAGTCTTTTCCATTGCTTTATTGGAAAGAAATTCTGTTCTACAAACTGGTTGAACAGAAGAAAGTCTCACACTTAAAACACAAGGGAGAATCAAAGAAATCAACTCATACCTTTTCCAAACTTTGCATAAGCACATTCAACTTGGCAGACAATTTTAACAAATAAGGCCGATGACACTCAGGGCAGAGACCAGCAATGTTCCCACTAAGGAGTGTGTGTGCACACATCTTTTGCAACTAGCGCACAAAGGGATTTAAACTGCACACAAAAGGTTGTCACTCATTACCTCACTGGCATGTTTCACGATTGTACACAATCACATTTGTTTTTCTGGTTGCTGATACGGACAGCATTGACCATGTGGAGTTTGCGCTGATTTGTCTGATGATTTGGGAACTGACTTATTTATACCGTTTTTATTGAAGGAATTGTTGATTCACTATGCCCAATTCCAAAGAAGCAAAGGGCATGAAGTGCAAAAGAACAACTAGTTCATTTAAAGAGGAATGGCTTAATGAAACAGTAGAACCTGCTACACCGAAAGCTCATGAGGTCAGGAATGTGCTACGGGAAAGATCTGTGTACAATGCAGAAACTGGTGTTAGCTGCATGCATTATTGTGATGCAAAAGTTACTGGAGAATTTGCAAGCGGGAAGAAGTGGAGTAATATTTGGAAACTTGATTTTTAAAGCGTCATTTAGAATGCAAATCACATACGCACACTGTGCAAAAGCTCAGTCGAGAAGATCCTTCATTACCCACTACAGGCCTGCTAAGTATGATTTGTGGGAGTCCAGATGAATGACAGTGAAAATGATCAAACCCAAAGGAGATCAAAGTTCTTAGTGATAGTTAAAATGAATATGCGCACATGTCAACGTCAATGGGCAAAAATTTGGCACAGCACAAGATTTCTGCACACACTGGTCATTACAAATTAGAGGGAATATTGGCGACCAGTGCTAGTAATTTTGTATGAAGTATCAAATCAAGGGTAAAAGCTAATGGTCATTTGTGGGAAGTCAGATCAATAGAGAAAAGCTTATTTTTTTAAACACACAGAATTATCCAAAGCAGTTTTTAGCTGCCTTATCCAAAACTTGCAATTCTGCCACTGATCAGCTCCTTGAGGCTCCACCAGACCAGATACCCTACACTGAAAGTGATCTTCTATTCACCCTATTTACAATACACCAGACATCATTGATTATCTAGTACGCACTTCCATGTTGCCACAGCTTAGGGAAACTAACACTATGACATTCCAACCAATACAATTCCCAATTGCAGTTCTTTTCACTCCAAAAGAAAGTGCTGGCATTAAGTCACAGGTTTACACAGATACAGTAAACCTGTGATATGCTGGTGCATTTGCCATTCTGTTCAATCACCAAAATCCACAGGAGGAAAACCATCTCATCCATCCTCAAGAAAATACAGGGCATGGTCTGCACTTAACATTGCAGCTTGGAGACAAAAGGGATTTGAGGATGGGGGAAGTGGGGGGAATGCTAATTATTTATTTTGCACAGCATAAAATTCCACAAAAGCAAATTTTATCCCACTTCTCAATTTTTTGGGTGGTGATTTTTCAATTCTGCAAGGGTGAATTTCATATACAGTACCCAAATTTCAATAACACAGGGGTCACTTGTACACTAAACCCAATTAAAAGAAACTCAGCATTTTCGATGGAATTTCTGCACAATTTTTTGCATTGTTCACATCCTGAAGATCAGTTAGCTTGTGCATCCCAGTTTGTACTTGATTTAAAGCAATTTCTATTATTTAGTATTAAAATGAACTTTGTGCATTATGAATTAACAGTAATGCAAGCATTCCGAAAGGTAAGAAATGCAGATTTAGGTAGAATATCCATCAATATATTAGTATAAAAATTAGCAATTGATGAGCAATATCAAGACAAGCAACACACACAAAATGCTGGAGGAACTCATCAGACCAGGCAGTATCTACGGAAAAGAGTAAACACTTGAAGTTTCAGGTTGAAACCCTTCATCAGGACAGGAGAAAAAAAGACTGGAATCAGAGTAAGAAGGTGTGGGAGGGGTAAGAAGAAGCGCAATGTGATAGGTGAAATTAGGTGAAGTAAAGAACTGGGAAGTTGGTGAAAGATATACAGGGCTGGAGAAGGGGGAATCTGATAGGAGAGGACAGAAAGCCATGGAAGAAAGAAAAAGGGAGAGAAGCACCAGTGGGAGCTGATGGGCAAGAAAGGAGATAAGCTGAGTAGGGGAAATGGGAATAGGGTATGGTGAAGGTGTGTGTGTGTGGGGGGGGGCTCATTACCATAAGTTTGAGAAATCGATGTTCTTGCCATCAGGTTGGGGGTTACCCAGATGGAATACAAGATGTTGCTCCTCCAACTTGAGTGTGGCTTCTTTGCGACAGTAGAGGAGGCCATGGACTGACATGTTTGGAATGGGAATGAGAAGTGAAATTAAGATGGGCAGCCACTGGGAGATTTCGCTTTTTCTGGCAGGCGGAGCATAGGTGCTTGGTGAAGCGGTCTCCCAATCCTACATCAGGTCTGACTGATATACAGGAGTCTACACCGGGACACAGACTCACAGGTGAAGTGTTGCCTCACCTGGAAGGATGGTTTGGGACCCTGAAAGGTAGCGAGGGAGGAGATGTAGGGGTAGGTGGAGCACTTGTTCTGCTTGCAAGGATATTTGCCAGGAGGGAGATCAGTGGGGAGGAACGAATGTACAAGGGAGCCTTGTAGGAAGCGATCCCTGTGGAAAGCAGAAAGTAGAAGTGGGGAGGCAGTGGGATCCTGTTGGAGTTGGCAGAAACTCTGGAGAATTATGTGCTGGACACAGAGGCTGGTGGGGTGGTAGGTAAGGACAAGAGGAACCATATCCCTGGTCAGGTCATGGGAGGATAGGATAAGGGCAAACGTGCATGAAAAGAAAGAAATGCAGTTGAGGGCAGCATTGATGGTGGAAGAAGGGAGGCCCCTTTCTTTGAATAGGAGGACATCTCCTTAGTCTGAATGAAAAGCATCATCCTGAGAGCAGCTGCGGCAAAGATGGAGAAACTGAGAGAAGGAGATGGAAATTTTACAAGTTGCAGGGCGGGAAGAGGAAAAGTCCAGGTAGCTGTGAGAGTCTGTGAGTTTATAATAGACATCAGCAGATAAAAGCTGTCTCCAGAGATATACAGAGAGATTGAGGAAGGGGAGGGAGGTGTTGGAATTGGACCAGGTTAATTTGAAGGCAGGGTGGAAGTTGAAGGCAAAGTTGATGAAGTTGACCAGCTCCGCATGCGGTCGTTGATGCAGCATAGTAAAAGTTGGGGAGTGATACCAGTGTAGGCTTAGAACTTGGACTGTTCCATGTAGCCAACAAAAAGGCAGGCATAACTGGGACCCATGCAAGTGCCCATGGCTATACCTTTTGTTTGAAGGAAGTGATAGTGAGGAATTGAGGATATAAAAATATCATTTTGAACCTATGTAACCTCTAGCTAAAAGAATAATTGGGACTGAATAGGAATCTTTGAACTGAAGTAAACTCCATCTTCAGCAGTTAGCTAAGACAGGCTCATTACCAGTTCTCCTTGGTTTGCAGAGACATCGAGAATTTGATAGCATTGTACATTGTACGCTCGTTTGAGTAGGGGAGAAGGACTCACTGATAATGACAGGAATGAACATCCATCCGTAATTAAGTCAGGGCTTAGCAAAGGGATAAAAACTGGACAGCACATCCATCTGTCAATAAGCCTTGATCTAGCAGACTCTCTTATTTGTAACTAAGTTTCACACCAACAGACTTGGTGGGCATACCAGTTGAAATGACATCTTGCAACAGTAATGCATGGGACTTAATATGTATAAATATATAGTTGTAATCGGAGAAAGTGGACCCACTTGTCCGATAGTGGCAGTAATTACATGCCTTCGCTCTGACAACTGTATCTCAAACTTCTGCAGGAGGGTGCACAATAAACTGTTGTAACTATAAGAAGTTGGTCTCCCAAGTATTATTCAGATTCGACTTTAACAATAGGAGCTGAAGGAGAAATTACTGAGAACGAGAACAAGTTCTGCCGGATGGAGGAGAGTTGTGGTGGAGGGGAACTGATTGAGTCTGGTGTCCAGAATGAAATCATTGAAAAGATCAGGACTGTGTTAGGATGTAGGTAGGATGGGACTAAACCGGGCAGGGGTTGGGGGGGGAATAAGAGGAATAAACCTGAGTCGAGGTATGCAGATGTATGTCAGCAGGACAGGAACAAGCAGAAACAATCGGTATACCTGGACAGGCAGGTTTGTAGATCTTGGGTAGGATAAGTAAGAGGTGGTGTCTGAGAGTTGTTGCTGGGCCTCAGCAAGGTAGAGGTCAGTCTGCCAGACTACTACAGCACCCCCTCCTATTTGTTGGGTTTGATGGTGAGGTTAGGATTACAGTGGTGAGTGTGGAGAGCAGTGCTTTCGGAAGGAGTGAGGCTGGAATTGGAGAGAAGTGGTGGTCAAGACTGTTGATGTCCTGTCTGCAGTTAGCAATGAAAAGATCCAGAGCAGGGTATCCAGAAAGAAGAGAAGGAGGGTTGAAGACAGGAAAAGGTGTCCTTGTGCAGGGTGGAGAGACCTTGCCAAAAAAGTAGGCATGGATGAAGAGCTCAGCATCATGGTGGGCGCAGAATTAACTGAGGTGTGGGCACAGGGGGACAAAGGTGAGGCCTTCACTGAGGACAGAACATTCTGCCTCAGAGAGGAAAATGTCAGAGGGGATGGTAAAGACCCCGCAGAGACTAGAGTTGGTAAAGGTATTGGTAGTGTCAGAGGAGAGGGGAAGGTTTTTAGGGGTGTTTAGGGAAGGTGGGTGAGAGGAAGATGGAATCTCTAAGTACCCAAGAGCACAGGATTGCAGAGTACTGGTGGGTGAAGGGGTGACAGGTGCAGTGTGTAAAAGTTCTGACCTAGAGCTGCTGTCGATCAAGGCTAGAGTTGGAGCTGGAGGTTGCGCAATCAGCATTTTGAAGGTGTCCAACACGGTTGGAACTCGTACTGATGACAGTGGAGGCAAACCCATTTTATTCAACAACCTACTGGAAACCCTCAATGCAAAACAACTTTGTAAACATGCTTAAGATTTTAATTAAAACTATTTCCAAATGTTCAATGTTCAAATACACATAATATTGGGTAATTTTTTTCCAATAACTAAAGGGCAAAAGTACAATGTCTTTTTATGTAATTTGGTTCTCTAAACAGTTTAAGGACCTGGATGAAGATCTGATCACATTTTAGGGCATATTTATGCAGAAATATAGAAAATTCTAAAGGGTTCACAAACATTCTAGCAGCACTTTACACAGGAATGACCGTCTTCGTCGGACATAATGGACAACCATCATCAGCTTGAAGAGACATTCACCTAATGGAGGTAGGCTTCATAGTGACTTTCTGATCAGAAGCCAAGAGTATTTTCCCCTTGTTCTGAAAAATGTTCTCCGTCATTTTTTTGTTATCAACATTTCTTTACTACACACAAATGATTTGCTGTGCATCCAATCATCCAAAAATAGTTCTTCAAACATCACACTGCCAACGTGCTATCTTGAAATCATAAGAACATAAGAAATAGGAGCAGGAGTAGGCTCTATGGCCTCATATCAAGCCTGCTCCGACATTCAATAAGATCATGGCTGATCTGACCATGGACTCATTCCCTATAACCCTTAGTTCCCCTACTATGCAAAAATCTATCTAACCTTGTCTTAAATAAATTTACTGAGGTAGCCTCCACTATTTCATTGACCATAGAATTCCACAGATTCACCATTCTTTGGGAAAAGCAGTTCCTCCTCATCTCCATCCTAAATTTACTCCCCTGAATCTTGAGGTTATATCCCCTAGTTCTAGTCTCACCTAATAGTGGAAACAACTTTCCTGCCTCTATCTTATCCATCCCTTTCATAATTTGATACGTTTCTATTAGATCTCCTCTCATCCGTCTGAATTCCAGTGAGTAGAGTCCCAGGCAACTCAATCTCTTCTCATAGTCTAACCCCCTCACCTCTGTAATCAATCTGATGAACTTCCTCTGCACTGCCTCCAAAACCAGTATATCTTTCAAGTAAGGAGACCAGAACTGCACGCAGTACTCCAGATGTGGCTTTACCATTATCCTGTACAGTTGCAGCATAACATCCTTGCTCTTAACTTCAACCCCTCTAACAATGAAAGCCAGCATCCCATTTGCCTTCTTGATAACCTGTTGCACCTGCAAGGCTACATTCAGGCAAACTATTGCAAACCAGTTTCACTCAGTAATGACAAAAGTATGTTTTATGAGGATAAATAAATATCAAACATAACTTTCTTTTGACATGACTGTAGATACTGGATTCTGGAGTTACAATTTACTGATTAAACTCGACAGATCAAGAAACATCTTTGAAGTCTCAGAGAGGAAACTGTAGTAACTTGTGGCAAAACTCAGCAAGAGAACTCAATTACTATTGCTTTTCCTAACACCAGCAAGGGCAGGTCATACTAATTAATACCAATCAGGAGCTGCACTCATGTATTTTCTGCCTATTTATCAGTTATCTGATGACCAACTAATTTTCAACACCAAACATGAATTGGTTATCAGATGAATCCTGCTCCAAAGTGATGAACTGGGAAACCTTAAAATCAAGGTGCATAGTTTCATGCTTAGCACAGTTTTCCAGAGTGATGTTGACATCTGTTCAGGCTGGTTCATTAATGAGTTTAAACATTGTGAGGGCCGGGACCTTGATTAAGTATCCGACCGAATAATGAATTAGGACACTATTCTAAATACTACTCCACAAAGAAAAGTGACAATTTAAACACTCACACTTTCAAAATTTAATCACAGGTACAATGACTTTAGAAGGCCTGTGTGAAACAAACCATTTAATTTGCGATCCAAAACTACGGGAAATAGCCAGCACAATGTCAGGAGGCTGTCAATCACTGCAAGGTGAGTAGAGTGGTCTGGCCTCCAGTGCGGGTCCAATCTTTCAGACAGCCGAGCACCGAATCCGCGCTGCACACCAACACTTACCCAGGACCAGACGCGCTATGTCTGACGGCAGCAGCATTATCTCGGAACCAGCCGGAGTTTATGAAGGAGGCCCTCCCCCCCTCCTCCCTGGAGGAGTCGCCAGGCTTCAGACCAACGCCGACCTCGGAAGTGGACTCGCCATCAACAGGAGCCGGGGAGCTGAAAATGGCGCGTAAAAACAACGCCGTGTTAATCCCGGCCGTGCATCCGGCGGAACTGGGAGAGCGGAGATGCCCCGGGTGGTTGCTGGGAATTGCTGTTCCGTCTTGTTATCGGCGAGACCGGATCCCTGTGGGTCCGTCTTGGGAGGCTCTCATAAGAAAGGGGACCCCACTCTCAAAAAAATCACGTTGGCAACAAGTCAGATCACGAAGGTGCGTTTAATGGCAATAGCACGAGTTTAATAAAGCCGTGGCCTGTCTCCGAGTGGCTGTGATTGCGCGTTCTCTGCGGCGTTTTAAATGAGCAACGTCCGCGGCTCGCGGTCCGCTGCCGCCGGAGGCCCGGCGCGTTAAGTTCGGTTGAATCCGGGCCCTGTTTCGGTCGGACTGGAACGCCGTTAAGTTGTTGGATGGCGATGCCGCTGAGGGGTCTGAGCGGCAGCAGACTCGGTGTATTCCGGCTGCCTGGTCTGCCGGTGCTGGGTGATTGCCGTTTAAGATTTTAAAACGAAAACCTGCAGACGTGGAAAATCTGCAGTAGTGAGAAGAAGAAATGTTGCGACCCCGTAGTTAAAGAAGCAGAGTTAATATTTCAGAGAAAAGATGGTCGTCGTTGGTGTGGATAGCAAGCACAGAGAATTGAGCCGCTGTGAAATCGCGACCTCTGGGCTAACGTGACCGCGCACGGACTGACGTTTCCCGCCACTTCTCGAGTTCTGCTCTTGCACTATTTCCTCGCAGACGCGACAAGCGTAGCACAATACAGGCCCTTCAGCCCATGTTGTTGTGCTGACCTTTTCACACACTCCTAAGATCAATCTCACCCTTCCCTCCCACAGCCCTCCATTTTTCTTTTGTCCGTGTGCCTAACTGAGTTACTTAATTTTCCCTTTACCGCTTCCCCCGTTTCCCTGTTAACTTGTCCTTCTCCCACCTCAGCAAACGAAGGGACCAGTTTGCCTGTGACTTCTTGGGTTTGCTTTCCATCTCCAGCAACTGCTCCATTGGTCAAGGCACTTTTCCTGTGTGGCTATTGGAGATGTTATCAAGCCTTTTATATCCCAGCCGTCCTTTCAAATGAAATAGCATTGTACTTGCACTTACTCAATATATGACACTAAAATGGAATAAGAATCTGCAGAGCACCTCTCCATTCTGTGAGGGTGATAGTGAAAAGCTTGTCCTATGTACTGTTCCTACAATGGTATCATTACATAATGCATTGAGGTAGAACAAGGTAAAACAATAACAATGCAGAATAAAATACCACAACTATGGAGAAGGTGCAGTGCAGGTAAACAATAAAATGTAAAATTAAAACGTAATTGTGAAGGCAAGAGTCCAATAGATTGTACTAGGGAATTATTTTATAGTCATATAAGCATGAGGTAGAGCTGTTCTTAAGCTTGGTGGTACAAGAGGGGAGAAGAGAGAATGTCTGGGGTGGGTGGATGGGATCTTTGATAATGCTGACTGTTTTACTGCTGCAGCAAGAAGTATAGAGGAAGGCCTTGGAGAGGAGACTGCTTTCCATTATGCGCTGAGCTGTGTTGACAACTCTGCAGTTTCTTGCAAAGTGCAGAGCAGTTGCCATAGCAGCCATTACACATCCTGAGAGGCTGGTTTCTGTGGTACATTGATTAAAAATTGGCAAGAATTGGCGATGACATGCCAAATTTCTTGAGCCTCCTACAGAAGCAGAGACATTGGTGAGCTTTCTTGGCCATGACTTCTATATGGTTAGATCAGGACAGGCTATTGGTGATGTTCAGTCCTATGAACTTGAAGCTCTCAACTTTCTTAAGCTCAAGGTAGATGAAATTCCCACTGTTGCAGGTTTAATGCAATGGATAAAGCATTGCATTACTTATAATAGTAATGGAAATGGCTTGCAGGGTAAAGAGGAATTAGCAGGGACTGAGTCTGACAGAAATGCTCAACAGATACACACAATGGTCTGAATAGCATCATGCACTATAATGATTCATTTTATCTAAAACACATCCTCCATATTCCACTTTATTTTTTTACATTGATCCAAAACTAAAACATGAGGAAAGGATAATTTTAATATTCTTGTTGTTTATTCTCAGAGGATTAACTAAATCTTTATTTGCAGTACTTTATCAATTGTAATTCACTTTTCCTTGTGCTTTTTCTTGTATTTCTTTACATTTTCCTCATTGTACGATTAAATTCTCTATATTGATTGCTATTTCCTCAAGCTATAAAAAAAATGAGAGTGAAAAAAAAATAAAGAGGGGATAAGCAATGTGAAATGAAGAAAATGATGAGTGATTGTATTAGAGAAGAAAGACAATAGGAAATAGAAACAGAATAAGGAGCAGGCAATAAGATGATGTAGGAGAAACAAAGGAAAGTGGAGTAGAAATCAATGTTTGCATATTATCTTACAGGTTATTTTTTGAACAAGAAGATGAGTTTTTCTCACTTCCTTGGGAATGGAATGGTTAAAAGAATGAAAGGGGCAGGACTGAGAAAGGAAGGAATCGGAAAGGAGGTGAATGGAAAGTGCAGTGGATTATTACAGTGATGCTATTAAATAACGTTATTTATTGAAAAGCATTTTTCAAAGTAAATTTATTATCAAAGTACATATGTTACCATATAAAACCCTGAGATTTGTTTTCTTGCGAGCATTCACAGTAAATACAAGAAACACGATGAAAGACTGGACCCCACAGGATGACCAAACAAGCAATGTGCAAAAGACAACAAACTGTGCAAATACAAAAGGAAAAAAAAACAATAAATGGAGAACATGAAATGAAGAGTTTTTGAAAGTGAGTCCATAGGTTGTTGAGCAGTTCAGTGAAGGGGTGAGTTAAGTCATCCCCTCTGGTTCAAGAGCTGGATGGTTGAGGGATATTAACACTTCCCATACCTGGTGGTGTGAGTCCTGAAGCTCTTGTACTTTCTTTCTGATGGCAGCAGTGAGAAGAGAGCGTGACCTGGGTGGTGGGGGTCCCTGATGATGGATGCTGCTTTCCTATAATGGCTCTCTGTGTAGACTCGCTTAATGGACTTTCATGTGATGGACTGGGCTGCATCCACTACTTATTGTAGGAATTTCCTTTCAAAGTCATTGGTGCTGCCATGCCAGGTTGTGATGCAACCAGCCAGTATACTCTCCACCATACATTTGTAGACGTTTACCAAAGATTTAGATGTCATGCCAAATCCTTGCATACTTGTAAGGAAGTAGAAGCGCTACCGCGCTTTCTTGGCAATGGCACTTGCGTGCTGGACCCAGGACAGGTCCTCTGAAATGATAACACCAAGGAATTTAAAGTTGCTGGCCCTCCCCACCTCTGATCCCCGATGAGAACTGGTTCATGGACCTTTGCTTTCCTCCTCCTGCAGTCAATAATCAGTTTCTTGGCCTTGCTGACATTGAGCAAGAGGTTGTTGTGGCACCACTCAGCCAGATTTTCACTCTCCCTTCTGTAAGCTGATTTATCACCACCTTTGATTCAGACAATGACAGTGGTGTTGCCAGCAAACTTAATGATGTCATTGAAGCTGTGCTTAGCCTCACAGTAATAAGTGTAAAGTGAGTAAAGCAGGGGATAAGCACACAGCCTTATGGTGCACCTGTGCTGACAGAGATTGTGGATGAGATGTACTTTTTTTTAATTAAAAGTCTTCTTTCTTTAGAAGTTGGAACTATTTTTTGCAGTAGCTTGCTTTGTGTTTTGATTGGTTAAGATATGCCCATTCGTCCATCTCCTGAGCATAACACAGTTTGACTTCCTGATTGCCTACTCTGCATGCCTTTTTTCCAACAATGTGAATGAACTCATAATTTCTACATTATATTCCATCTATCATGTCCTTGCCCAAGATATGGACTGTTAACCATATCTTCCTCAAGCCATTTTGCATCCTCACTGTCTGCATTTCCATTTGGTTTTGTATGAACAGCTACTGGGATACCTTGTACTTAATCTTGTCAACTAAATTACTGAAGCAGACTGAACAACTGAGACCCAGAATTAATCTCTATGTTATCGACATTTGCCACAGCCTTTCAACCCAAAATTGACCCACTACCTAGTCAGCAATCCACATCTCAATTCTATGAACCATTTTTTTGAAGTAATTCATCCAATTCTGTATTTTGTTTTATAGTGCCTTGTGGCTACTTTCTTAATAAAAAATTATCTGTATTTATCTAATAGTGTCAGATTTACTGATCTGCAGATTCACATAAACATGTTCTTTCCTTATCTTAAATATAGTGCTCATATTCTAGAAATTATGGAATTTTGAAGGATGGCAAGGTGAATATCCACTGTTCATAGAAACCTTCAAAAGTCTAATGCAGGTTATTGGGTTCTTGGGATTTATTGGTTTCCATTGCTAATTTATATATATATTTTTTTTGAACTGTTCTTTCTCACTAGACCTTTTTCTTCACTATTTCCAATAGTTTTTCTCCATTCTTCAAAGTCAGGCACAAACTATTCTTAAACACAAAATACTCTGCAGATGCTGGGGTCAAAGCAACACGCACAACCTGCTGAGTTCCTCAAAATATTCTTTAAATTCTTTGCCATTTCCTTATCTACCCATAGAAGCATCTATGGCAGGAGTTCCCAATCTTTTTTATACTGTGGGTCAATAGTATTAAGCAGAGGAGTCCATGGGCTCCAGGTTGGGAACCCCTGATCTACATACAGTCTTTACTATATCTTTCTTGTTCACTTTTGTATTCAGCCTTCCACTTCCATTTCAATAATTTAGTTACTCTTTTTTTTAAATCAAAAAACTTTCCAATCATCAGCTTATTGTCATTTTTGGCAACATCTTTTGTTTTTACCTTTGATGTAATTATATCTTAATTTCTCTTGATAGTCACAACTGTATCAATTTTTCTGTCTTTTTGCTTGATTGAGATCTCATTAAACCTGTAAACAATGATATATTTTTAAAATGTTAACCATTAATTGGTTGCTTTCATATCTTTTAATGTGGTTTGTTAACCTGATAATGTGATTCATATCAAGTGGAATACTCAAAATTCAAAATTTCCTAATGTGCCTTAACAAATTCATGCCCTGTGTTTTCAGTTTGCTTTACTTAGTTTAAAATCCTAGCTCAGATTAAATTTTCAATTAAAATTTAATCATGATTTAATTATTGTTTCTTTAAAAACCATTTATTTATGTCCTGTACATACTTAAATTTACAGGGTAATGATAAGGATGATTCATTATAAAAATAAAACTTTTTTGAAACTTCCTAATTAGCACGATTTAATTAGCATGATTCTTAAATACAATGGATTCTGATTAATTGGGACGCATTGGCAGCTGCCCCCAAAATGTCAGAGCTTATATTGAATTTGTTAAAAAGATATAAAAGGGACACATCAAATTCTGTATTTAAATAAAGAACACAAATTAGATCACTAACAACTACAGTATTATAAGACTGTATTCCCCTCTTGGAAGATCAGATCACAACCTGGTTCACCTCATGCCCTTGTATAAGCCCAAATTATAGCACAGCTACCTACCACTAAGCTAGTAAGGAAATGGTTTCCAAAGGCCATCAGGGCCTTGAAGGGGTTGCTTTGAAGTTACTGACTGGAATGTGCTTTGTGAACCATATGGGGAGGACACTAACAGACTTACTGATTGCATCATTGGCTACATCAACTTCTGTGTGGACACTGTAGTACGCTCAAGGACTGTTTGCTGCTTCCGTAACAACAAACCATGGGTCACCGGTGATCTAAAGGCTCTTCTCAACCACAAAAATTGAGTCTTTGATCAGGAGACAAGGAAGAATTGAAACATGTGCAGAGGGAACTAAAGAAGAAGATCAGGGTGGTTGAAGAGGAATACAGGAGAGCAATCTTGGGCAGAGTAGCAGACAGGAGATGTGTAGAGGCATGTAGATCATCACTGGCTTCTATCGACCTAGCTGTAGAGCCTCAGAATGCAGGTTTGAATAGGCTAATGAGTTGAACCAATTCTTCAATAGGTTTGAGAATTGTCCCCCTGTTCACACCCCCTTCAGCACTACAGTATTATAAAATGCCTCCCTTCCCCCCTCCTCTCCAATTCAACACCTAGATGAACAATACAGGCTTACACTGTCCATATCCCTTCCTTGCCCTGCACCGACCATCCGCATACCAACTACTATCATCCCGATCCTCACCTCCACCAGCCTCCACCTTCCATCAACTCCCCAGTCATCATTGACTCACCTTCAGTACTGAGCAGGTGAAAAGGATCTTGGGAAACTCAGACACGGCAAAGCATTGGGACCAGATGGTGTGAACCCCAAGTTTCCAAGGGAGAGTGCTGAGCAGCTGTGTGGAGTTCTCCAGTGCATTTTCAATCTGAGTCTCAGCCTGGAAAGGGTCCCAACTGTGTGGAAAACATCGTGTGTGGTCCCAGTACCCAAGAAGGGCTAACCAAAAGTTTTGAATGGCTACCATCCAGTGGTCCTGACCTCACACATTATGAAGATCCTCGAGAGGTTGGTCCTGGCTCACCTCTGACCCCTGGTCAGATCAGCCCAATCCCCTGCAGTTTGCCTACCAGGAGACACTGGAGTTGACAATGTTGTCATCTACCTGCGGAACAAAGCCCACTCCCGTTTGGATAAGTAGGGCAGCACTGGGAGGATTATGTCTTTTGATTTCTCAAGTACCTTCAATACCATACAGCCCTCAGTGCAAGGGGAAAAGTTCGTTCCATGCAGATTGGCACTTCCATTGTATCCTTGATAATGGATTACCTGACTTCAGAGCTATGTGTCAGACATGGCTATAAGCAACATTGGGGGCCCACGAGGGACTGTATAGGTTTCCTTCCTGGTTACCTAGTGTACCTCAAACATTAGTTACAACACTGAGGTCATGTCATTTGCAGAAATTGTCCGATGGCTCAGCAATAGTTGAGTGTATGAAAAGAGGACAGGAAAATTAATACAGGGCCCTGGTGGAGGTCTTTGTTAAATGGAGCTGGCTGAATCATCTTTAGCTCAACATTAGTTGCTCCCAGTTATTATTGATGTTGAGGACATGGATATAGTGAGGACCTTTGAGGGGGGAGCAATGGAAGACAGATGAGTGGAGCACTAACATAGAGGTTGTGTACAAGAAGAGCCATACCTCGCCTCTACTTTCTGAGGAAACTGAGGTCCTTTGGGGTATGCAGGCCTCTCCTTCACATGTTCTGTGAGTCTGTTGTCGCCAGTACAGTCTTATATGCAGTGGTGTTCTGGGGCAATGGTATCAACATGAGTGATGCCAACAGGTTGAATAAACTGATTAGAAAGACTGTCTCTTATAGGAGTCAAACTGGACACACTGAAGGCTGTGGTAGAACATAGGACCTACAGAAAATCCTGGAAATTCTGGACAATATTTCTCATCTCCATGCTACCTTGGCTGAACAGAAGAGCTCTTTTGGTAATAGCCTAACACAACTGTACTGTTCCAAAGAGTGCTATATGAGGCCATTCTTACCCTCAGCCATTAGGCTCTATAATGAGTCTAGGGAAGTGATGTTAGACTGTGGTATCTTACTCTTTCTACTTTTCCAATATTTATATCTGTGCATTTATAATGCTACTGTGACACTGTAATTTCTTTGGAATCAAAGTATCTATCTATCTGGTTCTTAACAGTTATTGATGGATGAATTATCCAACATATGCTGCCATGTTCTTTTTATTGACCAAATGAACAAAGTCAGTGTCCCTAGTGCAGATAATGGACTACCTTCATGCAATCCTGTGGACAATTACATCCTTCAGCTCTTCACTTTCATTGTAACATTCAAAATGATTGTCAATAACTTCAAATTCTTCGTAGTTCATAACTTGCTGAAGTAGTGAAATCATTTCTGGCATCTCCAAGACTGAATGCTAGAAAACTGAGCAAAACAGTTCTGAATTTATAACTGCTTATTTCTCACCAACCATTTGTGACAATCACTGCTGCTTGAACACAAACACACACAACTGATGTACACACACTGTGTAGAGTCTAATGGCTCACACTACTGCACACGACTAACGCTAATTAGAAACTGTTCATCAACATTTTCCTGTCCCAATTAAAAGGCATCAGTGTCCCAAATAAAGAGAGTACCAGCCATTTTCTTGGTTAATTTTTGTTTTTTAAGAGTTGGTCCAATTAAGTGGCTGCCCTGATTAACTGATGGCCCAATTCACTGGAATCCACTGTATTTATTTGAAATGCCAGTAGCAGTTCTGTTCAGTTGGTTTCATTGTGTCAACTTATCCTGGTTATTTCCTTTGGGCTTAAGTTAAAATAATTTTGAGTTCATTAATAATCAAAATAGCCATCTTTTTCTCAGTTCACCCAAGATACTAGCCCATTCAAGAAGAAACTTATGATTTTAAGTATAGAACAATTATCTTTTGCTATAGAGAATGCAGATGGCAATATGGTTCTAATCATTTGAATAGAAAGCACTATGAGTTTGATTGGTTGGTGAAAACATGAATAGATAGAATATTGTGAATGAAGTTACTAGACAAAAGAGGAAGTAGAAAATGTATTTTTTGTGTCATGTTAGTTCACGAAAATTTTGCACTGATGATGCAACTTGATGTGAATGACATTATTTCAAAAGGGTTTCTTAGACATCAGACAAAGAGTGTAACTTTAAAAACACTGGTCATTATCTAAGACTGTAAAAGGATATTACATTGTCTTCTATCTCAAACATTTCCTCATGTCTGGAAGAATTTGTGCAGTGGTTACTGCACAATGATAAACTGGTTCCTAGGGTAATCAGATTCATATTCAGGGAGAATTGATTATTCCTCATATGGTAATGTTGTCAGCCAGCTCTTGCTTGGATACATGTCGTTTGAGGTTATTGCCGCAAAGGAATTGTGCTAAAGGAATCAAGTTCTTCAGGATTTTTGGGTCATCCAGCCAATTTGCTATCTCTTTCCCCCCTCCCCACCCCATGATTTTTTTGGATTAAAACCACTCCACTGATGAATTCCAGTTTGGACGCAATGAATGTTATCAAATCATGTCAGATTTATACATAGGGCTGTGATTTTAAATACAATGCAGATCACAGAAGTTTGTGTTATATTCTGTAAAAATAAACAGTCTTTCAACTCATAAACAATAAGGTGTATGTGTTAAATTTTGGAATATGGAGTATGACAAAGAAATCTAGAATGATGCATTTGATTAACTAGATAAGCGATATTAGAAATAAACATGAAGTCTTGGAAGTGTTCAGAATCTCTGGGATTAAAGAATTAAACTTTCTGATCAATAATCTGTGGGAGTTCTGATAAAGTTTTGCTTGGCTTTCACATCATTCTCTTATTTTTATTGCATACATATAAACTTTTTAAAAAGTCAGAAACATTCAATATCCATATACCTAGTTAGCATTTCTTCGAACTGTAACAGAATATTTCTATAGCAGTATTGCCCGAAATGAAAACAACACCTGTATCATGGTGAGCTGCAGTGAATTTTCAGGAAAACAAATAATACTGCAGACTCCAGAATCTGAAATACGTAAAATTGTATTTTGGAAGAACTTAGCCAATCAGAGACATCCCCAGAATGCGATTCTTTGCTTGACTAGCTGAGTCCTTTCAGTCTTCCTGTTTTTGCATCGATTTTCAGTTTGCTGCAGTGTTTATAGAAATGCACTTCCTGTTGCTATATATAAAGTCTGTATACAGCGATGGCTTTTTGCAGATGTACATGTTTGATTTTACAGGCTTCTTTCAATTTACTTTCAAAGGAACCATGAGCCTTGCACTTCAGGAGCTGCTCCTCTGTTGTCGTCAGTTTGACAATGACAAAGCTACTGAGAGAAAGGTAATAAATGTACCTTGTAAATTTTTAGAACAAGTACTGTGGCAATAATCAGTGCTAAAAACGACGACTATTTTGACAGTGATAACCAGGCTTTGAATGTTATTTCTTGTTGCACTGTATCAATGCTATCTTGTCTACCCGTAGTGACACCTCTCACTTTTATTTGTTGTTGTTATCTCATTCTTGTTATCGGTGTCTTCTACTTATCTTAACACCTGCAGGAAAAAAAGATAAGAGAAACAGCTTTTCTCCCTAACAATGATAACATACACAGCGAGCCCATATTTCCCGATTTTATTTTCAACTCTTTAATTCACTTGTTATAATTTGTGTATTACAATAATTCTTGTATTTTTTTAAAGAAAGAAATAGATAAATTTAAACGCCTTATTCGGATGCCAGAAACTAGAGAGCAGTTGGATCGAAATTCTGAATCAAGACATTCAAAACAATTAAACTGGGATACAGTTTTCAGGTAAAAGTGCCACATATAATAAATGATCTAACTAGCTATCAAAATACTTCTAACCTTTTGCTGTTACTTTTGCAAGTAATTTAAAGCTCTCTATAACCTATATGTTTATTTCTGTCCTCATTCATGTACGTATGAGAAACTATAATATCCATATTTTGAGGAAAGCGGAGGACTTTACGTATTATCAGTTATTTTTGAAACATAAAAGAAAGTAACTATTTGTATTGCTATACTTAATATTGCACTGATTTAGAACAGTGGCCGTTTCTGTTAGTTTCCTGCAAAGGCAAGGATTTATTGCCCATCTTTAATTACCATCAAGAAGATGGCAATGAGTTGATTTCTACAGTCCAATGCTATCAGGTAAGGTATCGACTATTTTTACCTGGTGGCAATGAAGGAATGGCAATAGCCAAGATGCCATGTGACTTGGAGTGGAAACTGCAAGTAGTGTGTCCCTATGTAGCTGCTGTTCAACAAGGTGGATTTCAATTTTAAAAGTGGCTCAGGTACTTATGTCAAAGCTAGACAAGCTTTATCCTAGATGGTGAGTTGACAAGCTTTGTTATAGAGAGTGCTGAACATCCCAGGTGGTGTAAAGGTTACTCATCCAGGTTAGTGAATAATACTACATCAGAGTCGTGATTTGTGACGTCTGGATGTTGAGAGTGAGGTGCTAAGTTTCTCACTTTAGGATATCCAGCCTCTGACTAGTTCTGTACAAAGCTTTTTTGAACAGTCAATTCAGTGAGGTCACACACAAAAGAAAATCTGCAGATGCTAGAAATCTAAGCAACACACACAATGCTGAATGAACTCAGGAGGCCAGACAGCATCTATGGAAAAGAGTAAACAGACGAGGTTTCGGACCAAGACCTTTCATCAAAACAGGTTAGGTTTCTATTTTTTGTTTCATTTTCCTCCAATGGGGTCAGGGCAATGAAAATGTTGTTATATTGTATATACTAGCATAAAGGCTTGTTTAATTAAATTTAAAACAATAATGTTCCATCATTGACTTTTTACTTACTTTCAATATTTATTTACAAGGTTTCTGCAAAAGTACATCCAAAAAGAGACTGAATGTCTTCAGGCAGCCAATCCAAATGTGTCAGCAACAACTCAAGCCAATCGGCAAAAGAAAATGCAAGAAGTTAGCAATATTATGAAAAACTTCATCCGCTGGGCTAACAAAAGTGAGCATTTAAAATATTTTCCAAATCAACTTTTTGTTTTATGATAAAAAATATAATTTAGTCATACAATTAAAATGGCATAAACTGTATTTATTTGCATTTTTCTCATCTTATGCTGCCTGTATATTAGTTCCTATTCAAAAAAGATGTACAAATTTAGTTCTCTAGACAGACTAGAGGAAACAGTTGTTCCTGAATTGATTTCCAAATAAAACGTGCATTTGCCTCTTAGCAGCTCTCAAGTTTTGGTTTTGTGTGTTATGTTTAGAAGTATTCAATCTATTGTTACCTGAAATGACTGCATCTCATTTATATTGTAGCAAACTTTTATTTCAGATTTGGAATATAATTATGGTTACAAAGATTAAAATTATTTTTGCAAGGTTAACTGCAATTAAACTGTATTTTTGGTATCTATTCCTCTCTTCTTCCATGTTACATTGTTTTACTCTTTGACGTGTTGTTAAAATTTCAAAGCCAGCATACTTCATGATATTTATGTTTGAGTCAAGACTTGGAATTTTGAATGCAGTGTGATAAAAGCTAGGATAATTTCTGTTGTTTTGGTGCATTTGCAGAAGCACATTTTTTTGCGTCTTGTGAGAGTAGAATGGATAGCTCAAAATAATTGTGAGAGTAACGAATCGTGATTGGTATTAGAACTAAGGAAAAAAGGAGTTGTACCTTTGGGACAAGGTTTAATTATATCGGGCTGAGAGCAGTATCCTAACAAATCATACGTGCTGTGAAGAAAGGGTTATGGTGTGGGAAGATTTACAAAGTTGAGAAAAGACAAGGTATTAGCATAGTGTAGTTAACTGATCAGAATTCATCAGCAATGTACAAAGCATAAAAATATAATGAAGTAACTCCAATCTAGAATGGCCAAATGGTAAATAGACAAAATTGAAGACATCTGAATACATGTCACACCTATAAAATGATATAATGCAACAAATAAAATTAAAGCTATTAGGGAGACCTAATTCCGAAGTGTCCATCATTGGAAAATATAGTCTAAAAATAGTTAACTTAGAAGCTATAGGGGACATAAAAAGGAAGAGGGTAGTCCTTAAGTCAGTAGAGAAAATAGATCTTATCTCTGAAAATCATAAATCAATTTTGAGTGGAGTCGGTAAACAATATATTGTTAACACAAATGCATCTTATCTGTGGGAGAGAGAGCGAGGAGGAGAGAAATTGTTGAAATGTACATAAGAGTCATTAAAAGTAATTCAGTTAATTGTAAAACCAGGGTCTTAAAATCCAGACAAAGGAAAATGGTAAGGTATGAAATGTGAGTTATGGTAGATGTATTGGTAGGTGTATTTAAAAGAGAGCAGTTTGACGGAGCGGGTGACGTTATAGCGGGCGACAGAGTAGGAAGGCTAGGAAGGCTTTGTCTCCCGAGGCTTCGGCGAGCAGAGGCTGCGGACGAGCTTCACTCCAAGTGAGGTAAGGCTGGGTTAAGTTCCTTTAAAAGGAGAACGTTTCAAAAGTTGAGGCAAGAATTGGGGAGGTCATGGCAGCTGAGATCGGCCCCGTGGTTTGTTCATCCTGTAGCATGTGGGAAATCAGGGGTACTTCCAGTGTCCCTGACGACTATGTGTGCAGGAAGTGTGTCCAACCGCAGCTTCTGGCAGACCGTATTGAGCGTCTGGAGCTGCGATTGGATTCATACTGGAGCATCTGCTATGCTGAGAAAGTTGTGAATATCACGTTCAGTGAGTTGGCCACACTGCAGGTAAAGGCTACACAGGCAGAAATGGAATGGGTGGCCACTAGACAGCGTAGCAGTAGGCAGGTAATGCAGGAGTCCCCTGAGGTCATCTCTCTCCTAAACAGATATACTGTTTTGGATACTGTTGGGGGAGATGTCTCATCAGGGGACGGCAGCAGCAGCCGAGTTCATGGCACCATGGGTGGCTCTGTGGCACAGGAGGGAAGGAAAAGGAGTTGGAGAGCTATAGAGATAGGGGATTTGATTGTAAGAGGAATAGATAGGCGTTTCTGCGGCTGCAAACGAGACTCCAGGATGGTATGTTGCCTCCCTGGTGCAAGGGTCAAGGATGTCTCTGAGCGGCTGCAGGACTCTCTGGAGCGGGAGGGTGAACAGCCAGTGGTCGTGGTGCACATAGGTACCAACGATATAGGTAAAAAACGGGATGAGGTTCTACAAGGTGAATTTAGGGAGTTAGGAGATAAACTAAAAAGTAGGACCACAAAGGTAATAATCTCTGGATTACTACCAGTGTCACGTGCTAGTCAGAGTAGAAATAGGAGGATATTTCAGATGAATACGTGGCTTGAAAACTGGTGCAAGGGGGAGGGATTCAAATTTCTGGGGCATTGGAACCAGTTCTTGGGGAGGTGGGATCGGTATAAACAGGACAGTCTGCACCTGGGCTGGACTGGAACCAATGTCCAAGGGGGAGCATTTGCTACTACTGTTCAGGAGGATTTAAACTAATGTGGCAGGGGGATGGGAACAAGTGCAGAGAGACAGAGGGGTGTAAAATGAGGGTAGAAGCAAAAAGTAGTAAGGTGAAAAGTAAAAGTGGCAGGCAGGCAAATTCAGGGCAAAAAGCAAAAAGGGCCACTTTTTAACAATTGTATAAGGGCTAAGAGTGTTGTAAAAACAAGCCTGAAGGGTTTGTGTGTCAATGCAAGGAGCATTCATAACAAGGTGGATGAATTGAATGTGCAGGTAGTTATTAATGAATATGATATAGTTGGGATCACAGAGACATGGCTCCAGGGTGACCGAGGATGAGAGCTCAACATCCAGGGATATTCAATATTCAGAAGGGATAGACAGGAAAGGAAAGGAGGTGGGGTAGCGTTGCTGGTTAGTGAAGAGATTAACGCAATAGAAAGGAAGGACATTAGCCTGGAGGATGTGGAATCGATATGGGTAGAGCTGCATAATACTAAGGTGCAGAAAACGCTGGTGGAAGTTGTGTACAGGCCACCTAACAGTAGTAGTGAGATTGGGGATGGCGTTAAACAGGAAATTAGAAATGCGCGCAATAAAGGAACTGTAGTTATAATGGGTGATTTCAATCTACATATAGATTAGGTGAACCAAATTGGTAAGGGTGCTGAGGAAGAGGATTTCTTGGAATGTATGCGGGATGGTTTTCTGAACCAACATGTCGAGGAACCAACTAGAGAGCAGGCCATTCTAGACTGGGTATTGAGCAATGAGGAAGGGTTAGTTAGCAATCTTGTCATGCAAGGCCCCTTGGGTAAGAGTGACCATAATATGGTGGAATTCTTCATTAAGTTGGAGAGTGACATAGTTAATTCAGAAACAAAGGTTCTGAACTTAAAGAAGGTAACTTTGAAAGTATGAGACGTGAATTAGCTAAGGTAGACTGACAAATGATACTTAAAGGGTTGATGGTGGATATGCAATGGCAAGCATTTAAAGATCGCATGGATGAACTACAACAATTGTTCATCCCAGTTTGGCAAAAGAATAAACTAGGGAAGGTAGTGCACCCGTGGCTGACAAGGGAAATTAGAGATAGTATCAAGTCCAAAGAAGAAACATACAAATTAGCCAGAAAAAGCAGCACACGTGAGGACTGGGAGAAATTCAGAGTCCAGCAGAGGAGGACAAAGGACTTAATTAGGAAAGGGAAAAAAGATTATGAGAGAAAGCTGGCAGGGAACATAAAAACTGACTGTAAAAGCTTCTATAGAT
Source organism: Hypanus sabinus (assembly GCF_030144855.1). NCBI lineage: Eukaryota > Metazoa > Chordata > Chondrichthyes > Myliobatiformes > Dasyatidae > Hypanus > Hypanus sabinus. The sequence continues at coordinate 49,522,220 of NC_082708.1, read as the reverse complement.
ATGTGAAAAGCAAAAGACTGGTTAAGACAAATATAGGTCCCTTACAGTCAGAAACAGGTGAATTGATCATGGGGAACAAGGACATGGCAGACCAATTGAATAACTACTTTGGTTCTGTCTTCACTAAGGAGGACATAAATAATCTTCTGGAAATAGTAGGGGACCGAGAGTCTAGTGAGATGGAGGAACTGAGGGAAATACATGTTAGTTGGGAAGTGGTATTAGGTAAATTGAAGGGATTAAAGGCAGATAAATCCCCAGGGCCAGATGGTCTGCATCCCAGAGTGATTAAGGAAGTAGCCCAAGAAATAGTGGATGCATTAGTGATAATTTTTCAAAACTCCTTAGATTCTGGATTAGTTCCTGAGGATTGGAGGGTGGCTAATGTAACCCCACTTTTTAAAAAAGGAGGGAGAGAGAAACCGGGGAATTATAGATCAGTTAGCCTGACATCGGTGGTGGGGAAAATGCTAGAGTCAGTTATCAAAGATGTGATAACAGCACATTTGGAAAGCGGTGAAATCATCGGACAAAGTCAGCATGGATTTGTGAAAGGAAAATCATGTCTGACTAATCTTATAGAATTTTTTGAGGATGTAGCTAGTAGATTGGTTTGGGGAGAGCCAGTGGATGTGGTATATTTGGATTTTCAAAAGACTTTTGACAAGGTCCCACATAGGAGATCAGTTTGCAAACTTAAAGCACACGGTATTGGGGGTATGGTATTGATGTGGATAGAGAATTGGTTGGCAGACAGGAAGCAAAAAGTGGGAATAAACGGGACCTTTTCAGAATGGCAGACAGTGACTAGTGGTGTACCATAAGGCTCAGTGCTGGGACCCCAGCTATTTACAATATATATTAAAATACTTTAGATGAGGGAATTAAATGCAGCAGCTCCAAGTTCGTGGATGACACAAAGCTGGGCGGCAGTGTTAGCTGTGAGGAGGATGCTAAGAAATGCAGGGTGACTTGGATAGGTGAGTGGGAAAATTCATGGCAGATGCAATTTAATGTGGATAAATGTAAAGTTATCCACTTTGGTGGCAAGAACAGGAAAACAGATTATTATCTGAATGGTGGCCGATTAGGAAAAGGGGAGGTGCAACGAGACCTGGGTGTCATTGTACACCAGTCATTGAAAGTGGGCATGCAGGTACAGTAGGTGGTGAAAAAGGTGAATGGTATGTTGGCATTCATAGCAAGAGTATTCGAGTACAGGAGCAGGGAGGTTCTACTGCAGTTGTACAAGGCCTTGGTGAGACTACACCTGGAGTATTGTGTACAGTTTTGGTCCCCTAATCTGAGGAAAGACATTCTTGCCATAGAGGGGTACAAAGAAGGTTCACCAGATTTATTCCTGGGATGGCAGGACTTTCATATGAAGAAAGACTGGATCAACTAGGCTTATACTCGCTGGAATTTAGAAGATTGAGGGGGGATTTTATTGAAACGTATAAAATTCTAAAGGGATTGGACAGGCTAGATGCAGGAAGATTGTTCCCGATGTTGGGGAAGTCCAGAACGAGGGGTCACAGTTTAAGGATAAAGGGGAAGCCTTTTAAGACCGAGATGAGGAAAAACTTCTTCATACAGAGAGTGGTGAATCTGTGGAATTCTCTGCCACAGGAAACAGTTGAGGCCAGTTCATTGGCTATATTTAAGAGGGAGTTAGATATGGCCCTTGTAGCTAAAGGGATCAGGGGGTATGGGGAGAAAGCAGGTACAGGGTTCTGAGTTGGATGATCAGCTATGATCATACTGAATGGTGGTGCAGTCTCGAAGGGCCAAATGGCATACTCCTGCACCTATTTTCTATGTTTCTATGTATAGAAGAAGGAAATTACATTGAAAGATGTGGCATTAAATGACCAAAGGCTGTCATATAACAACTTCTACGGGTGACTCCTGTATTCCTTGAAAGCCATTTTTATTACAATTTTCTGTAAGGTGACTCTCGCCGCCCCCCCCCCCTCACTTTTCCCATTGAATTCTATGTTATAAGCAGAAACATGATCCTTCAAGGTATTTTTCTCTCATATTAAGTCATATTATTGATGATGCAAAAGTGACCCACTGTTATATAACAGATGAAAACAACATTCGATGTGAGGATTGACAAGGCTCATGCAAACGAAACAGCAAATTTTATTTATTTTCAATTTTACGTAACACTGTGAGCTAATAAGATTTGGATACAACACTTCCACATTGATTGGGTTTGGCATTCACAGCTAAGTCCCTCCTTTGCTATGCCTCCTCCAATCTGAGGACACGTGAATAGTGTCAGAGTGCAGTACTTTTTTCTGACTGCAAGGCTCATGGATTAGAAAATTTGGGATATCAGAGAAAGGGGTAGGATTTGATGATCAGACATCAGCGGAGAAAGATAGTGTAGAAAGTGTTCATAAGGATATTGGGTTACTACACAATACAGATGGTGAGAGTGGAAGCAGAGTCAAAGCCAAGTTATTTTAAGAAGCTGGCCATGGTTACTGCAGTCTCCACAATGCAACATGTGTCAGAGAAAATGTTTATGTTGCCATAAAGAGCAGTAAACCTGACCTTTGGGAAAATTAGAGAAATCCAAAGGAAGAAAACCAATAAATTGAGTAGGGGAGATATGTGGAATATGAGAATCTAGTGCAAAGCAAAATAGTAAAATCTCGTATAGTCTTAAAAAAAAGGAAAGCGAGTACAAGTTTCCCCCGCTATCCGAAGGTAGAGCGTTCCTATGGAATGGTTCATAAGCTGGAATGTCGTAAAGTGAAAAAGCAATTACCATTTATATGGGAAAAATTTGTGAGCATTCGCAGACCCAAAAATAACCTGCAAAATCATACCAAATAACACATAAAAACTAAAACAACAGTAACATATAGTAAAAGCAGGAATGATATAATAAATACACTATAAGGTAGAAATACTTTTCTGCAATCATTGCAGCACTGTCTCGGCGGAATCACTCTCTCTAATAACCTTTAAGCTATGAAGCTGCCAAATCGTACCAAATAATACAAAAATACACAGCCTTATACAAAGAAGAAATAATATATGTACAGTGTAGTTTCACTTACTAGAATCGGGAAGACAGTGAGCACACTGATGATGGTGTGTTAGGCTGAGTTGTCGGAGGTTGGGGTGGTGGGAGGTACAGGAGACTGGGGTGTCATCTCGCCTCAGAAACCGATCAAACCACCCATGGCTACCTTTAAATTCCACTTTTGCAACACTTCCATCACCATTGTCCAGTGCCTTCTGTTTCAGCTTATTAAAAAGACTGACTGATTTCTCCTTACGTTTAAGATAACTTAACAGAACATCACACTTTGTACACCCATCAATCCACTCAAGCAATAGACTTTCCATTTTATCCATTACTGAATACCAACTAAAAGAGACCACTTTGCTTTGAGCAGAACCAACAGTAATATCGGCAGCTTTCAAGATTCTTTCTCTCTGCGTGTAAATATCGCAAATGGTGGATGCAGGCAAATGCAACGCATGGACAATGTCCTTACTTCGTTCACCATGATTGAAACGCTTAATTATGTCTAGTTTTACACTAAGCTCTATGAGCTCTTTTAGGCTTTTCTGATACCTTAGAACTCATCTTGCTAACGGATGCACAAAATAAATCGACATAAAGCACAGATACTCACAGGCACATGTTTAAGCAATGCCGGCTAGAATGCAGTTCCAGGGGAGGAGCTTGGCTGCTCGGGGCACGCTGCCTTTTTTTGTAAAAGTGAAAACATTCTTCAGCTAGTGAAAACAGGTAACTAATGTAGGTCTTTCGTAACAGCGAGCTGTCGTAAAGCAAACGTTCGAAAAACGGGGGCCACCTGTAATAGCATTCAATAGGAGTCCCTTACAGAGGTGAGATAAGTTAAAAAGTAATAGCAGAGAAAATGAATTAATATTTCGCCAGTTTTCACACAAGTCAACACTCAAAGTGCAGGCCTTGAATAAATGAAAAACAGAGAGATCAGCATTAGATTTAAATAAAAACAATATTGGAGCAATTAATGGAACTGGAGGCCAATCAAAATTCAAAGTTCAAAGTGCATGTATTATCAAAGTATGTATGTGTCTCCATCTGTGACCTGGAGATTAATGTTCTTGCAGGCACTTACAGAAAAATAAATAGGTATAATAAAATCAATGAAGAATGATGCATAAAGACTAACAAACAACCAATGTGCAAAAGAAGTCAAATTGTGCAAATAATACATAAATAAAAATGATTATCTGCATCCTAAGGTTCCAAACTTTCATAGGTCTTGGAATGTGTTTATATTCCCATATTCCTCCCAATCTCATAACTACAGTTTCAAGGAATCATAAAATGGTTGCTGCAGTCACAGATGGAGGCTGTTTGGCTCATTTGAAGTTCCCAGTAGAACCTGCTTCCATCTCATGGGCAGGCAATGCATTTCTGCATCTGACGATGCTGCATAAGTTAAGCTTTTCTTCACATTTTCCTTGATCTCCTGCCAGGTTTCTGTCCTTGCCTTACAAAACTGAAATTAACATATGCTATGATTGCTACATTATCTGTCTCAATTTTTGACAACATTGATCACATCGTTCTGTGCTAATGTTTAGTTTATTCACCTGCTCTAGGCCCAAGACCTGTTAGAGTATTCACAAAATGTTTGGAACAGAAATTAAGCTTCCACGTTAGGATCCTATTTCTCAAAGTTAGAACCTAACGTACCTGATTCATGATTTATTGTGTCCCTTTGGTATAAGCAATCTACATGTTTATACATTGCCCAGCGAGCCAACTGGAAGAGATGGGTTTGAAATATGAGTGTGAAGAAACAGACCTTTGAAGCATCATATCTCTCAGTTCATTTGCAACATCACAATAGAAATGTTCCTAATATGGAGTTTATCTAAGGATCTTTGCCACCTACTTCTGTTCCATTTCAGACACTGATGATACAGGTGAAAGAGGGCACAGCTTTTGAATCCAATGACCATTTATGTCTGCCATTCATTTTGTAAAATCTGTGCATAGTTTAGAACAATCAAGTAACACAATGAAATAGTAGTTTAGTACCTTTGTAGAGAACAGTGTTATGGCTTCATCTGTCCTGTTATCTTTATCTGTCTCTTTATCTTATTATTTAATGCTCTCCTTTCACTTCAAGGATTCTTTATCTTGTTATTTCATGCTCTGGTTATTTACTGCTATTCGCTTATATCAATTGTCTTCTATGCTCTACTTGATCTTTCATTGATCCTGCTTTAGTTACTATTCTATAGATTTGCTGAGTATTCCCACGGGAAAAAAGAATCTCAGAGTTGCATGTGGTTATTTATATGTATAATAAAATTTGCTGTGAGCTTTGAACTATGATATGACTAAGGGTTTGCTCAGATGACAGTACTTGTAATGTTTTAGGCTAATTCATTAATCATTTTTGTTCAGGAGGACCTCGTTTGAAATGTCAAGAACTACTGAAGCACATCATGGACATTCTTCAGGGTAGATTTAGTTGTGCTGCCTATGGTGCTGACTACAATAGTATTCTGCTGAAGGATGTTCTTTCAGTTCGGAAATACTGGTGTGAAATAACCCAGCAGCAATGGTCAGGTATTACCTCTAATTGTGAATATTTTTCTGTGAATTTCTCTAAATTCTGAATTAATAATTCAGAAAAATACATTGGAAAGTGGTGATTTATTTTGTCAAAAGTTGCTGCTAGTGTTGCATTTCCAAATTAGGCGAAATTAGATGAGTGCATATAGTCCCATAGCATTGTGACTCATCTCACCTTCAAGAACACTTTGTGGAAGACCTATAATCTATTATTCTCACTTCTCTCAGTGTTTTCCAGTGGCTTCTGAATCAAATGCCCAAACACTGTTAATTTTGTACTTTAGACCAGACCCATCTAAACTTAGAGCAACACATACAAATGCTAGAGGAAGTCAGGTCAGGCCGCATTTATGGAGAGAACTCACATCACAAGCAAGAGGATATTTCCATCTTTGTTTCATTTACCAGATGTGAGTGTCCATAATTTCTGTTGGGAAGGTAGGAGTGAGCCATTGCAGTCAAGGCATTCCTTTGGTGTTTTTGAATAAGGATTAGAATGAAATCATACGTGACTTGGTGTACTTGATTCTCATGTGCCAGTACCCTTGACCTTTCTGTTGATAAAAATTCTCAGTTAGGTTGGAGAACATAAGTGAGCAATTACAGTACAATTTGCATAGGTGGAACTTTGTATAATTGCATCTGTCTTGTAATAAAGCAGTAATTTGTTTAGTGGTTGTTTCATTTGAGTTTCAGACAAATACTATGGTGATTTGTTGCATTGAATTAGCAGCTTGTGAAATGGATTGTGTATGGGATCTGCACAGATCAAAGCTTTCTCTCTATATATAAAAAATAAAAGATCAAAATGTCTTTTGAACAATCAGGTGACAGAATTCTAGAGCCTTAAGCTCTTGTTTGAAACTTTCTCGTCACATTATTTACTTAAAAATTCCCAAAACGGATCTCACAATAATCTGTGTTTGGAATCAAAGCTGGTACTTTGTAGATTTAAAGAATTAACTGTTGAGCATTTTCCATCTTTCTAGATTTAATGACTTTATACTTCAAGATGTACCTAAGACCCTCAAAAGATACTAACCGGGTTCTTGTCGCCAGAATAATTAATACACTTGTGAGAGGATGTTGTTTCCAGTCAGAGAGCCTGACCTCCAAACTGTTTGAATTCTTTGCAAAGGCAATGCAGAATGCAAGGTATCATGATTGTATACTTTTCACATTTTACTGACAGTTCTTTTAGCATCAGTTTAATATTATCCATTGATTGCACAGGTGATGCTATGATAAACTTATTCACTTGTTAAACATATACCCAAAAACAACTGTTTATATTTTGGAATGGGTGTAGCTAGAATATTTGACTGTAGATCAGAAGGTCCCTGCTTCATATCTGGGTTCCCCTCTTAGGAGTTTCGAGGGATATGGGCCAGAAGCAGTCAAATGGGACTGGCTCAGGTAGGCAGCTTGATTGACCTGGAAAGGTGGAGCTGAAGAACCTGTTTCCATTTAGAAATCTATGACTGATTTGTACCAAGTCTGTGCCATAGTGTTTGTCACAGGGTTCCCATGATTTATTTTAAATTCTGATGGAAATATTTTTCTTAATACATTGTTAATATTCAAAATAAAGTTTTAAAGATGGCAAAATAATTGAAAAAACACATAATGCATAATAACATGGTTAAGTTTGTCCTCAGCTGTCTTTTCTATGTTTTAATGATTTTATTTGAAGGGGTTTGGACAGTATCTTGCCCAAAATGATGACTAATTAAATTTGTACGGTACTTCTTGATATATATTCCAATTTAAGTTAAATATGTATACTGACTAATGCAACACTAGCAACACTGCATTAGTCAATATACATCTTTAACTGGTGTCACTTAATCTTCATAAACAGTAAGACAAAAAACAGAGGCACCAAACAAAGAAATACAAGTCAGTCTTTTTCTTAGCATTCTCAAAGATATTCAGAATGAGGTTATTTAATCAGACTGTTTTGGCCGTTCAGTTCCCTTTCCAATATTAAACTTTTTGTAACAAGTTATTGTGTGAAGTATTGTTGAACTTAAGTTTCCCAGGGCTGATGTATTATAGTTTCAATTTACTAAATAACTGCCTTGAAGTGTAAATTATTTTAATAGGTGAAGAAGTAATTTTGTAGCATATTTTAGCGATTGTTTCATGTTTCTATAATACAGACAGGAACAAGTCTTGGCAGTCATTGAGCATATTATATCGGCTCTCAATGTCTTCCTCAACATGTGTATAGTGAATTGTCGCATACGTGTATGTAAACTTGGGGAGGACATCTTCCCAACACTGCTATGCATTTGGACTCAGAAGCATCTCCAAGATTCCTTGAAGGAAGAAGTCATTGAATTTTTTCGATTACAACTCCAAGCCCATCATCCAAAGGGGACAAAAGTTCTGGAAAAAGGTACAGCATAGTTGACTGAGTTACCATTTATAATCTCATGGTTTTCTCACACTACACACAGTCTAGAAGAATCTCCTCTTAAGTTAGTGATTTGAATTTAATATCACTGACAGCACAGACATAGCCTGTCCCCTGCAGCATACAGATTAATTAATTTTGATATTACCAGTGGAGACCAAGTTAATATGTGTCTGTCAATGAATGGAGAAGTGCATATATTTAGTCAATATGCCTGTGACTGATATCTAGAGAACTCAGTGTGTTACTACAAGCTGGTACTCAGTGTACTGTAGCTATTCCAGATTTTCAGGAAGACACCCTTATGAAATACTTTAAACACTTGTATAATGAATGTGTGTATTTAATCTATACAAAATAAACTTTCAATGCCCAAATAATACACTGTTACAATACAATAGCATCTTCTTCAATTATAGTGAGATGCATTATGCATGGAAGATTTATTGCTCAGTATGTGGGAAGGATATTCCTTCCCTTCTATCATTTGTTTACAAAAGTTCTGATCTATCATCTGGTGCATCATTTCTATGGCGGAGAAATATGCCCTTCACAACATTCAAAGACTGATGTAAGAAATCATTTTTTGTAGTAATATCAGATTTCATATTTAAGTAAATATGATTATGAGAGGCAAAGTTAAGATAGAGAGTGAAAATCTTTTTGTCCCATGGGTGAAAAACAAAACAACATGGGTTTAAGGTGAGAAGTGGGAATTTTCAAAGTATCTAAGTACTTTTACACAGATAGTTGATATTGGGAATGCAAGTAAGATGGTGGAATCCAATATGCTTACTATGTTGAGAGGTATTTATATAGACACTTAAACAGGCAAGACTTGCATGGATACAGTTCTAATGTGAGCAGTTTAGATGAGAGTAGAGGGGCAAAAAAGTTGGCATGAACATTATGGGCCAAAGGACTGTTGTCTCTAAGTTACTCTCTATATCAATTACATTACATGAACTAGAGAATAAACTTCAGAAATGAAATTGAATCATGGACAAGGCAGACGATATTGAGATCAGGTAACATTTACTTTTATTACCTGCTATAATTTGCAAAAGTCAGTAAGTGTATACACTCAGACCCCGCATAGCACTGATTTGTTACAATGCATTTATTCAATTCTTTATTGAACTTTTAAAAAAATGACAAAAGTTCATTCGAAAAAACACTTAAAATCTCTCAAGAGCAGCTGCCATTACAGTAAACATTCAATCAGCCAACGAGAGCGCCTTACATACATTCTGAGCCACTCACAGCCAAATCATGTGTTAGTTTATGCTCTGTCTCCCCATTGGTGTAAACATTCTTGCTCCCTCGCAAACTTATCTTATTTTTTTCACTCATGATGTCTGTAACACGCCTTGCAACTTCTAGTGAGGGTAGTACATCTAAGATGTCTCAGAAAAGCATTAGCATGGATGTGAAACTGCAAGTGAAACTGGTGAGTGTTACGTTGATGTTGGCACCTCTTTAAAATTTGCAATGTTCATCGATAATGACCCTGACTGGGAGCGAAGCAATAAGGCAAAGAGAGATGTTCTGGGCATGATGTCCTGTCTCTGAAAACTGCTTCATGAAAGGAAACTTAAGAAAGGGCAGTCAAATATCGATGCCTACATGAAGAAGAAGCCAGAGTTAGAGGAGGACCCACAGCCTGGTCCCTCCTCTAGGGTGTAACCAACACCCACTTTCCTCCGCTGCTGCTGTGATGGGTTACTGCCCCACTGACGTACAAGTTAGGCCTATTTGCCTGTTTGTTACTCCACGAATTACTGTGTATACATAAAATAATATATATCTTGGCTAATTTACATAGCGCTCCACCTCTGAGGAATGTATCCTCAGCATTAAGCAGGGTCTGAGTATATTTACATGTTGGGAGAAAAAAACTAAATAAAATATGAAAAGGATCTAATGCTTTCCAGGTGTATATGATGAATAAGCTCTTCTCAGGTATCCAACCAAGTCCAGGTATTGATAATAACTGGTTATTATAACCGGATAATAATCTTCATGTGGAAACCTGATTGGATGAGGACTAACCAATCACGAGGGATAGACTATAAATGCCACCGGACTAGACATGCCCAGACATCATCCCTGATAAAGATGGCAGAGTTTGTCATCGAAATGTCAGTTATTAATCAATACCTGTACCTAGCTGGAAGCCCAAGAAGAGTTTTACAAAAAAACATGATGATGGAATACTGAAACAAAAACAGAAAATGCTGCAAGCAGTCAATAGGTCAGGCAGCATCTGAAAAAAGAGAAACAGAGTTAACATTTCAGCTTCCTGACCCTCCATCAGAGCAGTCTAACAATAGGTCTTGAACCTAAAATAAAAGACGTTACTATATGTATGTTTATTTTTTAATTAAAAGAAACTTTAAACTGCATAATTCTTACATATTTTAACAAAAAATGTCACTTCATTAGATCATGTGGGAGGAACGTTGCTTCATTACACATTTTTTGGTGCACTTCAGTTCAGTGCTCCATTTCTAGGATGAGATTGGTTTAGTTAATGGAGACACTATAAAAATAGTTGAGGCTGGAAGGGAGTGTGTACAGAGTAACTGGAATGGAGGCCAAGGATCCCAAAAGCTGTCGAGAGCGAGCTCAAGGACTCTTAAGAGTAGCCAAGTTGGAGCCAGTGGCTCTGGAAGTAGGTTGGATGATGCAGCCTACTGCTGTGCCTGAAATTGTTGGAGCTACAATTACACAATGCTGCAATTTCAGTAGGACCTTAATAACCAAATATTTAAATTATTTCTCCTTCCTTACACTCACTAAATTTGAACCGTTAATTGCAAAAGTCAGTAACCTAAGCAGAAGAAGAATCATAAAATAGTTACCATGCTGAAATACAGCCACATGTGTTTGTTTTAAACTTTTGAAACATACATTTTGTGTTTGTGTGCAATAGGCGCTTTTGCAGCTGACTGGTTGAATTGGCAGAACCTGCTTTATTCTCTCTACGAAGCAATTATCAGTGAAATGAGCCACATAGGAAGCAGAGGGAAGTACTCAGCAGGAGTGCGTCATGTTGCTGTCAAGGAGAATCTTGTCAATCTGGCTGCTGACATCTGTCATCAGGTATGGGAAAATAAATCTGGATAGTGTGAATGACACTTCCTCAGGTAAATACATTTTTGTTAAGGAGTAAGACATCAATTTGATAAAGGCTTCAAAAATTCTTTGTTATAAGTGGACTATATTTGTTCGTAGCACATTATGTTCAAAATGTTTAAGGATACACTGAAAGAAATAAATAACATTTTTGTCTGTTTTCTTTCTTTGATTTGCTTTCAGTTGTTTGATCGTGACTTAAAAGTGTTTGTGTCATCAGTAACAAACATAGATACTGTGCAAAGCCCCTCCCATCAAGGGTCACTGAGCAAACGAAGACGTATTGAGCTGGGATGGGAAGTGATACGAGATACTTTGCAAAAATCAGAGAATGATTTTGATATGATACCTTGGTATGTTTATTAATAAAACTAGGAATATGATAAATATTTTAATATTAATTTCCATGTTGAATGACATTAAATCCACAATAGTTTTCACTTCTCTTTCTCATCCAGGTCTAAGGGCTGTCTCACCTACATTAGTAGATCATATCACCTGATACTAAACTTCATTTTCTCTTCCTTATGGTATATATTGTTAATTTGAACAAAGCTGTCTAAATTAGATTGGAAATATTTTATTCAGTATGTTGAAATTTGAGATAGAGTTAAAGATTTTGTTATATTCTAACTTACAAATAAATAAATAAACTATGCACCTCTGTAGTAGTGCTACTGTACATGCAAAATCTATATTTCTTTATGTCTTGTTTGCCTTTCAATTTTAAAAACATTTTCCAAACCAATTCATCTTTTCTCTTTCCCTTTTGTTGCAATTGTTTAATATTTTCTTGGTTCCTTCAGATTATCATAGCCGGGGGTGTAGTGGGGATAAGCTCTTACTACCTATTAAATGTTCCCAATGGTATGCATTTAAATAGCTTCTGAAAACCAAGTCCAAATCTTGACCACCTTTAATTAGTAAGCCCGGCAGAACCTTTCCTACTGACAAGAGAAGGGGCAAGTGCAGGTTACTGGTGCCTTAAAACCAGTCGCTTCATGCAGAAGGGACTCATCAGCTGTGGTTGGTAGCTCATCTAGGAGAAGGAAAACTCTGATCTCAAACCTCAGCTGCCTTGTGGCTATACCCACTCACGGGGAGTAAACCCTAAGGAAAAATCCAGAGCTGGATTCCTTAAGGTAGTCCTATGTTCAGTTCAATGCTGAGTGCAACTCCTGCAACACCACTGGTGCCAAACTGTATCAGTCTCTGTCACTCCTTTGCATTCATTAGCATGGAGATGGGGAGCCTGCTGCATGGGCAATAACTTGTCTCCATATCGTGCTGCCCTGGCTTGCATGGGTGCAACATTTATGATTGGCCCTGATCAGTGGAAGGTCTTCTAGTATTTTCCTAGAAAGTACCTATAATGTCAATAAAGGAAAAACGAACAGTTATGTAATACATACTGAGGCCCAGCACTGATCATTTTTGTGTTTGATTGAATATCCTGTTTTTTGACTTTGTCAGTGCTTCTTATCACACAGTGGTTCCAACAGGAATAGACAAGGAGAAGAGAACTGGTGGAGAAGAGTTCAAAAATTATGTACTATGTCATCTTTATACTGAAAATGGCCATAGCATTTTTTCCTTATTGAACCACTCTTGAGTTACCCTTGCCAAAATAAAAATACCATTAGTGGTTTCTATTTGTATTTGTTAATGTAGACTTGATTTTTTTTAAAGATAATTTTCTTTTAAATTTTGAACTTTTAAAATTCTAAAACTTGGATTTTCAAATTGGAAATCTTACCCCAGAGCTTACGGATAGGACCTCTATTGGGTACACAGGATCAATAATGTTCTGGCATATTTAATGAGCAGTGGATAATTTAAGCAAATAGAAGTGTTGTAGTAAGTAATGCAGCATGTTATCTCTCAACCCCAAAGCAATTTGAACGTTACAGCCCTGCTCCTTGCTCTTTCATTTGCCTTTGTCTTGTGGTGGTAGGGCAAATAGGATGCTTGCCGTGTTTTCCCAAAGTATATCTGGCTCCTGTGCAGTTTTTGTCAGGTATGGGTAACTCCTGGAATGCCGGGCTTCACCGGTGAGCAGCTGTCCACAGTAATTTGACTGTCCCCCAGTTGTTTGATTATGAATCAGAACTTATGTCATGAAAGTTGTTGCTTTGCGGCAGCAATACATTGCAATACAAAATCATGGTTAAAACTATAAATTACATTAAGAAATATATATTAAAATTAAATTAAATAAATAGTACAAAAAGAGAGCCAAAAAAGGTAGTGTAGATGTGTTCATTGTCCATTCAGGAATCTGATGGATGGGAAAAAGCTGTTCCTAAGACAGTGAGTGTGTGTCTTCAGGTTTTGGTACCTCCTCCTCATTAGTAACAATGTGAAGAGGGCATGTCCTGGGTGATGGGACGGATGTCGCCTTTTGAATACTGTATGTCCTCAATGCTGGGGTGCAACTTTCTGCAGCTTTTCCTAATCCTTTGTAGAGGCTCCTCCATACTAGATGGTGATGTAACCAGTTAGAATACTCTCCGCAGTAAATCTGTAGAAATTTGCAAGTCTTCGGTGACATATCAGGTCTCCTCAAAACTAATAAACTATTGGAATAGTAGGATAATAATTAGGGCTTGTTAGTGTTTATCTTAAATAGAATAAATCTTATAATGAAAAGAAAGTTTAAAAATACACTCTTGGTGCAAGTTGATGTTACAATTTTAATTTTTAAAAATTAGGTTGTTGAATATAATTACTATTGGTCGCAAAGCATGTGCAACTTCAACTTCAGAAGCAGGCAGCACATGATAAGAGTTATTTAGGAATTCCTGTTCTAAAGAATATTAAGAGTATTATGAATGACAGTGAACCTCTCCATGTTTTTCCTTAGGTTACAGATTACCACTGTTCTAGTTGCAAAATATCCATCGAGCTTGCCCAACTGTGAGCTTGTTCCTCTTTTGACCACTTTGCATCAGATCCTTTCTCAACAAAAACGTAGAGAGAGAATTCCTTATGTTCTTTGTTGCCTCCGTGAGGTTGCTGTCTGCCAGAGATTGAAATCAGCACTTAGTACTGCACAGAAGTTAGACCTACAGAAACTGTGGGCCAAAATCTGGGCCATCTCACTTCGGAGCATCAGCTCACATCAGACTGAGGCTGAAAGCTTCCAGCTGCTGGAGGCAATTCTTGAAGGGAACCTAACCAATCCAGACATTGATTTTTGGAAAATCTTTTCAGGATCCACATGTAAACCATCCAGGTGAGTTAAATATCAGTGAAGTTTCAGTGTGGTAATCAATTATTTCATCATTCTTTGTTGAATTTCTTGTATTGTTTTTAGTTCTCTGACAATTTTAACATTTCAGTTTTTCCTTTCTCATATGTTATGAGAACATTACACTTCCAAGCTGTTAATCAGTCTAAATGTTAGAATGTAGCAGTTCTGCCTCAATAAGTTACATTGCCTAGAAGTGAATTACACGTTTAGTCTTGTATTTAATCACTAGCCTCAGCTGAGTTGGGGTTACTGCCAAGAAAGCAGCAAGTGTTAGCATTTACATCTCCAAGGAAAATTAGTTTATTCCTTCATCTCTTCCAAAGACTTCTTGTAGCAATAGGTTAGCAGACCATCATGACTAACGTTTCTTGTCTTTGTTTGTTTTCATTGGTACATTTTATTTGAATGCTTTTGGTTTAATTTCTAAAACCAACTTGTAATTGACAATATTTTAGTCAATCTGAAAAGAGTACATCAATCATGTCAACTGACTTTAAATATGTGAAATCTCCTGCAAAATAACTTTCAGCTATGAACAGAAGAGGTGGAAGGTGAACCAAGAGATGGTTCAACGAGGAAGGGTTGAGTGAATTGATGCGTTAGTATGGCCTGATGATTGTTGGGAGTTAAGCTGTGTCACTTTTATATGGGTTGGGATTCTGAATGGTGAAATATTCATCATAAGGTAAAGGAACTTCATTCAAGCAAATTAAAAGGAGTTGAAACTCACCTAATGGATAACTTGTTTTCTGCTTGTACATGAATAAAGACTGCAATATCATTAGTTTAAAACTCATGTAAGAGTAAAACATTGAAAAACTATTGGAAGGATTCCTTATAAAGATATGCAGTTATTTAATTTTACTTTTAGATAGTGACTTGTTACTTTTATTTACCTGTGTAATCTAAGTAATTGCTTGGAAATAAAGTGAAAGAAAATAAATCATAATGTATGTATAATCAGATTATTTGTGGTAAACTATAATAATTGGCATAGTTTCAGTTGATATCTTTTCCTTATTTCTTGCATTTGAACAAATTAATATGATTAGTGCTGATTAAGTAGATGTTTGGTGGAGTAATATAGGGATATTTTTCTCATGGCCCAGGCATGGGACTCTTTATAAACAGTTTTTATTTCCTCTCTAGCTCTGCGGTTAAGTGCCTTTGTCAAGCATTGGCAAGATGCACACTACCAGAACGAATTGATGGTATTGTTGAAAATTATCCAATGTCCGTGAGTGATAGGCCGCTGAGTCTTAGAGAAGCAGTAATGCAATGGTTATTGGCATATCAAGCAGAGGAAATTGCTGAAGAAAATGCAGAGATTCCATCTATTGTCTGCAGGTTAGTGTGCTAGATTTGGAAATTAAAGCTGCAGGGTTTTTTCTGTTAATTATTCTATAATTAGGCACTGAATTTTACAGCCTTAGTTTAAGAAATGAAAATAGAACAGAACAACGTAAGATTGTTTATCAGGGTTAATATCACCGACATAGGACATGAAATTTATTGACTTTGTGACAGTAGTACAATGCAATACATAATAATAGAGAAAAAACTGTGAATTTTAGTGTGTCTGTGTATGTGTGTATGTATAGTTATATTAAATAAGCAGTGCAAATCTAGATATAAACAAGTAATGAGTTAGTGTTCATGAGTTCAATGTCCATTCAGAAATCAGATGGCAGATGGGAAGAATCGTTCCTGAATCATTGAGTGTGTGCCTTCACACTTCTGCACCTCCTTCCTGATGGTAGCAATGAGAACAGGGCATGGCTTGGGGGGTTCCTTAATAGTGAATGCTACCTTTTTGAGGCATTGCTCCTTGAAGATGTTTTGGATACTATGGAGTCTAGTGCTCATGATGGAGCTGACTAAGTTTTTCAATTCTCTGCAACTTGCTTCAATCCTGTGCAGTAGCCCCCCCACCCCCACCACCCCCTTACCAGACAGTGATGCGGCCAATTAGAATGCTCTCACGGTACCTCTGTAGGCACTTTCGAGTGTCTTGATGATTATTTGCTAGGAATGGAATGAATTTCATCTACTTTACTAGTTTGATGTAGTAGTACTTCAATGATGAAGAGAGTAAAGGATAGAGAATGTTCCTTTTCTTAATAGTATCATTTGAGCACCAATCAAATGAAATGATTCTTACACTCCTTCATAGAACACTATAGCACAGAAAACAGACCATTCGGCCCTTCTAGTCTGCGCCGAAACTTTATTCTGCTAGTCCCATTAACCTGTAGCCAGTCCGTAACCCTCCAGACCTCTCCCATCCATGTATCTATCCAATTTATTCTTAAAAACTAAGTGAGCCCGCATTTACCATGTCAGATGGCAGCTCTTTCCACACTCCCACCATTCTATAAGTGAAGAAGTTCCCCCTAATGTTTCCCCCTAAACCTTTTCCCTTTCACCCTAAAGCCATGTCCTCTTGTATTTATCTCTCCTAATCTAAGTGGAAAGAGCCTACTTACATTTACTCTGTCAATACCACTCATAGTTTTGTGAACCTCTATCAAATCCCCCCCCTCATTCTTCTATTCTCCAAGGAATAAAGTCCTAACCTGTTCAATCTTTCCCTGTAACTCAACTCCTGAAGAGCCGGCAACATCCTAGTAAATCTTCTCTGCACTCTTTCAATCTTACTAATATCCTTCCTATAGTTAGGTGACCAGAACTGCACATAATTCATTGGCTGCAAAAGTTCTTTTTTCACTCTGTCAAGTGATGTGGGCTTTGCACAACTGAGCCAACATTTAATTGTCCATTCTTAACTGCCCTTTGGAAGTCTGAGGTAAAAATCTTTTGATTATAATTTTTATCACTTTGAAGATCAGAAAATATCACCCTAACATTACTGACTTGTAGTTGGGAATTTATTTTTCTGTTTCACTCTGACTGATGAGTTAATAAAATAATTTAGGTTATTGGGTTTTTTTTTGCTTATTGATGCTAAGTATTGAGTTTGTTGTGCATTTTTTTTGAAATAGAGATTTTCCAAATCAACTGGTCTCTCAAATATTGGTTGTTTTGACACTGAAGGACTGCAAATCAGGAATGGACTTCTTCCAGTCAACTTCTAAAAAGAGGTATTTATTTGATCAATGAATATCAATTTAATAGGCATAATTTACAACCAGGATTTCCTTAAATCTCATGTTCCAAATTACTATTGGAGTTCAGAACAATTTGAAGCATTGTGGCCATTTTTCATTGAAGTGCAAGTTTCTTGAAGCCATATAAACAAAATTGATCTTAAAATTGTTTCATGCTACAAGTTACTCTTGATTTCACAAAATCCTTTGCCATAGTTACATTATACCATATGACTACAAGGGATGGAGAAATTTGAAAAAAATGGTTAGATAGAAGCTGTGAATAGAAAATCAGAATTGTAAATTTGATATTGTAATTAATAATAGAATTAAACTTGCACAGAAACAGAGACTGCAGATGCTGGAATCTGGAGCAGCACACAAGATGCTGCAGAAACATGAAGTATATTAACACATTGGCTGTCCATTTTCCTCCATAGATGTTGCTTGACCCTTTGAGTTTCTTAGCATCTTGTGGCTTATCAGATCAGAAGTGTTTATAATGATAGCACAAATTATCTTGAACATTCTTTTACTTGAAATACTTTTACTTTCTTTATATGAAGAAAACAATCTTCTGTAGAACATCGGATGAAATTGATACATCCAGTCTGTTAACCTTTCAAGAAGGCTACTCACCAGTATGTCCTACACTAGTGGTCACCAACCCGTTGATTGCGATCGACTAGTCGATCTTTGAGACTTTCCCAGTTGATCCTGAAAAAAAGAAATACACAAATACTGTTGAGAGATTGTTTCTGGGTTGCGGAGTTTTAGTTCCATTCTTTCTGTTCAGTGCGCATGCGTGTAGCTCTCCTGCACTACACAGTGTAATTCGCTGGTCCCCAACCACTGGGCCGAGAGGAAACGATATGAGTCAGCTGCACTTTTCCTCATTCCCTGTCAGTCCACTGTTGAACTTGAACCCATGCGAGGTCATCAGGCAACTAAACGCAGTGATACCCTCGTGCCAGGGATCATCGGTTGGCCTCGGGTGGCTGGCAGGAAGTGCAGTCGCTATTGGCCTGGAGCACTGCCTCTGAACCTGCTTAGCACACCAAATGTTCATGGGGAACCCGGTGCTAAAATATTTGCAGATGACCTAATTCGGACTCAGTGTTTCGTAAGTATCAGAGCAGCTACCGCGCTGCGTCTACTGAAACAAACATTTGTCAGGCGATAGATCCTACAAGGGGGGGCGGGCGGGCCCGCTCCCTGTTACACTCCTTGCTCGGTCGGCCGCGCTCTCCAGACTGCGACTGCTGCAGCCCCGGTACAGGTACCTCCGTCCTTAAACTTGTCCTCTCACCCCGCCGACAACCAGCCACACCTGGCCAAGGTGTCTGGCGGCGGGCAGGCGGGCGGGAGGCTGAGTTCGGGCCCGGAGGATGTCTAATGAGGCAATGTCTCATTTCATTTCATTTTTCAATCTTTTTATTGATTTTCAAATAAAGAATATACAAATCAGAGGAGGAGTTTAGCAAACAGATAATATAAAAGACATATAAACAGCAATAATAAAAATAGGAAGTATATAATGTCAAAATCAAATAGGTAAAATATTACGCTGTTATATATACAATGGTCAAAAAAAACTACAACTCCTCATAGCAATCATAAAAAAAAGATAGGGAATTTTATTGATAATGGAAAAAAAAACCCCACTAGCTAAATTGAAACAAAAAAAAAGAAAGAAAATGTCTCAAAGCTGCTTCTGTACCCTGAGTCCAAGCACCCAGCACTTAAAGACAAACCTACTGAGTTTTCTCAGTGGAAAAAACATGAGCAAGTGGGACAGAAGCCGAGAGCCGCGAGAACTAGAACAGATTGGACATAAGGAACCTGCTTCGAGCATTGCTGTATTCCAGTCATGTTTAACACCCCCCCCCCCGCCCCCGTTGGCCGGTCCGCAAGAATATTATCAATATTAAACTGGTCCGCGGTGCAAAAAAAAAAGGGTGGGTACCCCCGGTGTTTATGTATTTCTACTTCTGGGTTGCGAGGTTTTACTTCTGGTCTTTTCTGCCCTGGTGCGTATGCGTATAACTAATTGATGTGGGGTCGATCTTGCCTTTTACTAAGGCTGGGGTAGGGGATCTTGGGCTTAAAAATGTTAGTGACCACTATCCTACACTTTTTAAACATTAGCAGTAAATGCTGAACTCGTATGACTCCGAACTGTTTTTATCCACTATTACTTCTAGAGTTGTAGTCACTTTGTTAAGTAATGGACCAGTAGACCCTGTCTCATTCATCCTTGTCTGATTTCCAGCAAATGTGTTATGTGAAGCAATCAAGTAAGAAGAGTATCTGGCTAAGCCACGATTCTCCTTGTTCACTATTGAGCCCTAAGGCACATGTGTGATGACTACATTGATGGAATACCAGAGATAGGCATAATCACAGTGTAACGGAGCATTTTTATGGCAGAAGGGGAAGAATTTGGGGGAAATCTGGCTTCTCATGCACAAATAAAACTCTTTAATAGAAAAAAACTCAAATCCAGGAATTAGAATTCTTGTTTTAAATCACTAAGCATCAATGCAAGTTTATGAATGACTGAAGTAATGATACAAGAAGGAAGACACAAGTGTCTTCTGTACTTTGAAAGAAAGCTCTGCTGGCTCACACAGTTGTACCAGCATGTTTTAAACATGTTTTAACAACTTTGGTATAATCATTACATATTTAATAATCGGCATTAATATTATATGCTCTTTAAGTGCACCAGCTGAAGAATCTCTAAATGAAGATAGCACAGTCTTCTCAGAAACAGAAAGCCTTTTCCTGCAAACAACATTTGATGAACTTCCAACTTGCAGTAGTACTATGGCTTGGATTAGGGAAAAAGAGCCTGTGACATCAAAAATAAGTTGCAAACGACCTTTGAGAGAAAAACTGGAGGAATATTTATTGGCATTGGTGGAATGTTTGCATTCTACTCAGGTAAGTGCATGCAAAGATGCACAAATAGTATAGAGGTTGTATTCCTTCACAAGACTTCAAGTACCTATTGCAAAGAGGCTCTATGATAAGTAAACAATGAGCTTGTATCTGTATATTTTTGCAGTAGTCTCAGAACTTTAGTCAGTGAAATAGTTTTTGAAATGCCATTATAACTGGAAAAATTTGTCAAGAAGTTTGTGCCTAGCCTTGTATCTGCGTTAGAATTGAGATAAACCAGCAGATAATCTGTTGGGGGTGATGTTGATTGACAGTTAAACAATGATGACGATATTGTCTATTCTTCAGAGAGTCTTATTGGCTCCTTTCCTCCTCTTTGAGAAAACAGACAGAGCTTCAAATTAAGATCTGTACATAAAAAGTATAATTTTGTCTCCAGTTCCTTGGAGTTGGACATGTTCCCTTATCCATTTGATGCAAACATGCAAATACTACCACTGACCAAGAATACATGTCTTTTTGTTATGTATTGGTGAGTGTAGTTGTTTCCCATCCAAATGAAATGTCAAATAATTTATTTTCTCTTTTGATTTGGTAAACATCGTGTGGTCTCAGCAACTTAACATGGACCTTTACTTCCAAGTGACACAGAGAGTGTTAATTTTACAGCAGAGATTAACAAATATAAAACATCTGCTTCTGATAAAAAGATATATACCAGATACAGTTTTATTATAGAATAAACTCTAGTATAAAACTTCATTTAGAAAATTCTTATGTAAAACCACAACTAAATTATTGTCGTGTAGGAAAACTACAAAATACTATTATTACACTTAAAATGAAGTGTTAAAAAGGATTTTTAAATAGTTGTTTGACGGTGAATTGTAGCAACAGTGAATGGACCCTATTGAGTATTTAAACTAAATCTAGACAGTGTTTTCTTATTGCATATATATCCCAAGTAGTAATTCTCATCAAGTGTGCAGAGTGCTTGTTACTTTAGACTGCAGTAAAAATCTGCATACAACTGACAATGCCAATATTCTGTTCACAATTTTCAGGTGCTTCCACCAGAATGCAAAGTTCGCTGTGCAGACATTATTATTGGAGTGCTCCGATGTTACTGTGATATTGGTGTTACCAGTGAGGATAATGCATGTGCATTGGCCCTATTTCAGAAGGCAAAGGTAAATAATTAGATGCTAAATGGCATGCTAAAGAGCCAGTTACTTAAATCTGATAACTAAAATTCAGACTCTCCTGTAAATAATATTGGGGAATGTTTATGATCAGCTTTCCATTGTTAGACCTTCTGTAAGAAAAGTATATTAAATTACTGTATCAGAATGAACTATGTGGTTGACTTGGTACAGTGACATAAGTACTCTTAGCTGTAGGATTTGGATTTGAGTAGGTGCTTACCAACTGCCAAAGATTGGCTTGTGTATGAAGTGGTTCACTCTTGTACACTAACATTATAAATGTTCAGGATCCCATTGAGACTAAATAATGCAATGCTCACTAATGAGCGAGGTTAGACATCTGAAATTTTATTTGCCAACCCTATTACACCTTGTAAATATATTTTTAAAAAGCAAAACTAAATGATTTTTATGTCCCATTTTTATTGATCTTGGAGATGAAAATATAGCCATGGAGATATTTCTGACAAAGTTCAGTATGTTTCATTTATGTTACCTACCTTGAGTTATTGCTACTACTTTTTTTCTCACAGTTACTTCAGTTGAATTAAAGCTTAGTAACTCAAGAATGAGCTAGAAAATGGAATGATATAGAAGTTATCCTACAGTAAGTTGTTAATTTAGTTGAAGCTGATTAAGGATGGTCAACTAGTGTAGGACTACATTGTTTATTCCTTATTAATATATTTAAGCCAATGTGTGTTATTCACATTGTGCATAACTGATGGTCTACACATTCAAAATGCTGGTGGAACACAGCAGGCCAGGCAGCATCTATAGGAAGAAGTACCGTTGACGTTTCGGGCCAAGACCCTTCGTCAGGACTAACTGAAAGGAAAGATAGTAAGAGATTTGAAAGTAGGAGTGGGAAGGGGAAATCCGAAGTGATAGGAGAAGACAGGAGGGAGTGGGGTGAAGCTAAGAGCTGGAAAGGTGATAGGCAAAAGGGAAACAGAGCTGGAGAAGGGAAAGGATCATGGGACGGGAGGCCTAGGGAGAAAGAAAGGGGGAGGGGAGCACCAAAGGGAGATTGAGAACAGGCAAGGAGTGATGGGCAGAGAGAGAAAAAAAAAAGGGGAGAAGGGGGGGGAATAAATAAATAAGGGATGGGGTAAGAAGGGGAGGAGAGGAATTAACGGAAGTTAGAGAAATCAAGGTTCATGCCATCAGGTTGGAGGCTACCCAGACGGAATATAAGGTGTTGTTCCTCCAACCTGATTGTGGCCTCATCTTGACAGTAGAGGAGGCCATGGATAGGCATATCAGAATGGGAATGGGACGTGGAATTAAAATGTACGGCCACTGGGAGATTCTGCTTTCTCTGCTGGACAGAGCATAGGTGTGGAGCGATGGAGGATGAGTGGTGACCTGATAGATGTGTATAATATGATGAGAGGCATTGATGATGTAGATAGTCAGTGGCTTTTTCCCAGGGCTGGAATGGCTAGCACAAGAAGGCACAGTTTTAAGGTGCTTGGAAGTAGGTACAGAGGAGATGTCAGGGGTAAATTTTTTACGCAGAGTGGTGAGTGCATGGAATGGGCTGCTGACAACAATGGTGGAGGCGGATACGACAGGGTCTTTTAAGAGGCTCCTGGACAGGTACATGAAGTTTTAAAAAATAGAGGTCTATGGGTAACCTTAGGTAATTTCTAAGGTAAGGAAATGGTCGGCACAGCTTTGTGGGCCGAAGGGCCTGTATTGTGCTGTAGGTTTTCTATGTTTCTATTTTTCTAATGGTACTGATCAGTTTGGTGATTGGTAATAACAGAATCAGCAGTCAAAAAGACATCTGGCCTGGAATGTGGACTCCTTGATGTGACTTCCTAATGTAGCTTGACAGTATGAATCAAGTTAGCCCCACCTCCAGTCCATTTTATAACATTTGAAGAAATGTGTATGTAAGAGACACATACACATATCATGACATGAATTCTTTTTTTTAATATCAAAGAATTTAATTAAGTTAATTACACATCACCTTCCCTTAATGTCTATTCTTTCCTTTGTTAATTTCTGTCTTTCTTAAATGAAGGTTTTACTGGTCTTTTGAATGGATCTAATCAATGCCCACCATTAAAGTTCAACCACCTTTCCTATAATTATACTACTATCTCTGTCTTTCTTTAAATAAAGGTCAAGTATTAGATGTCCTCCAATTATATTGCACAATGCTGAAGCCAGGGATGATTGTAAAATTGTGGTCAGTCTCCCTACAGTTTCCTTTCTTCTTGTATTTGCTTGATGAGAGCTTTACTCTGTTTATCTCATAGAGTTTCACACGTGTTTATGTTTGTCTTAAATACGACACTGGCATCATCAATCAGTTTTCTGAAGAAGATGGCAAAAAATTTAAATAAAAAAATCTCTGCATCCATACGTAGTTTATCTTTATGGTCCTTAACAGCCCTGCAACTTTCCTCACTAACCCTATTACTCTTTATTTGCATATTTTTCTTAAGCCCGCCCACCTGCCCCACCTCCATTGTTCTGACAGAGATTTAACTTCAAATAGCTATTTCCACTCTACTTTTGCTTTAGCATTATTCCACATTTATATCCGTCCTTTTGCAGATACTAAATCAACTATGCTAGTATTACTATAACAAAAATTCTGTTTCACTGATAATTCTATCACATGCCCAGCTTCATTTCTTAAAACAAAGTCCTTTCTCTATTTGGCTCACTATATACCAGCTAAAGAAATTCTTAGAAAATATTCAAGGATTATGCTGGGTATTTCTGATTGCTGTTTTGTAACAGCCAGAAGGTTCTGGGTTTGGTAACTTGGAATCCAGCCAAATCTTTTATTTTTTTTTGGTTCAGGTTCTAGCAGGAATGCTTAGGCTAGACAAAAACTAGTCTTTACTCATTTGGGCAAAATTATTAGTGCACAAAGGTCTGGCTAAGCATACTGCACATGGGATTTACAGCTGGTGCAACAGAATTCAATAAATTCAATCCCAGCATGTATTTTTGATGCAAATTTTTTGTTTACATATGCAAATTGTGGTATAAATTGAGATAACATTTTGCTCTCTTTTTTAGTCCTTAATGCTGGATGCTGGTGAGCACATTTCTACCAGCAGAAATGATCTTAATGAAGAGATAAAACTCAGCTCTGTGAAAACGCTGGTTAATGTATGCACAAAATGTCTACACTCTCATGTTAAGGTATTCTGCTCTGCTCAGTTGATTGTCTACAAATGTATTATGCTAATATATTCAGCCTCATTAAAACATCACAGCCACATATAGGCTAATTAAGGGCTAATTGTACTTCACTAGTTAATGAATCAGAAGTCCTAGGCTGAAGTCTCACCTTAAGATTCAAGTGAACAAATTGAAAAGTTGTAGTGATGTACTACATACATACAGAGCCAGTGACGACGACACACAGTCGGTAAGTCGTTCCGAGACTAGTTTATTCAAACTTCGCGGCACTGGCATTTAATCCCTAGTGCCCACCCTCTCCGGGAAATGGCATCAGAGGTGTATTACCAAAGTCTCTCCCTGCGCGCTGGCTATTTGTGAGCCAGTTCGCCTGCGCAGAAAGTGGGTCGCCACATAACACCCCCCACCCCAGAACCGCGATACACACCCCACTGTCCACAGTCTGGATCAGCCTCTGTTTGGGAGGTCTGCCTCTGTGCCGTGGTGCCTGAACCTCAACCAGCTGTGCCAGGTCCACATGGGCTGGTTTGAGTCGGTCCACCGTGAAAATCTCCACTTTCCCTCCAATGTCCAGAATGTATGTGGACCCGTTGTTGTTGATCACCTTGAATGGCCCCTCGTACAGCTGCTGTAGCGGTGCCCGGTGTCCGCCCCTTCGTACAAACACAAATCTGCAGGTCTTTGGGTACATGGGTCAGGGTTCATCCATGCTGTGAAGTCGGTACGGGGGCCAGGTGGCCGAGCCTTTCGTGTAGTCTGTCCAGGACTGCTGCAGGTTCTTCCTCTTACCCTCTTGGGACTTGTATGAACTCTCCTGGGACGGCCAGGGATGCGCCGTACACCAACTCGGCCAACAAGGCATGCAGATCCTCTTTGGGCGCTGTGTGAATTCCAAGCAGGACCCAGGGAAGTTCGTCCACCCAGTTAGGTCCTCTCAGGCGGGCCATGAGAGCTGACTTCAAGTGACAGTGGAAGCGTTCCACTATTCCGTTCGACTGTGGGTGGTAGGCAGTTGTGTGGTGTAGCTGCGTTCCCAACAGGCTGGCCACAGCCGACCACAGGCTGGAGGTGAACTGGGCGCCTCTGTCGGAGGTAATGTGGGCTGGTACCCCGAAGCGTGCTACCCAGGTTGCAATCCGTGCTCGGGCGCAGGAATCGGCAGATGT
This sequence comes from Hypanus sabinus, assembly GCF_030144855.1. Taxonomy (NCBI): domain Eukaryota; kingdom Metazoa; phylum Chordata; class Chondrichthyes; order Myliobatiformes; family Dasyatidae; genus Hypanus; species Hypanus sabinus. Next base: position 49,496,243 of record NC_082708.1, on the reverse strand, counting down.
GTCGGTGAGCGGGACCGCCTCTGGCCACCTCGTGAACTGGTCTACCATAGTTAGGAGGTACCGCGCTCCTCGGGACACTGGTAGGGGGCCCACGATATCCACATGAATGTGGTCGAACCTCCGGTGGGTGGGTTTGAACTGCTGCGGGGCTTTAGTATGTTGCTGCACCTTGGCTGTTTGGCACTGCGCGCACGTTCTGGCCCATTCACTGACCTGCTTGCGAAGTCCGTGCCACGCGAACTTGCTGGAGACCAGCCGGACGGTTGTCCTGATAGATGGGTGCACCAAACCGTGTATGGAGTCGAAAACTCACCGCCTCCAGGCTGCTGGGACGATGGGGTGAGGTTGGCCGGTAGCCACGTCGCACAGAAGGGTCCTCTCATCTGGGCCTATGAGAAAGTCCCGCAGCTGCAAACCCGAGACTGCAGTCCTGTGGCTGGGCGTCTTGTCATCTGCCTGCTGCGCCTCCGCCAGTGCTGCATAGTCCACCCCCAGGGACATGGCCTGGACAGCTGGTCTGGAGAGTGCGTCCGCCACAATGTTATCCTTTCCCAAGACATGCTGGATGTCCGTTGTGTACTCGGAGATGTAGGACAAATGTCGCTGCTGGCGAGCCGACCAGGGGTCGGACACTTTCGTGAACGTGAAGGTCAACGGTTTGTGGTCTGTGATCGCGGTGAACGGCCTGCCTTCTAAGAAGTACCTGAAATGTCAGATTGCCAGATACAGTGCCAACAGCTCCCGGTCGAAAGCACTGTACTTGAGTTCGGGTGGTCGTAGGTGCTTGCTGAAGAACGCCAGGGGTTGCCAGCACCCCTCGATGAGTTGCTCCAGCACCCCACTGACTGCTGTGTTGGATGCGTCCACTGTGAGGGCAGTCGGAACGTCCGTTCTGGGTTTCACCAGCATTGCGGCATCTGCCAAGGCTTGCTTGGCTTTAACGAAAGCGGCCACGGCCTCCTCATCCCAAGTAACGTCCTTGCCTTTACCCGACATCAGGGTGTACAAAGGGCGCATGATACGAGCTGCTGAGGGGAGGGAACGGTGGTAGTAGTTCACCATACCAACCAACTCCTGCAGGCCTTTGATCGTGTTGGGCCGGGCAAAGTGGCGGATCGCATCTACCTTGGCAGGCAGAGGTGTTGCCCCGTCTTTGGTAATCCTATGGCCCAGGAAGTTGATGGTATCGAGACCGAACTGGCATTTGGCCGGGTTGATCGTGAGGCCGAAGTCACTCAGGCGGGAGTAGAGCTGGCGGAGGTGGGACAGATGCTCCTGACGACTACTGCTGGCTATAAGGATGTTGTCCAAACAGATGAACGCAAAGTCCAGGTCGCTTCCCACCGCATCCATTAGCCGCTGAAACATCTGTGCAGCATTCTTCAGGCCGATCGGCATTCGGAGGAACTCGAACAGGCTGAACAGGGTAATGAATGCTGTTTTGGGGATGTCCTCAGGGTGCACTGGGATTTGATGGTATCCCTGGACGAGGTCTACTTTGGAAAAGATTCTTGCCCCGTGCAGGTTTGCTGCTAAGTACTGTATGTGCGGCATGGTGTAGCGGTCTGGAGTTGTAGCCTCGTTCAGTCTGCAGTAGTCATCACATGCTCTCCAACCCCTGGCTGCTTTGGGCACCATGTGCACGGGGGAGGCCCATGGGCTGTCGGACCTCCGTACGATCCCCAATTCCTCCATCCTCTTGAACTCCTCCTTCGCCAGGTGGAGCTTTTCCAGGGGGAGCCTTCGTGCGTGGGCGTGGAGGGGTGGTCCCTGGGTCGGGATGTGGTGCTGTACCCTGTGTCTGGGCATGGCTGCTGTGAACTGCGGTGCCAGAATCAATGGAAAGTCCGCCAGGATTCTGGTGAATTTGTTGTCCGACAGTGTGATGGAGTCCAGGTGTGGGGCCAGCAACTTGGCTTCACCCAGGGAGAACGTCTGGAAGGTCTCAGCACGTACCAGTCTTTTCCCTTGCAAGTCGACCAGCAGGCTGTGAGCTCGCAAGAGGTCTGCCCCCAGGAGTGGTTGGGCCACGGCGGCCAGTGTGAAGTCCCATGTGAACCGGCTGGCGCCAAACGGCAGCTGCACTGTGCAGGTGCCGTAGGTCCATATCACGCTGCCGTTTGCAGCCCTCAGGGTGGGTCCTGGCTTCCTGTTGCGGGTGTTGTACCCCGTCAGGGGCAAGACGCTGATTTCCACTCCAGTGTCGACTAAGAAGCGGCGTCCCAACTTTGTCCCAGACGTACAAGAGGCTGTCCTGGTGGTCAGCCGCCATAGTCATTAGCGGCAACTGGCCCTGGCCTTTGCAGGGCGGGTGGCAACAGCGGGCTTCTGTGTCCCACCGCTGGTGGTAGAAACACCACTGTTCACTGTCCTCCTCACTCCTGCCTTTGTGTTGTGTGCGCCCCCCCTGCCAGGCCTGATCTGGTCTGCTGTTGGGCGTGTGGCCACGGACGCCATGCTCTCCTAATTGGCTTTCCACAGCACGTCTGCCCAGGCCGCCACCTTCCAGGGGTCGCTGAAATCTGCGTCGGCCAGCAGCAGATGTATGTCCTCGGGCAGTTGCTCTAGGAACGCTTGCTCGAACATGAGGCAGGGCTTGTGTCCGTCAGCCAGGGCCAGCATCTCGTTCATCAATGCCGACAGTAGTCTGTCTCCCAGACTGTCCAGGTGAAGTAGGCGGGCACCCTGCTCGCCATGAGAGACCAAAGGTCCCAATGAGCAGCGCTTGAATGCTTCATATTTGCCTTCTTCTGGGGGCAACTGTATGAAATCCGCAACCTGGGCAGCCATCTCCTGGTCAAGGGTGCTCACCACGTGGTAGTAATGCGTGGGATCAGAGGATATCTGCCGAATCTGGAACTGGGCTTCTGCTCGGCTAAACCACACGCGTGGTCGCAGCATCCAGAAAGTCGGCAGTTGTAGCGAAACTGCGTGAACAGATGAAGAGACGGTCATCTTTGGTCCAATTCCCATTTGGACCATCGGGGTAACCAATTTTGCGATGTACTACATACATACAGAGCTGGAGACAACGACACACAGTCGATAAGTCGTTTCGAGACTAGTTTATTCAAACTTTGTGGCACTGGCATTTAATCCCTAGTGCCCGCCCTCTCTGGGCGGAAATGACATCAGAGGTGCATTACCAAAGTCTCTCCCCGCGCGCTGGCTATTTGTGAGCCGGTTCGCCTGCGCAGAAAGTGGGTCACCACAAAGTGCCACCCCTTGTGAAAAGTTACTAAGTTCTGTATATGTGTACATATGCTTCAGTTTGATATAAAATATTACATTTCATTACAAACAAAAGAGCAAGATACTCTTGGAATTCTTGCTACTGTTCTTTCCTCAGTTAGAAATAAGTTTACTGATTAATTGGTTCTGTTGCTGTCAATGAGATCTTATTGTGACAGTCGGTTTTGCTTAATATATGAGAGTCACTCCATTCTAAGCAAATTAATTTTTGGTGAAGGACTTGGAGTATGTCTGAAATGCACATTGAGTGCTTTATTAATGCTACTTCTCACTTTCGTTGTTATGCACGGTTTCATTTATTCCTAGCATTTTGATTTACAATGATCACTTCAGGCATTTTAAAGCTGAAAATTTTCATGTGAATGTTCTAATTTGGCCATGTTTTTAGTTTTAACATGCATTCTGTCTTTGGGAGTGATCTTACAATGTTATTGTCCATCTTAAAATGTTTCCAAAATGGGCTATAAAAATTCTATCTCTAAAGTGAACGTTTCTTAAATCATTTTAGCAGCACTGGCCAAGAAAAAGCTCATCTGTTCTCTTCCTTCAACTATTCCCAGCAAGATTTATGAATGACCTTGTGCAAGTTTGCAAACAACTGGTAAGAAATTAACTGAAAGTTCTTGAGGGTGAAAGACAAATTTTTTGAGAGCCTCGCTGCTTGTATAAGAACAATGCAATTTTGTAAATATAAACACAAAAGATTCTACAGATGCTGGAAATCCAGAAAAACACACAAAATGCTGGGAGGAACTCAGTAGGTCAGGCAGCATAAGTAGATGACACTTTGGGCCAAGACCCTTGATCTGGACCCAGGATCTTATGTAAATACAACAGATTCTGTTGATGGAATTTTACAGGAAAACACACAGAGTGCTGGGATGAACTCAGCTACTCAGGTAGCACCTATGGAGAGGAATGAGCAGTCGATATTTTGACTGCTGAGACCCTTAATCTGTTATTGTAAACAGCATTGCACATATCATTAGTGTCTTTTCTTTCTTTTTCAATCTTTTTATTGAGTTTCATATATACATATAAAAAAACATAACAAAATAATGAGTAAATTATGTATACAATAGACTTGAAGTCGCATTAATAATAAGATAACAATATCCTATTAAACAACAACAGAAGAAATTACCTTAATCAATCAAGTCCATATGATTATATATGAAAAAAAACAAAAATAACCGTTAAAAGAAGAAAAAATTTGAAAATATGTGAAAAAAATATATATTAAGAAAAAAAACACTAAACTAAACTAACATGGGCAATAATAATAGTTTACAAGTATATGATAGTGTCAAAAAACTCCAGAACTCCATACCTGAACATGAATAAGCAGAAAGAAGGTCTGGAAAAGGCCAAATTAATTCATATGAAAATGTCGAATGAACGGTCTCCAAGTTTCTTCAAATTTAATTGATGAGTCAAAAATAGTGCTTCTAATTTTTTCCAGGCTCAGATAAGAAATAGTTTGAGAAAACCACTGGAACGTGGTAGGAGGATTTACTTCTTTCCAGTTTTGTAATATAGACCTTCTGGCCATTAATGTTACAAAAGCAATCATTCGTCTGATTGAAGGGGAAAACTGATTACCATCTTCATTTGGTATGCCAAAAATTGCAGTAATAAAATGAGGTTGTAAATCTATATTCCAAATTGAGGAAATGGTAGTAAATATGTCCTTCCAATAGTTATGTAAATCATTAGTGTCAGATGGTTTTCATTCCTTTCATATTCTTTCATGAACATTTTTTTAAAATTCATAATCAGTTACAATTATCCCATTTAGCCCATTGTATCTATAGTTATATTTTGACAGAAGTTGAAATCTTCTATCACGTGATCAGTTAGATGAGGGACTTCAAGTAGATTTGAAGCACAGAGTTAGAATTATTTTCATTGTCATTCATAACAAAATAAAGTGGGGAACCAATTTCTGGACTTATGGTGGCTGATGAAAGACATAACCAAGGATGAGTTCATTTCTCCTCTTCCATTTATTACTAAGGAATTACGTGGCTACTTCTGGTAATTTCTAATATTAGCTGGTAAAATAGCAATTTAATAAGGAGCTCTTTAACAAAAATGTAAACAGTGGAACGACTTGTTTATCACCAACTGACATAAGAAAAGATTAGTTTATGTTTCATATAAAGATGCTTCAACACAAAGATGTTGCTTCTGCAGGTGTCCCTGTTAACTGCATCGGCCATGTTTTCCTCCAGTATGATTCATCTTATCCTAGGGTTGGAAAAAAATAATTTCAGCTTAATTTTTCACAGCTTTCGTAGATTGCACTGCAGTGGGCAGTGACTTAAAAACATCTAGTTGTGCATAGTGTTTCTATTTCGTGTGCAACCATAACTATAAAGACATCATGTCTACTGTGTCATGATATTAATTTAAATAAAATAATCCTGAGGAAAGAGCATCCATTCTTACCAATTCCACTTCCTAAGAAGTTTGCCACTATTAATAGTTTGCAGTAAAAGTGTTAAAGTTGGTAGTAGCATCTACTTATTGCTTGCTAACCCTTAGCTTTCAGTGTAAACAATGATGTATTCACTCTAGGCAACTCACACTGGAAAATCAAGTGATGTTTGTGAAGCAAAGGATGATTTTCAGGATGATTTCATGGAAGTAGAGGGACATGGATTGGGAGACCTCTTTGATGTCAATATTAACCAAACGCCTGAAGGAGGGGATTATACTGAAAACAATGACTCATCTGTTGGAGCAGGTATGTTATTTTCTGGATTCGAAATTAAATAATAGTCAGTTAGCTTTCCAGTGGCTCATTTTAAATAAATATACCAGAACTGAACAGACCATGAAGTTGTAAGATTGTGCTTATTTATTTAATCTTGACCAGAGGTGTTTAGTTGCTTTCTGCGTTCCTGGATTAATAAGAGAAAGCTTGAGTTCATAAAAACATAAAGTACCTTTCCCTTAAAGGAAGTATGTGGAGGCATTGGAAAGTGTACGGAAGAAGTCTACCACGTTAGAGCCTGCATTAGACAGCATGTTTTACGGCGCAAGGTAGTTAACATTAGGGAATTAGATTGTTTTCTGTGTAGCAGCAGTGGCTGAGGGGAGAAGTTAATAAAATTATGAGAGGTATAAATAACCAGCATCTTGTTCCCAGGGTTGAATATCTGGTAGTGGAAGGCATGCATTGAAGGTGATGGGGGAAAGTTCAAAGAAGAGGTGCAAGACATGTCTTTTACACAGAATGGTGGGTGCCTGGACTAAGCTGCCAAGAGTGGTGGTGAAGGCAGGTGTGATAGAGGTGTTTAAGGGGCTCTTCATTGCAGAGAATGGAGGAATATGGGCAGGAAGAAGGGATTAGTTTATTATGCTTTATTAGCTTAATTAGCAGCAGAACATCGTGGCCTAAAGGCCTCTATCCAAGCTTTACTGTTCTGCTTCCCACTGAGAAGTATGGTCCTTCAACCAATGAAGTCTGTGCTGACCATGATGCCAAATTAAACTAGTCCCAGCTGCTTGCATGCAGTTGCTATCCCTCTATTTCTTGCCTGTTTAAGTGTCTGTAAATGCCTCTTAAATGTTGCTCATATCTGCTTCTGCCACCTCCTCTGGCTGTGCATTCCGGACACCTAAAAAAACTGAAGCTAGTTGTATACAATTATGAATGATCTGGTAATATGTAACGGTAATATTTGCCTAATAAATTATGCTTTCCTTATTATACTGGTCTGGTCTTCTTTATAGACCCAGAAGTAGTAAAGCAATTTGGGGTGGTGAAAGAGAGTAACTGTGGAACTTTTTGCCTCAAGAATTTGTCTAATCCAGAGGCTCAGTAAATACACTTGATAAAGAAACAAGATATGGGGAGCTTTTGATACTACAGTTCTAAAGTAAATAAAAATGAATGTATTAAAGGAAAAAAACTATTTGAACTTGAAAATGACTAGTTTGAGACAGTTATTTTGATACATTAATATATGTGATGCATTAATTTTACTTCTTTGCCAGTTCATTAAATAATTGAAGTAGAGCAATTATGCTGCACTTTTATCATTGAATTTCAATTCTCTTTCAGGGGCAAAGAGCATTTTATCTGAAGATAATTTGACAAAGCACGATTTTCTCCTCCTCGACATTCTCCAATTCCTCTGCTGTTGCACAGCAGCAGGACAGATACATACACTTTCATTTAGGTCTAGTGACGTTAGAAGAAAACTATTATCATTAATTCAGGACATCGACGATAACATTTCGAAACCTCCCTACTTGCATATGGTGGGTGAAGAAATATAATGTTTGGTTTTGTACTTCTTATGTAGAAATGCATTTTTTGCTCAGTCTCTTGAGACATTTTAACCCATAAGTGCAACTCCACCTCCATATTTTTTTTTTAAATAGGGCGAAGTTTAAATTTACTGCTTACTCTGGAAAATGTTGTCTTATTGGGAATTTGGGTCAAACCCTACCCACTCACAGGAATTTTCTATGATTGGACACAAATTTTTAAAAATGCTATATAATGTATAGCAATCGAGACCAGCATTGTGCTAACAATCACCATAACCTGAAATGTTGAAAGATTGAACAGATTTTGCTCTGGTCACAAATAACAGTACCATTCACCCTGTGATATGAAGGGAGACTGAAGCACGTGCTCCATTTGATATCATTGTGTGGCATTGGTCAGTGGGAGTTCATTTCTATCATTTTGATGGCAAATTTTAGTTACCTTCACTGATGCGCAGTTTAAACATTGAACACTCATTCTGTTAAACAAACTTAGTACAAAATCAGTGCCCTTCAAATAACGTTCCTCAGGCTTCTGTAATACAATCACACTTTGGCTTTATTTTGTTGTCATTGAATTCCAAAATTTTTCTGTTTGTTTTGTGTTTTTCACCATGGGGAAGTGTTCAACAGATCCTATAAGGAAGTATGCACGGGTGGGTATAAATTGTGCCCAATAAACTGGACTTATCCTGAAATTTGAATAGAAAAACCAAATATTTTACTTACAACAACATTAAATAAATATTAACAGCAGTGATTTAAGTTCAAGAAATGATTGATGTTCCTAAGGATTCAGGATGCTCTTGCAAATTACTGTTCTTTTTAACCATTGGAATTTTTGTTATGCATATTTTTTACAGTTCGGGCCATTTTTACTGATAGGAGAAGAATTTATTTGAACCTGTTCTTTCTTCCTTTCATGTTCCAATAAGCACATGAATTTTGATGCCTGCATTTATTGAGGGCATATGATCCTCCTCCACCAGCTTCAGTGTTTTAGCATAACAAAATTTTGAACCCCAATGTTGTCATCATCCAGTCATCCATACTCTAGTTGTGTGGAATGAGGCCAATACAGGCTGTTACAGAATCTGTTAACATTATTGCAAATTGGATGCTGGGCCAAGCAGAAGATCAGGCTATCATTCTGCAGTTCATTGCATCACACTGACAACATTCTTTCCTTTCCAGAAGACATCGGAGCAGAAATAGGTCAGTTGGCCCATCGAGTCTGCTTTACCATTCAATCATGGCTTGTTTATTATCCCTCTCAACTCCAGTCTCCTGCCTTCTCCCCATAGCACTTACTAATCAAGAACAATCAACTTCCACTTTAAATATACCCAATGACTGCCATCCTTGGCAGTGAATTCCACAGATTTGCCATCCTCTGGCTAAAGAAATTCTTCCTCATCTTTGTTCGAAAGAGATGTCCTTGTATTCTGAGGCTGTGCCGTCTGCTCCTAGTCTCCCAAGCTGTTGGAAACATCCTTTCCACATCCACTCTGTCTAGGCTTTTCAATATACAATATGTTTCAATGATATTTCCCCCTCCCCATTCTTCTAAACTCCCGTGAATACAGGCCCAGAGCCATCAAACACTCCTCATATGTTAACCCTTTCATTCTCATGAACCTTCTCTGGATCCTCTTCAATGCCAGCTCATCCTTTCTTTGATAAGGGTCCAAAACAGCTCACAATTCTCCAAATGCAGTTTGACCCATCCCTTATAAAACTTCAGCATTACATTCATGCTTTTATATTCTCAAAGTGAATGCTAATATTGTATTTGCTTTCCTTACCACTCACTCAACCTGCAAGTTAACCTTTAGGATTGCTAAGGAGAAGGTGCTTGTACAAGGACTTCCAAGTTCCTTTACAACTCAGATTTCTGAACTTTCTCCCCATTTAGAAGATACTCTCTGCCTTTATTCCTGCTACCAAACCGCATGACCATAGACCTCCCTGTACTATATTCCGATCACCATCATTTTGCCCACTCTCCTAATTTGTCTAAATCCTTCTGCAGATTCCCTGCTTCCTCAACACTATCTTCCTATCATCCACAAACAGGGCACAAAGCCATTTATTTCATTATCAAAATCATTGACGTATAACACGAAAAGAAGTGGTTCCAACACTGATCTCTGCAGAACACAACTAGTCACTGGCAGACAACCAAGAAAGGCCTCCTTTATTCCCATCCCACTCTTTGCCTCCTGCCAGTCAGCCAGTCTTCTATTCATGCTAGTATCTTTCCTGTAATACCATGGGCTCTTATCTTGTTTAGCAACCTCATGTGTGGCATCTTGTCAAAACCTTCTGAAAATCCAAGTAAAGAACATCCACTGACTCTCCTTTGTCCATCCTGCCTTTTATTTCCTCAGAATTCCAACATATTTGTCAGGCAAGATTTCCCAATAAGGAAACCATCTTGATTTTATCACATTATTATTTTATCACATTCCCTGAAACATCATCTTTAATCATGAACTCCAACATTTTCCTTACTACTAAAGTCAGGCTAACTCATCTATAATTTCATGCCTTTTGCCTCCCTTCCTTCTTAACAGAGTAATGACATTTGTGATTTTCCAGACGTCCAGAACCATTCCAGTATTTCGTAACTCTTGAAAGATCACTACTAATGCCTCTATAATGTCTTCAGCTACCTCTTTGAGAATGACGGGGTGCACTCCATCTGGACTAGCTGACTTACCTACCTATAGACCGTTCAGATTCCCAAGCACCACCTTCTTGGTAAAATCAGAATCAGGTTTAACATCGCTGGCATATGTTGTGAAATTTGTTCTTTTTACGGCAGCAGTACACAGCAATACATAATATATACATACGCTAAATAAGTAGCGCAAATAAAATGAGGTTGTGTTCAATGGTTCAGTATCCAAAAGCAAATACAGTACATTCACTTCTACCTCTGACACTCAAATTTCTGGCATACTGCTGGTGTCTTCCATTGTAAAGACTAATGCAAAATATTGAGTGCATCTGCCGTGTCTTTGTTCTCCATTACTTCTGTGCAAAAGTCTTAGGCACATATATATAGCTAGGGTGCCTAAGACCTTTGCACAGTACTGCAGTAATTTTATGTATTGCACTGCTGCTACAAAATAGAACAAATTTCAATGACATGAGTGATGATCAACCTAATTCTCATATGCATCTCTGTTGTGGACTAAGAGTGGTGGAGAGAGGGGAATCATGGTTGGGAAAAGCACCAGAGAGTCATTCTGTAATGATCAATAAACCAAATGCTTGGAATCAGATGACCTCACTTGATGTCTCAGGGCTGGGCTGTCTGCATTGGTGCCAACCCTCACCCCTTGTACCCCTTCTCTGCCACTTGTCCCACACCTCTCCCGCAGTGCTCCACCCTCACCATTCCCAACATCTTTTGCTCACACCAGATTTATAAGCTCGCAGTCTGGTCCACATTAAATACAGTACTGTGCAAAAGTCTAAGGTACCCTAGATATATAACACTTTTGCACAGTACTGTACCTCTCCAGCATTATTTTCCAGTGTTCTGATAAACACTCTCACCTTGCTTTAACAATTCATATATCTGAAAAAAATCTTATGATACCCTCTTTTATATTAATGGCTACTTTACCTTCATAATTTTTCTTCTCTCTCTTTACTGCTTTTTGGTTTTTAAAGGTTTCCCAATCCTCTAGCTTCCCACTAATTTTGGCTGTATTATATGCCTGCCTGTTTGCTTTTATGCTGTCTTTGATTTCCCTTGTCAGCCACAGTTGGCTCATCCTCCCTTTAGAATACTTCTTCTTTGGGATGTATCTATCCTGCACCTTCCATATTGCTCTGAGAAACTGCAGCCATTTCTGTTCTGTCATCATCCTTGAGAGTGTCAACTTTGGCTAGCTACTCTCATGCCTCTGTTGTTGACTTTACTCCACTGTAATACTGATACATCCAATTTTAGTTTCTCCCTCTCAAACTGTTCGGTAAATACGATCATATAATGATCATTGCCTGCTAAGAATTCCCTTACCTCAAGCTCTCTAATCAAATCTGATTCATTACACAACACCCAATGCAGCAATGCTTTTTCCCTAATGGGCTCAACCATAAACTGCTCTGAAAGATTCAGAATACATTTATTATTGAAGTTTGTGTACAATGTGCAGACCTGAGCTTTGTCCATTAGGGAAAAAAGCCATCTCATAGGATTCTACAAACTGTCTCTCAGATCTAGCACCAACCAGATTTTTCCAGTTTATCTGCATATAGAAATCCCACATGACTATTGTAACATTTCCCTTTTTACGTGCCTTTTTTACCTTGCATTATAATTTGTGCTCCACATCTTGGCTACAGTCCTGTATATAATTTCCAACAGGTTCTTCTTATCCTTGTTGTTTCTTGTTCAGAAGCATTTCATGTAGTAGATTTTCTGTTCTTTACATCATTAGCAATTGGTGTCTTTTGTACAGTAATAGGCACAGTTTTGCCTTCTTGAGTTGTCTCTAGAATTGTCCTTGCTGACTTGTCTTGTTTATCTCATCCTGTAGTACTTAATCCTGTTAAAAGAGCTCCCATCAGAAGAAGGCATTCTACCTTCTAGCGATTTTGCCATCCTTCTGAATCCACTCTTGTAAGTAATACTTATTTTTTTGCAAACCTGCAACAACGGGGAATTTGAATGGCAATATTGTAATCCAAGATTTAAACTAGTATCCAGCTGTTGAATTTCTGTGAAGCTACTGATTGATACCTGTATGAGGTGGCTGCAATTCAAATCATTCCATTAGTAAGTGTGCTACATTAGCAAAATTAAGCAGATAAAAATGTTCTGTTGCAAATCTCTCTTAATTAGATAACTGTCAAACTTGCTAGTAGTATAGACATGCTTTCAGTTTCTGAAACAAAAATAAGCTCCAATAGTCCAAGTGTGTGTGTAAGGTTCTCCTTCGCGTGTACTAATAACGCCGAATTCAACGTCAAGATAAACCAGTCAATGAAAACCAGATCGCAGTAAGATTAACCATTTACTGTTCACTCTTCACATTAGCATATGGTGAAAACTGTTGATAAAACAATACAAGATTGATACAGTATTTGTTCCTTCCTTAATATCACATTTCAATTGTAAATACTTGTAAAGGCGACTATAACTACATTACACTAAGGTGCAGTATACAGGGAGGGTTTACCTGCTCCATTGACTACTTTAAATACACTTCCATGCAAACTATCTGCAACTCTTTAACTAACGAAAGCATAAACATTATCGACCGTCGTTACTTCTAACAGGATCGGCATTAACATCTTAGTTCAATATATCGATATCTATTAACTTACAGCGTTGCTCTCACTGTGATTTCTCATGCCTGCAGAACAACTTCTGCTCAGGTGTGCCTCGTAGTGAGCCCCCACCCTCGCGTTAATTTCAAACCGGTACTTTCCCACAAGACGCGGCGAAACCGGATGTGACGTCATCGCATGCCGATATATTTTACATGCAATGAATATACTTTAAACACTTCTAATTCTAACTAGAAAACACTATCAAATGAATTACTAAGCGAAAATATTATAAACTAAATAACTGTCGTAAAGACAGCACACTCCCCGCTTGACCTTCGTAAGGTCACAATGAGCAGAGTACAAAACTTAGTCTCTTAATCAGTCATTGGGTAGAAGTAGAATAACTTCTGTAACTGGCCCTTGGTAAATTTTCACATCGCCTTGGTCGGTAGTCTTCAATTCGATCTTCCTGACATGTCCATCCCCGCTAGGGAATGTAGCAGTGATTCTGGCCGTTGGCCAGCTGTTGTGGGCGATTTGCTTGTCCCTGAGCAGGACTAAGTCTCCAACTTGAAGATTCCTGCGGGGTTCTGTCCACTTTCGTCTCTGTTGCAACAAAGGTAGATATTTTTGTCTCCAGCGAGACCAGAACTGATTTGCCAGAGCCTGGACTTGTCTCCATTGCTTTGTGTACAAATCCTTGTCTGAGAAGCCTCCTGGTGGAGGAGGTGCTCCTGCCTTCTGTGTAAGGAGCATTGATGGCGAAAGTATGAAGGGGTTTTCTGGGTCAGAAGACACAGGTAGGAGTGATTGTGCGTTTATAATGGCTGTGACCTCTGCCATTAGGGTGCACAGTACCTCGTGGGTCAATCGGGTGCGTTGCTGCATCTCAGGTTTCCTTTTCCGTGTTTTCCGTAAGGACGTGAACGTTTGACTGCCTGCTCTTTGTTATCTGGTGAGCGCTGGCGTGGTTCTCTGAAAGGCAATGGGGCAACCCCATTATTTGCTTCATCTCTGAAGACCTTGGTGTCTTTGGTTTTTAAAGAAATGGTATCTTGAGCTGATCGTGCAAGTTTGCTTCTGTGCTCGGTTTGAACGAAAACTGACTGACCTAGCGTCTCGTCGGTTACTTTACGCTTGGTAACGTCTTGTTGTGCTTCCTTAACGCACGGGGCACTCGGGCAGGGTTGAAAGATTGAATGGCGGCCACTCTCTAGCACATTGGTCTTGAGTGTGTTAACCATCGGTTTGTGTACATCACCGGGGCACACCTCTCCTATCACCACCCAGCCCAGATCCAGACGTTGCGCGAAGGGGGCGTCGAGTGGTCCATTGACCTGCTGCCTAACCTTGTGTACCTGGATAACATCTCTTCCTAATAGCAGGAGTATTTCCGCTTTTGGATCCAGTTCTGGGATGTGTTTGGCGATGTGGTGGAGATGTGGCTGGTGTAGCACCGCACTTGGTGTTGGGATCTCAGTGCGGTTATTCATGATTTCATTGCACTCTAAGAGCGGAGGGAGACAGATGACGACTTTACCATCCAGGGACTCGATCTGGATGCCTTCTGCCTTCCTTCCTTGGGTTTCCATGTTGCCTGAGCAAGTTTTGAGGTAGTATGGGAACTGCTCACTCTCAATGTTGAACAATTTAAAGAACTCTGGACTGACGAGTGAGCAATTGCTCTGATCGTCCAGAATCACATAGGCTTTGATGGCCTTGTCTTTGGCTCCTTTAGGGTACACCTTAGTGAGGCAGATCTTGGAACAAGAACGGCTTGACTGAGCTTGACCGCAAACTTCTGTACAGTTCGAGCTGACAACTGTTGTCCTGGGGTGAGCCTCTCCCTCCCCGCCGTCCTGTTGTGGGGGTGAAGGAGCATCGTCGGTTTGCGGTGACAGGTCGGGATGCATGGCCCCGACGTGATCTGGGCTATCACATTCCGGACACTTCACGGCGATCGTACACTCTCTGGCGAGGTGAGAGGTTGAGGAACAGCATCTAAAACATATTCTTTTCTCCTTGAGAAAGGCCGTCCTCTCTTCAAGGGGTTTTTCCCTAAACATTCTGCATCCTTTGAGGGGGTGAGGTTTGTTATGCAATGGACAATACTTGCTAGGGTCGTTGTTAGTTGTAAGGGCTTCAGTCTTGAGCACTGAGACGGGTTTATCAATGTTGAAAACATTCGAAGAGGATCTACTTGGCTTGGTGTAAATCGTACTGCTTCCTGGACCCAAGAGGCTAGGGCCGTTTCGCTTCTTCGCCTCCCTGCACACAAACCTAGTGAGGAGCTCAAAGGGAGGTGGTTAATCATCGTGCTCTTCCTTGTAGTCTAAAGCAACGGACAGCCACCTGTCCTGTAGCTCAAAAGGAAGTTTGTCCACGACTTGTCTAATCCCGAATGGAGTATCTAGGTATACTAGACCAGCTGAGTAGCCATCTTCTTTGGCGCGTTGGATCTCCATGAGTAAATCTCCGAATTCTCTTAACTTAATGTGATCTTTGGCTGACACCTTAGGAAAGTTTTCCAGACGTCGATATAGCGCCGCTTCAATAGCTTCGGGGGACCCATAGTCCTCCTGAATTCTCTCCCACGCTTTGCTTAAAGCTAGTTCGGGTTTGTTGATGTACAATGAACGTATGCGTCTCACCTGGTCGCGTGATTCTTTCCCCAGCCATTTCGCCATAAGGTCCAACCTTTGGGTTGCACTGAGCTGGACTCCGTCGATCGCGTTGGTGAATGTGGAGTACCATGCACGGTAATTTTCAGGTTTATCGTCAAACTGGTACAGTCCCGAAGTGACGAGATCCCGTCGTGCTAAATACTGCATCGTGGGATTGGCTGTAAGCGGCATGCGGGCTGGAGAAGTACGTTGGCGCCTATATGACTGAGAGCGCACGTTTCTCATGGAATTTGCCATCCTGGACTCGACCTCTGCATCTCTTCGCATCAAACTTTGTAAGTTTGGTGTCGAGAAGTATCGGTTGTCAGCTCTTTCATTCTTGACTTCATCACGGAGTCGCGAGGGTAAATTTTCTTCCTCGTATGGATGTGATGCAATCGTGACTCTCTGAGGTTCCTCGTAGCTGGGGAAGTTATCGAATACGTGTGGAGAGGGGAGATGAGCCTGCCTGTCTATTTGAGATTGTACATAGTCGCTTGTGCGTTCCAGTCTGGTCCTTTCTAAAGTAGTTCTTACTTCGGTCAGATCACGCGACCCTTCAGCTTCTTCTATGTACTCTGCTTCCGCCTTGGCAGCTTCTTCTTCTCTTTCTAGCTGCAGCACTTGCAACTCTGTCGATATTTTTGCCATTTCCAACTGGGTTTCGGCTTCTCTGGCGGCCGCTTCACTTTGTCTGGCGGCCCTTTCCTTCTGGGTTTTGGCTGCTCTAGCAGCCTTTTCTTTCTGGATTTCGGCTTCTCTGGCAGCCTTTTCTTTCTGGATTTCAGCTTCTCTGGCAGCCTGTTCTTTCTGGATTTCGGCTTCTCTGGTGGCCTGTTCCTTCTGGGTTTCGGCTTCTCTGGCGGCCTCTTCTCTTTGTCTGGTGGCCCTTTCCTTCTGGATTTTGGCTTCTCTGGTGGCCTGTTCCATTTTCAAAACTGCTTCCTGTCTGGCGTAACGCAGTCGCACCTTGGCGGCTTCTGCCTTGGCTCTTGCCTGGGTGGACTTACTTGATGTCGCTCTACTGCCCTTGTCGCTGGGCGCCATCGACTTGATCCCGGATCGAGCTGACATTGCAGCACTTGAAACGCCTGATAATGCCGCTTTTTCACTGTAACGTTCTCCTTCGCGTGTACTAATAACGCCGAATTCAATGTCGAGATAAACCAGTCAATGAAAACCAGATCGCAGTAAGATTAACCATTTACTGTTCACTCTTCACATTAACATATGGTGAAAACTGTTGATAAAACAATACAAGATTGATACAGTATTTGTTCCTTCCTTAATATCACATTTCAATTGTAAATACTTGTAAAGGCGACTATAACTACATTACACTAAGGTGCAGTATACAGGGAGAGTTTACCTGCTCCATTGACTACTTTAAATACACTTCCATGCAAACTATCTGCAACTCTTTAACTAACGAAAGCATAAACATTATCGACCGTCGTTACTTCTAACAGGATCGGCATTAACATCTTAGTTCAATATATCGATATCTATTAACTTACAGCGTTGCTCTCACTGTGATTTCTCATGCCTGCAAAACAACTTCTGCTCAGGTGTGCCTCGTAGTGAGCCCCCACCCTCGCGTTAATTTCAAACCGGTACTTTCCCACAAGACGCGGCGAAACCGGATGTGACGTCATCGCATGCCAATATATTTTACATGCAATGAATATACTTTAAACACTTCTAATTCTAACTAGAAAACACTATCAAATGAATTACTAAGCGAAAATATTATAAACTAAATAACTGTCGTAAAGACAGCACAGTGTGAATTGTAATAATTTCTTTTTGACTTTTATTTAACATGTTTTTAACTAATATTAGAACATGTGTATTCACTTGGAAATCTCCCAAATAGATTTTGTTAGCTAAAATCTTATTATTATGCACTGAACTGATAATTGGAGATGATTGTTCAACAAAAAGTTTGATATTTTTGCAAAACAATTGCAGTTTGAGTGATTTGTAAGGTACTTTATTTGTATGCCAAATAATTCCTTTTGTGATGTGTAATGTACAGTTAGTACCTTGTAAAAGTATTCAGCCCCCAACCCTTGGTTCACATAAATTAACATTACAGCAGAAATTTTGTTCAATTGCACTGAATATTTTTATTTGTGAATCACATGCTCCATTTTTCGAAGTAGAGCTCAAAAATATGGAAAATTGTAAAACATGAAAAACTAATAATTCAAAAACTGAAATGTTAGCAGTTCAAAAGTGCTCATCGCCCTTTGCTCAATTGAACCACCTCTCGCAGCTATTACAGCCAGTAGGCTTTTTGAATAAGTCTCTATTAGCCTTGTGATGGAGCAAGATTTTCCTGTTCTTCCTTGCAGAATTGCTCAAACTGTGCCAGGTTAGTTGGGGAGTGGCAGTGGACAGCAATCTTGAGGTCTTGCCAGAGATGTTCGATCGGTTTAAGGTCAGGACTCTGACCGGGCCACTCAAGGATATCAATTTTTTTTTCATCTGAAGTCGCTCCATATTGCTCTGGCAGTGTGTTTTGTGTCATTGTATTGCTGAAAGATGAACTACCTCCCCAGTTAAGCTCTCTGACAGAGGCTAGCAGAGTTTTATCCAGGATCTCTCATTATTTGGCAGCATTCATCTTCTCATTAATCCAGACTAGATTTCCAGTCCCTGCTGCTAAAAAGCATCCCAAAGCATGCTACCTCACTATACATTACAACAAAAATGGTTTTATATGGCTGATAGCACTATTAAATTTATGCCACACCTACTGGTTACTGTTGAGGCCAAAAAGTTCTACCACAAGACCTTCTTCCAATTGGGCAAGGATATGTATTTTCTTTAGCCTGGATTTCTTCCTTGCCACTCTTCCATAAACACATACTTTAGAGATTGTGGAGCCATCTCCACATTGTCATCTCCAGTTGCAGCCACTGACTTCTGCAGCTCACTGAGGGTGACCGTTGGCATCACAGTAGCCTCTCTTACAAGTGCTATTGTTCTGTGGCAACTAAGGTTAGAGGGGCAGCCTGATCTCGGCAGTGTGACTGTGGATTGACACTTTTTCATGATGGACTGAACTGAGCTCCGAGGTATGTTCAGTGTTTTTGAGATGGTCTTGTACCCTTCCCCAGATTTGTGTTTCTCTATTTTCATTTTTGTGACTTGTTTTGAATGCTCTTTTGTCAACATTTTGGTTTGGTCTGTTGAAAATCTACCATACTGTTGGACCTTACAAATAGAGAGGGTATTTATTCTTATGAATTAATTGAAAATGTGATCCTCCTCCAATTTTCTACATCAACAAATTGAGTGAGTTGATAAGGTAATATACAGTATTGCACCTGAAGGAAGTTAACTTAATAATTACAAAGGGGGTGAATACTTTCTCAGCCTCACAATTTTGGGTTTTAATTTTTAGTAAATTGTTGACAAGTTTTGGAATTTTTCTTTTGATTTGACATGATGCATGATGTCTTGCAGATTAGTTCAAAAAATCCCACCAATATACTTTCAATTTAGAAAATGAGAGAATAAAATGTGAAAATAGTTGTGGGGGCTGAATACTTTTTCAAGGCACTGTTTATGTAAGAATTGTCTGAAGTGTCATTTTTGTAATTTGGCTTCTGTTTATCTAGGAACTTGTGTTCTACATATCGTTGTGATCAAGATGTTTGTTCAGCAATCCTGACACACATTCTTCCATCACTATCAGCACATGACATTGATTCTGATGAAATGGCTGATATTCGAGGAATACTACTGAAGGCAATTGGAGCATTCTGGTACATATACTTCGTGTCCTTTTGTCCATTTGACCTTTTACTTAGTGGACTTTTTGTAAACTAGGTAATACTGTTTGGTCACTTTAGCCATGCTAGCTTTTAAATTCTAGAATTCTTTAATGGGCTAAAGGTAAATGTCATAGTTGCCTTAAGGAGGTTCAAACTTACGTGTCTGGGTTATTAGACCAGAATTCTCAATTTTAGTCCAGTAAATTTCTGTCTAATGTACTAATGTTTTACTGCTCTACCACAGTCGTTTCTGATTGGCGGTTCTAAAATTAAAGGGCACATTTTAAGGATATGTAAGAGTGACATCAGGAAAAAAAATCTCCTCTCAGAATATTATGAATTTTTATTCATTGTCCTATGAGTGACAGTCAATGATCACATTTATGGCTATCACGAACAGGAGATAAAATGTGATAGCAGACAATATAGAGATTCAGTTGGGATATTGTAGGTTGCTGAGATATGCTGGAGTGTTTCTTACTTACTCCTACTTAAACACTCATATTTACTCTTTACTCCTACTGTTTGTTATTTATATTAGGCACCTAAGCAAAGAAGGAAAATGTAACACACAAGTGAGAACTGCTCTAGTAAGATGTATGAAAGCCCTACTTGAAGTAAGTCAATTAAGTGTGTGTTTTATATTCAGGTAACAAATGACCAAAATTTATCATTGGTTTGAATAACTAACTGTGTATAAATGGTCACCACATAATCTTGCTAATAAGAACATTAAGGAATTGAAGCAGGAGTAAGATTTGAGCCTGATTCTCAGTTCAGTAAAGTGCTGTCAATCCTCATGTTTTTGCCTCTACTCTCATTGGTGCTTCAAAATCTGACAGTCTCAGTTGTGAAAGTTGTCAGTGACCTGAAGATCCATTGATATTTGGATAGAGAATTCCATAAATTTACAACCACTCCTCTTCATAAAGTTATCTAATTTCAGTCCTAAATTACCAGTCTTTATTCCGAGACTTTATCCCTCTTTTTGCTGTAAGGGATCCACCAAGAATAGCCTCTCAGCATCTTTCCTGCAAGCCTAACAACAGAGTCTGGGCAACACTAATATTTACCTTCCTGCAACTCAACGAAGAGCCATTCATCTCGACTCTGTTGTCCATTACTCCACTTTGTATCCATGCTGTCGTTTGCCCTTTTTATATCACGTGCTTCATATTTACTGGCACCTTATCAGTAGCCTTCTGGACATCCATGTACACTGCTTCCATTACTCATCAAAAAATTCCAACAAATTGGCTAAATACATCTTCCCCTTTCCAAATCCATGAAAGCTTGTTTTAATTGATCTATTTTTCTCCAGCCAACTATTAATTCTATCTTGGATCAATATTTCTAAAAGCTTTCCCAGCATTTAGGTTAAACTGACTGGCCTGTACTTACTGGGCTTACTCTTCTTGCTTTTATTGAACAGGCAAGTAATCTTCACCACTCCCCACAATTTCTTCCTGTACTTCTCTCCAAATCCTAAGATGTAACTCCTTGCTGACTTACCTATTTTGCATTCAGCCAGCTTCTCTAATATCTTCATGCTGACAATTAGGGTCTCATCTCTCTCCACTTTCACTTTTACTTTGGAAGCACTCCGACCCTGGTAAGAGGAGGATGCAAAATATTTACTTAATGTTGCCCTCGGCATCCAGGTGCAAGTTCCTACTTGTATCCTTCATAGCCTCCCCCACTCCTCTATGGATGTCATTATATTTACAAACCATCACTTGCAGCCTTTTTCTATGAATGTACCTGATCCACAAATAGATTCCATTGTTCTGCTATTTCATTTAGGTTTCCAATTTGCTTTCTTTTCATTCTAATTGATTTTACTGTAATTAATTGTTTTTACTTTGGATTACTTCTTCGTTTCTGTATCATATGTCTTATATTAGCTCACAATCTCTAAAAATGTTTCTCTTCTGATACGGGTGCATTTGATCCACTTTGTTTTCTAGAAACAGGATAAGCTGTGCCTTCTTGCTGATGCTTCAAGCTCATTAATAGCTTACTGAGTTTTAGAAGGAGCACACCACTCATGCTTGTTTAACATTGAGCAAAAAGGTCAAGTGATTTTTCCATGGACCCTACTTGCTAAAGCCTGCACTTTGGAGAATGCTGCATTCCAATGACTGCTGTGTACATTAAGCCCCTTTATTCATACTCTCTGCCTTCCATCATTTAACCAGTATTCTATTGGTGCTGATGTGTTATTCTCTACCTACAGTTTTATCTAATAACCTTTAATGACATTTTCTGCTCATGAACAAGACCAGATTGTAATACTATAGTGTTTCTGATATCTTCATACATGGCATTTTGAACAGTTCCATAATGTTATCAGATATTTTCACTGTTTCGATTAATACATGAATAACAAAAATGAGAGTATTTATTTATTTTGACAAAGAGTCTTCAACCTATAACATTAACTCTTTCATTTTTCCAAAGATGCTGCTTGACCTACTGAGTGCTTTGGACATTTTACAATTTTATTTTCAATTGTTTTCAGTATTTCTAAAATGTTATTAAATTTTCATAAGTAGTATTTATTTAATTATGCAATGTTTAAATTGTACTGTGTATTATAGAACAGAATCACCCCGTTGTCTTTTTTAATAGATATAATAAACAGACTTTGGATAATATATCGATTAATACCTTTATATTCAAAATTCAAATGGAGTATTTTGAGCCTATTTGAGGTGCTTATTACCTGTTTTGGGTTTGTAGGTTTGACTGATTGTTGGTGTTTTTGATAACATATAGTTCTGTGATATTTGTAATGTATCTTTAGAAAGACCCACATTCAAAATGGACCGTACTTTCAATCAGAAGTGAAGAATTACCTGTTTCTGAAGCCTACACAGAGTTCCTTGCAGACAGGCACCACCAGATTCGCATGCTCACAGCTACGTCCATTAGCAGGTAATTTTTGTGGTTTTAAGAAATGTTTAATGAAGTATCAAAATTAATACCAGAGGTGAAATGGCTTTTATCAAATTAAAATGATGATGCATATAAAACTATTTATGCCTTATAGAAAAGAAGGCTTGCTAATTTCCATTTGAATTCACTGCTTCTCTATCAAATGATGTGATTCAGCTGTGAAATCTGCAAACTTTGTAGTTGTTCTTCCATAAACTTGTATGCCCATCTTTCCTCCTTGAATCTTCTAATAAGAACAACTTTTTGAGAAAACTTTTGATTATCTTTTTCTGTTATCAGCATTTACAGCTCAGGGTTAATGCATCTGTTAAGTCCATTAACTATGTTAAAAAATCAGTAGAAAGTTGCTATCACCAAATTATATCACCTCTTCCCACCCTGCCAAAATGTAAAAATGCTATTGTGGCGACCCACTTCCGAGCGCACTCGAACCGGCTCACAAATAGCCAGCGTGCCGGCACAAAGGCCGGTCCCAAAAGGGCGCCAGATCTGCTTCACCAACAAAAGGAAAAGCCTGCGGGGGATTGTGAATACGTGCCCCTACAGCATCCGCACCCAGGGAGGGCAGGATCAGGGAGGCTTTAAAGCAAGGCTGTGAAGTTCGAATAAAATCTTACTTTAACTGCTGTTTACCGACTCCATGTCGTTATTTTAGCGCTGCGTGTAGCACACCGCTACAATTGGTGACCCTGACGGTCCAAACAATTTTTGGACCGGAGATGAGCGACGCTGCATCTGTTCATGCGGTTTCGTTGAAACTGCCAAGCTTCTGGACGCTGCGACCTCACCTGTGGTTCCAGCAAGCAAAAGCCCAATTCCACGTTCAGCAGATAACCTCAGAGGACACGCGTTACGACTACGTGGTAAGCTCCCTCGACCAGGACACAGTGGCCCAGGTTGAGGAGTTCATACAGTCTCCCCCAGCGGGCGGCAAGTACACGGAATTCAAAGCCCTGCTCATAAGGACTTTCTGACTCTCAGGGCGCGAGCGGGCTGCCCGTTTACTGCACCTGGATGGCTTGGGAGACAGACCTCCATCGGCTTTAATGAATGAGATGTTGTCTCTGGCCGGCGGACACAAGCCCTGCCTCATGTTTGAGCAGGCATTCCTGGAGCAGCTGCCCGAGGACATACGCCTGCTGCTGCCTGACGCGGATTTCAGTGACCCCCGGAAGGTGGCAGCCCGGGCGGACTTACTGTGGAATGCCAAGAAGGAGAGTGGGGCGTCTGTCGCACGGATCACCAGGCCACGCTCCCAGCAGCAAACCAGACCAGGCCCAGCCACGGAGCCCGCTAACCCCAGAGGCAGGGGTGAGGAGACCAACGAACAATGGTGCTTCTACCACCAGCGGTGGGGCGCAGAAGCCCGCTGCTGTAGCCCACCCTACAAGTTCCCGGGAAACGCCAGGGCCAGCCGCCGCTGATGGCTACGGCGGCTGGCCATCGGGATAGCCTCCTGTATGTGTGGGGCAAGAGGTCGGGACACCATTTTTTTGGTCCACACTGGTGCCAAGATCAGCGTCTTACCTCCGATGAGTTATGACACCTGCAACAGGGCACTGGGTCCCCCCCTGAGGGCCGTGAACAGCAACATGGTAAGGACCTACGGCACCCATATGGTGCAGCTACAGTTCGGCTCCAGCAGGTTCACATGGGACTTCACACTGGCCGCCGTAGCCCAACCGCTTCTGGGTGCGGATTTTTTGCGGGCTCACAGCCTGCTGGTCGACCTGCCGAGGCAGAGACTGGTCCACGCCGAGACCTTTCAGACATTCTTCCTGGGAGAAGCCCAGTTGCCAGCCCCACACCTCGACTCCATCACGCTGTCCGACAACGACTTCACCAGAGTCCTGGCGGATTTCCCATCGATTGTGGCACCACAGTTCACGGCAGCCATGCCCCGACACGGCGTACAGCACCACATCCCGACCCAGGGACCACCCCTCCACGCCCGTGCTCGGCGGCTTCCCCCGGACAAGCTCCGACTGGCGAAGGAGGAGTTCAAGAGGATGGAGGAATTGAGGATCATCCAGCAGTCCGACAGCCCATGGGCCTCCCCCTGCACATGGTGCCCAAAGCGACAGGGGGCTGGAGACCGTGCGGCAACTACCGCAGGCTGAACGAGACTACAACACTGGACCGCTACCCTGTGCCACACATTCAGGACTTTGCAGCAAACCTGCACAGCGCACGGATCTTCTCCAAGGTAGACCTCGTCCAGGGATACCATCAAATCCTGATGCATCCGGACGACGTCCCCAAAACGGCTCTCATCACTCCGTTCGGCCTTTTTGAGTTCTTCCGCATGCCGTTTGGCCTGAAGAATGCCGCACAGACGTTCCAGCAGTTAATGGACGCGGTGGGACGCGACCTGGACTTCACATTCATCTGTTTGGATGACATCCTCATAGCCAGCAGCAATCGTCAGGAGCATCTGTCCCACCTCCGTCAACTCTATGCCCGACTGAGTGAGTACGGTCTAACAAACAACCTGGCCAAATGCCAGTTTGGGCTTGACACCATTGACTTCCTGGGCCACAGGATTACTAAAGACGGGGCGACCCCTCTGCCTGCTAAGGTAGACGCGGTCCACCATTTCCCCCGACCCACCACGATCAAAGGCCTTCAGGAATTCGTAGGTATGGTCAATTTCTACCACCGTTTCCTCCCTTCAGCTGCCCGAATCATGCGCCCCCTGTTCACCCTGATTTCGGTTCTGGGCAAGGACATTACCTGGGATGAGGAGTCCGCCGCCGCTTTCATTAAAACGAAAGAAGCCTTGGCAAACACCGCGATGCTAGTGCACCCCAGAATGGACATCCCTACCGCCCTCACAGTGGACGCCTCTAACACGGCAGTCGGTGGGGTGCTGGAGCAACTCATCGCGGGTCGCTGGCAACCCCTGGCGTTTTTCAGCAAACACCTGCAGCCACCTGAGCTCAAATACAGTGCTTTCGACTGGGAACTGTTGGCACTATACCTGGTAATCCGGCATTTCAGATACTTCTTAGAAGGTAGGCCCTTCACCCCGTTCACGGACCACAAGCTGTTTACCTTTACGTTCACGAAAGTGTCCGATCCCTGGTCGTCCTGCCAGCAGCGCCATCTGTCCTACATCTCTGAATACACGACGGATGTCCGGCACGTCTCGGGTAAGGACAATGTTGTGGCGGGCGCACTCTCTCGCCCTAACATTCATGCCCTTTCCCAAGGGGTAGACTTTGAGGCGCTGGCAGAGGCGCAGCAGGCAGACGAGGAGATCCCGAGTTACAGAACCGCAGTCTCCGGTTTGCAGCTGCAGGACCTCCCCGTAGGTCCAGGTGAGAGGACCCTACTCTGTGACATCGCCACCGGCCAGCCCCGTCCCGTCGTCCCGGCACCTTGGCGGCGACGCATTTTCAACTCCATTCATAACTTAGCACACCCCTCCATCAGGACAACCGTCCAGATGGTCTCCAGCATGTTCGTTTGGCACGGACTCCGCAAGCAGGTCAGTGAATGGGCCAGGACATGCATGCACTGCCAGACGGTCAAGGTGCAGTGTCATATCAAAGCTCTGCCGCAGCAGTTCCACCCCACCCACTGGCATTTCGACCACATTCATGTGGATATCGTGGGTCTCCTGCCAGTGTCGCGCAGAGTGCGGCACCTCCTGACTATCGTGGACCAGTTCACAAGATGGCCAGCGGCGATCCCACTCACCGACACCACCTCCGAACCTTGCGCCCAGGCACTGATCGCCACCTGGGTGTCCCGCTTTGGTGTACCGGCCTACATTACCTCTGACAGAGGCGCCCAGTTCACCTCCAGCCTGTGGTCAGCTATGACCAGCCTCTTGGGGACGCAGCTGCACCACACAACTGACTACCACCCACAGTCGAATGTTTCCCACAGTCACCGAGCGTTTCCACCGTCACCTGAAGTCAGCTCTCATGGCCCGCCTGAGTGGAGCTAACTGGGTGGACGAGCTTCCCTGGGTCCTACTCAGCATCCGCACGGTGCCCAAAGACGATCTGCATGCCTCGTTGGCCGAGTTGGTGTACGGCGCACCCCTGGTCGTCCCCGGGGAGTTCATACCAGCCCCAAGGGGGCAAGAGGAAGAACCCGCAGCAGTCCTGGGCAGACTACGTGAGAGGCTCAGTGACCTGGCCCCCATACCCACTTCGGTGATCAGGAACAACGGGTCCATGTCCGTGCTGGACATTGGGGGGAGAGAGGAGGTTTTCACGGTGGACCGACTCAAACCGGCCCATGTGGACTTGGCGCAACCGGTCGAGTTTCCGGCACCACGGCGCAGGGGCCGACCTCCCAAACAGGGTCCGGCCTCCCAAACAGGGTCCGGCCCAGACTGTGGACATTGGGGGGTGTATCACCGGTTCTGGGGCGGGGGGGGGGGGGCGGTTATGTGGCGACCCACTTCCTAGCGCACTCGAACTGGCTCACAAATAGCCAGTACGCCGGCACAAAGGCCAGTCCCAAAAGGGTGCCAGATCTGCTTCACCAACAAAGGGAAAAGCCTGCAGGGGATTGTGAGTACATGCCCCTACAGCATCTGCGCCCGGGGAGGGCGGGATCAGGGAGGCTTTAAAGCGAGGCTGTGAAGTTTAAATAAAATCTTTCTTTAACTGCAGTTTACCGACTCCGTGTCGTTATTTTAGCACTGCGTGTAGCACACCGCTACACTATGCCCTTTTCCCAGTTCCCCTGTCTCCACCGCATCTGCTCCCAGGATGAGGCTTTCTGTTCCAGGACATCTCAAATGTCCTCTTTCTTTAAGAATCATAGTTTCCCTTCTGCCGTCATCAATGATGCCCTCACCCGCATCTCCTCCATTTCCTGCACTTCAGCCCTCATCCCATCCTCCCGATAATTACTGAAGTTCAACAACTTGTTTCTCTCCAGTCTCTTCCAGGAGATCCAGGTGCACGATTCATCTGTAAAGCTGAAAGCCCTTCCTGTGAAACTGCAGCAGAAAGCCTTTGAAAATGTGTATATGAAAGTACAATCAGGAATGAGAAGTCAGGTAACTTTCTTGTTTTTAAATTTGATTTTCAAACTGTTTGTATTATCCTTAAAATCAATTAGTTTATTTCAGGTATGTTCTGACAAAACTACAGAAAGAGGTAATCTAACCTAATCCAGTTTTTCAGTGTTCCTTTATTCCCTTCTTGTTTGCTGGCTCATGTATCCTATAGTGTTACATTATTAAATTTACGTTCAGTGTAAAGCGATGCTCTCAATTGTTTCTTTTTTTCCCACCATAGTAGAATTCTTACATTGACAAATGCGATGGGTTACTTAAATTTGAATCAAGTTCTTTATTTTCTGGCTGTGATCCTTGTCTTTTTTTTTCTTTTTTGGCCTTCCTTGCTACAATTTTCTTAATTCCTAGTTTGCTCACATTACCACAATGTCATATATTTGATAAATTTAAGTACCTGGGTTCTTCCTTTCTTTTACTGGTGACTCACCATAAGTTTTTACATCTCTCCAGACAGTTTTCTTTTGCTCATTTGCTGAACTTTACAGATCAGAGAAATCCCATTCAGTTACTTTGGTTTATCAGAATAGCTGTCATTGTGGAGCATGGCCATTAGCCTCAACTAGAAAACTACATGCATGCACTTCAGCAAGGGCAGAACTCAAGTTAGATATGATGCTGCTTTTCCAATGCATACTCTACCAAAATTCTTTAAAAGCATGAACATAAGTATTGCTGCTTTTGTTGTAATGTTGTCAGGATTGAAAATGTCCAACAGAAGTGTAGATAGATAAAGTAGGCAGTGATCATTTTAAAATCACAGCTTTAAAATTTCCGTCTAAATTTTTTAAAAAATATGTAAACTCTTTATATATCTTAATATAACATTTTATTAACTTTTCTATTATCTTTCCTGTTTGTATTTAAAATGGCAGGAATGGAAATATATTATGATTGTTACATTACTCCCAATAGACACTATTGTTCCGACTTTACTTGAGGAAGACACCTGGTTTTTATTCCCAATGTGAACCATAGATGGCAGTCTGACATTGCATTAATATGTAACCTTAGGTGACATTTTATTGTCTAGAATATTAAGAATCCGTGCAACACCAAATCCTAAACTCAAATCTTGGCAATTAACTGTATATGCAGAAAATGGGACAAACCAGATCCAAATAATTATTGTCTAATTTTCAGTTATAGTTAATTCACTCCCAAAAGTCATCATCATCAGAACTTTTGCTTTCACTTCTCCATCAGCAGGCCTCTTTGCCCTCCTTACTAAATTTACTACCTTAAATTTAATCTGTTGGGAGATCTAGTCAGTATTCCCATCTTGTACTTAATTGGCTGGTGCCCTGTTTTTTCCCTGTCTCTAATCTTTAGACCTCCCCCTCCCCCGACAGCTCCCCATTCTTTTGAAACTTGGTCATGATGCTTCCTTTCCTGCATCTCCACTTTCATTTGTCCTTTTAATGTTGAACTCTGCACCATAGCTTTTGATGACCCATTCTTAAGTACTTTCATTCTTATTTAATCAACCTCTTCCTAATACCTCTCAAAATTAGTATAAAATTTATTCTGAATTAATACTGCAACGTAAATCCAAATTGCCTTGCATATGTTTGTGTATTTTAACATTGCTTTTTAAAAGTATATCATCCATTTTATTTCTTCAGAATCGTGCATCCCCAGAAGAACTGCAGGATGAGGAGTGCAATAGAAGAGCTACGTTGCTTATAGTGATTTCATTGGTCATGTGCTGTAGCCCCATATGTGAAAAGCAGGCATTATTTGCTATTTGCCAGTCATTAAGGGAGAACAAGTTAGAACCTACACTTGTTAAAAAGGTAACAATGAAATGAAATTGAAGTGGTATTGTTTACTTATTTGCCTTTTTTAATGTGTGAGGTTGAAACCTTCCCTTGCATCATATCAAATCCACACACATCAAAGGTCAATATTCTCTAAGCAGGAATCTTTAGATTTCCCAGCACCTCTAATTCAAGTCATGCAGATTAACTGGAGAAGGAAGGAGAACCTGATGAAGCAAAAAGGAAGCACATCACATCAAATTCAACAGCAATAAGTATTTTGTATTTGCGACGCACAAAAATACCGTGGAACTGCATAATTATTTTGTGGTAACCAATTCTTTTTTGCATAAAGCAGTCAACAACAAATACAGAATATTTTTGTTCATAATTTTATAAAGCTGTACTGTTTTATATGTTACATGTATTTTGTTTTACTTAGATTCTTGAGTCTACATCCAAGTTATTGATGTATCGTAGTTTGGAGAGCTTCATGGTTTCCCATTTAGATTACCTTATCCATGAATGGTTGGCAGTGTCTGATCCTGACTACAACTTGCCAACATTCCCTTTCATCCTATTGAACTGTTCTAATCTGGAAGAATTTTACAGGTAAATGGAGTTTTCATTTGTATTCAATTTACAACTCAGGTATATTATGTATTTCCACAATATATCTGAATGTATATCTATAAATCATTAACATTGTTATGTTTAGTATGAGAAAGCATGCTGAAAGTAAATGGTATTAAGTTTATCGAGATTAAGACAAGCGAACTGTCTAATGTTTCTCTATGTTCAGCAGAACTGTAAATGCAACACACAAAATGCAGGCGGAACTCAACATCTTTGGAAATGAATAAATAGTGGACATTTTGGGCCAAGGCCCTTCCTTTTTGTGCACATGCCAAGTATAAAAAATGTCAGCAAACAGCACATTGCCTCAGTAAAATATTATAATTATTCAGTTTATTAAAAAATTAAATGGACAGAAAAAATTGCATCTGTATTATTCATTCTGTGCGCACCTTTTCCAACATCAGTGGAATGTGCATGTTTTATTTACATTTTGTAACAGATCCCACCTGTGTTATTGCTTGTCAGAATTTCAGAGCTGCTAACTTTTAAGCATGTGGTTGACATCATGGTAGTAATTAGTGTGGAAGGATTTTCAATCTGCTCCCCATATTGAACTTTAAGTTTATGTATCTTAGCCAAGAACAAGGAAACAGTTCAATTTGTATTCTCACCAGCTATTAATTGATTGCAGAGCACATTTTATTTTCTTGACTATTGAAGTCTAAACATTATTTGGTTAAATAATGTTTTAAAGATTTCCATGGGAGCCTCAATACTTATGAGACAATTGAAAATGGTTCATATATTTTTGAAAATAGATTATTGGTTACTTTTAGAAGTTTTAACAGGCTGTTAGGATGTGGATGTTGCTGACAGTGCAGGCATTTGTTGTTTATCCCTAGTTGTTACTGAACAGAAAAACAAACTAATAAGAGTCAACCACATGGGTGGATCTGGAGTAATACTTAGGCCAAACTGGTTAAAGAATTTCCTTTGGTGGAGGAATTTAGTGAACTAGTTGGAGTCTAGATGGCAGTCCATGAGCTTTGCTTTTAATACTTGCAGTTTTCTAAAATTCCTCAGCTGCTGTTGGTGGCATTTGAACTCGCACGTTGGGATTGATGGTCCAGAACTCTGGCTGTTTGTCCAGTAATTTGACAATTACTCTTTTCTCTTGGAGTCTCTGTTCAAAGATAGTTCAGAATGATAAAATAAAATCGCTAACAGAAAGAAAAAGATAATGAATTCAATAGGATTTCCAAAGAGACCTAATCGTTTGCATAACTGATAAATTCTCTTCAATCTCAGAATCAGAATCGGGTTTATTATCACCGGCATGTGACATGAAATTTGTTAACTTAGCAGCAGCAGTTCAATGCAATACATAATCTAGCAGAGAGAGAAAAATAAATAAAAATAATAATAGTAAATAAACAAGTAAATCAATTATGTATATTGAATATTTTTTTAATGTGCAAAAACAGAAATACTGTATATCTAAAAAAAAGTGAGGTAGTGTCCAAAGATTCAATGTCCATTTAGAAATCAGATGGCAGAGGGGAAGAAGCTGTTCCTGAATCGCTGAGTGTGTGCCTTCAGGCTTCTGTGTCTCCTACGTGATGGTAACAATCAGAAAAGGGCATGCCCTGGGTGCTGGGGGTCCTTAATAATGGACACTGCCTTTCTGAGACACCGCTCCCTAAAGGTGTCCTGGGTACTTTGTAGGCTAGTACCCAAGATAGAGCTAACTAGATTTACAACCTTCTGCAGCTTCTTTCAGTCCTGTGCAGTAGCCCCTCCATACCAGACAGTGATACAGCCTGTCAGAATGCTCTCCACAGTACAACTCTAGAAGTTTTTGAGCGTATGTGTTGACATGCCAAATCTCTTTAAACTCCTAATAAACTGTAGCCACCGTCTTGCCTTCTTTATAACTGCATCGATATGTTGGGACCAGGTTAGATCCTCAAGATCTTGACACCCAGGAACTTGAAGATGCTCACTCTCTCCACTTCTGATCTCTCTATGAGGATTGGTATGTGTTCCTTTGTCTTGCCCTTCCTGATGTCCACAATCAGCTCTTTCGTCTTTCTGACATTGAGTGCCAGGATGTTGCTGCGGCACCACTCTACTAGTTGGCATATCTCACTCCTGTATGCCCTGTCGGCACCACCTGAGATCCTACCAACAATGGTTGTATCATCAGCAAATTTATAGGTGGTATTTGAGCTATGCCTAGCCACACAGTCATTTGTATATAGAGAGTAGAGCAGTGGGCTAAGCACACACCCCTGAGGTGCGCTAGTGTTGATGTCACCGAGGAGGATATGTTATCACCAATCCACACAGATTGTGGTCTTCCAGTTAGGAAGTCGAGGATCCAATTACAGAGCAAGGTGTTATGTGTAAGAGTTTTACATGCAATTAATCAGTGTCATCTCTGTCGATTTTCTAATGAACGTGCTAAGAACTTGGCAGTGTGCCTTACAAGGTGTTGAAATGGATTATGGTAATGTAAACATCAGTGCTATAGAGAACACTCTTCACAATCTGGAACTGTGACAGATTGACCAAAGGCAGTAATCCGAGTTTTATAGACAATCCATCTGTGTTGTAGTTAACTGTGCTCTGCCTTCTCTGGGAGTACAATAGCATGTGAACTGAGAATTCAACATGTTTCTCACTAAGTCATAGAGTTATACATTCACCCAACATTTTTGGCATTACCCTTGGGAATGGGACATACAAGCTATTATTATATGCAGATGACTTGTTACTATATATTTCCAATCGTGAGAAATCCATTCCTGCAGTTTTATCTCTGCTTATTCAGTTTAGTAGCTTTTCCGGCTACAAACTGAATCTTAATAAGAGTGAACTATTCCCATTAAATATGCAAGTTCCAATTTATAAACATTTACCATTAAAATTAGTCACAGATAATTTTACTTATTGGGTGTTAAAATTACTAAGAACCATAAGAACTTATTTAAGGTTAATTTTTTACCTTTAGTTGATCAGGTTAAACAATTGCTTACTAAATAGTCCCCATTGTCTTTATCACTGATTTGTCGAATCAATGCTATTAAGATGATTATTTTACCTAAAGTTTTATACGATTTCAAGTGCTACCAATTTTTATTTCTAAGTCCTTTTTTGATATCGTTGACTCTAAAATTTCTTCATATATATGGCAGAATATAAATCCTAGGTTAAGTAAAAAATATTTATAGGTCTAAAAAGGATGGTGGTTTGGCATTGCCGAATTTAAGATTTTATTATTGGGCAATTGATATTTGATATTTAATATTTTGGACACAGGACCTGGATGTCATTCAAAGTCCACAATGGGTAAACCTTGGATGTAAATCTGTACAGGGGTTCTCATTGGTTTCTATCTTAGGGATCTCGCTTCCCTTTGCTCTTTCGAAATTGAATAAACAAATGGTTAATCCAATAATTAAATATACATTACAAATATGGTTTCAATTTCGTAAATTTTTTGACTTGAATAAGTTTTTTCTATCAAGCCCTATTATATCTAATTTCTTTTTCCAACCAGTTATGGATCAAGCCTTTTTGATATGGAAAACGAAGGGTATAACATGTTTTTGTGACTTATTCTTGGATAACTGTTTCATGTCTTTTGAACAGTTGTCTAATAAATATAATTTGCCTAGGTCCCATTATTTTAGACACTTAGAAATTAGAAATTTTTTGAATAATATGTTTCAGACTTTTCCTAATTCATACGCAACTGATATCATGGAAAAAATTTTTTAGGTTTAAACCCTTATCAGAAGGGTTTAATAGCAACTATTTATGATATGATTATGAAAATACAGCCAGATATATCAGATAAAATTAAGAATGAATGGGAAAAAGAACTTCAACTTTCCTGACCTACAGAGAAATGGGAGAAAATTTTTCAATTAGTTAATTCCTCTATATATGCTAAACATGCACTGATACAATTTAAGGTGGTGCATAGGGCCCACATGTCTAAAGACAAGCTTGCTCATTTTTACTCCCACATAAATCCTATCTGTGATAGATGTAATTTAGAAGTAGCCTCTTTGACTCATATGTTTTGGTCTTGCCCTTTTTTGAAGAAATATTGGATATTATTTCAACAGTTTCGAGTATTGATTTACATCCTCATCCTATTACTGCAATTTTTGACTTACCAATGGTGGAAGATAGTTATTTATCCTCTTCAGCTCGTCGGATGATTGCATTTGTTACATTAATGGCCAGAAGGTCCTTTTTATTGAATTGGAAAGAGATTAATCCTCCTGCTACATTCCAATGGTTTTCCCAAACTATATCTTGTTTAAATCTAGAAAAAATCAGAAGTGTCATTTTTGACCCTTCGGTTAAATTTGAAGAAACTTGGAGACCATTTATTCAACACTTTCATATGATGTAACTTGACCTTTTCCGAATCCCTTTTATTATCCTTAAATATTTGGATAGAGGAGCAGAGTTGTTGACATTATTGATTGTATTTATTGTAATATAATAGCCCAGCTTTGTTTAGTTTAGTTTAGTTCTGTTTAGTTTTTTTTTTAATTTCTGATTTCGGGGTTTTTTGGGTATGTTTTTTTTATATCATGTTAAATACATCAAGAGTTTGGGAGGCTTAGTACACTTGTGTTATCTATAGCTTACACTTGTATATACTGCTTCTTAATTATGTATTCCCAATCTCTCTGCATTACTATTGTTATTCTGCCTATGTTTGAAAATTAATAAAAAGATTTAAAAAGAAAGAAAGTTATACAGCTTGGAAACCAAGTTGCTTACTTGAGCCAGATACTTTGCATTTATGTTGAATTACACTTCATCTGCTATTCCTTGGCCTACTGGCCCATTTGATCAACACTGCATTTGTTATCTTAGGTAACCTTGTTCACTGTCCATGATATCATATATTCCTCTAAACTTCCCCTATTCATGTATCTGTCTCTACCACTTTCACTGGAAACCCATTCCATACATGCACCATCCTCTGTGAGGAAGAAGTTGCCACTCAGGTCCCTTTTAAATCTTTCCCCACTCAATTTAAACCTGTACCCTCTAGTTTTGGACTCCCCTACCCTGAGAGGGAAGACTGGTAATTCACCTTATCTAGGGTATGCCTTCATAAGTCCACCCCTTAGCCTTCTACACTTCATGGTAAAAATACTAGTGTGTCCAGCCTCTCCATATATCTCAAGCCTTCCAATCCTGGTAGCATCCTCATAAATCTTTTTTTACACCCTTTCCAGTTTAATGATATTCTTCACTTAGCAGGACAATCGGAACTGTAACCAGTACTCAAAATGTAGCTTTACCAATGTCTTCTACTGCTGTAGCATAGTGTCCCAACTCCTGTATTCAATATCCTAATCCAATAAAGGCAAGCTGCTAGCCACCTACTTCACCACCTGTGTCAATACATTCAGGAAATTGTGTACCTGCATCTCTAGGTCTCCCTGTTCACAGCACTTCTCCAGAGCTCTGCCATCTACTGTTCAAGTCCTGTTCTTATCAAATGGTAACACCTCACATTTATCTGAATTAAGCTACATCTGCTATTCCTTGACCCGGTGGCCCAGTTGATCAAGATCATATTTGTAATCATAGTTGCCCTTCTTCACCGTCCATGATACCACCAATGTTAGTGTCATTCCCAAACTTACTAATTATGCCACCTACATTCACAACCAAATTATTAATATTATTGGCAAACAACAGAGGACCCAGCACCTGCCCCATTGATCACATGAATATGCTTCAGTTTTCAGCAATTAAATATGTCCAAATTTCAGTTCTAAACTAAATACAGGTCGACCTTCACTAATCTGACTTTCTGTAATCCAATTCCTTCAATAATCTTGGACTGATTTCAAATTTTCCGTGCAACTGTAATTTCAAATTTCCCAGGCTGCCGTACCAATCTGCTGCGCATTGTTTTGGTTGTGCTAGATCTGTTCACATGTTGGTTCACTCGTGTAAGTACAGACAGACAATTCCTGAATGTTTTCCTGCATTTATTAATATCATTTGCATGAGGCACAGCCGCCTGGCTCCCGCCCGCCTCACCTGCCAGTGACGGGGGAGCTGCCGCGTGTTGGTCAGCCTGCCTTCTCACCCGCCTGCCAGCAGTCGCACACTGCCCTCCAGCGTCGCCCGGCCGCTACGACCTCAGATCAGACGTGGCGACCCGCTGAATTTAAGCATGTTACTAAGTGGAGGAAAAGAAACTAGCAAGGGTTCCCTTAGTAACTGCGAGTGAAGAGGGAAGAGCCCAGCGCCGAATCCCCGACCACCTGGCAGTCACGTGAAATGTGGCGGATGGAAGACCTCCTTTCTCCAACTTCTGCTTCTGCTCACCTACATGTGCTGCCACCAACATCAACAGTGTTTGAAGAAACTGTTGTGCCAATTTCAGCACCAGTTCCTGATGCTTCACTCAATTTTCAAGATGAAGATGTTGATGATCCTGACAACCCCACACTTGCAGACATGTAACTTTGCCTGAAGTTATATTAAACGTCTCACTTTAGAAGCGGAAGTGCTCAACTGTTCTGTATAACTTAATTCCTGTATGTTTACCTGTACCCTTTATTTTATCTGTGCCTGTACAGTATATTACTTTATTAAAATTTCATTTGCTACTCATTTAATATTTTTATTTCATTATTATTGTAAAGGGGGTTTCTTACTGTGTATGTAATCAAAAGGGCATCTTTTGTTTTGTTAAAAGCAGGAATGTTTCTTTGTTGCGAGAGAGTGCTGGGAGAATTGTATTCCTTTGTAAACCAAATGGGGATTAATGTTCTTTCTTCTGAGTCTGTAAGCTTTTGTTGATGGGCTTTTGGGAAGATCGGCGCAAGGGGGTCGAGAGAGAGGACGTAATGCTGTAAGCTGGGCGAGGATCGGACCCCAAGCGGGGGTCCAAGGAGGGGGGATGAAGCTAGATGTGCTTGGTTGACCACTGGGAGGGTCCTGAGCTGCGAGTCAAGGAGTTCGGAGGGTCCTGAGCTGTGAGTCGAGGAGTTCGGAGGGGATCGAATGGTGGCCAGAAGACTTCAGAAATTGAGCTCCAACGGTTGTGCACAAAGTGGTTTGGACTTTGATAAGTTTGGCACCTTTTCTTTAATTTTTCTCTTCATATATACTGTTATCATTATTAATCACTTAGTTATAGTAACCTTTATAAATTGTACTCATTTAATCGCATATGGTGTACTGTCTGTTTTTGGGTGAGGCGGGGACATCACACAGCATCCACACCAGCTGATTACCCAGTTTGGCGGGGCCGAAGGCTGCTCCCCATGGACGAAATGAGCTGAGCGAGCCTGAGGCGACCCAGGGGGTTACATTATCTAACTTGTACTAATTTACATGATATTTTAAAGGTATGTTGAGGTGGTTAGCAATTGCTTAATGTGATCCTTCTGTAATTCGGCATTTTCACTAATCCAGCTCTCCTCAGGTCCCAATGGTGCCGGATTATAGAAGGTCAACCCTGTACTGAATAATTATGCTGCTTTAGTGGTTCATTTGTTGTTGCAAGCAATTTAAATGATACTTTTAGAACTACTGATTTAGAACAACTCTTGTATTTAGTTTTCTTTATGAACTAATTTTTGTTATTGACTTGCATTTTAGATCATATTACAAAGTTCTTGTTCCACATCTGATGGTTATTGGTGATATAGAAGAAGTGAAATCAATTGCTGCACACATTAGCAGACGCTGGAAAGAATTGCTTGCAGATTGCTTTCCAAAGATAATGGTTAACATTCTGCCTTATTTTGCATACCAAGAAAAAAGTGGATCTGATAATGTTTTGGCACAGCGAAGAGAAACTGCATCAAAGGTGTATGACATGCTGAAAGACGATGATTGCTTGGGGAAGCAGGTGAGATTTACTGGTATTTTGTTGTTCTACTTTTGAACAATTTTTCTGGAGCCTGAGGGTCAGTCCTCATGCTACCATAGAAAAAAAATCATATACAGGGCAACATATTATTGGATAGTAGCAATTTTAACTTTAGGCTAAGAATCTACCTACTTAGATGTAAATCTAAAATTATTTTTATCATCAAGGCTACAAGGAAAAAGAAAACATACACAATCACAGTTCCTCAGGGATTGTATCTATTGAAAGTGTGCTTCAGAATTGGCTATGTCTCCAGCCATGGTACAGTATTGGCAACAATTAACACTGTGGAAGGTAGTCCTATCCATAGAAAGCAAGGCACATCTAATCTGGCTAATTATCACTCAGTCTTTTCAGAAAATGATAGAAGGTATCATTAATAGTTCCATCAAGCTGTGCTTACACACCAGTAATCTGATTGATTCCAAGTTTAATTTTCACCTAGATCACTTAGCTTTAGACTTATTACGGCTTTGATGCAAACATTGAGCTGCATTCCAGAAGAGAGTGCCTTTGGTGCCTCAATCTGAGCCCTGGTAGTACAAAGATAAATAAGCATCAAGGGGAAAATACATTGATGACAGGAGCCATACTTTTTTCAAAATAGGTTGGCAGTGGTTTTAGAGAAATTGTGATTGCATATGTTTTCTTTTTCATTGTAACTTTGATGATAAAAGTAATTTTAGATTTACATCTTGAAATCCCAACAAAGTAACAGCCTGTTAGCCTAAAGTTAAAATAGGTAACCTTACAATAATATGGTGTCGTGTTAATTGTTGTGACTCCAATGCATCAATGTGATCTCGAGTACTTTGTAATTACAGGCAATCTGTGGTCTTCTATCTAGTATAGTTTATCAACAAAAGAGTAATATTTCAGTAAATAATGATTGCATTGAATACATTTTGTCTCAAGAAAATATTAAAAAACAGAAATTCTGAGATATTTAACACTGGTATTACTCTTTTGTTTGTTTTTCTTTAAAGAAAATTGACCATTTGACCCTCGATAACTTGCCAGAGATTATTGTAGAAGTGCTCAATACCCTGTATGATCTTCCAAACCAAGATTCTGCAAATGATGGAGAGCTGGTGGAATTTGTCGGGTAAGCAAAGTAAAAACACATTTATATTCATGTTTTACTAACAAGACATACTGACACTTGTCTGCAATAATGCTGTTAGAACATTGTGAAAGTTATCAATTTTACGCAACCTTATTATAATCAAAGTAGATTTTATTTTGCCAAATTAAGAAATATAAATGGACTTTTAACCGTTCAATATCAGTAAGCAGAAAATTTTATCCAGAAATTTAAAGAAATAATAAAATTTGTTTAACCGCATCAATTTGTTTACATTTTAAAAGATGGTTGCTTGTCAGTGTGGTGTGAGGGGCCAGAAGGGCCTGTTCCACATTCTATCTCTAAACAGATAAATACATTTTCTGTAAGAGGAAGAGCAATCCAATTAATTCTATCCTTTATTCTCCTGAATATTTTAAGCCAGCAGAAGATGAAACTATAAATACACTGAATTGTGCAGGAGAAGTTACAAGTCTCACTTTTTCAAAATAGTTAAATTATGTCCTATCCAAGAGTGGACATAATTTGGTATTTTCTTTGGAAACAAATTAGTTTTTTATTGTGATTCATTCTGCAATGATTTTTTTCTTGAGTTTTAGATTGCTTATTAATAGTTGTATTTTCTGCTTTGAAATTCTATTTCTCTCTACCATTCAGGGCAATGGATCCTGCTCCTAACCCACCTTATTTCCCATCTTACGTTATCAAAGCCACACTGGAGTATATTGGTAGCTGCCACAAAGAGAAGTACAAATCACTTGTGGCAGTTCTTTCCAAAAATCCTGTAAGTTCAATGCTATATCTGCTTTCTGTGGTCGCATGTGTTAACTTGCTAGGAATCCCTGTTTTTTTTTTGCTGATTGGAGAGAAGGGTGGGTGTAATATTCTTCACAGTCATACACCTCTTCAGCTGGTACAGAACGTAATTCTCACTCAAAAAGGACATTCTTTTAAGTGAGAAGACTCACTCCTCTTAGCTAAATTTAAAATATCAGATAGCACAATCTCAGATCATTTTATGAACATTTCTGAGAAATGCCTAATTATCATTCAACAAGTTCAGTGGAAGAACTTTTTAGATCCCTCATATTTTGTGTCAATATTTCCCAACCAAACTTAAATTTTAGTTAACTTTTGTAGTGTGCCATGTTGGGTTCATTCTTTATCTCATTATTAGCTCACTGCAGCTCTGTGCTTTTAAAATGTACTGTGCCTATAAAAAATAATCCCCCCCACGGAAGTTTTCATGTTTTATTGTTTTACAACATTAAATCTCAGTGGATTTAATTTGGCTTTTTTGACACTGATCAACAGAAAAGACTCTTTCATGTCAAAGTGAAAACAAATTTCTACAAATTGGTCTAAATTTATTACAAGTATTAAGCACCAAATAATTGATTGCACAATTACTCACCCCCTTCAAGTCAGTATTTATTAGATGCACCTTCGGCAGCAATTACAGCTTGAGTCTGTGTGTATAGGTCTCCATCAGCTTTGCACATTTGGACACTGCAAGTTTTCCCTGTTCTTCTTTCCAAAATTGCTCAATCTCTGTCAGATTGCATGGAGATAATGAATGAACAGCTCTTTTCTAGTCCAGCCACAAATACTCAATTGGATTGAAATCTGGGATCTGGCTTGGCTACTCCAGGACATTAACTTTATTGTTTTTAAGTATTCCTGTGTAGCTTTGGCTTGGTGCCATTATCATGCTTGGAAACATCTTCTCCCAAGTTGTAGTTCTCTTGCAGACTGCATCATGTTTACCTCCAGGATATCATGGTACGGATGGTATGTGGTATTTGGATTACACCAAACATAGCGTTTAGTTTGATGACCAAAGGCTCAGTTTTGGTTTCATCAGACCATAGAACCTTCTTCCAGCTGACTTCAGAGTCTCCTACATGCCTTCTGGCAAACTCCAGTTGGGATTTCATGTGAGAGTTTTTTTTCAGCAGTGGCTTTCTCTTTGCCTCTCTCCCAGAAAGCTGCGACTGGTGAAGCACCTAGGTGATAGTTGTTGTATGTACTGTCTCTCCCATCTCAGCCACAGAAGCTTGCAACTCTTCTAGAGTTGTCATAGGTCTTTTGGTGGGTGGTCACCCTCACTAGTCCCCTTCTTGCACAGTTACTCAGTTCTGAGCAAACAGACTATGCAGATTTGCAGCTGCGCCATATTCTTTCCATTTCTTGATGATTGACCTAACTTTACTCCATGGAATATTTAGTGACTTGGAAATTTTCTTGTATCCATCATCTGACTTGTACTTTTCAATAACCTTTTTGTAGAATTGTTTGGAGTGTTCTTTTGCCTTCATGGTGTGGTTTTTACCAGGATACTGACTCAGCAGCAGTTGGACTTTCCAGATACAGGTGTATTTTTACTACAATCAATTGAAACACCTTGACTACACACAGGTCTCCAAAAACAGATCTTCATTTAACTAATTATGTGACATCGAAAAGCAATTGGTTACACCAGTTATAATTTGATGTGCATATCAAAGGGGGTGAATAGTTTTTAATTTAGATCACTTTGTAGAGATCTGTTTTAATTTTGACACGAAAGAGTCTTTTTCTGTTGATCAATGTCAAAGAGAAGCCAGTGATTCAATGTTGTAAAACAATAAAACATGAAAACTTCTTGGGGGGTGGGGGGAGAATACTTTTTATAGGCACTGTATGTTGTTTCAAATCCCACCAATGCTTTTTAAAAAACGATTTTAGACATGTGTAACCATCAGGTTTGGTTGGTGGCGTAAGTCTAGAGAAGACAGTCTCTGGCCCCACCAAGTGTGTGAAATTCGAAGTGCAAAACCTCAGTGTTTGTGTGGATGCTATGTGATTTGTTCCTGTTACAAATCAGTACCGCAAAATAACAGACAGTACACCATATGTAATTAAACGGTTTAGCTTTATAATTCTTAATTTGACTAAAGGGTTAGTAAAGTAAAACAAAAAGGAAAGGGCCCATTTTAATGAAGCAGTCTAATGTGCACAAGTTGGAACTCACGGCGTCCCTTCTGCTGGTCCACCATTGTTTTCTTGGCCTTTGTCAACTCTCAGCCCCACTCCAAGTCCGCTCCTTTCTAGGGTCTACCACCTTTCCTTTCTGGTGTCTTCTCTCTCCATCTCTCCCCGAATAAAAGACCCAGAACACCTCCATCTCAGGCACACAGCAAGAAAAAAAAACACTCCCCTCATTGGACGGCTCACATTCCAAAGCGTCCGTTATCCCTAACCATAATTCAAACACTGCTGCTACAGAAAGACCATTACACTAGCAGTGAAACTTTTCCCAGGGTGTTACACATGTATAATTTAAAAGCTGTCCAAAATGTCTTTAAACAGGATTCAATACAAAAGATCCTGCTAGCGATTTGTAAGAAGGCAGCAGACAGTACCAGTGCCTATGAAAAACATAGAATTCTGATGATGTATCGTTTGTTTGTAAACATGTTGCTGAAAGAGATTGCTGACGGGCTGGGAGGATTGTGGGCATTTGTTCTCCGTGATGTCATCTACAGTCTGATTCACCACATCAATAGCTGGTCAGTTCTTTTTCATGAATTCTTTCTTTCAAGTTTATTTGCTATTATTGTTTGGAGTATATCTTTTACAATTGTAAATTTAGTCGTTTGCAATCTCTAATTAAGGTTACTTCTCAAAGAAAGAATTTTTATTTCTTCAGATCTATTTCATATCAAATTAAATTTCAGGAGCTCACCGATAGCTCTGTGCCTTTCCGTTGTTTCTTACTTATAATGTTTTCCACACAGCCATTTATACTTCTTTATGTTATTTCAGTCCATTATGCTGGTGAATCAAGCACACTTACAAAATCACCTTGATCTCCATTAGCTAATTCTGGTGATACATAGAAAATTATGAAGCAGATGGTATAGCAAGTGGTGATTAGTAGTGTTTCTAATGTATGAATTGCCAGTATGCACTATAATGATTTTGAAGACAAAAATGTCTCCTCAACATTTGTTTTAGATCATAATTACAGGTCATGGTTGTAATTTTTTCTTTGTAGGCCATCACACATGGATGATATATCCACACGCAGTTTTTCTCTATGCTGTGATCTTTTAAATGTCACTTGTAAAACTGCTGTGGATCATTGTGGGGATGCACTTGAAAATCACCTTCATGTCATTGTGGGTACTTTAACACCTTTGGTGCAAGAACAACCAGAAATTAGCCAGAAGGTGAGCCACTGGTGTAAATAATAATTCTGCCTGCTTCTTTCAGTTTAAAACTTTATTGGTTTACCCACAGATTGCGGGAGGAACTCAGCAGACCAGGCAACACCTATGGAAAGCAGTAAACAGTAGACATTTTAGGCTGAGGCTTTTCATCAGGATTGGAAAAAAAGATGAGGAGTCAGAGTAAGAAGCTGGGAGGAGGGGAGGAAGAAGTATAAGGTAGTAGTTGATAGGTGAAACTGAGAGAGGGGAAGGGGTGAAGTAAAGAGCTGGTAAGTCATTTGCTGAAAGAGATACAATCCTGGAGAAGAGGTAAATCTGATAGGAGAGGACAGAAGGCCATGGAAGAAAGGGAAGGTGGAGAAGAAGCAGAGAGAAGTGATGGGCAGCTAAGGAGATGAGAGGGGGGAATGGGGAATGGTGAAGGAGAGAGGGAGCATTGCCAGAAGTTAGAGGAACTGATGTTCATACCATCAGGGTGGAGGCTACCCTGAAGGAATTTGAGGTGTTGCTTCTCCAGCCTGAGTGTGGCCTCATCATGGCAGTAGAGAAGGCCATGGACTGACATGTCGAAATAGAAATGGGGAGTAAAATTAAAATAGGTTGCTACCGGGAGATCCCGCTTTTTCTTGCAGACAGAGAATAGATTTGCATAGACTACGCAAAGTCTATGCTTTGCGTAGACTTGGCAAAGCAGTCTCCCGATCTATGCCAGGATCCAACGGGATTTCACCCACCAAAGCATCTTTCCCTCCTCCCCCCCACCTACTTTCTGCATTCCACAGGGATCACTCCCTACATGACTCCCTCATCTATGCATCCTTCCCCACTCCTCCTGGCACTGATCCTTGTGAATGGAACAAGTGCCACACCTGCTCCTACACGTCCTCTCACTACCAGTTAGGGCCCCAAACAGTCCTTTCAGGTGATGCAACACTCCACCTGTGAGTCTATTGGGGTCACCTACTATTCCTGGAGTGCCCTCCTGCTTGCTACTTTTAGTGTAGAATAAGTCTCCGCTGTATACCAGAAGCACAATCAAGAAAGCCAACACAAAGTCAGTAACAGCTGTGACATGTTGGGTATAGATGGAGCTTTAGTGAGAAAGAAAAGGAAAGAAATTTAGAGGTGGCTTTCTCAAAATTCTGGATGAAAGGAAGTCACCCAGTCATGAGAGTGAGGCAGGGATAAGACTTTTAAGTCAGTGGGATCAAGGACTAGAAACCAGTATAGATCATTGTTTCTAAAGTTCAGTTTTGTGTGGTTGTACATTATGTATTAATCCCATTCTGCTCCTCTGAATGTCTTATGATTCTTCATGGTTATTACTCTCCATTTTAATTTAAGCATTTATTGTATTATACTTGTAACTCTTTCAGGCCCTAACATTATTGAAGTATCTAGTGAT
Source organism: Hypanus sabinus (assembly GCF_030144855.1). Lineage (NCBI taxonomy): Eukaryota > Metazoa > Chordata > Chondrichthyes > Myliobatiformes > Dasyatidae > Hypanus > Hypanus sabinus. The sequence continues at coordinate 49,451,993 of NC_082708.1, read as the reverse complement.
TTCCAATCGAGGCAATGAAAACCTGTACCATGCAATTAGGCGTTTGGATCCATTCCCTGATCTTCCTGACTTCAGAGAGCTCCGTCTTACCCAGGAGAAAATCAAGTACAGTAAGAAACAGTTCACGCTGTTAGAGGTAAAAGTATTTTTTAATGTATTTTGTGAGTTTTGAATTATATGTTTTTCATTTCTTCAAAAGAATTACAAAACATTTTAAGATTTCACTTGAGCATCAGTGTCACAGCTATTAGCCCAAAATCCTATATACTTTTATAAGTGGGGAAAGATTTTATTGTCAAGTAATAGGCATTACTGCAAGACTGCAGCAAGAAGTAATCGAGAAGTTGTCCCTCAGCCCTTTTATCCTCCTCTGCCATTCACTAAACATCTGTGCCTCATATTAACTTTCCTTGTATCTTCTGAAATTCTTAGCATCCATAGATCTATCAACATAGTCAATGTTTAGGCAGCCATGCCTCTGCAGTAATTTATTGCCACACAAGCACTGACTTTCCTTGAATCCAATCTTCCTTTCATTGATTCCTGGTGGAAGCTACACCTAGTGGACTTTTCTGTGTACTTCTTAATGGATAAAAAGTTGCTGAGACGATGACATGAATTAAAGAGCAAGAAATGAATCAAAAGCTGCAAAGAAACAGAAATATGATTGATGTTACTACAAAGAATTGTCACAAGCAATAAATTACTGATTTGCCAATTAATTTTCTTCTGTGGCATACAAGTGTTTGAAGCAGGAATATTGATTAGGACTCATAAGCCTATTTTTATTTGAACAACGTGAAGGGATCTTTTAGTGTCCACCTTGATATACTGCAGAAGGTGTATAAGACAGATCTAATCAGAAATACTTGACCTCTGATGATATAAGATTGAAATTTCAGACCAAATTATGTGCTCCAATCCACTGAGCAGCAGCATCAACAAACTGACACAAAAAGCTAATAGAAATAGACAAGATGCAAATGAGACATACCAGCAACAATAGTTTCATTCTATGGATAGTGAAAAGGGTTTGATAAGAGAGTGAGGTGGAAGTTAATGTGAAAAGCGCAATTTTGTGTTTATTTGTCTTTACAATACTGTTTTTGCATTTCAGGAAATCAATCATTTCCTTTCTGTCAACACCTGTGATTCCTTACCCCTAACCAGGCTTGTGGGATTAAATGATCTAAAAAAACAACTAGAGCTTCACAAAGAGGATTCTAAAACTCTGCTGAAAGAGTGTCAAGGTAGCTTGATAGTATGTTCATAAATAAAAATCATGGCAGTACTATATGGAAATATAATTTCATTAGAGCACAATTATATATTAATTTGGGCTGTAAAATGGAGCTTCATTGTACTAATTGTTCCAGTATCAACAATTCAGCTTGCATACAGCACTGTTACAGACTAAAGTACACTCAATAGCCACAAAGACCACTCTCAGTAGGACAGACGAGCAATGTGCAAAAGATAACAAACTGCAAATACAAAAAGAAAAAAGGGAAATAATAAATAAATAGACAATAAATATCGAGAACATGAGATGAAAAGTCTTTGAAAATGAGTCCAGAGGTTGTGGGAACAGTTTAGTGGTGGGGAGAGTAAAGTTATCCCCTCTGGTTCAAGAGCGTGATGACTGAGGGATAGAGACTGTTCCTGAACCGGTGGTGTGGGTTCTGAGGCTCTTGTGCCTTCTTGACAGTAGCAGCAAGAAGAGAGCATGGCCTGGATGGTGGGGGTACTTGATGATGGATGCTACTTTCCTGTGACTTCATTCGTAGATGTGCTGAATGGTGGGGAAGTCTCTGGCCTCTCTCACTAACAAGGTGTTTTCACCTAAAATTGCCACTTACTTGATGTTTTATTTGTTTTTCACACATCTCTGTAAACTAGAGATTGGTGTGCGTGAAAATCCCAGGAGATCAGCGGTTACTGAAACCATCCTGGCAGCAACAATCATTCCAGGGTCAAAGTCACTTAGATCACATTTCCACCCCATTTTGATGTTTGGACTGAACAAGCATCCGAATAATCACTACGTCAAGTTTGCCGATGACACTGTAGTGGTGGGCTTCCTCTCCAACAATGATGAGACGGTCCATAGAGAGGAGGTGGAAGAACTCGAGTCCTGGTGAAGGCAAATAACCTCTTCCTTAATGTCAGCAAGGCTAAGGAGATGGTTACCGACCTCAGCAGAACTCGCACCCCTCTTTACATTAGTAGCATAGTTTTGGAAACTGAGAGCAGTTTTAAGCAGATGGTATACCTCTCGCACAGCCTCTCATGGTCCCAGAACACATCCTACAAAATCAAGAAAGCTCACAGCACCTCTACTTTTGAGGAGGCTGAGTGAATACTCACATCCTTGTATGGATGTGTAATAAAGAGCATCCTAGCATGGTGCATCACTGCATGGTACAGAAGCTACCTTGAGGCGGACAGGAAGGCTGTAAAACAGGTAATCAAAAACTGTCCAATACGTCACCCCAGCACCAGCCTTTGCACCATCAAGGACATGTGTATGTAAAGGTGGTGGAAAAAGGTCAGTGACATCATGAAGGATCCACCCACCCTTCACATCGACTGTTTGTTCCATTCCCATCTGTGCCAAGACCACCAGACTCCAAACAGTTATTTTCCCCAAGCAGTAAAGCTGATCAACACCTACACCCCCCCCCCAGCTCCACTACTTTATCATTTTCTGACAGTCACCTTCTACCCAGCATCACTTTATGTATATCAGCTATCTTATGTGTTTAAATTTATTGTTTTTCTTTACTGTGTTCTTTTTGTGCTGCATTGGAACTGAAGTTACAATTATTTCTTTCTCATTTACACTTGTGTACTGGAAATTTCATTAAACAATCTTGAACAATCTGGATCAGTGGTTCCCAGACCTTTTTGGGTTACCACCCTCTTGAGTCCCAGAACACATCCCCAGTGATGCACAGTGGAGAGAAAAGAATAAGTACTGCAGATTCAAAGCAATGACAAGCAATTGCAAAATGTATTCGAATCTATTTAAAGCTACAAATAATTTTAATTTAATTACAGTAAAAACAATTTTAGAGCATATATTAGTAGTCCAACTATTAGCTACTTCATTGCTTTTTCACCTTTCAATGAAATGGATAGGCTTAGTGCTGAATGTCATCCAGAAGGAATCTCAGATCCCCATTCAGTTATTTGCAGTCTGTTTTGTTGCTTTGAAAAATGTTGGGCGACTGTACTGAAACTGTGCTCAGCTAAATATGATGTTAGGCAATAAAGAATATCTTTTTCCACAGTGCCAGATAGTGTTCAGAGATTTCTTTCTGCAACATAATCATATGATTATTTGAACTTTAACTTCAGCCCAAAGTCATTTTGTGGTGAGATTAGTCTTGCCTCATTACAAGTGTTCAGGGATGGATTTATTACCCAATCTGGAATGTGGATCAAGAGGAGATCCTGAAATCTCTGGCATGACTTTATGCAGCTCACCCAGGTGTGCATCGTATATCTGACAATCATCTTTCTTTTTTCCTCTTCCAACTCAGAGAGTCTCAGAAATTTATAAAGGTTGTGACAGCTAATGTTGCACTTAAGTAGTGTTAACTTGCACAGAAATGTGGAGATGACTAATTTGACTTCTTAAGATTGACATAATATCAATAATTCTGACAAACAAGCAATGTCATGTCTAAAATTTTTGAGTTGATTACTGAATGAAGCATTCAAGTCTTCAAAGAACGTTATCACAGTTTATCAAAGTGCATTTTAGGCAGTTTCCTTTTGAGAGCCATCTGACTTCTGTGTGCAATAGCAAGTGTTCAAACTGATCATTATTCTCTATACAAAGCTCTCAAAATAGTCGAGAATCGAGAGCATGGAACTTGATTTTATTTGCCACTGTGATACCAGTACTTAATAATTTGTGCAGCTGATCACTGGGGATTTTTGTGAGAGGATGTTGTCTGTGAATTACACAGTGAATATGTCAGGTACAGCTTTCTTTGTTAGTGTCCTGTCAGTGGTGATGCCCCACCTGTTGCACAAGTAGGAATGTTGGTGAGTGCAGTGTCCTACTCTTTGAAAAATTGCTTAACAACCAAAATATTGACTCCCCTGTTGTCAGAAACACACTGAGTCTCAGCAATTTGCAGAACGGTAAACTTTATTTTTCGAGTCTGCAGAGTCGGACCCAACCAGCTCCTGCTAGATTGAGTGCCGAATTACACTTTGCACAGTTTTTTTATACCCTACTTGTTTACGACTTTGTGAGTTGCACCCATGTGAGGTGCAGACATTCTTCCTTAATCTCATTACAAAATTACAAATGTGATTACCCTTTGGCCCACTTATCAGCCTCAGCGCATTTTGACCGTTATTGTTCAACCGTTAAGCATGTCTTCCCGTTACCCGTATCGCTTCTTTAATCAGCAAGCTATTGTTTCATCCTCATTTTGCAAATTGGTTTATACGTTGCCCTGCAAGTTGCTTTGCACGCTCTTTCTGTGTCAGCACATTCTAAATTGACTCCTTAAGTACCGTCTTTAATTTAATCATTTCTCTCACCTGTCATATCTATTTCTAGTCCCCTTGCAAATAACAACTCATAAACCATACTTACATCTTTTCTGAAGCATACATGGCAAAGTTGTATTATCAACTGCAAATTAAACTCTGTTGTCCTAAGTATGTTGTACAATGTGTCTTTCACATTCTCAGACATTTCATCTATTCGTCTTTGAATAGAGTTGTCACTGTTGTGGTTTTTGTGCCTCGCAAATGACCAAGAGACGCAGAAGATTCTTCAAGAAGGGGTAAACTTTAATTTGCAAATCAAAGCTGAGACAGTCATTGAGCTAGTCGCTGATTGCCCACCGATCTCTGGACGCAGCATTTTTTATAGTATTTGTCCAGTTGTATTAGCATATGTAATCGATCTATAGTTGCATATTACTACCCATACTATTGTTCCTATCAATTGGCTTAATCATGTTCTAATCTACATCTCTTTAGCTACCTCTCATTAACATACCATTGTCTTCTACATTTTTAAGACTTCAGTCTCCTACCAAATTGGGTACCTGTATAGCAAATAATAAACTCACCAGAACTGAGCAATGTTCTTAATCTACATTTCTTTAGCTCTTTAGCTATCTCTCATTAACATACCATTGTCTTCTACATTTTTAAGACTTCAGTCTCCTACCAAATTGGGTACCTGTATAGCAAGTAATAAACTCACCAGAACTGAGCAATGTTCTTAATCTACATTTCTTTAGCTCTTTAGCTACCTCTCATTAACATACCATTGTCTTCTGCATTCCTAGGATTTCATCTTGGGTACATGCATAGCAAGCTGACTACATAGTTTTGGTTACACAGCAAATGATACAAGGTTTATACTCCATAATATTTTTATACTCCAGTATCACTAAGTGGAATTGCTTAAATTATTTGACCTGGTGACTTAGGCAAAACCGTACTCCGAACCTCCCTTACTGCTGGAAGAATCAGTTCTTCTCCCATTGTATGGGGCTTCCCAGGTTTAGAAATGAGCAATGAAATGCATGAAGCAATAAACCATCGTTGTTTTGTTGTGAAGTGCTGGCAAACACGTTTTGAAGTGTTTTTCATTTCTGAAAGATTAAATGAAGTGACTTAAAATAAGCCTGGCAACATCTGTGGAGAAGAGTAAATGGTTGACGTTTTGGACTGAGACCCTTCATCAGGACTGGAAAGGAAGAGAAGTCTCTTTCTCCTCTGACCTCTCTTTCCTTCCAGTCCTGATGACGAGTCTCAGCTCAAACCGTCAACTTGTTTACTCTTTTCCATAGATGCTGCTTGGCCTGCTGAGCTCCTCCAGCATTTTATGTGTGTTGCTTTGGATTTCTAGAATCTGCCAATTTTCTTATGGTTGTGAAAATAAGCCAAGTTCTCATTTGCTTTATCAGAGTATATTCTCTTGAAGTGATCAAGGAGCCTGGACAGTTTTATTGCCTCATCTGAAATTTTTTTTTCAACAACAGACATTCTTCCCTCTCTTCTTCAGCAGCCTCAGACCACCTCTTTGGTTCCTAATTGTAGAAAGTGGGAGCCCTGCTATTCAGTAAGAATCCACCGCCAAAGCCAAAGGACAATAATGAGGACTTCCCAAGAGGTTTGGCGCGTCCACATCTCTGCCAGTGTCCTCCTAAGTGATTATGACTGTTAATCATCTTTCTGGCCAAAATTTATAAACCACTCTGATCATATGACATGTTATCCTAGATCAGGGGTTCCCAACCTGGAGTCGTTGGACCCTTTGGTTAATGGTAGGGGTCCATGGCATTAAAAAAACGTTGATAATAGACATTGTGATGACTCTGGTTTTTAACTAGATATTCCCATATAATCTATAATTTATAGAAGGAAATAGGCAGTTAGGATTTTAAGTCGAAACTCTTCATCTGGACTCTCCAGGTGATTCCAAGTGAGAGGTCTTGACCCAAAACATTAACTGTCCATTTATATGCATAGATGCTGCTTAACTCACTATGTTCCTTTAGTTGTTTTATGTGTTGCTCCAGATTCCAGCATCTTCTGTATCTTGTGCCTCCAATCCATAGTTTTGTATGTGCGTTTATGGTGGAGACTGTGCAAGGATATTTTTAGGGGCTCAAGGAGAAGGCATGTGTACATTGTATTTCTTTAAAAGGAAAGGTTCCTTGCTCAGTTTTCATTATTTCAACTATGATAGATAAGTAATTTAATTCATAAGTTTCAGTATGAATGGTGGAAGTTCCTCTGGTCATATTTTTAAAAAAGTGTAGCTAGGTATGTTAATAGACTTGATTTGAACAAACGCTTCTGTAATTTCTTCAGATGATCCAGCATCCAGTGTCCTTGTGAAACTGGTTGTAAATCTCCTACAGCTGTGTAAGTCTGCTATCTGTCACCCTGCTGGAAAAGATATATTAGGTAAGTGTTTCATCAGCCGAAGATTCAAAGAGTGATGTGGAGGGGAGGGGGTATTGTTCCCTGTTGATGGGCTTCAAGGAGAACCATACACGAGCACAGTATTAGAGATCTAGAAGCTCTGTTGTTCAGAAGTGACACTTCAAATTTACTGACCAATTTTGATGTATACTATTTTAAAAATTGGAATATGGCACTAATTTGTTCCTATAAACGGCAATTTTAGAACTTGAAATGGTCCTTTATTCAGTTTGATTAACACATACTGTGGACTCCTAGATTGTGTACTGGAGCCAACAATCTGGAAATGTTTAAGGAACCATTGGACATTGCTAAGTTTTTTTGGGGGTCTTTCAAAACAAGTAAACTAACATCATTGTAACGTTCTCCTTCGGGTGTAACGAACGCCGAATTTAACGTCCGGATAAACCACAGCCAATGCAAACCAGATCGCAGTAAGATTAACCATTTACTGTTCACTCTTTACATTAACATATGGTGAAAACTGTTGATAAAACAATACAAGATTGATACAGTATTTGTTCCTTCCTTAATATCACATTTCCAGTGTAAATACTTGCAAAGGTGACTATAACTACATTACACTAAGGTGCAGTATACAGGGAGAGTTTACCTGCTCCATTGACTACTTTAAATACACTTCCATGCAAACTATCCGCGACTCTTTAACTAACGAAAGCATAAACATTATCTACCGTCGTTACTTCTAACAGGATCGGCATTAACATCTTAGTTCAATATATCGATTATCTATTAACTTACAGCGTTGCTCTCACTGTGATTTCTCATGCCTGCAAAACTGCTTCTGCTCAGGTGAGCCTCGTGGAAAGCCCCCACCCTCGCGCTAATTTCAAACCGGTGTTTTCCCACAAGACGCGGCGAAACCGGATGTGACGTCATCGCATGCCGATATATTTTACATGCAATGAATATACTTTAAACACTCCTAATTCTAACTAGAAAATACTATTGAATGAATTACTAAGCGAAAATATTATAAACTAAATAACTGTCGTAAAGACAGCACAATCATAAAGCAACAACTTTATTTATGTAATGCCTTTAACATAGTAGTATTCCAAAAGCACATCACAGGAGCACAACCCAGCTAAGCTCAAAAAATGAAGATAGATTGGGATTCAAAGTGTAGAATATGTGCCACATGATGGAAAATCCAGCCTGATCTAATGGAATGTTCAGTTGTTTCAAGAGCCCTGCCTGAAAGTTTAAATAATTTCACTTCAATTCTTCCTTAAGTTAGTTGGTATAATAAAATTAAGGATGATTAACTCAAAGCCAATTCTGCTTGTGATGGCTGCTGCAGAGGATCATGTGTTTTGAAAACCAGGATTTGTATGCAGCTAATCACCTTTTCCCTTGAAGATGTTACATTACCAGGTCAGGGAGGTACAATATTGTGTCCACTGTTGCTAGGATATTCTGATATTCTATCCCTTATGAAAAATTGTAATGCAGTTTATTGGCTGATCTGGATTGTTTAGTTTGTAATCACATTAAGCATATTTGAATATATCCTTTACATTTACATTCATTCTGTGATTTCAGAAGCTGCAGGAAAGTGCTTAGGAGAAATGGGTCCAATTGACTTTTCCACTATTGCTTTACAACATAAGAAAGATGAATTTCATTTCAAGGAAATGGAACTGTTGAAAGAAAATGATTTTAAATTGGTTTTCATTCTTCTAAGTGTAATTAATAATGCTCTCATTGATCAATGGTAAGTTTTTACATACTTAGAGAAGCTAAAAACAAATCTGTTTGGGTAGCCTCCAACGTGATGGCATGAACATCAAGTTCTCTAACTTCCGGTAATTTCTTCCCCCCCCCCCCTCCCCCCCTCCGTCTTCCTTTTTCAGTTTGTTATTCTGTTTACCCTTACACTTTCTCATGTGTCACCTCCCTCTGGTTTCTCTCCTCCCGTTTTTTTTCCCATGGTCTACTATCCTCTCCTATTAGATTCCTTCTTCAGCCTTTTGCCTCTTTTACCTATCCCCACTGACCTACCTTCCCACTCACATAGTTTCACCTATAACCTGCCAGCTTGTAATCCTTCCCCTCCCCTTTCTGCTGCCTTCCTTTCCAGTTCTGTTGAAGTTATCGACTCAATGTCAACTGTTTATTCCCCTCTGGAGATGCTGCCTGACTTGTTGAGTTCCTCCAGCATTTGTGTTGCTCTTGCAGATCTCTAAACTATTTGCTTTATAGCCTGCAAAACATGCAATAACTATTTTACTGAATTTTTATGAATTATTGTCTTTATTGTGCAGAATATTACTAAAATTTTATACCGTTCTGTAGAATCATATCAGCAAGAAGCATAGAATATCTTTAAGATTTAAGATCTTTAACAATTAATTTTATTTGTCATGACCACGTGGGTATCCTCCAATATTCCAAAAAGACATACAGATACAGAATTAGAATCAGGTTTAATATCAGTGGCATATGTCATGAAATTTGTTGTTTTGCAGTAGCAGTACATTGCAATACATGATAAAAAAAATACATAAACTAGAAATATGTGTACAAAATTAAATATGAAGTGCAAAAAGAGAGCACAAAAAAAATGAGATAAGAGTACATGGATTCATTGTACACTCAGGGATCTAATGGTGGAGGAGAAGAAGATGTTCCTAAAGTGTTGAGTGTGTGTCTTCAGGCTCCTGTAACTCCTCCTTGATGATAGCAATGAAAAGAAGGCATGTCCAGACTGATGAAGGTCCTTAATGACCGATGCTGCCTTCTGAGGCAACACCTTTTAAAGATGTCCTCAATGCTGCAGAGGCTAGTGCCCATGATGGAGCTGGCTGAATTTGTAATTTCTTCTGATCCTGTGCAGTGGCTCCTCCATATCAAAAGTTGATGCAACTAGTTAAAATGCTCTTCACAATACATTTACAGAAATTTGCAACAGTTTTTGGTGACATACCAAGTCTTCTCAAATTCTTACTAAAGTATAGCCGTTGTCATGCCTTCTTTGTAATTGTATCAGTATTTTGGGCCCAGGGTAGATCTTCAGAGATGTTGACACAGATCAGATCACCCTTTCCACTGCTGATCCTCCAATGAGGATTGGTGTGTGTTCCCTCGACTTCCCCTTCCCGAAATCCACAACCAATTCCTTGGTCTGACGTTGAGTGCATGGTTGTTGTGATAACACTCAAACAGCTGATCCATCTCACTCCTGTATGCTTTCTTGTTACCATATGAAATTTTGCTAACAGTTGTGTCACCAGCAAATTTATAGTGTTTGAGGTGTGCCTAACCACACAGTCATGGATGTAAAGAAAGAAGAGCAGTGGGCTTAACACACATCCTTGAGGTGCAGCAGTATTGTTTGTCAGTGAGGAGATGTTATTTCTAATCTGCACTGACTGTGGTCTCCCCATGAGGAAGTCAAGGATCCAGTTGCATAGGGTTACGGTTAGGATGGTGAGTTGTGGGCACGTTACGATGGCACTGGAGACAAATAATAGGCTTGCTTGTACATGATTCTATTTAACAATTTATAGTGTGAATCCATGTATATGTAATTTTACTTCCAAGGCAAAGTCTTGATTTTCCATTGTGGATTTTCTGTTGTAACTATTCACCCAGTGTTAGAAATAGTCATCTGGAACTCTTATTTAGTTAGCTTTTAATGATGCCCTAATTCTCTAGCACACAATTATTAAAATGTCATCTACCATATTGGTAAAGGACGAAACATAATAGATTGCATCTTTTGCTTAAGGCCCTAAATGAATAATATAACTTGAAAACCAACAGCAGCTTGACTGGAAAGTAATTCTGTGTTGCATACTCAAAGAATGCAGTCTTTAGTTGGCCATAGTTTCATGTTGGTTAAGGTTATTAAGGGATCAATATGCCTTCTACTCTAAGGCAGAAAATGAAATTCACTGAAGTTTGGAATTTTTTAAAGACTTAGTAAAAAAATCCAATTTGTTCTCTAAATGTGGGTGATACCAACATTGGTGGGTTTGCTCTGAGATTTCGTGGTGGTGAAATATTTGTTGTAGCTTTGATTCATGTCAATGTCAAAGCCTGTCAATCTTATAGCCTCCTCACTTCACAGAGATTTCCAGCTTATTGTGGCATTTGCTAATTACCTATATTTATAGAAAGAAAAAAATTGCACAACAGTAATTTATTTTGGCTTACTGAGGATGATTTGGTTAGCTTAATCTCTTTAAAACTAGGCTTCCTTTTTAAAAATATTGCCTGACTAATGACTAATGAGACATTGTTAATATATGATTCAACGTGCTGAAGCAAAATGGTTTTAATTCGCATTGTGCATCACTTTGGAATTTCAACCTTACCATTTAGGAGGGATTAGGCAGAACAGAGTCTAGCCTTTTATGTTTTTATTCTCCTTTCAACCAAAACTCAATAACTTGGTGAACCTTAAGTGATCTTCCTCACCAATCTGAGGAGCTACTTAAGTATCATTCTGTAGAACTTTAGAATCAAACACCAAAGTTCTGTACCATGGAAGCAAATTTAGATTTTCCTTTCTGCACTTGGTCTGTTGCCAATTTAAAGCATAATTCTTGCAGGCAAAGGGAATTGGAGGGACAGTCAGCTCAGAGCAATGCAGGTCTAAACTTGCCAGCCATCCAGTTCCAAATGAGTGATAAAATGTCCAAAATACATTGCAGTTCCATCAAAAGAAGGTCATGAGTACTTTCTCAGGAGCTATTAGTTTAGGCACTGAGTAAGGGAAAAGAAAGGTTACTTAAATGCATTTTATATTATGTCTAAGGATGTAATGTCTGCTTTCACATTATATGCCTTCCTGTTCTTTTCTGCCAGTATTGATGTTCGCTATGCAGCTGCTAAATGTGCAAAGAATGTACTCGCTACTCAAGCAGGCTACCAGTTCTGGGAGTTGAGTAAGAAAAATCCCAGTGGTCCAGATCCCATGCTAATGTATTTGCAACCGTTCCGAACACCCAGAAAGAAGGTAATTATCATTCAGCTTCATATATGTTAGTAAAATCAGAACAATGATCTGATCTGAAGCAAAATGTTATCTGATAAACTGATGACAGCTCCACCACCAAGCTTTTTTAAGTATCATTTTATTGGTTTTCCCATAGCCTGCATCAAACTGTCTATAATTTTCTGATTGAATTGTTTTCAATAGTTATTTGTATTAATCTTTTTCATGTGTTAAAAATGTCTAGTCTTCCTGTGTGACTCTAGTACTAATCTAAGATTAAATTCTCCTTTCTCAGTTTTCCTTTTAAACAATTGTAAAGGATGAAAGGATTTTTTTCAGTTTTGAATACTCTCTAAACAGAAAGATTTTTTTTTAAATAACTTTATCCACTACATCAAGCATTAGCCATTGGTTCTATAGTGCACTTTTTCTATGGTATCAATATCCCTTCTTTAAAAGGGCACTTAAGATGCAGGTATTATTCCAGTAATGATCTGTGAGGTTCTTATGCCAATTTATCATGCAAATTTTGTTCTCAATATCCTACTATAGAACTCCCACGATCCTTTTGCAGCATTTTGGTGTTTTTCCACATAGGTTCTCATAAACTTAAAAAATATATTTTGTCAACACGAGTGAATCTGCAGATGCTGGAAATAAATAAAAACACAAAATGCTGGCAGAACTCAGCAGGCCAGACAGCATCTATGGGAGGAGGTAGTGACGACGTTTCGGGCTGAAACCCTTCATCAGGAGTGAAATAACATGGGATGGTCGAGGGGGGATAAGAACTGGGGGGAGGGATGAAGTAGAGAGCTGGGAAGTGATAGGCTGAAGGGAAATGAGCTGGGAGAAGGTGGAGAATTATGGGAAATAATAGAAAAATAAAGGTAGGGCTGGGGGGAGATTATAGTGAGGGGGGAAAACGAGAGAGAAAGAGAACCAGACTAAAATTATAGATAGGGATGTCTTCTAATTAATCCTTGTTGCATTTTGCTAATGCACCATTGTCTTCTTTGAAAACCAATTGAAACTTGTTTTCACATCTTAAATATTGATCATGAGTAAAGTAGTGGAAGGCTGCTTGTTGCCATAATGTAACAGCCTACAGTAATTTTAACTCAAGTATAACCTGTTCCAAAGCAAACATTCGTGATACTATTCTTACAAAATCTATAAAATGATTGTGTGAATCATTTCAAATTTCAACTTCTGCTTAAAATAGTTGAATATAAACTGGTAGTTTTTTGAATTAATGGTTTATAAACCATTTTGTAAATCTATCATTTGTTGACGTAGGCTTCTGGGTTGCCGGCAGATAGCACATCCAATTCTTCTGAAAAGCTTGATGATGGCTGTTTATGGATACCTCAGGGTGCAAACCATGACACATGGGTAAAAACACTGACCTGTGCACTATTAGACAGTGGAGGTGTGAAAAGTGAAGTTCTTCAGTTAATAAAGCCACTGTGTGAGGTAATCTGAATCTTGGTGATTATTTTGTGCCTTTGTGTGAAATGTATATTTAATTTTCATCAATGCATAATTAGTGGAATAATAAGCAAAAGATGATTTTGTAACTCAGTTAATATGAATGAGGGTTACACCCTCGTTGTTTTGCCACCCTGAGTTTATTAGCTTCTGGGCAAACAGCTACCTTTAAGGCTGAGGTCGAAGAAATGCTGGCAAAAATTATTAATAGGGGCATTGGTCAATAGGTTTATTCACAAAATACACCAATTAGATCACCAGAAAAGGATGCCCAGTTAATCACCGGTCAGATTGACATGAGACCATGCATCTTTTGGTAATAAAGATTTTATTTGTGTCTGTTTCTGATTCAACCATTAATGCTGATGAACTTCCTGAGAATTTAGGTAATCAGGAGAGTTTATCTCAGTTCAAATAACCAGCTCACTAAAACATACTGATGAGAGCAGCAAGTTGGTTTACACAAAGTATACAGCAGATGCTGTGGTCAGATCAAGAAGTACAAACAAGCTGGATGAACTCAGCAGGTCAGACAGCATCTGTTGAAATGAGCAGTCAACATTTCGGGCTGAGACCCTTTGGCAGTTGGTTTAGTTCGTCAGTCTTCCTCCAAGTCATTTCTCTGATTAAGCTAGTTATACTCACCAGCAAGATAGTCAACGAATTAACATACTCTTTTCATAAGACACTGATAGACAACTTCACAGTTCATTTTTCTCAAAGAGACTCTTGATGGAGAAGTGAACTCTGAGATACATGCTTTTCTGGTCTAGGTCTGTGGTCAGTAGAAAGGTGTCTTGTTTAAACTAAGTATTTGAGCCAGACTTGTAAATTGTGGCACCTTGACCCCATAGACTAGTGGTCACCAACCTTTTTAAGCCCAAAATCCCCTACTTCGGCCTTAGTGAAAGGCGAGATCAGCCCTAAAACAATTAGTTACACGCATGCACACCGGGGCAGAAAAGACCGGAAGTAAAACCCCACAACCCGGAAGTAGAAATGATATATGAACACCAGGGGTACCCACCCTTTTTTGCATCGCAGACTGGTTTAATATTGACAGTATTCTTGCGGACCAGCCGACGGAGGCGGGGGGTTGTTAATCACAACCAGAATACAGCGATACTCGACGCAGGTTCCTTATATCCAGTCTATTACACAACTTAGTTTATGTGGCTCTCAGCACTTAGCTTCTGTCCTGCTTTTTTTTCCGCTCAAAAAACTCTACGGGTTTGTGTTGAAGTGCAGGGTGCTTAGACTCAGGGTACTGAAGCAGTTTTGAGGGTTTCATTGCCTCATTAGACAGTCTCCCGGCCCAAACTCCAGCCTCCCGCCCGCCAGCTGCCTTGGTCAGTGTGGTTAGTCATGGCTGGGGTGAGAGGACAAGGTCGGGGCCGCGGCGGTCGCAGTCCGGAGAGAGCGGCTGGCCGACCGAGCAAGGAGTGCGACAGGAGGGGCTGCTGGTTTGAGTGCTGCCATCGGAGAGGCCGCTAGTTTGAGTAACCATTGTCAGCCCACTGGTTTGAGTCGCTGCCCTTGGAGGGGCCGCTGGTTTTGACTCACTGCCCTCAGAGGGGCTGATAGGTCGTGATGCTCTCAGAGATGTTATCAAAATTCTGAGATTTATTGATTGAACTGTAGTTCAAAGTTAATATTGGCTTCTCTCAATACTATGTGTTATTTTTTTCATGTTCTCGCCCATTCTTTCTTGTTGCCGATTGGTGGGTTGGCGGATTGGTGATCTGTTAGTTTCTGTGTGAGGGAGGGGTTGGTGGGGGTTTGGGGTTTGCGAGTTTTTGTTTCTTTTTCTTTATCTTTTTGTCCAGGAGGGGGATTGATGTCTTTCTTACAACTACTTATATGGTTTTCAGTAATCTATGGCTACCTGGAGAAGAGACAAATTTCAGAGTTATATTCTGCATAATTTGATAATAAAATGAACCTTTGAACCTTTAATAAATATCAACAAGAGACCATTGCAATAAGGATATTCAGTGTACATGTGCTTTTATACAACAGTGGTTCCTCACTTCTGAGAGAAGTAGCTGACATTCTTAAATCACTGTGCTGTCTTGTATATTAATGCCATTACATAATTCTGAAGTGATTAAGAGGCAAGATTGTGGCGGTGACAAAATTAGTAAACCATAATACTGAGAAAACTCAACTAATATTGTTTTCTGTTCAGCCTGAGTAGTCTGCACTCTAAACAGATTATTAAATATTTATGTACATTAATCAGTGTTGTTTTGGAACTTCAATACAGTCGGCCCTCCTTATCCGCAGGTTTCGCATGCGCAGATTCAACCAACCGCGGATCGGGAAAACCCGGAAGCTCTCTCTCCAGCACTTGTTGTTTGAACATGTACAGATTTTTTTTCTTGTCATTATTCCCTAAAGAATACAATATAACAATTGTTTACTTAGCATTTACATTGTATTTGATATTATAAGTAATCTAGAGATGATTTAAAGTATACGGGAGGATGTGCATAGGTTACTGTGGATTGGGAATCAAAAAAACTGCAAGTTCTCTAAGTGGGAGCAGATACATCTGGTATTATTTAGCGTCAGTTAATCGAACATTTGTCTTAGTATGTAGTATATATTTTAACTTTGTATGCATATAAAACACTTAAGAAACATATGTATTTCAATAATTAAACCACTGCGTTGCTTAGTAATAATTGTAGCTTTCATCAGGGCAAGGCCTTCACATGCTCCATTATTCTCACTTTATCCTTTAGAATTGTTCCGATCATTGACCAACTGTAGTCTAACGCTTTTCCAATGACCGATAGTGCTTCACCTCTTTCCGCTCGCTTTATTATTTCCACTTTATTTTCAATCGAGGTCCTTTTCCGGAACAGAAACACTGCGGGTGGCAGGTCCCGAGCTCCGCCAGGTCCTAAGGTCTACCGACTTGAATATTTGCATTTTTTGGTATGGGGGGGGGGGTCCCGGAACCAATCCCCCGCGGATAAGGAGGGCCGACTGTACTGACCCAAAACTCGCAACTCTAATATCATGACTGTTCTACTGAGTGCCCCAGTTACCAAATGTATACCCAGTTTTTTTGGAATTTCATTGCTGCTCAGTGACTTAATTAACAAAACCTGTACTTTGTTCTATATTTATTATAGATTTAACAAAACCAAGAAATTGCAGTTTCCTATTTGAAAACTAATATTTTGAAAGATACAGTTAGCACTGAGTTCTGAACTTTTAAAAAATTATCTGCAGATTTATGCTTCATAGATTAAAATTTTGAATTTGATTTTGTTAATGGTTGTTAACTTATTTCCTCAGGTGAAAGCTGACTTTTGCCAGATGATCCTACCATACTTGATCCATGACATTCTCCTTCCTGGCGATAATAATTGCAGGCAGGAGTTGTTATCTAACCACATTCAAAGTTTCTTCAGTATGTGCTGTAGAACAGGATCAACCTCTAGCCGATCCACTACACCAGCTATGGACTCAGGTAAATAGATTTGGGATGAGTTTGCTACAAAAGGTATTTCAATAATACTTGAATCAGTTTAAAATATTTTAGAAAGTAAACTGATGCCTGTAGGAACCGTTGGATAATTAACTAATAATGCCAGCCCCCTTGTTATTTTGAGTCAAAGAAAACCACAGAACATAAGCGGGCCCTTTTAGTCCATGCTGAATTCTTAATCTACCTAGTCCCATCAAGCTGCCCCCAAGTCATAACCTTGTATATCCCTCCAATCCATTTATTTATTTCAAATTTCTTTTAAATGTCTAGTGTCACACAACCTCAGTGGAAAAATCCTGCTTGCATTTATCCTATCTATAACTCGATGATTTTGAAAATCTCTATCAAATCTCCCCTCAGTTTCCTGCACTTTAAGGAATAAAATCCCAAACTGTTCAACCTTTCCCTATGACTCAGGTCCTCAAATCCTGGTAATATTCTTATAAATTTTGTCAGCACTCTTTCATTCTTACTGACTTCATTCCTATAGGTACTATAGGTGACCAAAACTACCCACAATACTCTATGTTAGGCCTCACCAATCTCTTATGCAATTTCAACATAGCAACCCAACTCCTGTACTCAATACTTTGATTTATGAAGGCCAATGTGCCAAACCTTTATGACCTTATCTACCCTGTGACACAACTTTCAAAGAATTATGGATCTGTATTCCCAATTCCCTCTGTTCTGGCACACTCCTTGGTGCCCTACTGCTCAGCATGTAAGTTCAATCCTGGTTTGTCCTTCCAAAGTGCAACACCTCACACTTGCCTGCATTAAATTCCATCTGTCATTTATCAGCCCATTTTTCCAGCTGGTCCAGATCCCACTGCAAACTTCCTTGCAATCATCTACACCCCCAATCTTGGTGCAAAATCCGCAAATTTGTTGATCCATTTTAATACATTATCATCCAGGTCATTGATACAGGTGACAAACAGCAATGGACCTAGCACCGATCCCTGCAGCACACCAGTAGTCTCAGACCTCCAGTCAGACAGACAGCCATCTACCACCACTCTCTGGCTTCTCCTGCGAAGCCAATGTCTAATCCTTTTTACTGCCTTATCTTAAATGCCATGTGACCGAACATTCTTGACCAACCTCCCATTCAGAAACTTGTTATACTGTATCTGTAGAAGCCTTTGGGATTCTCCATCACTTTGTCTGCTAGAGCAATCTCAGATCTTTTAGCCCTCCAGATTTACTTCTTAAGTGTTCTCTTCCATTTCTTATACTCCTCAAGTACCTCATTTGTTCCTGCCTGCCTATACCTGCGAAGCATCTTTTTCTTCTTCTTAACATAAAGCTAAGCAACCAATCCATTGCAGACTTTCATGCAAAAAGTTCATCTTGAGCCTGTTCAAAGTTTTTTTCAAGGAAAGCCTGTATCACTGCTGTCTACTGGGTATTCCAAGTCTAGAATTGCAATTGGCAGAAGGAGCACAACATCACACACATTGTCCATGTATGTCATCAGGTATATGTTAGCTCACCTGTGGGAGAATGTATAGTTCTCATATTAGCCTACTCAATTACTTCAGAAACCACAAGTTCGTGGAAGCAAGTGATCCTTGATCTCCAGGACTGCATAAGAAGAAACTGCTGCCTCTATGTTAAAGGATGTAGAACTTCTCTCCTTGGCTTCACATTTTGCATTATTTTGCCAGGACAGATACATTTCCCAAAGGTGATGCAATGGTCCACCTCAACAGTTACCTCAAAACAGAAATGTTCCCTTTACTTTCGCACTTACAGTATTATTTTCAAGACCACTTATTAAGTCATCAACAAAGTAACTATTCCTCTAAAAGCAGTCCTTTCTGATTAAATATACAAAAATATAGTTTATAAAATCCTCAGTCTTTTTACATTTCTGTTGTGAATATTCTGTCTTGTATATTGATGTAATACCTATCCCTCTGCTCCACCAAATTTGTACTTCATGGTGACTCCAGCTGTTGAAGTTCCTGCAGGGAGAATACAGTAGAGGCAGTCATTTAACACTTATCTTTCCCTTTCAATTGTGGCTAAAGCACCATAAGCTATTTAGATGTTGGGGTCTTCATTGCCTTCAAATGTTTGTGGCTTGGCCCTGTCATTATCACCAGATATATCTGATAATAATATTTCTAAATGGCTGTAAACTGCTGTGAGTACAATCCATTTGTTGTGAAAGGTGTTGCAACTTATATTAGGCTTTTCTATATTTCTATTTGCTTAACCTGTTTTATTACTTTTTTAGAAACAGACAGCCTTCCCCAGGGATATATGGATAAAGCCTCTCGGCGCACAATGCTGGCGGTGGTCGATTACTTACGCAAGCAAAAAAGGTCTCAACAAAATTAGTTCACGTTCTTTTAACTTAGGAAGCAGGAAATACTAAAATGACACAACAGGTCATTCTCCATCTGAAGAAGAGAAGTTCATCAGCAAAAACGCTACAACTCATAAGAAATCCAGTTCCTTACGAGATTCAATGAATGGCTGTGGCAGAAGTATTAAACTGAATTGATTTCTCAGATTGTTACCGGAATGAATTACCACAATGTCAAATCACAGTGATTTTGATTTGATGTTGCCATCAATGCCATCACATTCTCTGAGTTAATAACAACTTAATTGAGTTAGTTTTATTTTAAATGTTTGATATGAAGACTTCATGAGAAGCTGTTTTATTAATTTGATGTTTTCTTATTCTAGACATCAGCTGAGCACTGTTTGGGATGACAACTTCTGGCTAGATCTGAATTACCTGGAGGTTGCTTTGACAGCCCAGTCATGTGCAGCTCATTTTACAGCCTTGCTTTATGCAGAAATCTATGCAGATAAAATCAGATCTGAAGAAGAAGAGTTGAAACGGTACTGATTTTAAGTTGTAGGAAGTAATACAAAGTCATTAATTAGTATGATTAAAGCTGTGTCCATGTCAAAAGTAACAATTTATCTTAAATATAAAATAACACCATCTTAAACTTTACCGTAGTGTGCAAAGGCTTCGCTCAATCGATGTTGTTTGAAACAAATATAGATATTTTGATTGGCAGCTTTCTGTTTTGATTTGGCATCTATTTAAATTCATCTGGATTCCCTTCTGAGTGTATGGTCTCAGAGCCGCAAGTGGATAACTGATGCTAATGCAATTTTCCTGCTATACACTGTACAGTAGACAATTAAAGGATAATAGTTTAAGATTCTGAACAAATGATTACTGAATCAGTTTGGTCTTCTTTGTTCTCTTTGTCAACAACTAAGGGAGAATTTAAAAGTGCAGAAGCAGGCAATTTTATTCAGCTTGTTAACTGAATGTAAGGCAGAGAGACATAGATAGAGTAGACAGTACCTTTTTGCTAGGGTTGAAATGTCTCATGCCAGAGGGCATGCATTTCAGGTGACGGGGTAATTTTAAAGATGTGAGGGGCTGGCTTTTTTTATACAGAGAGTAGTGGGTGCCTGGGTGGTGGTAGGGGCATGTACATTAGAGACTTTTAAGAGACGTTTAGATAGACAAATGAATGTGAGGAAAATGGATGTTGTGTAGGCAGAAGAGATTAGATAGCCATTTAATTATTGATTTAATTGGTTTGGCACAACTTTGTGGGCTAAAAGGCTTGTTCCTGTGCTGTACTGTTCTATGTAAAGTCAATGGCCAAAGTGAAAATGAAGCAGATCACGGGGTAAAGCTGGTATTTGCCTCAAGGTGTGCTTTCTAACTGTGATATCAAGTAATTCTGGAAAAGAAACATAAGAATGGAAATTCCCCAAGTGTTGTTTTTCAAAATTCACCCAGTGGCTGGTTGTAGTCAGGTGGGATAATCTATAACAGAATGCTACAGCGGAGAAACAGGGAACTCGTGTGTTTCCAGTGTGGAAAGAGTGGTTGGTGGGAGTAGTGTGGCACGAAGTAGTATTTACAAAGAGATGAATTATGTTCAGAGCAGAACTATCATGAGGAGGATAGAATATGGTTGATAGCCTTGGGTAGTAATTTAAGGGAAATGGAAGTAACAGACACATCACAGGTCATTTATAGTTAAGACTGCAGTGTCAGAATGAAACAGTCTTAGCCCAGATATAAAGCCATAATAACATTTACCTTACATATCATTCCTTATCATTTTTTATGCTTGATTTCTCTAAATTCAAAGTTTGCTCAAATGGTATGCACCCAATTAAAGATAATAGTAAAAGATGCTATGGTAACACAACGTATGTTTAAAGAACTATTTATGGTATTTAGGGGTTCTTACAGAGCAGCTCGCAGCTTAAAGTTTGATGAATGCAGCCAAGAGCTAACGGTCTCCAGCTTGAGCAGCAAAAGCAGAGAAGAAACGGGGATCAGTTTACAGGTACATAAATGGCCCTTCCCTCTTTTCTGCAGAAAATTTTCCAGCAAGAACTTCATCACCTATATTTCATTTTCCACTGTAGCAGTGGAATCTATGAATAATTGATTGATTTGAGTCACAGAACACTGCAACACAGAAACAGGCCCTTTGGCCTATCTAGACTGTGCTGAACCATTAATCTACCTAGTCCCATCGACCTGCACGCGGACCATAGCCCCTCATATCCCTCCCATCCATGTACCTTTCCAAATTTCTTTTAAATGTTGAAATCAACCCCATATCCACCACTTGTGTTGGCAGCTCGACCACACCCTCACCACCGTCTAGGTGAAGAAATTCCCCCCTCATGTTCCCCTTAATCATTTTACCTTTCATCCTTAATTATGACCTCTAGTTGATGTCTCACCCAACCTCAGTGGAAAAAGCTTGCTTGCATTTACCCTACCTATACTCTTCATAATTTCATATATTCTTATCAGACCTCCCTGCAACCTTCTAAGTTCTAGGAAATAAAGTCCTAACCTATTCATTCTTCCCCTATAACTAAGATCCTCAAGTCCTGGCAACATCCTTGTAAATTTTCTCTGCACTCTTTCAATCTTATTTACTTCTTTCCTGTGTTTAGGTTACCAAAACTGCATGCAATACTCCAAATTAGGCCTCACCAATTGCTTTTACATTTTCAACCTATCATCCCAGCTCGTGTCCTCAATATATTGATTTATGAAGGCCAATATGCTAAGATATCTCTTTACTACCCTTTCAACCTGTGACACTATCTGCAAGGATTAATGGATCTGTATTCCATGATCCCTCTGCTCTACTCCACTCCTTAGTGCCCTAACATTTAAGATGTAGGTCCTACCCTGATTTGTCCTCCCAAAGTGCAACACTCACATTTGTCTGCATTAACTTCCATCTGCCATTTTTCAGCCCATTTTTCCAGCTCATCCAGATCTCGCTGCAAGCTTTGATAGCCTTCCTCCTTGTCTACTGCATCCCTTATCTTGGTGTCATCTGTAAATTTGCTCGTATAGTTTACCACATTATCTTCCAGATCATCAATACTGTAGATGACAAACAACAATGGACTCAGCACCAATCCCTACAGCACACCACTAGTACGGTTAGAGAGGCAACCATCTACTACCACTCTCTGGCTTTTTCTACAAAGCCAATGTCTAATCCAGTTTACTACCTCATCATGAATGGCAAATGACTAGACCTTCTTGACAACTTTTTCAAAAAACTCTATTAGATTCTGTGGTACGACTTACGATGCACAAAGCATCGTTGACTAACCCTAATCAATCCCTGTCTATCCAAATACTTAATTATCTTGTCCCTAAGAATACTTTCCAATGACTTTCCCACAAATGATGTCAGGCTCATCAAACTATCATTTCCTGGCTTATTCTTAGAGCCTTTCTTAACAACAAAACAACATTACCTATCCTTCAATCCTCACTTATGTTTCAGGTGTTTTAAATATCTCTGCTAGGGCCCCTGCAGTTTCTACACTGACCTCCCACAAAGTCCGAGGGAACAGCTTGTCAGGCCCTAGGAATTTATTCACCCTAACTTGCCTCAAGACAGCAAACACCTTTTCCTCTGTATTCTGTATGGGGTCCATGAAGTCAGTGCTGTTTGACCTCATTTCTGTAGATTCTGGTCTGTTTCCAGATTAAATACAGATACAAAAAAATCAATTTAAAATCTCCTCCATTTCTTTCAGCTCTGCCCATAGATTACCACTCAGATCTTCCAGAGGACCAATTTTGACCTTTCTATCCTTTTGCTCTTAATATATCTGTAGAAACTCTTAGGAGTCTCCTTCACCTTATACACTAGAGCAACCTCATGTCTTCTTTCAGCCCTCCTGATTTCCTTCTTAAGTGTTCTCTTGCAATTCTCATACTCTTTTCATACTGTTCCCTGCCTGTGTATACTTGTTATGCATCTCCTTACTTTTCTTAACCAGGGCCTCACTATCTCTTGAAAACCAAGGTTCCCTAAACCTGTTATCTTTACCTGTTATTCTGACAGGCATGTCCAAGGTTTGTACTCTCAAAATTTCACTTTTGAAGGCCTTCCATTTACCAAGGACACCTTTGCCAGAAAACAATCTATCCCAATCCACACTTACCAGACAAACACGAGGAAATCTGCAGATGCTGGAAATTCAAGCAACCCACACAAAATGCTGGTGGAACACAGCAGGCCAGGCAGCATCTATAGGGAGAAGCACTGTAGATGTTTCGGGCGGAGACCCTTCATCAGGACTAACTCACGCTGTCAACGTTTCGGGCCGAGACCCTTCGTCAGAACTAACGAAGGGTCTCGGCCCGAAACGTCGACAGTGCTTCTCCCTATAGATGCTGCCTGGCCTGCTGCATTCCACCAGCATTTTATATGTGTTGCCACACTTACTAGAGATCTTTCTGTTACCATCAACTTTCTCCAATTTAGAATCTCAACCTGAGGACCAGGCCAATCCTTTTCCATAATTACCTAGAATCTAATGACATTATGATCACTAGATTCAAATTGTTCCTCTACATAAACCTCTGTGACCTGCCCTGTCTCATTCCCTAATAAGAAATCTAGTATTGCACTCTCTCTAGTTGGGACCAATATACTGATTAAGGAAATTTCCTTGAACATATTTGACAAGTTTTTTTTGTCCAGCCCTTTTATAATATGGAAATCCTTATCATTATGTGGAAGGAAAAGCACCCTACTATTACAGCCTTGTGTTTCTTGCAACAGTCTGTGATCTCTCTACCAATTTGCTCTTCTAAATCCCGTGGACTGTTGAGTTATCTATAATATAATCCCATTAATGTGGTTATCTCTTTCTTATTTTTCAGTTCGACCCATATAGCCATAATAAATGAGCTCTGCTGTCTGTTCTGAGGACTGCCTTGACATTTTCTGTTACTGGTAATGCCACCCCTCACCTTTTAATCCCTCCTACACTTCCATGTCTAAAACAACGGAACATTGATCTGACAGTCCTGCCCCTCCTACAACCAAGTTTCACTAACAGCTACAATGTTATAATTCCACATGCTGATCCGTGCCCTAAGTTCAAACCGCCTTTCCTACGGTACTCCTTGCATTGAAATAAACGCAGCTCAGAACATTAGTCCCACCATGCTCAACCACTTGATTGCTGACCTTGTAGGTAGGCTTAACAACATCTGTCTCCACCACTTCTCCACTGTCTGTTCTGGCTCTTTGGTTTCCATCTGCCTGCAAGTCTAGTTTAAACCTCCACCCCTCATGCAGCAACAGTAATCCTTCCCAGTAGGATATTAGTTCTCCTCCAGTTCAGATGAAAACCATCCCTTCTGTACAGATCCCATGATCCAAAAATCCAAAACCCTCCCCCCTGTACCAACTCCTTAGCCATGAATTAAACTGTATGATCTTCGTATTTCTGGCTTCATTAGCACATGGAAAGGGTAGCAGTCTTGAGATCCCAACCCTGGAGGTCCTGACCTTTAACTTAGCAGCTAATTCTCTGAACTCATTTTGCCGGACCTTTTTACCCATCCTACCCATGTCATTGGTACCGACAGAACCAGGACCACTGCTCAGAGTTAATCATCAAAGTATATATAATATATACAGCCTTGAGATTTGTCTCCTTACAGGCAGCCATAAATCAAAAAAAATCAATACAGCCCATTAAAAAAAGACCAGAAAACACCCAATGTGCCAAAAAAGACCAAATCATGCAAACAATAGAAAATAAGCAAATAACAGTCACAACTAAAGTTCCTGAAAGTGAGTTCGCGGCCATGAAGCTGGTCATCTCTGCAGCTAGTTCAGGAGCCCATTAATTGCAGACCACACCCTCAGTTCAGTGCAGAGTTGAGTATAACTCACAGAGCAGTGAGCTGAACACCAGCCGGTCCCTTGCCTCCAGCTCCATTACCCTGGCCCAGTGCTTAAATTGGACTCAATCCTCACTCTCAGACCCGGGTCCCACAACCTCAATTCAACCCATGCTCAACCTTTCCAATCTGGCACGACACTTAAGTTAGTCAAACATCAGCTCATTGCTCATTCTCAGGCCTGGGCCCCAATTCTGCCTCACCTCAGCCTCACCTTCAAGTCCACTTCAGCAACAGCTAAATATTAGCATGTTCCCCGCTCTCCGGCCCGGGCCTTGCTGCCTCTATTTGGCCCATACACACCATAACCATCCATTTAAGACGCTAACGCTTATCCTCCCTTTTAAGAACACTGTGGACTCAATCTGAGGTGGGCCTGACCCTGGCACCCACCCGGAAGGCAACAAATGATTCAGGAATTCTCGTTCTCATCCATAGAACTCACTTTCTGTTCCCCTGACTAATGAATCCCTTATCACAACAGCTCCCTTCTTCACAATGAACACTCCACTTACACCTCCCTTCTGTTTAAAAATAAAACTCCTGCCCTGCAAGATGTTGCTCTTTCACTCGCTTCTTTAAAACAGTGACAGATGCAGTAATGCCGTGATTGAGTGAATGCAAATATGTAAACAAGAATTCACAATCCCTTGTCACAGTTATTGTATCCCATTAATCTAAACCTATCATGACTACAGCGAGAATTATGTTTGACTGATCGTTGCACCTTGTACATGTAACTAAAATCCAATGATCAATATGTATCTGCTTTTTGATTTCTCCCTATGCCTCCCTGAAACTCTCCAGCTCTTCCTCCCATTGCTTCCAACCTGATTCTCCTGGTTCTTTGTTCCCCTTCACAGTTTTGGAGCAGTCCTTCCCATTAACAAGATGTATTGAACACTAAGGCAACACGAGTAAATCTACAGATGCTGGAAATAAATAAAAAAACACAAAATACTGGCAAATTACCTCCTCCGATAGATGCTGTCTGGCCTGCTGAGTTCTGCCAGCATTTTGTGTATTGAACACTACCTCGTTATTCCTTTTATTTTTGCATGATTTATTTAGTTTATATTTTACAATAATTTTGTTTATTGAGACACAGCACAGTATAACCCTTCCAGCCCTTGAAGCTGCGTTGCCTAGCAATTCCCCAATTTAGTCCTAGCCTAATCAGTCGACAATTTACAATGACCAATTAACCTACCAAACAGTACATTTTAGGACTGTGGGAGAACACCCACGCAGTCATGGCGAGAACATACAAACTCCTCACAGGCAGCGGTGGGGCGACTTGAACTGTACTGTTGCCACAAAAATTAAATTTCGCATCATATAAAAATCAGTGATAATATAACTGATTCTGAGGCTTCAGCACTAGGGCGTACCATTAGGTAACACTTCAGTCAGGTAGTCTTTTAACTTTCTGAACCTTTAAATAAACAAAGGAAAATAAGGGCAATCTGTGGAAGGTCAAAACACTTCAGGAAGTCGCATCACTGCATCAGAGAAAGTAAGAGCTTAAAGATACTGTTCATGGTGAAACTATTATGTTTTCCAACAGGAGTTGCTGATTGAGGTCTACAGAAGTATCGGAGAACCTGATAGTTTGTATGGTTGTGGTGGAGGGAAGATGTTACACCCGCTTGCTAGGTAAAATCTGATTTACTTGATATTACTTACTATGAATGACTGATTTTGTTACATTCTATATTCATTCTCCCATTTCTCTTGATTGTTTAGCACTCCTACCACTCTCACTAGGTTGTGCTACTTGTATGCAGCAGTTACAATCAGCAAAACTTCACTTAGCCATAGCTGCCTGTTGTTTGTTTGATTTGGTATCAATAAGTTGACTGCCAGAAGCCTAAGGTTGAGGGCCATCAGAGCACAGGTGTTGAACTACCGTATACTGACTATGATTACAATGTGTTATAGGTCCAAGGATGAAGGTAGGTAAGTTGTGTACCTAAGCGTAATGCTGTACTACTTGGACCATGACAGGACTAGATGCCCCAGTTTCCCTGCAGTGATCCAAAAGGAGCGTAAGATAGTGAATGAACCAAGATCACCTTATGTAGAAATCATGTCAAAGGTATGGGGGGAACCAAGACCAGAAAACCAGGGTGTACCTTATCAAATTTCTGCATCGATATGAACCTTCACAAAAGTTATTATTGTGTTTTCTTGGGAGGCATTTTTTTTACTTGAATAACGCTGAATGAAAGCACCGTGTGATTGAATTTCTAGACATACGTTTCACCATCTGTCAGGCAGGCTATCCACACTAATCCAAAGCACCATTTGAAAATCAGCCAGTACTCTAGCCATTTTTTTTTACAGTGTAGCATTGAGGTGAAAAATGAAAATAGTTGATAGACTATCCAAACTTTCATGTAATATATACTTTCTTATCCAAACTTTCATGTAATATATACTTCTTATACTTACCTCAAAGAAGTATATATTACATGAAAGTTTGGAAAGAGAGGATGGGACAAAAGAGGCAGATATTGGAATCTGAAGCAAAAAAACAGTATGTTGTAGAACTCAGTGGATCTAGCAGCATCTATGGAGGCAAAAGGTGCAAGTCTATGTTTTGTGTCAAGATCCTGCATCAGAACTGAGAGGGAAGTGGGGACAAAGGCATGAAATTGCTTAATACTGGATTATAGATATAAATCTTCAGCAGTGTTAATTTGATTGGTAAATAGCCTTTCTTGTGTTTCACACTGGTGGAAATTACAGGGTTACAGCAATGTCCTTTGAATGCAGTTGTGCACTGGATATCCTAATCACAACTGAGCTTGTTGTCAACAAAACTTCCTAATTGTTGCATGCTTCAATTCAAAAGATCGTGTGTTGCTACATATGATTTGAGGCAGGCCGCCTTACTAAATCAACCTTCCAGCTTTCACCTAAAACATACAGTATTTCATTAAAAGGTTCAAATATTTATTACAATGTACTGACTAAAATAAACTTGGCAGAAATAATGCAGCAAATGAAGGAAGTGTTGCTGATAATGTTGAGTGGTTTACAAAGCCTTCTCACTACCATTGTTAATTAGATCCACCAGGCATATTTAACTATTCAGTGTGATCACAGTGGTTGTAGCAGTAATTTTAGAAAGGCCTGGTCATGATATATATCCAATATCCAAGACATTGTATATCCATGTTCCAAGAACAGTGATTGTCAGGATCATATATTATGACACCTAATTTAAGGCTGGAGCCAATTTTGTAGATCTTTAACCTATTGCTTTTAGCATTGCTGATCAGAGCATATAGCCTAAGGCAGGGGTCAGCAACCTTTACCACTGAAAGAGCCACTTGGACCCGTTTCCCACAGAAAAGAAAACACTGGGAGCCGCAAAACCCGTTTGACATTTAAAATGAAATAACACTGCTTACAACGTTTTGTTTTGCCTTTATGCTATGTATAAACAAACTATAATGTGTTGCATTTATGAAATTGATGAACTCCTGCAGAGAAAACGAAATTACATTTCTGCATGCAACAAAAACATTTTGAACTCCGAAAAAAAGACGTTGGGTTGAAGGTTACTTTTAAGTAAAATACTCAACGTCTATTTGAGTCCTTCTTGTATTTATGAAAAACGCCAAACTTAAATTTGCCGCCAGCAGCAAACCAAAAATAACGTCAGCCAGCTGTCAACCTGAAAAATAAAAGGACTATTTCACTGAACAATGAAAACATATGAATATATGTAAAATAATAGGCAATTAAAATATTTATCATACTTGTTCAGGTTGACTCACACCTGACAATGCAGTCGTATTCAGTAGGGATGGATCGATGCTTAGGGGAGTGACCGAGAAGTATAATGTGTTTTTTTCCTCTCTGAACTCACAGAAGCATTTCCCAAACGATGTTTGCATTGTGATGATTGCAGAATGTAAATACTCCGAATTTATCATGTCGTGACCTTGTTTGAACTCTCTCAAATTGGGGATGTGAGACAATGTGCCTTTCTGTAAATCTCTGGCAAGCAACGTCAACTTGCGCTCGAATGCCAAAACATCCTCCAACATGTGCAGGGCTGTACGTCCTTACCCCGTTGAAGAGCTGTGTTCAGCGTGTTCAGGTGCGCTGTCATGTCTACCATGAAGTGTAACTTTTCCAGCCACTCTGGCTGTTCCAGCTCAGGAAAGTTGAGCCCTTTGCTGCCCAGGAAAGTTTTCACTTCTTCCAGACACGCGACAAAGCGTTTCAGCACCTCCCCTCTGGACAGCCAGCGATAAAAACACGTTGTAGCGGTGTGCTACACGCAGTCAGTAAACTGCAGTCAAAGATAGCTTTATTCGAACTAAACAGCCTTGCTTTTAAGCCTCCCTCAATCCCCCATGGGTGCGGATGCTGCAAAAGACACGTACTCACAAACCCCCGTAGGCTATCTCCCTTAGCCTGAACGCTGGCTAATTGTGAGCCGGTTCGGATGTGTCAGGAAATGGGTCGCCACAACGTCTTATTTAGATTGTACAAGATCACCATAATTTTCAAATTTAGATTTACATTTCAAAAACTAACAAACTAACATAAAATACATTTTAATTAAATACTGACCATGTAGCGGTGTGCTACACGCAGCGCTAAAATTACGACACGGAGTCGGTAACTGCAGTCGAAGGAAAAAACTTTATTCGAAATCTTCAGCCTCACTTTTAAGCCTCCCTCAACCTGCCCCCCATGGCGCAGAGGCTCCAAAGCTCTGTGCTCGCAAACCCCCGTAGGCTATCTAATTGTGAGTCGGTTCGGATGTGCCAGGAAAAGGGTCACCACAACCAATTATTTCCCAAAGCAACAGGGAGCCGCAGCACAGACGTAAAAGAGCCACATGTGGCTCCGGAGCCGCGGGTTGCCGACCCCCGGCCTAAGGGGATAACAGAACAGTCTGCTTCAAACTTTTTCATAAGCCTGAAGGAACACTTTCTGCAGCTTTATCATTCATTCCTTTGTGTACCATGCTAACCTGTTGATGAGTTACGCTTGATCTCAAGTAATGGAACAAGGAATTTCTTGTATTTACAATGAATGCTACAACTTAGCATTTCTTAATGTTATGTATTATGTACATTTGTATGTAGAAGCTAATTTCACTGTTATAGGTGACTTGATGGGAATCTTCAAGATTTTAATTGTTTTTTCATTGAATTAATTGGAGGGAGAGGGGGAATAATAAAATAAATTAAATCACAAGACCAGCAGAGGACATAATAAAAACATTACTTAGAGGTGGTTGTAGAGGAACTCTAATTATACAGTGGAATAATGGAAAATAGATATATAGTTGGAGAAAAACAGGAAGATTGAAATGGATTTATAAAACTATGAGAATAGCATTGTCTTAATTGTATATGCAGTAGACAATTTATCACAACTAATTTCAGAAGAAAGTAATCCTACTTTGTTTGCTATTCACATTATTAACTTAATCTTTTGCTCTTCAATGTAACAGAGTTCGAACATATGAGCATGAAGTGCTGTGGGATAAGGCTCTTGTAACATATGACATTGAAAAGAACCTTCCTGTCTCTACACGTCAAGCTGGTATTGTCCAGGTAGTGTTCATCTCATATGGGTCTTAAAATTAGTGCTAAACATGCACTATATTACTGTAACCATGATAATTGCTTGGCTCAGAATATGAAAAGTCATAAATTTACCTGCAGGTTTTTCATTCAGAAAACCCGCAGAAAATTTTAGGGAACATTTCTAAGACCATCCATTCTGTGATATTGGGTATAGCTTTCACAGTTTGAATAATTTCATAATAATTTATTCAATAATCATTACCAAACTAAAACAAAACACTTCCAGACTAGTTACTCTTTCAATTTTCTCCTCATCAGCAACAAAAGATTAAAGTCCTCACTCTGAGAGTTAGAAAAAAGATGAGAAAAGAAAGGTGAGCATTTACATAGAGTCTTCTTTATTCTCAGAATAATCAAACCACTTTAGAGCCAATAACAGAGTACTTTTTAAAATGTAATCACTGGTGAAAACAGCACCCAATTTATGCACAGGTTCGTGACAACCATTTAATCTGTTTTAGCAAGAGATTGTAGATTAAGATAACATTATACACTTTTACCCCTTCTCTAATGTGACTTCCTCATCTAAACTTGGTCTACTTGAGGGTTACAGACTAGCGAGTGGGTGGCAGCACACTTAAAAAGCTGTCATAAAAAATGAAAGCTATATCAATAGAAAAAGAGAAAGGATTGGCACAGTAGAGAAGCCTTAAGTGTAACACTATTACAGCACCAGCGGCCCGGGTTCAGCTCCACTGTTGTCGGTTTCCTCCAGGTGTTTCAGTTTCCTTCCACCTGCCAAAAACATGGGTTAGTATGGTTAATTGGTCTCATGGATGTAATTGGCCAGTGTAGGTTTGTTGGTCTGGAAGGGCCTTTTATAGTGCTGAATTTTTAAATTAAAAAAAACATTGGTCATGTCTTTGGAGGTAATTACCCTGCTAAAGGATGTTTAGAATGCCAGAAAAGAATGCAAAGAAAATACTTTGATTTATCTTCTCATCCAGAAAGTAACATCTCCAGTGTAAGACTCTATTTGACTGTCAGTCTAGGTTTTAGTGTTCAAATCTCTGGAAAAGAAGAAATATCCTGGCATTCTGATATTCTTCATCTATTAGATGAGATTTTGAGAATCCTACGTCACCAGGTTGTGCTTGGCCTTTGAAGACAGCTGGAAGTGGCAGAGGGATATTATTCTGACTCGAGGTCTCTGACTAGTGATGCTCTGCAAGAATCAGTGCTGGGACCTGTGTTGTTTGTGATAAATTAGACAACAATGTAGATGGGCTGATTAAGTCTGATGTAGGTCCAAGGCTCACTGAAAGTGAAAACTAGGAGAGGTAGATGCCTGGAACATGCCACTAGAGAAGTGCTGGAGGCAGATCCAAAGTAACATTTAAGAAGCATTATTTAGACAGTGAGGGAATGGAGGGATATGGATCACATGCAAGTGGATGAATATGGTGTTGACAGGAGGTCTGCTTTTCTTCTCCTATCTCATATATTTCTGTTTAAAATGTTCAGAGTTATTATAATTATGAATCTGTGTTTGTTTATTTTAGGCTTTGCAAAACTTTGGACTATGCCATATACTGACTACATATCTAAAGGGACTTGAAGTTGAAAACACAGAATGGTGTGAGGAATTGCAGGAAATTCGTTTCCAGGCAGCCTGGAGAAATATGCAGTGGGATCATATCCCTCCAAGCAAGTAAATGCAAAGTTTCCTGCTACAAATAAACTGAATTATGCTCTTCTTTATGTAAAATGTTTGGTTTATTAAAATTGTGCCTTAATCATCATTTTCTGTGGTAAATATAGATTTTAGACTTCAAACCAGCCAAAACCCTTCTAAAATTATTTGGTAATCACCAAACTCACTTTTAATTACAAAATGCATACATAATTCACTTTAATTAAGTCAGTTATCACTCAAACAGAAACCCATTACATTGTGTTTGTTAGGTTCTGAATTTCATCAACTTATATTACAGCAACTAAAAGTGCATCAAAAAGAGATGATTGGAGATACCTTCCAGTACTTGATATAGAATGGTATAGCTATAGTCAGAATTTGTAACTTAAACTTGGTCTTCAGACCAAATTTTATGGCTTTTACCAGTGACAAAACCATTGATAGTTGCCATTTCTCACAAGTAGACAGAATTGTATTTTTGATCCAGTATATTGGGATGACACAGCGGCGTAGCAGTTAGCACAATGTTATTACAGTCCAGTGCATCAGAGTTTGGAGTTCAATTCTGCCATCCTCTGTAAATAACTTTGTATGTTCTTCCTGTATGCAACAAGCTTTCCTCCTGGTGCTTCAGTTACCTTCCATAGTCCAAAGATGTACCGGTTAGTAGGTTAATTCGTCATTGTAAATAGTTTTGTGATTTGGCTTGGGTTAAATCGATGGGTTGTTGGACAGCACGGCTCAGCAGGCCAGAAGAGTCTGTTCCACACTGTATCTCTAAATATATTTGGATTTCCACAAGGAGTTCCAAGGGTGGCATGCACGATGTTGCTACATAGATTAGGTTTCATAGGATTGGTTCACAAGCAAAATACAGAAAGAAAAATAAACTGGGTATATTTACAATAGCAGGATATAGTTATGAACTACCTGAGAATTCATGTGTACACTTCAGCTCTTTGCAATTTGTATCAAGCAAATAATTAAGGAGTCAAAAGTCAAATGTCTGTGATGATTTAAAATGAGATGGAAGCAGCAAAGACTATCTTATGGGTTAAACAGGAAGGATACTGATGGAGTACAATTTAGATAAGCATGGAACTATCCAATAAGAAGATTGTGTTGTAAGAAGGGTTAAGTAAATGTTGATGTTCATTCAAATTTAGGAGTCCCTGTGCACAAATGACAAAAATTAACAAGTAATAGCAAGCTATTTGGAAGACAGATATTATGCTACATTTTCTACTTTATTTTTCGTACTTTGGTGTTCCTCTGTTTTTCCTTTCTCTTCCTAATTTATTTATTTTCCAGAGGCGGGACTTCAGGATTTGGGTATCATGAATCCATGTGCCATGCTTTGCAATCTTTGAAAGATCAAGAGTTTTCTTCGTTCCTCGAGGTTTTGAGGGCTGCCAGGTAATCTTTCAATCAGATGGTTTTTTCCCCCCAAGTTTTTTATCTACTATTGGCATACTGAAGCAAATTTTTATTTTCCTTATCGTTAGAAGTCGTGCAAAACTTGACTGTTACTGAATTCTACTACAACTACTCCTCTCAGCTTTCTTTTATGTGTTAATTGTTGTTCAAGGCTGCCAAGTAAATATTGGAATTAATAATTTTGAATACCAACTTTATGCCAATAGGATAAAAGAAGTTGAAGAATTATGTAGAGGAAGCCTAGAATCTGTTTACTCTCTGTACCCCACACTATGTAGATTGCAAATACTTGAAGAACTGGAAACCATTGGACAGAGACTATGCAGGTATCTAACCATTTTTTCTTAATCTTTTTTTATCATTTATACTGAGAATGATATTTATTCTTTAGGAAGCAGTAAGTCCTAGCTGTATTCGCCAGAGTTAAAGAACCTCACTTATCATTGGGGTTTTAATGTAATGGTTCCTTAGCTACAGAGAGTATAATGTCTGTTAAACCACAGTTCAACAAGGAGTCAACATATTAATGGAAAGGATACAGAGGAAATTCATCAAAAAAGAGCAAAAGGAAATAATGTTTTCTGAACTGATGAAAATAATATTCAGAATCTTTTTGTTTTTGTACGTAGAAGAGCTCAGTGAGTCAGACAGCTTCTGTGTCGGGAAATGGCCATCTTCAGGACCAGAAAACACATTTCCGCTACTCCCCCGCCACCTGCCTATTCTCCCCCTCATCTAAATTCACCCACCAACTCTTGCTCCAACCCTCCTCTACTCTTTGATACTGTTGTTCTCCCTCTTTCCAGTCCTGAGGAAGGGTCTCAGTCTAAAATACCAGCTACCCATTTCCCTTTATAGATGTTGCCTGACCAGCATTTTGGGTGTTGCCCCAGATTTCTGACATCCGCAGTCTCTCTTTTATCTTTATTTTCATATATGATAATTGCTTCATTTTCAGATCTGACCCGGATGATGCATTGAATAAGGTGCACAAAAAATGGCAACAACAACTTCTGCTTCTCAAGGACAGTGACTTTACCTTCCAGGAGCCTATCCTAACCATGAGGACTGTCATTCAAGAACTGCTTATTACAAAAGAAGTGGATGGTCAGAGGAAGAACCTCATTAAAGATGCTCTGACTGAGTATTTGCTTGAAATGGCAAAATTAGCACGAGCAGCAAAAAATTCCCAGGTTCAGCATAATTTGAAGTTATTTTTAGTGGCATTAAGCAATACAAATTGTTAAACTGTTAAGATGATAATAGGTGGACTGTCTTTTTAAATTGAAAGCATTGTGATTTATGTGCATATTTCTGAATTATATCATTGTAACAAGAGAATAGTATGAAGTAAAGTGTTTTTCTATTGAAATCAAGCTGTCTTTAAAATTGTGTTACACTAAATATTTCCATTTATCCAATTAATAAAACTTGTTTACAGCTGGCAGAGAAGGCCATCTTCCAAATCAAGCAACACAATCCAGTTGGGTTTGGTGTTTCTACGTGGCAGTTAGAAGAGGCTCAAGTCTTTTGGGATAAACAGGAACAGAGTCTTTCCCTTGATATTCTCAAACAGATGATTGACAAGCTAGAGGTATGTTCTTTAGTCTGAAATTATCTAACAAAAAGGTTTCAGAATGTTTTAACTGGAACTGGTAAAAATGAATGAAGATGATGTTGACCTAAATATGTATTAAATATTAATCCTTACCACTCCCCTTAAGTTAAGTTAACTTAATATGAGGTGAGTCAGTGCTGAGAAAGGCAAATGCAACGTTAGCATTTATTTCAAGAGGTCTAGTATACAAGAGCAGGGATGTGATGCTGAGGCTTTATAAAGTACTGGTGGGGCCTCACCTTGAGTATTGTGAGCAGTTTTGGGCTCCTCGTCTAAGAAAAGATATGCTGGCATTGGAGAGAGTTCAGAGCAGGTTCACAAGGATGATTCCGAGAATGAAAGGGTTATTATACAAGGAACGTTTGATTGCTCTGGGTATGTACTTGATGGAATTTAGAAGGATGAAGGGGGATCTCAAAGAAACCTTTCAAATGCTGAAAGGCCTAGACAGAGTAGATATGGAAAGGATGTTTCTCATGGTGGGGGAGATTAGGACAAGAGGGCACAGCCTCAGAATAGAGGGTGTTTATTTAAAATTTGTGGAATATGTTAGCACAGGCAGCTGCAGAGGCCAGGTCATTGGGTGTATGATTGGGCAGAGTCGGTTATGTTCTTGATTGGACATGGCATCAAAGGTTATGGGAGAAGGCTGAGGAGGGGGAGAAAAGGATCAGCCATGATTGAATGGCGGAGCAGACTCGATGGGCCAAATGGCCTAATTCTGCTCCAATGTCTTATGATCTTAATAATGACTTATTAGCTTCCAAACCCTTTCAATTCATGTACCACTCCAATAAGCCAGCTCAACAACTGCTGGCAGCTGATTCCATGTAGATACCACCCTTTGTGTAAAAGAGTTGCCCTTCAAGTTCCTCTTAAATTTCTCCCTCTCACCGCAAATGTTGATACCCTCTAGCTCTTGCTACCCCTACTCTGGGAAAAAGACTGAATACATGCACCCTATCTATACCCCGCATGATTTTATGCACCTCTGTATGATCATTCTCAGTGTTCTATGCTCTAAAGAATAAAGATTTTAGCTGCCGATAACTCATTCTCTTAAGTCCTAGCAGTACCCTTGTGTGCTCCTTCCAATTTAATAACATCTTTCCTATAGCAGGGCGACCAAAACTGCACACAACACGTGTGGCCTTATCCACACCCTGTACAACTGCACCATGACCTCCCAACTTTTCTACTCAATACCTTGAGTTATTGAAGGCAGATATGCCAAAAGACTTCTTTTTGTCACCCTGATTACCTGTGACTCCTCTTTCAGTGAGCTATGTATTTGTACTCCAAGTCATTGTTGTGTAGAGAAGGCAAAGATATTCAGAAATATTGAAGTCATATAATAAACCAAGTTGATAGTCCCTGTCATTTGATATTTTCCATGGCATTAAGCGTGTGACCTCAATTTTATAATCCTGATGTTTTATAATTTTCCCACTTACTCTTCTACATTTACCTCCATAGGGAATAAACAACAAAGAATTAGTGCCGCTCTATATTGAATGCCTTAGACTCTGTGGAACCTGGTTGGCAGAAACATGTTTGGAAAGTCCTGGCACCATCATGCAGAAATATTTAGAGAAAGTAAGCGGGGTTAAATGAACAACTTCTTGTGTACTGTGCTGAGCTCTTTGGGAAGCATTAGGCTTTTTACTTTTATTATACAGTATATAGTATAAAGTGTCGAGCCTTGCTCTTAGTTTCCTATTATAAATACCAACATTCGTAACATGAATGTCATAAGTTATTACAATAATAAGACATCTCATTATGTTTGATGTTTCCATTTCTGAATGCAAACTCCTAAGATGTCAATCATCCAAAGGGGCTTCTTTAACCTATTAAATGTGATGTTCAGTGAAATTATTAATCATCTTTGCAGCTTTCTCTACAAATGGACCTGACAGTTTTAAAATAGAATTTAATCATTTTGATGTCAGCTTGTGAAATAGCATGAGTGTTGGACAATTGATGTTTGTTCTTTCAGGCTGTGACTCTTAGCATTGAACATAATAGCTTAGTTCACAGTGGGAAGATAGAGGCATTCTTATCCTTGGCACGATTCTCAGATGCACAGTACCAGAGTATCGACAATTATATGAAGTCATCCGAGTTTGAAAACAAGCGTGCACTTCTCAAGAATGCGAAAGCAGAAATCCATTTGATCAAGGAACATAAATTTCAGGTCAACAGGTAATCGGGTGTAAAACTTCATAATAAAAGTAATTTATGTAAATACTTAACATTATGGTACCATTTATAACCCTCCATGTTTAAACACAACATTATTGCCATTATTGTTTTTGACTATTGCATGCTCTCCAATGATGGGTCATGGTCTCTTCTACGTTACTGAATTGAATTGACTTTATTTCTTACATCCTTCATATACATGAGGAGTAAAAATCTTTATGTTATGTCTCCATCTAAATGTGCAATGTGTAATCATAGTAATCTATAATAAATAGAACAGTCAATGTAATATAGAGTACACTTAAATCAGTGTGGGTTCGTTAGTTTGATGACCTGGTGGGAGAAGCTGTCCTGGAGCCCATTGGGATGGCTTGGGTCCTGGATGGTCCTACGGGCCCTTTTTTACACACCTGTCCTTGTAAATGTCCTGAATCATGGAAAGTTCATAGCTACAGATGCGCTGGGCTGTCCGTACCACTCCGCAGAGTCCTGCAATTAAGAGGGGTACAGTTCCCATACCAGGCAGTGATGCAGCCAGTCAGGATGCTCTCAGTTGTGCCCCTGTAGAAAGTTCTTAGGATTTGGGGACCCATACCAAACTTCCTCAAACATCTTAAGGGAAAGAGGTGCTGTTGTGCCTTTTTCACCACACACAGTTGTACAGACCACTTGAGGTCCTCAGTGATGTAGATGCCGAGGAACTTGAAGCTGTTCACCCTCTCAACCCCAGATGCATTGATGTCTATAGGGGTTAACCCATCTCCATTCTTCCTGTGATCCATAACCAGCTCCTTTGTTTCTGCGACATTGAGGGAGAGATTGTTTTGATGACACTGTGTTAGAGACATGACTTCTTCCTTGTAGGTCACCTCATTATTGTTCGAGATAAGGCCAATCAACATAGTGTCATCGGGAAATTTAATTAGTAAATTGGAGTTGTGGGTGGCGATACAGTCATGGGTATACAGGGAGTAAAGGAGGGGACTCAGTACACAGCCCTGAGGTGCTCCTGTATTGAGAGTCAGAGAGTTGGAGGTGAGGAAGCCCACTCTTTCAACCTGATGGCGGTCTGACAGGAAGTGCAAGATCCAGCTGCACAGGGCTGAGGTCTCTGAGGTTCTTGTCAAGCCTGGATGGAATTATGGTGTTGAATGCTGAACTGTAGCCCAAGTACAGCATTCTCACATATTCTAAACATTTGCATTTTAACACATTGTTCCATCTTCATTTCATTACAAGGTTATTAATTTATTAAAAAGTTGAATGACATTTATAGAAATTGTACTTCTATTGGAACACAGCTGCCCATTAGTTAGTTATATTAAGATTTGTTAACTAATTCAGTGTAAACCATGCTTCCTTTCTGAGTGGTATAGCAACACTATGACCACTTTGCACTACAACAGACTTTTTTCTAGTTCGTGTTCATTCTTCTGCAAATATTTATATGTGTGTATATGACAATAAACTAGACTTTTACTTTTTACTTTTACATTACAAAATAAATTGGAAAAGTTCCATGAACGCTAATAAGTCTGATTCAATATCTATTCTAAGATGGGAGTAGAAACTGGGGTCAGTACTTGCCTAAGGCTAGTTCAGTAAAAATGTGGAGACATTGAATAACACATAAGCAGTTATGATTTTCTCCATAATAGGGGCAGAGAAACCACAGTGATGTATGTTGTTGGAATTCTCTGGCATTGCTTATTCTGCATGTATAATGGTTGAAACAAAATAAAGTGCCTGGAATAAAACTGATTGGTTGAAGGATAATAACATTCCTCAATAGATTTTAACGGATTCTTTATATATATATATATTCTGTTGACTAGATATGTAGTGAAGGTTCAGCGGGAATGTGAATTAGATGAACAAGCAATGTGTGCATTGCAAGACGATCGCAAACAGTTTTTGTGTAAAGCAGTGGAGAACTACATCAACTGCTTACAGAGCGGTGAGGAACATGACATGCGAATCTTTAGGCTCTGCTCCTTGTGGCTTGAAAATTCGGGTGTTCCAGAAGTGAATGAAATGATGAAGGTAACATATGGTGATTATTATGAGTTCTGATAAGTTGTTTGAAGTTTAAAGAACTGTATTTTCAGAAAATGTAATATTTCTGTCTTCATTTCATATTTGCTCATCTTTAATTATAACTAGGTCAATCTAAATAGTTTATATCCCTTTTACCTAATTTATATCATCATATTTTCTCTTCTGAACATTATCTTTGTTGACAATAACTCACCAAAGCGGTCTCTTTATATGTTCATGTATCAGCACTGGCTGCAGGCAAAATTATTTGATGAGGAGTCAGGAGAGTAAATCATTTCTGTTTTTCACCCTTGATCCCATACCTAAACTACCCTGTAGAAGCCATTGGATACCAAACAGGATTTGGATCCTCCACAGCCAGGTTACATTTTAACTTTTTGTGTTGAATGGCTTATGTTGGGGAAACTAGATAATATTGATTTTCATTACTTGATTTTAATAAACTGGATTTCTCATATTTTTAACTGCTTTTAATGAGGGGAAGAATCATGTTATAGTATGAACCCAAGAGCTCACGTAGGCTAAAAGTCAGAAAAGAAATTGGTTAGATTTAACAATTCCTCGTAAGTCAATGGTTTAACCTATTAAAAGTTAGTAAATACAACTTTGGATGTAAACATTTCCTAGATATACTTGTATATTTAAAATGAAGATAAAAAATGCTGGAAATTCTTAGCATTTGAGAGAACAAACGTGGTGGGAGAATAGTGCATTTCAGGTTAATGACCTTTCATCAGACTGTGATCAGGAAATACTGTAGAAGTATTTAAAGTGGAGGTAAATAAACTTTTGATGGATGAGGAATAGATGGATATAGAGGAAAGGCATGGAAGAGTAGTTGAGGCCAGCTTAGATCAGCCATGATCATATTAAATGACTGAGCAGGCTTGAAGGACCTGATGGGCCCACTCCTATTTTGTTGTTGTGAAAGGTCATTGATGTGAAATGTTTTCTGTTTTGTTTTAAGTTAAAGAGTTGTAATTAACCTGCATTGTACTGCCTTTATTGCTTACCTGAATATTCTGTACACAGCTGATTAATAATATAAGAAAGCTTTAAACCATTTAAGCTGAAAAACCTGCCACATGTTTATGTTCCATACATTTTCTTATGGCTTGGTCCACCTACCACTCAGTAAAGTTCACCTTCCTGGGAAGGAAATTTAATATAAGCAAGATGATCGCTAAAAAAACTTGCATGTTAAAAACAAAATGCTTGTCCAAATACAGGTTTGTGTTGCAAAAAGAGCTAAAAAGAAACTTCTTTCTTTGACTATTTTAACAGAAAGGTGTAGAAAAGATTCCATCTTACAAGTTTTTACCTTTAATGTACCAGCTGGCTGCTCGAATGGGAACAAAGATGGCAGGAGGGCAAGGATTTCATGAAGTATTAAACAAGGTACTCTGGTTTTGAATGCAGATGACATAATGTAACTGTGGCCAAGGAATGTATGCAGGGGTGTCCAAAATCTTTTCTGAGTAAGATTATTATTTCCGGCAGACCGATACATCTCTAATAAATTCATGGACACTGTTTGTTATTTAACATTATATAATAAAGCAAGGATGTCATTCTTGAGAAACCTAGTGTTGATGAGGAATATATAAAAAAGGGGAACTTTAAAGAGCACAGCACAGAAACAGGCCTTTGAACCCATTATATCTGTGCCAGCTATGATGCCAAATTAAACTAAGCTTATCTGCTTTTATGTGATTTCCTGTGTGTTTATATTTCTGTCTAAATGCCTATTAATTGCCACTATTGTGTCTGCTTCCACAGCCACACTGCTAGCCTATTTCAGGCACTTACCACTCTGCAAAAAATTTTCCTACTCGTCATCTTTAAAGTTTCTTCCTATCTCACCTCTGATGTCCAGAGAAAGTGATGCAAATTTGTCCGATGGTTCCTTATAGCTAATACTCTATTCTGGAGAACATCCTTGTAAACCTCTTCTGCACCCTTTCTAAAGCCTCTACATCCTTCCAGTAATGGAGCGGTCAGAACTAGACACAGTACTCCAAATAAGATCTAACCAAAGTTTTATACATCTGTAGTGTGACTTCCTAACTCTTATGCTCAGTACCACTACTGATAAAGGTAGGCATGCCCTACACCACCTTTACCACCTTACCCGTTTGTGTTAGGACTTTCAGGGACCTGTGGTTTAGGACCATAAAATCCCTCTATATATCAATGCTCCAAGGAGTCTTGTCAACCATGGTTTATTTTTAGTTTTGCTTCCCTATTTGATGTCCCAAAGTGCAACACTTCACACTTGCCCAGATTAAATCCCACCTGCTTGCCTTTCTCTGTCCATATCTTTATATCCTGCAGAGTCCATTGACAACTTTCTAAGGCTCCATCAATTTTATGTCACCTGAAACCTTTCTAACCAACCATCTATATTTTCATCCAAGTTATTTGTATATCGCAAGGACGTTGAAATTTGAACCTGTCGTCCATAATTACATTAGTAGGTTATTGTGGAGAAAAATGATAGTTGTGATTCAGAGAAGGTCTGAAAAAGGACAGAGGAATTGCTTTTACAGAGGGCAAAGGAATAGATAATATATTTGTTTTAGAAGAGTAATGCATAATGAATTATATGTAAAAGCACAAGTGTATATGTTTCCTTCATAAATAATAATGTAGTGTATGATTATAATTTTGCTTTATTACTACCTTACAGCTAATTGAAAAAACATCATTGGATCATCCTCATCATACACTGTTTGTCATTTTGGCCTTATCGAATGCAAACAAAGATGATGTTCTAGGGAAACCTGATGTACTGAGGAGAGGGAAACATATAAAAAAGGAGATGCCTCACTTGGATCAGGTTTGTTGGTAAATTAAGATGAATAATCAGAACCAAATTACCCTCCCGTTGTAGGTTGCTCAACTCTTTGCAGAGTTATATGATAATACTCCAGGGCTCACTGGGCAACACGGTCAACATAAGCGAGTTGGGCCGAATGGCTCATCTGTTTCCGTTCTGCATGACTCTGTGACAGAACTGATAACACATCCATAAACTTCATCATGTCCAGATAGTTAGACCTGTCATTAGAAGCTGTGCTTCTTTCCTCGGTGCTCTAAGTATCACCGTTTGATCGTGCACTGAAATTTGCAATGACCTTGACAGAGAAAAACAAAGGAAGAAAAATATAAATTTATAGGTAATTTCTGTGTCTTTGGAACATCTTATTGTTCCATTGCTATTGATTTAGTTTTCAATATAGTTATTGTTCCTTGGTAAACGCAGCAGACAAGTTTACCCAGCATGGTACCTTTGACTGTTTGAGTGTTGATGGTTAAAGAATAATGTAAATTGTATTAATGACCAGCATATCATCTGCTTTCCTAATTTACCTGCTGCACCCCTCATATTAGCTATCAGTAACTTGCATACAAGGTCATCCAGGTATCTTTGAATATCTACATCTCCCAGTCTCTCAGTATTTTAAAAAAATCAGTATTTCTGCTTCTTTCGCTTCACATTTTTCTCTATTTTCTTCAGTTGTCACTCAGCTTATCTATATACAATTGAAGACTGCATCCTCAAATTCCCACTTAAATACATGTTATCCTAAAAATGTGAAAATATTGTGATTGGTGCTTCAGCTTATTTATGTAACATTGATATTACAACTACTATTCAGAAAGCTATCCCATCAAGAGCAACACACACAAAATGCTGGAGGAACTCAGCAAGTCAGGCAGCATCTATGGAGAGGAATAAACAGTTGACATTATGGTCTGTGACCTCTCAGCTGGACTGAAAAGGAAGGGGGCAGAATCAAGAATAAGAAGGTGAGGAGAGGAAGTAGTACAAGGTGATAGGTGAAGCCAAGTGAAGGGAAAGATGGGATGAAGTAAGTTGGGGGGGGGGGGGGGGAATTATAGGTGGAAGAGGAAAGGGCCTGAAGAAGGGATCTGTCCCATCAAAGCTTCTTAGCTTCACCCAGTCTCACCCAATTTCTGTACCATGAATTCCTGGACTACCTACATGCTGTTTTTATTCTACCTGGTGATCACCCATTCTTTCCCTGTCTGCTTAAGCTGCTGTGTGACCACCCTCTATAGGTTATCCAAGAAGTCTTCAGCTTCACAGATGTATTGACTCCAGATGTCTGGAATGTTGCAACATTGTACATGCAAAAGGATACACATTTCACATTGTCATGCCATGCTTTCATTCACTGATTACTTTAAAGGCTTTTGATGTAGGTCTGATATCTGGTTGATTTCCACATCCCCTTCCGCCCCCCCCCCCCCCCGTTAAAGTTATCTTTTACAAACAAAAGTACAATTCTGAATCATTTGAGAATATAGCAAACCTTTCAAATCATCTGAACAGTGCTGTGTTACTTGCTTTAGGAAAGAATGGATGCTGCCAGAAATATAATAAATACAATCCAAAAATCTAAAGCTAAAATGATAAAGG
Source organism: Hypanus sabinus (assembly GCF_030144855.1). Taxonomy (NCBI): domain Eukaryota; kingdom Metazoa; phylum Chordata; class Chondrichthyes; order Myliobatiformes; family Dasyatidae; genus Hypanus; species Hypanus sabinus. Next base: position 49,407,786 of record NC_082708.1, on the reverse strand, counting down.
ACATTGAGAGATTATGTGATGCTTTAATCACACTTGCAAATATGGATGCAAGTAAATGGAAAACAGAAAGAAGTAAGTATTCATCAAGTTCCTCTGTTCATTATTTACCAGCCCATGTATGATGCAAGTTTAAAAGTATGTAAGGAAGTCAACAATATGAGAAAGGAAAATTGCTTTTCTGGAAATTCAGTATGAGTTTGAAATGTGGCTTGTCTTCCAATCCCAATCAGGCTGGTTTTGCTTTTTTTATTGCTCCTCTCCTAAGTAATATTGGTTTTTACATATGACAGTACCACTACTGCCTTCTCCCTGGTGCTGTGAGAAAGCTAGATAGATAATATTTATATATTTCACTTCCTAAAACCATTCTTAAATTTTGGTGTGGTCTGTCAAGCTACCTGTTTAGGAGAAGGAACAGGGGAGATCCTCAGATGCTCAAATCTTTGGTGGTTAAACAAAATATTGAGAAGAATTGGCATGACACTCTTTACATCGTTATTTCATGATTCCCAGTCTTTCTCAGTGGTTTACTTTAAAATGACTTAATTATTTCTGTGTGCCAATAGCTTTTTGATTTTTTTCCCAATTATAGAGGCCATTGACATTCCTGCAGCACAACCTATCACCAAAATAAAGGATCTGGATGATGTTGTTATTCCAACCATGGAAATCAAGGTAAGCTCATTAATAGTGATTCTGCCCCACAATTTGTGCAGGGTCCACGTAAGATTTCATTTCACTCCAAGTCTCACTAAAATGGAATTATAATAAAAGATTTTTTAATTGTTTCATATTACCATATTAAATTAATAAATCACAGTTTGACTTTAAAATAGACATTAGAGGCATAGTTCAGATTTTTCCCTGTCTTGAATCCTTTACAGCATTTTCTGCTTACTGGAAGGAATGCTTTGTTTCTTTGTACCCCTTTCAGGATATTTCATTGGACAAAATATGAGATCATTCTTTCATAGTTTGTTCGATCAGGTATGCTAAAAAAGATAACTCAATGAACAAAATGAGTGAAAGTACTGCAAAGTGTTCTGAATTACCTTTGCATCCTTATATTTGGTCTGCTCTCTAGTGAAGCTACCCTTTGGCCCCTCACTTACGGTGAGTAATCTTCTAAAGGCAATTTCCTTCACGAAGCTAGCTCAGAGCTAAAATATTGCAAAGTGCAGATTCTTTGAAATGTTAATTGCAAGCCTTGCTAAACCATAACCCCATGCTCATTGTTTATCAAAACTGCCTCTAAGATTCACAGGCCTCCAAAACTTTCCAAGACAATTTATTTTTATTGCCATTAAGATGGATGCAAATTCAACGGCAAGTTTCCTGCAAAGCTAACATTCCATTGTTGTATTTCATGAGGACTCCAGTGTAAGAACATGGTTACAATGACTGTGGCACACATGGATTTGCTGGCTTTTGTGAAGCTCCAGGCATCTTCTGCCGGACAGTAATTAGGCATTTCTGTGTGCCTTCTCTCCCTGCACTGAGCCACAATTGGGTACAGTCAATCAGAATGCTGAGGATTGCTGCTTTTAGTCATGCTTAAGTGGGTATCCTAAATCTTATCCTAATCTGGCAGTTACTGAAGGAAAACTGAGCTACTGTTATAATGACCCAATAGTGATGTTGAAAGAAAGATAAATATTGAAATACTGGTTAGGACACTAGAAATAATTATTTAGCTCTTGATTGAGAAAGTCCCAGTTTAACATATCATCACAAAGGCAACATTTAATACATTGCAACACTCCCTTGATACTACTCTGGAGTATCACTCTGACATTTTTATGCTCAGTTATTTTATTCTTTTGCAACATTACACAAGAGTCAAGACAAGCACTTACTGGCTAATATATGTATCTTTGAGAAAGTGACAGTGAACCGTGTCATCAGAATGGTATACAGGGATAGACAAATTACAAGATGGTCCCATTCCTCAGAATAACTAAACTCTGTAAGTTGGAAATGAAAAAAAAAACTGTGTGTTAGAAAGGATCACAGAAACAGCATGACAGGAGAGTGAGCAGGAGCGAAAGGATATCTGTTGGCTGGTCTCACTAACTCAGTGAGTGAGCAAGTGAGTCTGCTTTCTTTATATGGACTCTGTGTGAGTTGGGCTTCATAACTTGAGAGGCCTGTAGTTGAAACATTTAAAGCATTTATAGCCACATTCAAACAACTTTGCAAAATGGATATTCCGTCATTACTTCCTCCTTATGTTCCAACCATCATGGGGCCCATTCAACCAATTTGTTTCACATATGGATAATTAAGAAAGGACTGGGCATTAAAGACAAAAAGGCAATGAGACAGAATACACAATATCTCAACTATAGTGCTGAAGACCTATGCTCTAGAACAGAGAAAAATTATCCAACTTTCTTCCAATAAAACAGTACATATCCATTTCAACTTGGTATTGTACAGTCAACCTTCAAATATTAACAACTGATGGAAGGAATTGTCAACATTGCTGTCTGGGGTCACCTACTCCCTAATAATCTGCTCACCAATGTTCAGTTTGTGTCTTGATAGGACCACATGCCTCCATACCAGAAAGGCTTGATTTCCAGAGTAGGGTGAGAACGACTGTCCCTGACATCAAGATGGCATTTGACTAAAGGTGTCATCAAGACAGACTCATAATATTAAAGTCAATGGTCATCAAGGGGAAACAGTCCATTGGTTGGGTTAATACCATGGCAGAAAGGAAATGGTTGTATTTGTTGGAGGTTAATTGATCCAAGACATCATAGCGGGGGTGGAGTTTCAAGATGGCGACGTAGACATCTGCCTTTTAGGCTCTCTTCATTTTTTAAGCTATAACCAGCCTTTAATCAAATCTTTTCGTACTTAATCATATGGGTTGATATTTATGATTTATTTCTCTTTTTAAAAATTACACTGGATTTAATTTTTTCAAACTTAAAATGTCTGTACCTAAGAAATCGTCTAAAGACCCTATAACTCTCGATGCAATCTCCAATCTTCTGGATACTAAACTTGCAAGTCTGGAAAACAAACTTACTGCGAAAATGTCGGAGCTTGAAGAAGTCGTTAAATCATTTGATATCAAGCTTCAATCGCAGGCAGCAGTTATTGAACGCCATGAAGAAAAGTTTGCGGCTCTTGACAAGATAATTTGTGAAAAAATACGTACAATCGAAACTTCGGAGGAGAAGGTACGATCGACCGCTAAAATAGTGGAGCAGTATAAGTTTAAAATCACCGATCTTGAAAACCGGTCTCGCAGACAGAATTTGCGTATTATTGGATTTCCCGAAAATCTCGAGTCTGGTGACTTAACTGAATATTTCTCTAATTTATTGTGGGAAATTTTTGGCGAGGACGCTTTGCGGGTTAAACCTACTATTGATCGTGCCCACAGAGTTTCGAGATTTTCGGCTGCGAAAGACAAGCCACGAGCTGTGATTGTCCGTCTCCATTATCCTCGGGAGAAAGAGCTTTTAATTCGATTAGCTCGTCAGAAAGATATGATTTCTCACAGAAGCAACAACTTTCGTATTGTGGAGGACTATTCATTCGAGGTAATGAGGGCGAGAATTGCTTTTAAACCGGTGATGGCGGAGGTTCATTCGATTGGACTTAAACAAGCTTTAAGATATCCAGCGAATCTCAGAATTACGTTGAGCGACAACAGTCAGCGTTTCTTTAATACTCCGGAAGAAGCGAAGAAATTCGTTGAAGAATATCGCTCTTCTAGTCCAACTTGAACTATGTGTTATGTGGAAGAACTTTTGGAGAGAAGACGCCATTCCGTTTTAGGCTTTAACTTATGAAGCTGCGGTATAGCTTTTTATTTTGGTCTGTAGACCTGTTTTTTTTATTATTATCATGATTTACAGATGTTTTTTTAACTTTACTATAATGTCTTTTTTCTTAATTAATTTTTTTTTCCCTCTGGATTAGATAAACACGTTAAGACTTTGTAATAATGATTTATTTTTTAAGATGTCGTTTCTTCTTCCCGTAAGACTTTGCTTTCCGTAAGCGTTTATTTGCCTGTATTTGAGAATGGGACGAATGTTTTGAATTTTTGAACCTTTTATATATATATTGTAGTGGTTATTGAACCCTTTTTTAATTCTATTTTGATAACCTTTTTTTTAAAAAAAAAGATTGGTGAATTTACATCTATATTTTGTAATATGGTCCTTTCAAAATATCGTTTCTTCTTCCCATAAGTCTTTGTTTTTGAAACGTCATTTCCTTATATTTGAATATGGATTTTTTTTTAAAGGCATATTACATTATTTTAAACCAGTGGTTATCCTTTTTTTATTAATGATTTTTTGCTTTTTTATATTATTTTTTCATTTTGATTCATATACATTCTTTTTGTTTACAACCCTGTATTTATATCTGGGTGTTATATAGTTTCTCTTTTCTTTCTTTTCATGAAGTCGCCATCTTGAAAATGGGGCTAATATTAGTGTTAGTTTGTGCGCCTGCCGCTTGGCTTTTTTCCGTGGGGTTGGGGGAGGGGGTAGGGATCTTCTTTCACGCTTTTGCTTTTTATTTTTTTGCTTTTAGTTTATGGGCTGACTTTAAATTATTAATATTGTTGAGGTGTCATGTTCTCCGGTTGCTCCTGAATCATTTTTCCTTCTTCCTGATTTATGGGTTATGTGTCTTTTTAACCTTTTATGATATACACAATTAATATTGGCATGATGGATAAGTCTGTTAACTTTACCTCCTGGAATACTAATGGTTTAAATCATCCGATTAAACGTAAAAAAATATTTAAAGTATTCCATAGATTAAACGCTAATATTATTTTTGCACAGGAGACCCATATTAGGAGGGAGGATAATCAACGTTTTTTTAGGTTCTGGAAGGGTCAACAATTTCACTCGAATTGTACCTCCAAAATTAGGGGTGTGTCTATTTTTATAGACCCTTCAATTTCGTTTACACATCATGAAATTATTTCTGATCCACAGGGCAGATTTTTGTTGATAACTGGTTCACTTTTTAATCGAAAAGTGGTTCTAGTTAATATTTATGCTCCAAACTTTGACTGCCCTGAATTCTTTAAACGTTTATTTACTTCCCTTCCTAATCTAAATGAATATATATTGATAATGGGTGGAGATTTCAATTGTTGTTTGAATCCTTCAATGGATAGATCTAAACCTATTCAAATTCTTCCGAATAGATCAGCCTCACTTATTAATCCTTTTATGGTTGATTCGGGAATTACTGAAATATGGCGGTTTTTGAACCCTAAAGATAAAGAATTTTCGTTTTTTTCACATGTATATCACAGTTATTCTAGAATTGATTATTTTCTTATTGATCATCGTTTATTAACAGTTGTTATTGATTGTAAATATGATTCTATTGCTATTTCGGATCATGCACCTTTGAAGTTATCTATCAAGATTTCGGGCTTTTCTAATAATACTAGATCTTGGAGACTTAACGCTACTTTGCTTCAAGATCCAGAATTCATCACCTACATAAAACAGCAAATTGACTTGTTTTTCTCAACAAACTATACAGAAGAGATTGACAGAGGAATACTTTGGGACTCTTTTAAGGCTTTTATCCGTGGACAAATTATCTCATATTCCGTTGGAAAAAGAAAACAAAGATATTTAGATATTGCTTTATTAGTGGATAAAATTAAAGAAATTGATAAGATTTATTCCGTGACTCCTACCAAAGAACTTTATAAGAAAAGAGTTGAGCTTCAAATGGAGCATAGCTTATTATTATCTTCTTCAATTGAGAATCAATTAATTAGGACCAGGGCCCAATTTTATATCCATAGTGATCGAACTGGTAAATTATTAGCTAACCAATTAAAAGCTATTTCGACTAAGCGACAAATTATTAAAATTCGTAAACAAGATGGCAATCTGACTACTGATCATAAAGAAATGAATAACACTTTTCAAGATTTTTATAAATCTTTATGTCAATCAGAATTTGACGGTGATCTGTCCATGATGGATAACTTTTTTAACAATTTGAATATTCCCAAACTGACAGATGAAGATCGTAGCTTGTTTGATGCTCCTATCTCTCTGGCCGAAATAGGAGAGGCCATCTCATCAATGAACTCAGGGAAAGCTCCTGGTCCTGATGGTTATATTATAGAATTTTTAAAAACTTTTTCCTCTTTGCTTTCCCCTTGGTTATGTGAAATTTTTAATGATGCATTTGTTAAGAAGAGATTACCTCAGTCTTTTTATGAAGCTACTATCTCTCTAATTCTTAAAAAAGATAAGGATCCCACTTTATGTGCAGCTTATCGCCCTATATCACTATTAAATGTAGATTCTAAGATTCTTACAAAAATTTTAGCTATTAGGTTAGAAAAGGTATTATCACAGATTATTTCAGAAGACCAAACTGGTTTTATTAGGAATCGGTATTCCTTTTTTAATATTAGAAAATTGATTAATATAATTTATACTTCATCACCCACAATTCCAGAATGTGTTATTTCACTAGATGCTGAAAAAGCTTTTGATAGAGTTGAATGGGTATACTTATTTAACACTTTTGAGATATTTTAATTTTAGTCCTAATTTTATATCATGGATTAAACTAATATATCATAAACCTGTTGCTTCTGTTCTTACAAATAATTACAGATCTTCCTTTTTTCAATTATCTAGTGGTACGAGACAAGGTTGTCCCTTAAGTCCTTTATTGTTTAATATTGCATTAGAACCTTTAGCCATTGCTATTTGTGAATCTCCTAATATTTTTGGTATCTCCCGTAATGAGAAATTATACAAGTTATCACTTTATGCTGATGACTTGTTATATATTTCTGATCCTGACAGGTCTATTCCCACTATTTTATCCTTGTTGGCTCAATTTGGTAGTTTTTCTGGTTACAAACTAAACTTGGATAAGAGTGATTTATTCCCTTTAAACGCGCAAACTATATTGAATGAAAGGACACTATTTAAAGTTGTTGATGATAACTTTGTCTATTTAGGTATAAAAATTACTAAGAAATATAAAGATTTATTTACATTGAATTTTCTACCTATGCTTTATCAAATTCAACAACTTACTACAAGATGGTCTCCCTTATCCTTATCATTAGTTGGTCGGATTAATGCTATTAAAATGATGATTCTACCGAAATTTTTATATTTATTTCAAGCTTTACCAATTTTTATTCCTAAATCTTTTTTTGATAACATTGATTCAAAAATTTCTTCATTTGTGTGGCAAAATAAAAATCCTAGGTTAAGTAAAAGGCAATTACAAAAATCTAAAAAAGATGGTGGTTTAGCTCTACCTAACTTTAGATTTTACTATTGGGCGAATAATATTCGTAACTTAATTTATTGGAAATCAGATTTGGATTCACCATTGTGCCCACAGTGGGTAAATTTAGAATGCAATGAGGCACAGGGATATTCTCTATTCTCCGTTCTGGGTTCTTCTCTTTCTACCGATTTAGTTAAATTCAATAAACAGATATCCAACCTTGTTGTCAAACATACATTACGAATTTGGTTTCAATTTCGTAAATTTTTTACTCTGAAAAACTTTGTTCTTGATAGCCCTATTTTACTTAATTTTTTTTCAAACCTTCTTTGACAGATCAAGCCTTTAGCATATGGAAAAGGAAAGGTATAAAATGCTTTCGTGATCTCTTCTTTGAAGATAGTTTGATGTCTTTCGACCAACTCTCCAACAAATTTGAGTTACCTAAATCTAACTTTTTTAGATATTTACAAATTAGAAATTTTTTACATAAAATTCTACCATCCTTCCCCAATTCAACTTCAATGAACTTTTTAGGTATGATTTTTACCTTAAATCCCTATCAGAAGGGATTAGTGGCTTTTATTTATAATATGATTATGAAGATACAACCAGAAATATCAGGTAGAATTAAACAAGAATGGGAAAAAGAACTTCAATATAATATATCAATAGAAAAATGGGAAAAAATTTTACAAATGGTTAATTCTTCTTCTATATGTGCTAAACATGCTTTAATACAATTTAAAATTGTACATAGAGCTCATATGTCTAAAGATAAGCTTGCTCGATTCTATTCTCATATTAACCCTCAATGTGACAGATGTCATTCAGATGTGGCTTCATTGACCCACATGTTTTGGTCATGTCCCACTTTACATAACTATTGGAAGGACATATTTGCTACCATTTCCTCAATTTGGAATATCGATTTACAACATTTTATTACTGCAATTTTTGGTATACCAAATGAGGATGATAATCAGTTTTCCCCTTCAATTAGACGAATGATTGCTTTTGTAACATTAATGGCCAGAAGGTCTATATTACAAAATTGGAAAGAAGTAAATCCTCCTACCACGTTCCAGTGGTTCTCTCAAACTATTTCTTTTCTGAGCTTGGAAAAAATTAGAAGCACTATTTTTGACTCATCAATTAAATTTGAAGAAACTTGGGGACCGTTCATTCGACATTTTCATATGAATTAATTTGGCCTCTTCCAGACCTTCTCTTTACTTATTCTTGTTCAGGTATGGAGTTCCGGAGTTTTTGGCACTATCATATACAAATAAACTGTTATTATTGCCCATGTTAGTTTAGTTTAGTATTTTTTTTATATTTTTTGCCTGTATTTTAATAATTTTTTCTTTTTCTTTTGATTATTATTTTTATTTTTTTCATATAATTATTATAGACTTGATTGATAATGTACTATGTTTTTCTGTTGATATTTTAATAGGATATTGTTATCCTACTATTAATTCAATTTCAAGTCTTATGCATTTATAACCTATTTATTATTATATGTTTTTTTATATATGAAATTCAATAAAAAGAAAAAAAAGAAAAAAGACATCATAGCATGAGTCATTAAAAGCCTAATCACGTTTGGCTGCTTTGCAAATGACCTTCCTTCTTTCATAAAGTCTGGTTGTTGAAGACTACATAATATTTAAACTTACTTGCAACTCTAGCGAAGAAGCATTCCACACCTACAAGTAGAAAAACATTCAGGCATTGACGAATAAGTAGCAGTACCATTTTTGCCAAAAAATGTTCTACAGAATGTTCTGTAATTATTTACTGAGCCTATTTTAACTGCCTCCCAGATCCATGATCTCAATTAGTGAGAAACATAAAGGAAGCAGGTTCATGAAAACACCACCATCTGTTACTGATGACACATTACTGGAGCAGCAGTGTGGTACTGCCATTCACCAGAATGGTTGCAGAAATTTAGAAAGCCATCCACCGCCACTTTCTCAAGGACAATTAGTGATAAAGAGATGAGATCCTTGCTAGTGATGTTTAAAACCCACAAAAATGATGAAAATTGAATGAATCTTATTGGGAAAGTCATCAACTAGGAGTTGAAAGCATCTTGAGTGCAGCTCCATATTAATCAAATTACTTATGTGGTTTTCCAGTACTAATTCATAACTTCATGTTGTTCTGCTTTCAGGTTGATCCATCTGGCAAGTATGAAAATCTGATAACTGTGAAATCATTCAAATCTCAGTTTCGATTAGCAGGAGGAGTGAATCTTCCAAAAATCATTGATTGTGTCGGGTCTGATGGGAAAGAGAGAAGGCAGCTAGTCAAGGTAATTTGCAGTTGAAGGGAACAAGAAATTTTATTTGTGAAATTAACTAACTTTGAACCAGCAACTCCAGCTTATGAATGCGTAAAGGCTTATTTGTTGAGTGTAAGTTAAATATGGTTTGGTAAAATTGAAACTTGTCCCAAGCTCATCTTAAGTGCATTAATTTTCAGTTTAAATACAGCAAGTTTTGAATCAAATGAGTTGCCTGCATTGGAAAAATCAGACCAGAAATAATAGTATTTAAATAAGACACACAAAGTGCTGGTGGAACACAGCAGGCCAGGCAGCATCTATAAGGAGAAGCACTGTCGATATTTCAGACCGAGACCCTTCGTCAGTTGACAGTGCTTCTCCTTATAGATGCTGCCTGGCCTGCTGTGTTCCGCCAGCATTTTGTGTGTGTTGTTTGAATTTCCAGCATCTGCAGATTTCCTCGTGTTTGGTATTTAAATTAGACTCAGTTTATGCTTAACTGGTGCACAATAGATTTGCAGGACTCTATAACTACAGATCAAGCTAAGTCCTTCTCCAGCACTGGATAACTTTAACCTACTTCAGGCATTCCCACCTTGAGCCAGCCAGCCTTCCTTCAATGTCCTGAGCCCTAGAGAATCTAGTCAGCCTCTGAAAATGGCCAGTTGCAAGCAGAAAACCAATAAATTCTAAAGTGATTCTAATGTTAAAGTCAGCTAGAAGGATTCTTGGCTTTACACAAACTTACACATAGGCCTTTGAAATTTATTGGTATTTGGTAATAATACATAAAAGTGTGCATTCTTTATAACTTCACCTAAAGCAAAACTATCCATTCATCCATTGAAATGATCAAACTGTCTTTGTTGACATAAATGCCTAATACTGCATTAGAGTCCAACATGCCCTGGAATATGTACATGCTTGCCTGTTCAGAGGATGCAATCTCAACAGTTACTCCCCGTTTTTTCCATGATTTCCAAAAACAAAAGAGGCTGAGATGTGACATGAGAAAAGTGATAAAATTATGAGAAATAGATAGAGCAAGAATTTGTTTCCTATGTAGAGCTGACTAAAACTAGAGAGAGGAGGATTAAAGGGGATCTGAGGGAAAGATTGTTACACACACACAAAGTAGTTGGTATTTAGAATGAACTGCCATAGGAGGCAGAGACTGTAACAACATTTATAAGGCAACAGAGGAGGAACTTAAATGAAAAGACATAGAAGGGCATGGAATTGATGCAGGCAGTAGGATTCGTATAGAAAGGTATGATGATCAGCATAGATATGGTAGACTGCAAAGGCCATTTCTGTGCTATACAACTCCATGACTATAAGATTTCTTAAATTTTCTTTCCTTTCAACTTTTGGGTCTTTGCAGCTTTTCTCCTCATACTCTGTAGCATTAATTCTCAAATGTTGTTAGAATTAAGACTATAAGTGTTGGAAACATGTAACCATTAGGTGAAACTGTCCTTTGGCATGAATTGCATAACTTAATCCAAAATTTGTTTGGAGATAGGAGTCAGAGGGTAATGGTAGACGGATGTTCCGATTGGAAATCTGACAAGTGGTATACCATAAGGGTCAATGTTGAGTCCTTTCCAGTTTGTGATGTACACTCAGTAGCCACTTTATTACATACATCTATACACCAGCTCATTAATGCAGATATCTAATCAGCCAGTTAAATAGCAGCAACCCAATGCATAAAAGCATGCAGACATGGTCAACAGATTCATTTGTTGTCTGGACCAAACATGAGAATGGGGAAGCGATATCTAAGTGACTTTGACCTTGGATTGATTGTTGGTGCCAGGCAAGGTGGTTTGAGTATCTCAGAAACTGCTGATCTCCTAAGATTTTCACACGTCTAGTGTTCACAGAGAATGGTGTGAAAAACAAGAAACATCCAGTGAGTGGCAGTTCTGTGGACAAAAATGCCTTGTTAATGAGAGAGGTTAGTTGAGAATGGATAGACTAGTTTAAGCTGACAAGCAGACAACAGTAACTCAAGTAACCACGCATTACAACAGTTGTGTGCAGAAGAGCATCTCTGAATGCATAAAATGCCAAACCTTGAAATAGATGGGGCCACAGCAGCACAGGACCAACCAGGTTCCATTTCCATACCTAATAAAGTGACTACTGAGTGTATATCAATGACATGGATGTGAATGTAGGAATTATGATTAGTAAGTTTGTGGTTGATGGTGTGAGTTGTGAAGAAGGTTGTCTTAGGCTACTGCAGGATATAGATCATTTGGAAAGTTGAGCAGAAGATTAGCTGATGGAATTTAATCCAGACTTGTATGAGCTGGTGCATTTTGGGAAGTCAAATAGGGATAAGATACATATTGTAAATGATGGGTCACGAAGGAATTTTGATGAACCCAGAGAACTAGGGCTCCAAGGGTGAATAATCCGATAAAGAGGGCATGTTTGCCTTCATAGATTGAGGCATAGAGTATAAGAGTTGCAATGTTATGTTGCAACTTCAAAACATTGATTACACTGGACAACAAATATTTTGTTTCCTAAATACTTTTGGGTGTATCTTATGGATTTTGGACTGCTGATCATGAAACTGACCATGAAAATACCCTCTCACGTGCTATTTATTTGAAATTGCCTATACATGTTATTTCAATTCATAAATCAAGTCAATTAAAATATTGCCCACAATGTAAGCCAAAAAATTAATTATCTTGTCCAGAAATGCCGGGGCATACTTAGGCAGTGCAGATGCTGCATGGCAGGACATGTTTTAGAATGGCTTTAAAAGCATCACACACACACACACATATTCTATGCATTGATTTTACATGCTATATTGGTTTGTGATCACGTTGATACACATGCTCTACATGCATAACATATTGTGTGTATTCATTATAGTAAAGTAACATCGTATTTTCAGGAGTATTTGTGGTAGCAAAATTTCTCACCAGTGTTTCAACAGCATGTTATATTTGTGGCAAGGGCACGCTTAAATTTCAAAGATGGAGCATGACTCTCATTAAGAAAGCGTATGAACTCTGCTTTGGGTGTGAAGCTGATGACTGAGACAAAGCGCCACATTTGTTGTGCAACTTGCGCTGTTGACCTTAGAGTTAAATCAGAGTTACTCAGAGGTCAGTGCGGATCGCCGTCCCGATGATGTGGTGAGAACAGAAGGATTATATGACAGTGACTGCTACTCCTGTCTGACCACTGTGTCTGGTTTCTCTGCTAAAAACAAGGAAACCCTTGAATAGCCCAATTTCCCTTCAATCATTAGACCTGTGCCGCTAGCTGAGTCTTCCAGTACCGAAGCCACCAGAGATAAGGAGTCTAGAGGAGGAAGACGAAGATACTATGATTCATGAGCCAGGAATAGAAAACAAACTGATACTGATACAGATTTTGAACCCTTTGTGTTAAGTGAGCCTCATCTGATAACTCAATCTGAATTAAGTGACCTGGTCAGAGACACTGGGCTTGTCAAAGGCAAAAGCAGAATTACTGGGTTGAAGGCTGCAAGGATGGGATCTCCTGTCACCAGACACAAAAACTTCTTTGAGACAGATGTTTCCCAGAATAACTGATGCCAGGATTAAGGAAGGCATTTTTATTGGCCCACAAATCAAACAGGTCATCAGTGACAGGCAATTCAAAGAACATGTAGTGGGACTGGAGGAAATCGCATGGGAGGCATTCATGGTTATTGTTGAAAAATTTCTTGGCAACAACAGAACACCAAATTATGTACAGCTGGTTGATTACATGCTTCAAGCATAGAAAACATGAAGTGCAACATGTCATTAAAGAATAATTTTCTGCATTCCCATTTAGACTTCTTCCCTGCAAATCTTGGCACCGTCAGTGATGAGCATGGTGAAAGGTTTCACCAGGATATTGTGGTCATGGAAAAACGGTATCAGGGCAACTAGAATCCATCAAAGCTACTGATTATTGTTGGACACTTAAGTGAGAAGCCTCAGACACTGAGTACAAGCAAAATCATCAACAAAATCATCAAAATTCATCAACAAAACACTTTTAGCTTAGTTGACTATAGCAAATGATCAACACCGTTATGCAGTTAAACACGTTATATTCAATAAAAGTTAATTTCTTGCTTCTCCAAATTCCTATGTGATACAAGTAGTCTGAAATTATATTTGTGTTCAGCTTCAAGCAGTCTATCATAATCACAAATAAATTCTGAGGAAGCAACAATTTCAAAAATAAATGCTGTCCAGAGTTATGATTATGCCACACTTGGAGCATTGCATGCCTAATCACAATTCTTAGGAAGGAATTGATTGGGCTGGAGAAAATGCAGAATTACAATGAGTACTTACTTGATGGCCAGCTAAATAGAATGGCATAAAGAGCCTGTTTATTTGCTCTTTGACTCAATGACTATATCGGGTGATTTCCTCCATTAAAAGCACTAAAATTATATAATGCAAAATGTTATAGGATTAATTAGATACAAGAGATGGAATGATGTGTTGTAGCCTGGCAATAAAAATTGCTCCTATTTTCCCCAGGGTCGGGATGATCTGCGACAAGATGCAGTAATGCAGCAGGTTTTTCAGATGTGTAATTCACTTTTGGAAAAGAATTCAGAAACCAGAAAGCGAAAGCTAACTATTCGCACATACAAGGTAAAACTATTTTAAGTGGATATAAAGCAAGTACTTGTTTATTTAGTACCTTCAGAACATCGCAAAAGACTTTATTGATGTTGCTTGGAGAAAATATTATACAGGATACCACCATTGCTTCCCTATTCTTTTAATTAATGCCATAGGATTTTTTACATCTACCCAAGAGAGCTGAATAACCTTAATATAGCTTCTGAAAGTGTGGTATTTCCTCAGTCAGCACTGGAATATCATATGAGACTATTGTACTCAAATCCCAGGGATTTAAAGACACAAAAGCTGGCGTGCTGGATGATATTAAATTGTTAGTACCAATGAATGAGCCATCAGTCACCTAGGTTCCTCCTATTTCTTTTTTAAACAATATAAACTATTATAAATATAATTTGTTTTAGTAAGTGCACATTCTCTTTCTCCTTAGCCACCAAGTTACTTACCTGAACTTACATTGCATCCTCAAGTTTTATGTTCGCCTTACTGAATCCCTTTCAAAAATGTTCTCTGTTTGTCAGTCCTGCTTTTTTAATCACATTCCCGTTAAACTGCTGTGTCTGGACTTCTCCTTTCTGACATCTTATCTTGATTATACTCCAAATAATTATTCACAACCTTTTTCTTTTTAATAAAGTGCACTTAATCATCAAATTTCACCTCCAACACTTCTTAACAGTTTAGAATTTATGGTTCAATTCTTTTTTACCCAGTCTTTGCCTGATCATCTACAGCAAAGGAAGTCAACCTTTTTTATGCCATGTACCTTTACCATTAACTGTCCCTAGACCCGTTGTTGCTGGTTCCCCAGTGTATCAAGTTTTGAAATTTTCATTCTTGACTTCAACCTCCCCCACCCTGTTCCTCGTCCTCCCCCACTCCAAATTTCACAATCAACACAAGCTGCTAATCTCAGTAAATTCACTGCTTGCAATCCTGCTTACTCTACTCTTTTCTGTTGTCCTCTCCCCCACCCCACCCCCACCATTCAGTTATGGGCATTCAGCTAATTAGGTGCATACACAACTTTTTCTTGTCCTGTTTAGGTTTTGTGCAAAAGGAGAAATTAACCCTGGAGCAATTTTTTTCAGGGTTGAGATTATTTGGCTGTAAACCCTTCATTAGATTGACCATATCCTAATCATTTTCATATGGCACACCTATTGTGTAGAGGTTCATCTTTCCTTCACCATCATTTCTTATAAACTAAATGTGTACAACTTGGTATTTTTCAATGTAATTTTTTAAGCCAGCCCCCTGATAAAATACTGGAATCCTTGGCCAAAGCCTCTCCTATCCTGGAGTAAGTTAATGTGCCCTTCCATTCAACTAAAGAAGGTTCCATTGTGTAGAGCATGGAAGGTCTATATAAGTAATTAGAAGCTGACGGTGTTAGCACTTGTGCCAGCTAATCAGCCCAGGACATTCAATCTTCACAAGGGGAACTGAAGCCCCTTAATTACTTGAACACATCTTACTGACATAGCCCTATGTCCATATTCATATGATCTAATTTGGCTAGCATGAAACAACCAGGACTTCATTAGCAGGGTCTCCCAACAGTTTTGTAGAAGCCCTCTCCAAAGCCTAGACAGCTAGCATCCATATCCCCAGATCAGGCAGCTATCAAAGCTGTGGTTTTTAATGCCTTTGATGGTGACTAATACTCAGAAACATCTCACACTATTAAAAGTAAACTGGGCAATTAACAGATGTATTTTTAGTTATTTTAAAGTAAAATTTGTTATAAATAGGTGTAATTAATTAATTTTGATTGTTTAATATTTTTAAATCTTTTTTCAAGAAAAGGAATTTGCCTTTTCCTTTCCCTCCCTGTATTCCTGGTATCTTTATTGAAATCTTAAACTTGTAAATCTGGCAGAGGCTGCAAGAGCTGTTTGCTCAATATAAATGCAGGATTGTTACCGCTTTACTCCATGCAGAATTCAGTCATAGAGTGACTTGATGTATACAGTGTTCCCTTGTCACCAAATTAGTTAAGGACTTCAGCATTTGACTACATATATTGAAATCACTTGTATCATTTCATTTAAAATTGCCAATTTCCAGGCCAGTAAACTGGTCATATCCAAAAATGGCCCTCGGAATAGTAATTCTAATGCATTTATGTTTAGAGATTTAAAACAAAAAATAGTTTAATTAAATTTAAAGTGATTTGAATTTTATTTCTTTGCTGACTGATCCACCTGTAATCCTCGTGCAGTATAGTGACAAGTTATGTATCTGAATGTATTGCCTTCTTGGGAAGGTCATTCCTCTTTCTCAGAGAAGTGGCATCCTTGAATGGTGTACAGGAACCATGCCCATTGGGGAATATCTGGTTGACCCAAATAAAGGAGCTCATAAGAGGTATCGACCAAAAGACTCAAGTAGCCTAGAATGCAGGAAAAAAATGTCGGTAAGTTACAACAAATTGATGATTCTGACAAACCTTTTATTTAAGTATTTTGCACTATTCCAACATAGTTTGGACATTGGTCATGTATCCAGGTGCATCTCTGTCTTAGGTATTTAATATTAAACTGGGTCTGTTTTCTACACAAGCACAATCGGATTGCTTTTCACCAATTCCTAAAACTCTGGCACCCATATTAGCAAGGGCTTCAGAAAGAAAAGATGGGAATAAACTGACCTAACCCATCAAGATCAGTGCCAGTATCAAAGTAGCTACAAAAATATGTTTAGTATAAGTAGTCCAAAAGACCATGGCTGGAAAAATCATACATTTATATACAGCACAGAAATGAATTAGTGTACCATCAGCCACTAAACAATACTCATTTTATTTAGAAATAGGAGCAGAATAGGCCCTTCCCAGGCTTTGAGCTGCGCTGCCTGGCGACATCTGACAACCTCCGATCAAGTCCTAACCTAATCTCAGGGCAATTTACAATGATCAATTAGCTACTAACTGGTGCGTCTTTGGACAGTGGGAGGAAACCCGAGCACCCAGAGAAAACCACGTGTTCCACGGGAAAGAAGTACAGACACAACAGATACCGGGACTGAACTCCAAGCTCGGATACACAGGGGTGTAATAGCACGCACTACAATAGCGCCATTCATTAGCTACTAGTGTACGATACTATGCCTGTGATACCCTATATGCAAAAATCCGTAGAGAAATTAGGCAAATCATCATGTTTAATGCCACTGCTGCACATGGAGTTGAAAGTACACAAAATAAAAAAGTGTGGGCCTCAACCAGGATAGAAGGTCTTGAGGAAAGGAAGGATTTCCATTTGAGCACTTCACAGAGGGGAAGACTAAGCTGATTTACTTTCAGGTAACGATAAGAATGGATTCTTCTCCAGTACTGCAGATTTCTTGGCATTGCGCAGATGAGACCTTCTACTTTGAGGAAGTCAGTAACATAGATGGACCTGCCTCTGCCTTCATATTTCTACTGATGTACCGTGGAGGGCATTCTGACGGGTTGCATCACTGTCTGGTATAAAACATAGAATAGTACAGTACATTACAGCACCAATTCACTGGATCAGAAAACGCTGTGGAGGGTTATAAACTCAGCCAGCTCCATCATGGGCATTACCTTCCACACCATCAAGGACATCCTCACAAGACAATGCCTCAAGAAGGCAGCGTCCATCATGAAGGATTCTCACACAGGACGTGGCCTCTTCTCAATACTACCATCAGGGAGGAGATACAAGATGCACACCCAACATTTTAGGAAGTTTCTTCTCTGCCATCAGATTTCTGAATGGTTCATGAACACTACTTCACTATTTTGCCTGCTTTTTACATTATTTATGTTTAATATTATTGTAATTTATAATAATTTTTATGTATTGCTGCTGCAAAACAAATTATACACATGTTAGTAATAACATACCTGTTAATTCTGACTCTAGCAAATGCCTTTTGCAATCCAGTTACCTTTATCTACCTCACTACTTCCAACAGCTGTTCCCTTGAGAAACACTGATTTAGAAGCACCAATTGTAGTCCAGCTAGTAATAAAAAGCCATCTGGTTCACTTATCACCATATGGAAGAAAGTCTCTCTTTCATATCTAGTATAACCTATGTGTGTTTGCAAGCAACACAAGAAACATTATGGACACTTCTTAAATGGTTTGTTAAATGTGAGATCGGTTGGTGAATATTAAAAACAGTGATGAAGATGAAGAAAAGGAGTATGTAACAGACAGGAATCTATGTGCCTACCTTGTTAATATCACAGGTGGTGGTAAAAATAAAAATGATCTTCAATAACTAAACATCAATAGAAGCACCAAATGCTGGACCATAAGATGCAACTTATCATTACAGGAAGCACAGAAACTGAGTTTTGAAGGTAAATATCAAGCCTTCATGGATGTCTGTATGAATTTCCGACCTGTCTTCCGATATTTCTTTATGGAAAAATTTTTGGATCCAGCTGTATGGTTTGAAAAGCGGCTTGGATATACTCGAAGTGTAGCTACATCTTCAATTGGTATGTCAGTGTTTGTTATTGCATTTTAAGTTATCAAAGTGGTTTTCAGATTACTTGATTATTACACAAAATGTAATTCTGGGGGGTTTTGTAGCCTACTTCATTTAGTATTTTCAAGATGTTGTATGTGTATTCTAAGTCCAATAGTAACATTCTTGGTCACAGAGCACACCTTTGGTCAGCAGGGGTTCCTCTGGTATGTGTCACAGTTTAATTTACACTGCTGCTGCATATTAGGTTATTCAGAGAAATTAATAGTGCTGGTCGACTGCACAGCGGGCTTACTTAGTCCAGAAATGGTTAATAATGGACTTCTGTTGATGTGACAGTTTGAATCTTGGTGTAACTAGAATTCACTAGTAACTAATTGTAGGAGGGGCTCTGTGTTATGAAAATAAAAGAACACTGTCGGGCAGAATTTGAAAGAAATCTGAAATAAACATAGACTTGCTGAGTGCTTCCAGTATTTTCTGTTTTTATTTCTGACCCTTTGTGTTATGTTCTAGCATGGTGAACATTCACTTAATACAGGAATTGAACTGGTGGTTTGAAAAGGTTGTTAAACAAATGTAAGCTTAGATTAATGTTTTCTTCGGCAGCAAGTTTTTAATGTCTCCCTCCTATTCAGTGGCAAAATAGAATGAATTTAGAGTGTTGGAACATCTATGTGAAAAAGCTCATTGTTCAATGAGTTTGGAGTGTGGCATGAAACTCTCATACCGGCTGCAGGGTTCGCCATGTAGCTGCCATCAAACTTTCACTGTTACAATGTGAAACAAGAATGTAGAGTCAGCATTGAAGGGACTACATGTTTATAGTTAATTCTTCAAGTACAAATTTGGGAATTAGCTTTCTGGAGAGGTGAGGTAGGGACAGATGATGCAGCAAGACATCGATGAGCAGACTGTTTAATAGAAACCTTCAGTAGGCACACCTTATATTATTATTCTCCATTCAGCTGTTCAGAATTGATCTCAGTGCTTCTAGTTCAACTGAGCGAAAAATCGAGTGAGTTCTTCCTGCTGGTTAGAATGTGTAAGTGGAGACATCAAGGGAAGAGTGGAGAGGACCTGCATTAGCTGTAAGGTTGCAAACACTGTGAACCTATTATGGCAACTTTATCCTGAGAGATTTATTCCCATGTGCATGAGGTTTGAAATCCGTGGGCTGATCCATGGAGAGAAGGTTAACCATTGCTTATGGTCCTGACTGAAAGGTGATTGAATCAGTGGAGTCCCTCATGATTATCAAGCTTTGGATCTTCTGTGGAACCACTTGCTGGTGAATTGGGTCCCCTCCCATATCATATCATGGGAAGCATCCTCTTCTAGCCAACCAGCTGTGCTGAGAACCTGTGCTTTTGGAATATTAGGTAGTAAGAAGCCTCTGACTGGGGAGATCCTTGGAAAGAGTGGGGTCTCCAGGTCTGACTGAGATCACTGTGGGATGAGAGGAGAGAGGTTTGCAATAAGAGGAGTAGTCAGAGAAATAATTCATTGTTCAGCTTTGTTGTCATAAAGCAGGGGTTCCCAACCTGGGGTCTGTGGATCCTTTGCTTAGTAGTATTGGTCCATAATATAAAAAAGGTTGGGAACCCCTGCTGTAGAGTGATATTGACACATTTTAGAAGGGTGGGGGTGGAAAGCAGGCTGCTTTAATTGTTAATTTTTTGACATTTTTTTAATTGCATCTTTTTTACCAAGTAATTGGCATGGAAGATCTTTCTGATATTTCTCAGTTGGTCCTCACTGAGCTGGAGAGGGTGGGCTTAAGTTCAAATGCTCAAAGTAATTTTATTAATATACAGTAAATATGTCACCATATACATTGAGATTTATTTTCTTGTGGGCAATCACAATAAATTGAAGAAACACTGTAGAATAAATGAAAGACTGCTCCGAACAATAAATGCTGAGAACCTGAGATGAAGAATCCTTGAAAGTGAGTCCAAAGGTTATGGGAACACTTCAGTGATGGAACAAGTGAAGTTGAGTGAGGTTATCATCCCCACTGGTTGAAGAGCCTGATGGGGTAATGACTGTTTCTGAACTTGATTACTTGGGTCCTAACACTCCTGTACCTTCTTCCTGATGGCAGCAGTGAGAAGAGAGCATGGCTGGATGGTTGGGGTCCTTGATGATGGATGCTGCTTTCCTGAGCCAGTGCTCAGTGGTGGGGAGCGCATGACTAGGCCATATCCACTACTTTCCTCCCCAAAATAGGACAGGGCTTTTGTTTCCCTGCTATTACATGAGAGAACCAAGAATTGTTAGGAGCCCAGCATGCTGAACCCAGGCAGAAATTTAGCTGCTGCTTCGGTAATCAGAGAGCACTGAACATTCTGGCCACACCCCTTGTGAGAGTCATGGCAGATATCATCTTGGACCAGACAGCTCTACTTTTAGCTTTAAGTTGTTCACCAGCCTTGCTTGAGATGTTTTTATCATGTTTCCTTGTCTCACTTTAGTTTCCTCCCTATCAAAAATGCTTCCTCTGATTTCAAATTTTTTGCAGCACTCCACTTACCTTCCATCTTCCCCCAAGCCATGGATTAAGTAAACTTTCTCTGACACTACTGATCAACAGAAATACTTCTGTTATTCCTCACTGCCTCTAATATTTCAAGATCAAAATATACCTTGTTGAATTACTATTCATATTCCCTAGGTTTGTTGTCTCCTCTTAGTTACTTTTTACATATCTCACAACTGTTTTATATAAAAGCTGCTGTATAAACATAAATTGGTTGTTCACTATTATGCCATGAATTGGAAAGAAATTGGAGGAAAAAAACAAATACACTGATCAATAATCTTAAGTTAGTCATGCTTGCAAAAATGTTACATAAAATAGATGTTGTAATTGCAGTTTATTGAGTATTCTGTTGCTTT
Organism: Hypanus sabinus; assembly: GCF_030144855.1. Classification (NCBI taxonomy): domain Eukaryota; kingdom Metazoa; phylum Chordata; class Chondrichthyes; order Myliobatiformes; family Dasyatidae; genus Hypanus; species Hypanus sabinus. The sequence continues at coordinate 49,386,193 of NC_082708.1, read as the reverse complement.
ACTGGAATTTTCTATATTGCAGTATGCTACATTGTTGGTCTTGGTGACAGACATGTACAAAACATCCTCATTGATGAAGAGTCAGCTGAACTTGTGCATATAGACCTAGGTAAGCGTTTCATAATCATAACATTCTCATATGTACTGTTCAACATCTAGCAAGTTACTTATAACTACGAGAATATGCAAGAGAGTAAAGGATCACGTACCTGCAGTTTCCAGCAGATGAAGATCTCCACTAGGGCCTGAATGAGCGAAGTGCTAAGTCAGGTGTTAACTCAAAAATGAGTATATCGTCAATGAGGAATAAAGGAAATCTTCAAATCTCATAATAATCCACCAAAGAGCCATGATGCCAATTTCCAGTGCTGGAAGACAGATGGAGAAGGAAGGGTTAAAAAAGAAGAAGTATTCTTTCACCTTTGAAATGTAGTTAATGGGAACAGTAATTCCACTGACTGAAATTAAACTGAGAAAAATGATTTCTGAGACCAGTTACAAGTCAGACAGCATCCAAAATAAGAGGACAGGAGGACAAATTAATGAGCCAACTGATGCCTGAATTTCATTTAATAGCCAAAATTGGCTTGTGAGTTAAGTGTTAATTTAAAACCCTTGGGATCCATTGGGCTATTGGATAGTATGAAGTGAGATTATAGTTTTCTATAAGTGCCATCATCTGTAATATTTTTTTATATTATCCAATGTTAAGAGCAAGGAACTGTGATAGTAGAAAGCCCACATTACAAGTGGGTCATCACTCTACTTTTACAGGGACTAAACCATTAAATGCAGTACATCACTATTTAGTGCTGAATACTCTTTGAATGAGAGAAAATATTGACCTAAAATGTACATTTTTTTGCTTGAGCGGTTTCAATTTGTTTCTCTCACCCACAGTGCTAGAGGTAACATTACTTCCTTCAGAGATGTCATGCAGTAACTTTGTCTGAATGAAGCCTAAGTTAGCAAAATGTTAGCTGTGTGCGACCACCTTTTAAAATAAAAGTTTTTGTTTTGAACTATTTAGGCCCATGGAGGGCCATATGAGCACTCTAACTAGAAGCATCAGCTATGGAAAATTAAAGGGATGCATAGAACTATGAGAATTTTATTAATGGTTAAGCTAAAATGCAGCTTTTTCATCTGATTTTTTATACATCTGTTTTCTTTCAATAGGGGTTGCCTTTGAGCAAGGTAAAATTCTTCCTACACCAGAAACTGTTCCATTCCGTCTAACTAGAGACATTGTTGATGGAATGGGCATCACTGGAGTGGAGGGTGTTTTCAGGAGGTAAGGAATACTTCTGTAAAGAATACCTTCTTCACGTTGTTATTTATATTAACAAGTAATTTAAAAACTATAAAACTCCAGTAATATTTTGTGATACTCCATTTTACAGATGTTGTGAAAAGACAATGGAGGTTATGCGAAATTCCCAGGAGGCCTTACTAACAATCGTTGAGGTAACTCTATCAAACCTCTTGCTTTATTGCTGCAATAAATGGTACACTTCCACTTCCATTCTTATCTCAAATGCTATATAAAAAGGAGTTCACGGATTTGATTGTCTACAAGTTGAGTTGATCGCCTTCAGTTTGTTAATACAACCATGTTTATGCAGTTTCTCCCTCACTTTCTTCCCCACACTGCCTTATTCTCGCTAATGAAATTAATACCATATTGTTTTCCATTCTTCCATCTTACTCTGTGAGTACTCAGTCTCTAATTTGCCTTTCCTATTAAGATCATGCAGGAGTTGACTTCCAGCTCCTTTTCTTTCTCTTCTGAAACTTCTTGTTTGAAATCCTTCAGTCTGACCTTTGTCCATCTCCCATGCTGAAATGATCATCTCTCTGATCAAAGTGCGCAACTCTGAGGAAGTATATAAAATCCACTTTTTGTTGTTCATTATAGCTGAATGTGTCATTCTTCATAAGTACTTCTCTCAGTCAGCTCCATCGGATTTCCCTTGCATGAATTCATTACCATCTATCAAAATTTTTTTTTCTCCCTTTCCCTAGCCCCATTCATTCATTTTGGAGCCCATCAAAAGTTTTGCATTGACAACTTCCTTTACATCATCTATAAACTTACCTTAGCCAATTGACTTGCTGCTTTGTTGTTAAATTGCTTGTCTGATAGGAAATCAGAGCAAGTCACGACTTCCCTCTGAACTTCAAGAAGTTTTTAGCCTCATTAGTATTTTATTCTAATATGCCATTGAATGAAATCCATCAACAGATCATTTGCATTTTGGTATTCTGTTTTACCTTAGGCTGAATTTTATATGTTACATTCCATTGTTTTCACTTATACATCCACGTCATTAGCCAACTGCCACAATTTCAATCACATTGTCTTGTCACCTTCAAACATACCTACTCCTACAATCTTACTTAGTTTCCCAATCTCCTTCACGTATAAAATTAAACTTGTCCAAAACTGCTGCCCTACTCTGAATCTTAATTAACCAGAGACTCGGCCCCATTCTCAGGCACCCTTGAATGAGAATCTCTTCCCTAAAGAAGGGTTTTCAATGCCTAGTCCCACTACATCCCAGCAATAACACCTGCTCCACATTGTTCTATGGATTCTCTGTACAGTCCCATTCCTGGTAACAACCTTCTCCTTTCTGGATCTCTTAACTCTTTTCCAAAGTCCTTGCTGTCTTTCCAAAATTCTCAAATTTATTATCAAAATACACATGTGTCACCATAATAACCCTGAGATTAATTTTCTTGCGGGTATTTATGCTAAATACGAGAAACGCAACAGAATCGAAAGACCGCACCCAAAAGGACGGGCCAACAACCATCGAGCAAAAGACAACAAACTGCAAATACAGAAAGAATGAAAAATAAATAATAACAATGAAACGCAAGTATCTGGGTATCAACAAGCAGAGAAAATCGATAATAGTGCAATAAAGGGAAAACATTTGACAGAATCTACTCCAAGGCTTAAGAAAAACTGAGCGAATAGTAAAAAAATTAACAAAAATTAAACACTTTCGCTATACCCATATTAAAGTATTCTTTTTGCATAATATCTTGGTTTAAAGTTGATCTGGAATATTTACAAAGAAAATAATGATAGATTTTAGGAAAAACTATATACTAGAAGGGGATCAATTATTAACTTCAAACTTCCTGCCTAATCACTCAGAGAGTTGAACTGCACGTGCGTGTAATGAAAGCTGTATAACTCATCTCCTTCTACCTTAGACCATGAACTTATTAATCATCCCTGTTGTGGACACTTCCTGGAGGTCCGAGATCCACAACTGCTGGACTGCGGGTGTAAATGCAGGAGGGGACTGTATTGAAAAATAAATGTGCTAGGTGACTCCTTCTACTGTAGGCCACAAACTTATCAATCACCGCCCCCCCCCCCCCCCCGATATTTTCATCAACAAAAACAGACTCAGCGCTCCATGCAAGCATAAGCAATTCTGATAGGAAGTACACACTATTAAACATAAGTGAAAACATAATCCAGAAAATGAAGAAATTATCACTACAGAAGAAAAAAGTTAACCAGTAGAAGAGTATGACCCTGCATGGAAGACATCCCCATGATCTGAGTGGACTAGATGTCAACAAGGAAGTGTTGAATGCCTGGCTCAGAGTTGAAGACCTCTTCCCAGAAACAGGGATTCCTTGTGGCAATACAGCACTAGGTGGTTAACACAAAAAAATTCAAAAGTACATAATAAAAAAACTAACAAATTCAAGACAATATATGCAGAAAGTGCCAAGAGAAAGCAGAAACAATCCAACATATTACAGAATCCTGTAGGAATTTAACTCAATCTGATTACATATGCAGACACAATGAAGTGACAAACATTCATCAAAATCTTGCTTTAAGATACAAATTCATAATAGACACCATAACTAACTGTAAATACAAGCCTGATCAAGTTTTAGGAGTCAAATAAAAAACATATATAACAAATTATATTATGACTGATCTATTATTACAAATAGAACAATCTTTAATAACTATTCAGATACAGTATTACAGGATAAACAAGCAAGAACAACTTACTTAATAGATAAAGCCACTCCAAGCACATGTAACATACAGAAATCAACAAGGGAAAAGCACCAGAAATATGCTGAATTAAAAGAGGAAATTGAAAGATTATGGAATGTGAACAGGATATACTTTGTTCCAATAGTAGTATTCACAACTGGTATCATCCCAAACTCGCTAGCATACCATTAACAAATTAGGCCTACAGAGCAATATTTACATAAATCTTCAGAAAGCCACAATACTAAACACCACTAGAATAGTCCAAAATTTCTAAGCAGTTGAGAAATGAGTTTGTTTGGCTATGCCCGTACAGGTTTTACCAGCTTGAACTAGAAAAAGAAATACAATAATAATAACAACAACAACAAATAAGCAATAAATATCAAGGACATGAGATGAAGAGTCCTTGAAAGGAAGTCCATAAGTTATAAGAACAGTACAATGATGGGATGAGTTAATTAGAGGGAAGTTATCCTGTTTGGTTCAACAGCCTGATTATTGAAGGGTAATAACTGTTACTAAACCTGGTGATGTGGGTCCTGAGTCTCTTGTACCTTCTCCCATATGGCAGCAGTGAGAAGAGAGCATGGTCTGGATGGTGGGAGTCTTTGATGATAGATGGTGCTTTCCTGCAACTGCACTCAGTATAGATGTGCTCAGAATAGCTCGACCCATGATGGACTAGGCTACTTCTTGTAGGCATTTCCTTTCAAGGGCATTGGCGTTTCCATATCAGGCCGTGATGCAATGAGTCAATATAGTCTGCACCGCACACCTACAGAAGTTTGTCAGAATTTTAGATAACATGCCAAATCTTCGCACACTTCTGAGAAAGTAGAGACGCTGCCATGTTTTCTTCATAATGGCACTTACATACTGGACTCAGGACAGATCCTCTGAAATGATAACACTGAGAAATTTTAAGTTGCTGACCTACTCCATCTCTGATTCCCTCCCATTGAGGCCTGGCTCGTGTACCTCTGGAACCCTCCTCCGAAGTAAAAAATCAGCTCTTGATCTTGCTGACATTGAGTGAGTGAAGTTATTGTGGCAGCCAGATTTTCAATCTCTCTCCTATATGTAGATTTGTCACCATCTTTGATTCAGCCAATGGCAGTGTCCGCAGCAAGCTTAAATATGACATTGTGGCTGTGCTTAGCCTCACAGTCATAAGTTTAAAGCAGGTAGAGTATGGGCCTAAGCACATAGATCTGTGATACACCTGTGCTGATGGAGATTGCGGAAGAGATGTTGCCAATCCAAATTGACTGGGGTCTACAGATTTGGAAATTGAAGATCCATTTGCACAAGGAGGTATTGAGTATTGAGGCCTATGTTTTGAAGCTTATTGATTAGTTTTGAGAGGATGTCAAACTAGTCAATGAAGAGCATTTTGATTCTACAAGTTTCAAAGAAAAGTATATGACCCTTTTGCAACTACCTGGTTTTCTGCATAAATCAGTGCAGAAAATCATGTAATTACAGAGGGTTCACAAACTTTCTTGCAACTGTATGCATCTTCACTGTCCAGATGTTCCAGGGATGAGTGAAGAACCAATGAAATAACATCTGCTATTGACCTGCTGGTCTTTTTAAGTAATTACAGCATTGAATAATTTTGTCACAGTCAGTGTACCTTGTTTGAGGCTGTAAGTGCCAATAAAGTTAGTAAATCATTAATGTCAATTCAAAATGAAAGGGGATTTTTTTTTTTTATCAAGACATACCACTGCTCTTAGTTATGAGAATCTATCATACCTATCCTTGCTCTCTAGGTGCTGCTGTATGATCCTCTTTTTGACTGGACCATGAATCCTTTAAAAGCACTTTACCTACAACAGAGACCTGAAGAAGATGCAGACCTTCACTCTACACTGAACTCCACTGTGGCTGGAGAAGATACAGAATGTGATGGAAAGACTATGTAAGAATCAACATGATTTTGAAATATACAATGATCAATGTCAAAGTTACTTAGCTCAAAACGTCAACTGTATACTTTTCCATAGATGCTGCCTGGCCTGCTGAGTTTCTCCAGCTTTTTGTGTATATTACCTCATTGTTACGAATTGTATTAAGGAGCAGAATATTCCGTAGGTTGAGCAAAATGGGCTAATTTGACAAGCAGGTGCTAGGAATAAAGTAAAATTCATTAAATTATTTTTTAAATTGGTAGAAAGACAGAGTTAACTGGGATTGTGGAGATGAGGGACAGAAAGTGTCAGATCACAATTTTTGTGCATTATGTTACCAAGCTTCTCAATACACCCAGGGCATTAACTTTATTTCCAGGATTCACAGCCACTTAGTTTTGTTACGGATTCAAGCAACAATAAATATATGAGTTAGGCAAGGGTTTTTATAACAAACAACATGTTTATTAAACACTGAAATCAAACCCCCCCAAAGTAAACAAATCACTAACGTAACCGGAAATCAGCTGCTGTGCAGCAGCTTAAACAGTTCTTAAAGCAATGAAGCTTAAACAGTTCTTAAAGTGATGTTGCCAAAACAGTTCTTCAAAGTAATTTTGCAAAAGTTCAAAATGCTCACAGTCCATTCAAGGGAGAGACTTTTTAAGACGATTTAAATTCACTTTCACGTCGTGTTGCTTCGGTTCCCAAATCGAACTTTTCTCATGGAGAATTTACGTAACGAAACGGCTTAAAGGCACTGACCTTTCCTTTACAACACTGTACTCAATCCTTTCTGCTATTTCGCAGGGATTAACACGAGAACAGTCAATGAATTCCTTCCGAATAAGGATCAAACAAGGTCAAACCTGTTTCACCGTCGAAATCGATTCTCCTTGATCTTTTAACTCCCGAACTCTGATCTTCACTCTCCACTGATTCTCAACTAGCAGTATTATAAAGAAACTGCTGGCAATGACCTTTTAAACTTTAGGCATTAGATAAAACTTCATCTTTCAACTAAACTGCGTCATAACATTAAATCACGCAGTGGCATGAAGTCGACATGGCAAATCCAGCCACGAACTGCCCCTCCTCATAGGGAGGGGTCCTCCTTTTATACCCTGTAAAAAAAAAACCTGTCACATGACCTCTGCTGGCGGGAAAATGATGTCACTCCACCATCACAAGACCATTACCTCAAGTCCAGTATAGCTTCAACCCCAGTCACATGACAAGTACACCACTGTCACGTGTCACGGGTACGTAACAGTTTAAACTTACGAAAGGACAATATACAGTTCTCACTTTAGCATTGGTTTTGAAAGGAACTTTGCAAGTGTGAAAGTTTGTAGACTTGGGAGTTGATAGCAAAGACAAGGAGAGTAGCAATATTCTATCAAAACTAATATTTTACTAGTCAGCCCCTATCTTTGGTGAATACAAAGAGATTGTAGGTGTTTTACATTTTACAACTAAGTGTTTATTTTCATGCATCTAAAGAATTGAATCTTACTTGCTGTTACAGTGTCTGCTTTTGGGAAGGGCAAACATTGCTATTTGCTGAATTGGTTTGGATTGGTGGCAGGAAAAGGGAATTTGACATTTATATCTCTAATTAGTGGATGACCAAAACATCTGCTTCCCAGGTAGTGTTCTTTACTGCATCTTTTGCATTACCTGCACCTTCTTCCCGCGCTTTCAAATCTCACTACTGCATATTCTCATTTGAAATGCAACCAATCACCATCAGTCTTGGAGTCCACAGCCAGTGTGTTTAGGATACATCCATATCTGTCAAGCACCTGAAGCACATCTTCATTAAACAAGTACTGTGCATAATGAGATTTCTCATCAACAAGTGGTTTTGGTTCCAAGTTCCAAGACCTTTTTGGGGGGCTCCTCACTGGTGTAAAGAACCACATTTTAAGAGAGCATCCTTGTGAAAAAGAATCTAGTGCTTTCCCAGTGTATATGACAAATAAACTCTTCTCGGGGCTTCAAGCCGGGTGCAGATATCAATAATGACCGGCGTTTCAATGACAAACTCTGTCATCATCTTCAGGGATGATCCTAAAGAGTTTATTCATCATATACGCTTGAAAAGCACTAGAACATTTTTTTCCCCCACTTACTTACCTCTAAGGCAGGGGTCAGCAACCTTTACCTCTGAAAGAGCCACTTGGACCCGTTTCCCACAGAAAATAAAACACTGGGAGCCGCAAAACCCGTTTGACATTTAAAATGAAATAACACTGCATACAACGTTTTTTTTGCCTTTATGCTATGTATAAACAAACTATAATGTGTTGCATTTATGAAATTGATGAACTCCTGCAGAGAAAACGAAATTACATTTCTGCATGCAACAAAAACATTTTGAACTCCGAAAAAAAGACGTTGGGTTGAAGGTTACTTTTAAGTAAAATACTCAATGTCTATTTGAGTCCTTCTTGTATTTATGAAAAACGCCGAACTTAAATTTTCCGCCAGCAGCAAACCAAAAATAACGTCAGCCAGCTGTCAACCTGAAAAATAAAAGGACTATTTCAATGAACAACGAAAAAATATGAATATACGTAAAACAATAGGCAATTAAAATATTTATCATACTTGGTTAATTGGATTTCTGCTCCTGGACCTCAGCGCACAGCGTCTGCACATCAGGGCTGTATGACGTCACCTTCATCTTTACACAGGATCGCAAGCTGTCATCTGTGAGGCGTGCGCGGTTTGTTTTTAATAAAGTTCATGTTGGAGAACACCTGCTCACATACATATGTGGATCCAAAGATCGACAGGACTCCAAGCGCATACTTTTTAATGTTTACATAAATGTCGGGGAAAGCATTCTATGTTTCGAACACAAGTTTGTCCAGTTGGAGGAGGTTTTCAATATCACTCCTTTTGTGATTCTGAGCAAGAACGGCCTTCTGACAGGCAACATCTTCAAGGTCTGCTGTCAAGCGTCTAAACTTGGACACCCATATGTCTTCGTCGGCTATGTCGGCCAGTTCCATCTCAAGATCAGGTTTACTCACACCTGCCAATGCAGTCGTATTCAGTAGAGATGAATCGATGCTTAGGGAAGTGACCGGGAAGGATAATGTGTTTTTTTTTCCTCTCTGAACTCACAGAAGCGTTTCCCAAACGATGTTTGCATTGCGATAATTGCAGAATGTAAATACTCCGAATTTATCATGTCGTGACCTTGTTTGAACTCTCTCAAATTGGGGAAGTGAGACAAAGTGCCTTTCTGTCAATCTCTGGAAAGCACTGTCAACTTGCGCTCGAATGCCAAAACATCCTCCATCATGTGCAGGGCTGTGCGTCCTTTCCCCTGAAGAGCTGTGTTCAGCGTGTTCAGGTGCGCTGTCATGTCTACCATGAAGTGTAGCTTTTCCAGCCACTCTGGCTGTTCCAGCTCAGGAAAGGTGAGCCCTTTGCTGCCCAGGAAAGTTTTCACTTCTTCCAGACACGCGACAAAGCGTTTCAGCACCTCCCCTTTGGACAGCCACCAGACTTTGTTGTGCAGCAGGAGATCAGAATATGCGCTTTCCAGCTCGTCCAGCAACAAACGGAATTGACGGTGATTTAAACTTTTTGCCATTATTTTATTGACAATCTGAATGACAACATCCATTACTTCTGTGCATTCCGGAGGAAATGTTTGAGCGCACAGTGCCTCTTGGTGCAAGATGCAGTGAAAAGTCAGCAGCTTTCTGTCCAGCGACTTCTGCAGTAAAGCCACAAATCCCTTGGTGCGTTCCCGTCATATTCGGTGCCCTGACACCAGTAGCTACTGACACCAGATGGGTGGTCTTTATTCCTTTGGCTCTTAAACAATTCAAGACAGCCTCACAGATGTACTCCCCCCCTGTGTTTGGCCTTTTAGAGGTATCAACTCAATCATTTCTTCCTGTGGCCCGGCAGTTTACATACTGGCAGAACAGCGCTATTTGTTCAATATCAGCTTTGTCTTTAGACTCGTCACAGGCAATCGAGTAGGCCACAGCTGAATTGATGTCTTTAATTTGCTGTCTTGTGATGTCTTCTGCCATTTTTATGGTTCTGTCTTTGACAGTCTTTGCAGAGAGGGGCATATCCCTGATTTTCTGCACAATTTCACTCTTGTTTTTAAAGTCCGTGAATAGATGTTCTGAAATCTTAATGAAAGATTCTTTTATATATTCACCATCTGTAAACTGCTTCCCGTGCCTGACTATTTCCTGAGCGGCAATGTAACTAGCATATGTCGTTGATTTTCCAGACTTCATCCATTTCTGGAAATGATTTTTGCTCAGATCAACCTTCCGCATCAGTTCCGAAACGGCTTTTTTTCTCTCATCTCCATCCGGATATTTTTGAGCAAAGGCTGCGTGTTTATTCTGGAAATGCCTTGCGACATTTGACTTTTTGTTGTTTGCTAGTTTCTCATTGCATATTAAGCAATCTCATATGTAAACCAGTCTCGTCAACAGTGAAAGCAAATGAATCTGTCCACGTATCATTAAACGTTCTGTTTTCTTCAGTCACTTTTCTGTTTTTAGAATTCTCCATAGTTGGCTTACCTTGGATCGAAAAATTAAAGAAATCGCGCACTGACGGGTGTCAGGTATTGGCATTGGTGACGTGTATTAATAGCGATAAAAACACGTTGTAGCGGTGTGCTCACGCAGTCAGTAAACTGCAGTCGAATAACTTTATTCGAACTAAACAGCCTTGCTTTTAAGCCTCCCTCAACCCAGCCCCCATGGGCGCGGATGCTGCAAAAGACGCGTACTCACAAACCCCCGTAGGCTATCTCCCTTAGCCTGAACGCTGGCTAATTGCGAGCCGTTTCGGATGTGCCAGGAAATGTGTCGCCACAAAGTCTTATTTAGATTGTACAAGATCACCATAATCTTCAAATTTAGAATTACATTTCAAAAGCTAACAAACTAACATAAAATACATTTTAATTAAATACTGGCCAATTATTTCCCAAAGCCACAGGGAGCCGCAGCACAGAGGTGAAAGAGCCACAAGTGGCTCCGGAGCCGCGGGTTGCCGACCCCCGCTCTAAGGGGAGGAAGTTTATTGCAATATCCGTCGCTTTGTATCATTGCATAAAGAGAAGACGAGGCTTCTTTGTTCTTTAGCTTCCCTCTGAGATGCTGGAACAAAGACATCATCCCGATGTTCATGAGGTTGCATTCCACAGTGGTTTTGCATATCCGTTACAATAGATCCGCTGTGGACATCAACGTGAACAGACTATGTAGTCTCTTCACGTGGAATTGTCGCGCACATTCCTGTAGAAGATGGCCGAGCTTGTTATCAAAACGTTGGTTATAATCAATCCCTGAACCCGACTGGAAGCCCAAGAAGAACTTAAAACTGTCCTTGTCTCTGAATGGTAATGTAATTGGCTGCTTGAAGGTGAAAGAACAGGGCGAGAGCATGCACTAACTGAGGACTAAGATAAAATGGTAGCTATCTATAAATTTGATGCACACTTGTAAAAGACATAGTTTTTGTTTTATTCAACATGGACAATGTTCAATGGACAATCCTGTTCTAAGGTTCTTTGCTGGCTGTACCTATATAGATTATGCCAGTCTACACCCACAGAAAGCCAGCCAGAGCCAAAATAACTGATCACCTATTTTTTCTGACTGCCCTCATCAGCGCTGGCCATCCTGGAAAGGAAGGCAGCAGTCACCTGCCTTATGCATTCGTGCACCACCAGTTGTTTCTGCCTGAGCCTGAAATGGCCACAGGATAAAGTTTAAAGTCACTGGAGACAGACAATACCTTTCCAACTAGCAGCATTCAATAATATCCTATATTTCTATGTAAGGCTCATGTGAAGCTCAGGTTCATTGGGCATTGGAGAAAAACATGAAATACTAATTCAGCAATACCTGAGAGGCAGGCCCGCATCCACAATGGTTGCTGACCTTTATTATGCAACCAGCACATCAACAATCCTTACGTTGTGCTGGAGTTCTGAAGGCCTGGAATTTTAGTCTTTCTAATGTCCCTTTCCTGAAAATAATCTGCAAATTGGATTTCTTCAGATGTACTGAAGTAGTGGTGGAATTACTTCTGAATGCCTCCTTCCTCGATTAGGGTCCGGTCTGCTTGTAGTGATCCTCATGCTGCAATTAAGGGAAATTCCAAAGATGCTAAACAATCTAGTGTCCACAACTCACTTGAATAGATGCACTAACAACAGTAAAAGTCAGCAGTGAACTAAAAAATAGCAAAACAAGTTACATGCCTTTCTTTAAAAAATGAGGTAAACAAAAAGGACAAACAGTTCAGCTTCATTGGCACCTGCAAACTCATTGCATACACCTTTTAAAAATTCAAGGCCATAAAATTAGATTGCATGCATTAAGTAGGCATGACATTTCTACAATTACAGGACCATTGGAAAATGTAGTGGTACAAGGGGGGGGGGGGGCACGACAATATTGTGGTTAATGTAATGCTTTACTGTGCCAGCAATCGGAAGATTGAAGTTCATTTTCCGCTACTGTCAGGAAATTCTATTGTTTTCCCTGTAAATGCATGGGTTTCCTCCAGATGCTCCAGTTTTTTCTCACATCCCAAAACAAAACACATGCGGGTTAGGGTTAAATTGTGCGCATGCTTTGTTAGCATCTAAAGCATAGCAACACTTGTGGACTGCCCCCTGTACATCCTTGAACTGTGTTGGTTGTTGACAGATATGACACATTTCACTCTTATGTTTTGATGTACATGTGACAAATAATGCTAATTTTAGAGCTTCATCTGATAAAAGTAATCAGTTGATAATATATCATTAAATAGGAATCCTTTTAACTTTACAAAGAAAGGTAAGTACTGCTTTGACCCCAGCTGTAGGATTGTGAGTGATTCTGGGCACTGCACTTTAGGAAGAAAGTGAAAGCCTAGGCCCAAGAAATAACAACTAGAATGGTCCCAGGGATGAGCATATTCTGTGAATTTGCTCTCCTATGAGCAGAGAAGGCTGGGAAACATGTTTTATTAAACACTGAAAATAATGAAGAATTGACAGAAAGTAAGAAATAAACTTTATTTCTGTTGGTGAATGACTTGAAACCAAAGAACACAATTAATATGAATGCCAAGTGAATAAAATACAACACAAAAAGGTGCCTTAAAAGTAGATGAAAGCAGATTCAATTCTGCTATTCAGAAAGTAGATAAGTAGCCAAAATAAAAGCACTGTCTATTGAGAAAGAACTGGCGAATGGAGCTAACTGCATTGCTCTAATGGGCTCCTGTTTTATAACAACTCTGAATTTTTAAAATCTTTTTGTCCAGTTCTGTGTTTACCAGGAAAACTCTTGTAAACCAGCACTTTTTAAATGTCTGATTTTAAAGGTTAAATTACTAAATGGAGATTCTGTACCAAAACCATACATGTGCAGGTGACATTAAATTCAACTTGACTTACGTATTCACAATCTTTACATTACCTAGCAGAAGAAAATTGCCCAGCTTGAACCCCAAAACATGATATCAGCTCAAATCAAAGAAATGAAATAGTGTTGAATTATTAGGATTGAGCAATTAAAGAGCTGGATGAAACTACTTGAATTATACTTTGATTCTCATTATTTTCCAATGTTTACTGTTGTTGCTACAGTGAACCACATTTTATGGAAGGCTTATGCCTTCCAAAATTCTAATGTATATATTCTGTGCTGCACTATGGGCTTTTGCTGCCCTACAGTGGGATTTATTCACTGAAGTTGTTGAATGAATGCTGAATTTCAAATCTCACTTGGGGACCTCTGACTTCACTCTAACCTCCAGCTCAGTAACCCTTCAAGTCATCTAGTTTGTGCCCTAAATCTGTCTGGCTCCCTAACTCATTCCCCTCCGTTAGACCCATTCTCCTTATAAAACTCACTATTTTAACCAAACTTTTACTGATCCATGCCAAGCATGTTATAGAACCATGTAGCAGAAAAGGAAGATATTTCTGTTGCCACTTTAAAAAGTGTGTTCCATCTGAACCTACAGACCTTCAAGATATTGAATATTTCCATCAATGTTCTCATGAAACCTCTTTGGAGGTCAGGAAAGCTATCAGTCCAGACTTGGCCGAAAATTTAAGTCTCGGGTACCATTTGAGTAATTGCCTTCTGCACCCCCTCCTAAAGCCTTCCCTAAGGAAATGCCCTGGGTACTGTTGTAGAACAGAGGGGGCTTGGAATACAGGTGTGAGTTCTGTTACGTACCCCATAACTGGGTGTCTTACCAGCAAAGATAGAAGTGTCCGTTGGAGTCTGGTGGTACTATTTTCAAAAGTGTTTATTAGTAAAAATATACAAAACAGTATCAATGCAAATATACAGATAATATACATTAGCAATACTAAACCTAAAAGTGTGGGTATAATAGTAATCAATAATAAACAAGCTCTATCGTTGTCTAGGGGATAATGAATTGTCACATGGAAATATAAAGTTCAGTTCATGCAGGCTGAGGTAGTTGTTGGTCGATGTGTTGTAATTGTTGAAGAGAGAGAGAGAGAGCGCAAACAGTAACAGCTATTGTCTTGCCAAACTTCCTTTACGATCTTGATCCGTCGATGTGTTGTTGCTGAGGCCATTCAAATATGACCCCTCCATCCTTTAACTAGACCGTTCTTCCGTGGTGGACTCGTCACCCAGGCAAGGGTGGACACACACACAAGCCCCCACCGGCCTCGCTATAAACACTGAGTTAACATTTACCGATCCTTCGTTCAGTCGTTGATACCCCACACTTTCTCGTGGGTGTCTGATGCCCACTAGTGTGTCTCCTGGTGCATCTAAGGGGTGTCACCCCAGACCTCACTTCTATCCCCACTCACGAGGTTTCAAGTGTCAATCAGTTTTGAATGGCTTAGCTCATCAAACCAGCCCACTCCAGCTGTCCACCGAAGAATTTCAATGAATAGAATAGTACCAAGTAAACAATCCTTCTCCAAAAGACAATAGAAGTAAATCAATGGCTCCTCTTCTCTCTTATCGATAGCAGAAGTTCCAACTTGTTTACCTCTTATCTGTGTCTCTCTCATTCGCTCTCATAAGCTGTTATCAGTAACAGCTGTCCTGGCATGTTTTCTTTTGTCTCTCTTACTTCCTTGTTAGCAGCATCGAAATAATAATGGTTTGTGGTTCTCCAAAAGGGGCATGGGCAACTCTGCACCCTTCTGCCCATCAGAGTTGTTCATCCTTCGTAACACCCCCATCCTTCTACGAATTTTCACCAAAGGGGAAAATTAACTTATACAAAGTCTTACAGAATTACAGAATCTAACAAAATACAGAACGTTTTTTTTAAACTGCAGAGCAATACAGATATACATTCAACTTGGCATCTAGATAAGCAGTCAGCGATTACATTATCACTTCCTTTAATATGCTGTATCTTAATATCCAATCCTTGCAGTATCAGACACCAACTTAATAACCTATTTTTATTTTTCATGTTAGCCAGGAATACCAACGGGTTGTGATCTGTATAAACAATTAAGGGTCTTTGTGCTGAACAAATGTACACTTCAAAATGTTGTATTGCCAAAACAAGTGCCGACAATTCCTTTTCCATGGTAGAGTAATTCCTCTGGTGCACATTGAACTTCCGAGAGAAATACACTACCGGGTGTTCCACCCCATCCCCTGCTTTCTGCGATAGGACTGCCCCTGTAGCCTCATCACTTGCATCAGTCGCCAGGGAGAAGGGTTCTAACAAGTCAGGTGCCTTTAACACAGGGTGATGGCACAATATGGTTTTTAACTTTTCAAAAGCATTCTGACAAGAATTGCTCCATTCAAATTTTTCCTCCTTCCGTAGGAGTTTTGTAAGTGGGAGAGCAATATCCGCAAAATTTTTACAGAATTTTCAATAGTATCCCACCATGCCCAAAAACCTTCTCAGTGCCCTTTTATTGGTGGGTACAGGAACCTCGGAAATAGCCTGACTTCTGCTTGCACAGGAGCCAACTGCCCCTGTCCTACCACATACCCCAAGTACATGATTGTGGCATGACCAAATTCACTCTTTGCAAGGTTCACTGTAAGTTGGGCTGCAGACATTCTTTTAAACAGGTTTTCTACAGCCTCAACGTGCTCCTCCCAGGTGTCACTCCAAACTACCACATCGTCAGTATAAGTCTTGGTGTTGGTTAACCCTTTTATCACAGTGTCAATCATCCTCTGGAATGTCCCTGGTGCATTTTTCATTCCGAACGGCAAAACATTGTACTCGTAAAACCCAGATGGGGTGACAAAGGCTGAAATTCCTCGAGCTCTGTCCGTTAAAGGAACGCACCAGTACCCCTTTAACAAGTCAATCTTAGTGATGTAACTCGCCTTCCCCATTTTATCAATGCAATCGTCCACCCTAGTGATAGGGTAAGCATCTGTCTGCGTGACAGCATTCACCTTTCTGTAATCGGTACAGAATCTTACGGTGCTGTCTGGTTTTGGTACAACCACGCAGGGAGAGGCCGACGCTGAAGAGGATTCGCAGATTATACCAGCAGCTAGCATATGCTCAATCTCTTTTCCTACTAGCTTGCTCTTTTCCGAATTCATCCGATAAGGGGATTGTTTAATAGGCTGGGTTCCTGTACACCTCCTTGGAACATCTAGACATAAATCTATATGCCGTTTAATGAGCTGTGTTAACTGCTCCCTTTGTTCAGGCTCTAAGTGATTGACTTTATCAGCAAGGTTTGCTAAAATAACAGAGTTCTCTAATCTGGTGGGTACTATACTTACCTTTTCAAACCGCTCTGGTTCCTCCTCAACACTCCTTTCTGCCTCATCAGTTTTCGTGACTGCACCGACCACCGCAGGGGTTGTTTCATGATAACCTTTCATCATGTTCACGTGAACCAACTGGTTCGGCTTTCGTCTATCAGGTGTTTCAATCACATCACAGTGAGTCTATTTTCTTAATCATTTTATACAGTCCTTAAAACCTTGCCTGTAGGGGGTTGGTAACTACAGGAAATAGGACCAAAACCTTATCGCCCACGTGAAACTCTTGCTCTCTCGTTCATTCGTCATACCATTGTTTCATTCTTGTCTGGGAGTCTTTAAGATTTTCTTTTGCCAAGGCGCATACCTTATGAAGTCTTTCCCGGAATTTTAAATATAGTCAATCACACTGACTTGAACGCTCAGACTAGACTACTTTTCTTTAAGTAGGGTTAAAGGTCCTCTGGGCCTGTGACCAAAAACGAGCTCAAACGGACTGAACCCCAGAGATCCCTGAACTGTATCCCTTACTGCAAATAACAGAAGTGGTAAAGCATCATCCCAGTCTCGAACGTTTTCCTGAAAATAAGTTTTAATCATGGTCTTTAGTGTAGCGTGGAATCTTTCCAACGCTCCTTGGGATTCCGGATGGTATGCAGAAGCTAAAATTTGTTTGACTCCCATCTGGGTCTTCATTTGCTGAAATGCTTTGGATGTAAATGTACTCCCCTGGTCCTTAGGTAGCCCCACTGTGGTAAAGAATTTAATAAGTGCCTTCACCACCGCAGGGGTCCTAATATTCCCCAGAGACACAGCCTCTGGAAATGGTGTAGCTGCACACATCATGGTCATGACGTACTGTCGCCCACTCGCAGTTTTAGGTAACGGACCCACAAAATCCACAATGACTCGGGAGAAAGGCTCCTCAAAAGCGGGTATTGGTCTGAGAGGTGCCTTAGGGATAACCTGATTTGGCTTTCCTACCACCTGACATGTATGGCACCTTTTACAATAATCAGCAATATCTTTTCTCATGTTTGGCCAATAGAAATCCTTCATTACCCTATCCACTGTCTTCCTTACTCCCAAATGTCCACCTAAAGGTCCCTTATGAGCTAAGTTCAAAATTTCATCCGGATACACCTTCGGAACTACCACCTGATGTATCACTGCCCAATCCTCATCGACTGGCACCATGGTGGGCCTCCACTTCCTCATCAACACACCCTCCTTCAAGTAGTAACCCTCTGGCTCTTTCTCAATCCCTGTCTCAGAAAGAACTGACTCTCTCAATGCCACCAGTTCCTCGTCACATCCCTGCTCTTTTATAAATTCTCTTCTTGCTAAGAGTAGGTCTACCTCTTCTCTTTTACTCTTTTCCACCTCCCTATTCTCCGTTGCACCATCCCCTAACCCCTCTTGGTACAGAGTTGGTAAAAACGTCTCAGCCAAATCAACACTGGACTCATTTAAACTGGCTTCTTTCTCAGCCGCCTTTCTCGACATGCTGTGAGTGATTGCGGATGTGGGATAGATCTTAGAATCCAGGGGCGGGTCCTCAGCACTCACAGGCTTGCTTGTCAGTTTCACTGCTGACCCCACCTCACCACCTGTTAAATCATTACCAAGGACTTCCACGCCGTCTCTCGGTAATTCTGACCGCACCCCTATTTCAACTGGTCCAGATACCAGGTCACATTTTAAAATGATCCCATGCAAAGGCACAGCTTCTGTCCCTTTTCCTATGCCTCTCAAAACTACCTCTCCAGTCTCAGGACCAAAATCTAGTACCTTACTTAGGATTAATGACTGCTCAGCTCCATTATCTCTCCAGATCCGCACTGGAACTGGGGTTTCTCCCTCTTTCACAGACACTGTCCCTTCTGAAATAAATTTCTCACGCCCCTCTCGTATTTTATCTACCTTGGCCTTTCTCGTCGATTTGCTGATCGACTCAATACACCCTGCAGGGACTGCTGTTTTCCCTTTTCCTGTCTCCTTCTTCGGAGCAAAGCACTTAGATGCAATATGACCAACCTTTCCACAATTATAACAAGTCAAGTCAGGAACTTTCCTGCCAGCCTGCTTGTCTTCCTCCTTACCTTTACCACTAACTCCTGGCTTATTCTCTACCTTAGCCAGTGGACTTTCTCTGCCATCCCTACTGCCTTTCTGATAGCTTTTATTTGAGGAAAACCTTGTCTTGTGGGTCAGGGCGTATTCATCTGCGAACCTGGCAAATTCCGATATAGACTTATTCGGCTTCTCATTCAGATACATCCGGATATTATCTGAAACACAACCTTTAAATTCCTCAGTCAGAATTAACTCTCTGAAATGATGGAATTCCTCCTCCACCCTTTCTGCTGAATACCAACGATCCAAGAGCACACCCTTCTCATACGCAAACCCTGCATACGTCTGGTTCCACACTTTCTTTAAATCTCTGAACTTTTGTCTATATGCCTCAGGTACCAACTCGTAGGCCGGAAGGATAGCCTGTTTTACTTTCTCATAATTCTCAGTCTCCTCCTCAGACAACGCCGCATATGCCCGTTGAGTCTTCCCTTTTAATACACTTTGTAACAACGCCACCCACTGATCTCTGGGCCACTTCTGATGCACTGCCACCTTTTCAAAATGCAAGTAGTAACTGTCAACATCTGTCTCCTCGAACGGAGGTACTAACCTTAACTCCCTACTAACATTAAACTTCTCCTCTCGGTTTGCTCCTTGGACTCTTCCCTGTTGCCTTAACTTCTCCATGTCCAGCACATGCTGCCTCTGTTTCTCCTTTTCCCTTTCCTCCATCTCCCTTTTGGCTTTTTCTTTCTCCCATGCAGCTCTTGACTTCTCCCTTTTCGCCTCTAACTCCCTTAGCTGGAGCTCATACTCCCTTTTCTTCTGTTCCGCATCCAACCTTAATTTTTCCAACTCTAACTGAACCACCCCAACAACTGGTTTCTTTTCCGGGAACAGATCCAATGCATCAGCCAAAAACACATCTGTGTCCATTTAATACTGGGCTATGGCCCTCTGTATCTCCCACTTTTTCATTGACGACTTCACCTCTGTGATATTTAAACCTTTTGCAATATTCACCAAGTCTGTCTTTGTGGCATCCTCTAGCGCTTTCAAAGTCAGATTTTCTAAAAATTTGTCTATATCCATCTTTGCTGGTTTCCCGTCTGGTTACCCACACAACCAGGTCAAATTCTGGACTTATATAGTCCGATTCACTGGCCCCCCAATTTGGTATCAAATCTCGAGATGAGGCCCCAATTTGTTACATACCCCGTAACTGGGTGTCTTACCAGCAAAGATTGAAGTGTCCGTTGGAGTCTGGTGGTACTATTTTCAACAGTGTTTATTAGTAAAAATATACAAAACAATATCAATGCAAATATACAGATAATATACGTTAGCAATACTAAACCTAAAAGTGTGGGTATAATAGTAATCAATAATAAACAAGCTATCATTGTCTAGGGGATAATGAATTGTCACATGGAAATATAACATTCAGTTCAGTTCATGCAGGCTGAGGTAGTTGTTGGTCGATGTTGTAATTGTTGAAGAGAGAGAGAGAGAGCGAACAGTAACAGCTATTGTCTTACCAACCTTCCTTTACGATCTTGATCCGTCGATGTGTTGTTGCTGTGGCCATTCAAGTATGACCCCTCCATCCTTTAACTAGACCGTTCTTCCGTGGTGGACTCGTCACCCAGGCAAGGGTGGACACACACACAAGCCCCCACCGGCCTCGCTATAAACACTGAGTTAACATTTACCGATCCTTCGTTCGGTCTCCGATGCCCCACACTCTCTCATGGGTGTCTGATGCCCACTAGTGTGTCTCCTGGTGCATCTAAGGGGTGTCACCCCAGACCTCACTTTTATCCCCACTCACGAGGTTTCAAGTGTCAATCAGTTTTGAATGGCTTAGCTCATCAAACCAGCCCACTCCAGCTGTCCACTGAAGAATTTCAATGAATAGAATAGTACCAAGTAAACAATCCTTCTCCAAAAGACAATAGAAGTAAATCAATGGCTCCTCTCCTCTCTTATCAATAGCAGAAGTTCCAACTTGTTTACCTCTTATCTGTGTCTCTCTCATTCGCTCTCATGAGCTGTTATCAGTAACAGCTGTCCTGGCATGTTTTCTTTTGTCTCTCTTACTTCCTTGTTAGCAGCATCGAAATAGTAACGGTTTGCGATTCTCCAAAAGGGGCATGGGCAACTCTGCACCCTTCTGCTCATCAGAGTTGTTCATCCTTCATAACAGTTCCATCGAAGTGGATGCACAAATATACAGGGCTGTGAAGGATAGACAAAGGAGAATTGGTTGATGTTGTGCACTTGGATTTTCAGAAGCCCTTTGACAAAGTGCCACACATGAGGCTGTTTAAACAAGCTATGAACCCATGGTATGGCAGGAAAGATTCTAGCATGGATAGCAGTGTCTGATTGGCGGGAGGAAAGAAGTGGGAATAAAGGGAGCCTTTTTTGGTTGGCTGCCGGTGACTAGTGGTGTTCCTCAGGGGTCTGTGTTGGGACCGTTTCTTTTTACATTATATGTCAATGATTGATGATGGAATTGATGGCCTTGGTAGAAGAAATTAACTGATTGACACTTTCTAAGTGGAGAGAAAAGTGGAGGGGCACAAAGGGATTTGGGTGTCCTTGTGCAGGATTCCTTAAAATTTAATTTGCAGATTGAATCTGTGGTCAGGAAGGCAAATGTGATATTAGCATTCATTTCAAGAGGACTAAAATATAAAAGCAAGGATGAAATGTTGAGACTTCATTCATAAAGCACTGGTGAGGCCTCACTTGGAGTATTGTGAGCAGATTTCGGCCACTTACCTTAGAAAGGATGTGCTGAAACTGGAGAGGGCTCAAAGGAGTTTCACAAAAATGATTCCAGGATTGAATGGCTGTGATATGAAGAGCATCTGATGGCTCTGGGCCTGTTCCAGTGGAATTTAGAAGAATGAGGAGTGACTTAAATGAAATCTAATTGCAAAAGGCCCTGATAGAATGGATGTGAAGAGGATATTTCCTATTGAGGGAGTGTCTAAGACCAGAGGACAAAGCCTCAAAATAGAAGGGTGTCAGTTCAGAATGGAGATAAGGAAGAATTTCTTTAGCCAGAGAGTGGTGAATCTGGAATTCATTGCCACAGGCAGCCACGGAGGCCAAATCTTTATGTATATTTAAGTGGAGGTTGATAGATTCTTGTATGGTCAGGGAATGAAAAGAAGGCAGGAGACTGGGGCTGAGAGATAAAATAGATCAGCCATGATAAAATGACAGAGCACACTCGATGGGCCAAATGGCCTAATTTTTCTCCTACACATAATCTTGCTTTGGTCTTCTGTGCCCCTCAGTGACAGATCAATAAGATCAAGGATGATCATTCACTTCATCACTTTCCAGCTGTAACCTTATATCCAATGTTTCTCTTAATATCTGAGTATCTCCTTGATTATCTTGACTCAATGACTGGCTCAAAGCTGCCTTCAGTAGGGAGTTCCAAAAATTCATTTCCTTTTTGAGTTATGGATTTTTTCTTATTTTTGTTGTGAATGGTTGACCCTTATTTTGAGTCTATGACTCAAGGTCCTGGACACCTCAAGCATGGAAGCATTATCCCTGTACTATACTTACAGTCAAGGTCCATAGAAAGTTTGTTTATTTTGCTGGGATAATCTTTAGCACTGACCTCACAAAGTGGGGAAATTAGCAGGAAATTTGGGAGAGAAAGTGCAAGAGAAAAGCTGGGAAGCTGCATACTTCCCTTGGGATTAGTATTGATTTTTATCTGTTAAGGTTCTATGAATTGCTTTGTCTTTTCTATGATTTAGGATTGCAGACAGTTGCATCTTGCATCTGGCACAGGTCCAAAGTTATCTGCCATGTTTTTCTTTCAACAGCGATACAAAGAGCATCAATAAGGTGGCAGAACGTGTACTTCTGAGATTGCAGGAGAAGTTGAAGGGAGTTGAAGAAGGTGCTGTCCTCAGTGTGGGTGGGCAGGTGAATCTACTCATACAACAAGCTAGAGATCCGAAGAACCTCAGTCGTCTCTTCCCAGGCTGGCAACCTTGGGTATGATCAATACAATACTTGTGTGTATATATAAATGTGTACCACTAGATGAAATGCTTGTCATGTAACAATTTTTTCCCATTGTAATTACCTGGTAACATGAGGTGACACTAAAACAACAAAGTGCCACTCAAAGTAGCAAGGCTATGTCAAGGGCAAAAATTGGAAAAGCTTTCATAGTTAAACTACTCATTTTAAACTCAGTCAGTTTCACACCTTGCTTGCTATTTCAGCTTTCAAACTAGACTTATATAGTATACGTATGTGCGTACAGAACACAGGAATTCAGTCTATTTGAAAGCTTGCTATAATAGCTCTCAGACCTACAGCAGATTCTTCTTGAACCTCTGACCTGATCATGGTTTCTCATCGGTAGTTTGGATTCAGTGAATTTACTCTGTCATTTCCAACTTGCCTTTAGACTCAGGCTGCAATATGGAACCTATGCAAAAAGGAAGTGTCTACAGACACTCTAAATCTTTATTTTTGTCGGCTAGAGTTATGTGTAACTATACTATATTGTACAATTAACATAAGATGATTTTCATTTTGTACAGACATAAATTTTGACTAAAATGTTCAATGATTAATTTTGGACGCGAAATGGAACTTGAATCTACTGCACATTAGATTTAATTATTTGTGCCTACTGAAAGTTGTATATTGTCTTTATAATGTTAACAATGAATTTGTAATGAAATCCTGTGGTCTGAAATATCCATTTTATATTATAAAGAACCTTATCTATACTTTAAAAAAAACATTCTGTTTATTAGTACCTCTGCAGTACATTTTAACCTTTACCGGATGAAGTAGTATGTTCTGTTAACTTTTTGGAAAGGTACAAAGCCAGTATAAAAATACTGCCATACTATTTCTAAATACAGGACTTTGCCCTTGTGCATTTTAGCTCTCTTCCATGTGTTCAACAAAATTGGTTAGTACGAGTCTCGGGTACTTAAAACCACCTCAATTATAACAGAGACTTTCAGAAGCCAAACAAGATTCTTTTGTTGCAGCTGTTTGTTTAAATCCTAATATTTTTCAGTGAATTTTCTTTTTAAACTTCTATAAGATCCACTCTCATCCTTCTGAATTCAAATAAGTATATTCCCAGGTGATTCAATCTCTCTTCATAGGCTAACCCCCTCAGCTCCTGAATCTAGCTGGTGAACCTTCTCTGCGACATCTCCAAAGCCAGTATATCTTTCCTCAAGTAAGGAGATGAGAACAGTATGCCATTTTCTAGTTGTGGATTCACCAGTAGCCTGTACCACTGCAGCACAGAACCTTCCACTCTCAAATTCAATCCCACTCATAGTAAAAACCAATGTTCCATTTGCCTTCTTGATAACCATTGCACTTGCAAACCAACCTTTTGTGATTTACGCACTCTCAAGTCCCTCTGCACAATAACATTCTGCATTCTTTCATCATTTTAATAATAATTTGATGTTCGATATTTCCCTCTAAGTGTACGGCCTTGCATTTACCAATATTGTACTCCACCTGCCAGACCCTTGCCGACTCAAGTGTGCAACATCCACCTGTTTCCCTAAATCCACTACATTCATTATATCCTCAAAGAACTCCAGTAAGTTTACCAAACAGAACTTGCCCTTCCTTAATCTTTGTTGTCTCCCTGCCTGATGGAACCACTTATATCCAGAAATCTCACTATTTCTTCCCCAATGATCGCTTCAGGTATTTTCCTGACAACAGTTAAATTAACTAATCTATAGTTACCTGCCTTTTGCTTACTTTTTTTTTTAAAAAAAAGTCTCTTGACATTCACTGGCTTCCAATCCATCAGGACATATCCATTCCCTCTAAGCTGTGAGTGTGTGCACACGCACACATTTTTCAACCAGCGCACAAAGGAAATTAATGTGCGCACAAAAGGTTAGTTACCTAAAATAATGTAGTAATTAATAATTATACTTATTGAAAATAACCTTTTAGCTAAATGTTTCTGTTAACTAGTCAGTTTTTCAAATACCGCAATGCACGTCACTAATTTACATCACCTCACCTTTCCTGTTCCGGTTTGTACAGCTGCATCATGGCGGCAGCCATCTTTGGTGGACAGTGTTCATAACGTAAGGTTTACAAAGACCTGTTTCAAATCCTGTAGAGAGCTTACTAAGTTTTTATTGGGAAAAAAATATTCATTCACTATGTCGAATTCAAAAGAAGCTAACGGTGTGAAGCGCAAAAGGACTGCAAATTGGTTAAAAGTTGAATGGCTTAACAAAATAGAAGAAACTGATACACCGAAAACGTCACAGTAGAAACAAGAAACAAGCCATTTCCCCATCACCCAATATTAATTCTCCCTTTTTGTCTTCCAAGAAATCCATATTTACTGTAGCCACCCTTTTCTCTTTATACGAGTATAAATACTTTTGCAATCTGCTTTTCTATTTTGTGCTAGTTTTCTTTATTAATCCTTCTCCCCTTTTAGTAGTACTTGCTTAGTGATTCATTATTGCTGTTTTAATCACTTTTCCCAATCTTCCAGTTCCCCAGTACTCTTGGTGACTTTGTATCCATTTGTATCTTAGTTTGATCCCTTCCTTTATTTCCTTAATTATAAAAGGTTGGCTCTCCCCAGCCTTACTGTCCTTGCTTTTAAATGGAACATACTTTTGTTGAGCACTGAAAAATCTCTTCTATTGAAATTGATAAATTAAGCATAATTTAAAGCATCAATTAATCCTATCAATTGTATTAAATTTATCCTGCTAAAGGAAATAGTTTTCCATAGTTTAAAATCCTCAACTGACTCTCCCTTTATTCTCATCTATTTCAAAGAAACTAACCATAGTTGTCTGGCCTTATTTTGTCCCCAGTATTTTCTAGTCCTAGCACCACTTAAATGTTCACCACGTCCTCTCTGTGTATTGACAACTTTCCTGTAATGTGGTATAACTAATACTGTCTACACCTCTAGTACACCATAAGCTGTAGGAGCCACTTGGCCCAAAATTCTGCTCCACCATTCCATCATGGCTGATTTATTATATATCTCCACCCCATTCTCCTCCCTTCTTGCCCTAATCTGTGTTGTCCTAACTAACCAAGAACCTATTAACCTTTGCTTTAAATATACTTATTTGCCCATTCTCCCAATCTGTCCAAGACCCCCTGCAGACTCCCTGCTTCCTCAACAATACCTACCTCACCACCTATCTTTGTCATTTGTACCTACAAATTGGCCATAAAGCCATCAGCTCCATCATTGACATATGAGTGGTGTCAATACCAACCCCTACAGAACACCATTTGTCACTGGCAGCCAACCAGAATAGGCCCCCATTATTCTGACTGCTTCCTGCCAGTCATCCAATCTTCTATCCACGCTGGTATCTTCCCTGTAATAACATGGGTTCTTATCTTGTTGCAGCACCTTGTTAAAATCCAAATAAACAACATCCACCAACTCTTCTTTCTCTATCCTGCTTGCTATTTCCTCAAAGAATTCTAACAGATTTGACAGGCAAGATTTCCCCCTCAAGAACCTATGTTGATTTTGGCCTACTTTATCATGCACCAAATTCTCCGAAACCTCATCTTTAATAATGTATCCCAATATCTTCCCAACCACTGACATCCGGCTAGTTGGCCTATAATTTCCTTTCTTCTGCCTCCCTCCCTTCTTAAAGAGTGAGGTGACATTTGTAATTTTCCAGTCCTCTGGAACTCTTCCAGAATCTAGTCATTTTTGAAAGATCAATACTGATGCTTCAACAATCTCTTCAACTACCTCTTTCAGAACCTTGGGTTGTATTCCATCTGGATTACGTGATGTATCTATCTTCAGACTTTTCAGCTTCCCAAGCACCTTTCCTTTGTAATAACAACTGCACCCACTTCTGCCCCCGACATTTATGTCATACCGCTAGTGGCTTTGACAGTGAAGAATGTCGCAAAATGCTTATTAAGTTCATCCATCATTTCTTTGTCCCCCATTACTGTCTCAACAGCATCATTTTCCAGCAGACCAATAAATTGATGCTGGAGAAGTAGTAATGGAGGACAAAGAAATGGTGGATGAACTTAAGTATTTTGCGTCACTCTAGAGGATACTACTAAACATTTTTTCAGGGTGCATTCTATCATATTATCATCACTACCTCCTAAGAGTTCCTTTACCTTAAACTCCCTAATCAAATTTAGCTTATTAACACCCAATCTAGAGTAGCCTTTTCCCTAGTGGGCCCAACCACAAGTTGCTCTAAAAAGACATCTCATTAGCATTCTACAAATTCTCTCTTAAAATCCTCCATGACTATTGTAACATTGCCATTTTGATATGCCTTTTCAATCTCCTGTTGTAATTTATAGCCCACATCCTGGCTACTGTTGGGAGACTTGCATATAACTACCATCAGGGTCTTTTTACCCTTGCAGTTCCTTAACTACTCAGAAGGATTCTACATCTTCTGATCCTGTCACTTCTTGCTAAGGATTTGATTTCATTTTTAACCAACAGACACACCCGACCCCCTTTGCCTACCTGCCTGCCTTTTTGATCCAGTGTATATGCTTGGATGTTAAGCTCCCAACTATGATCTTCCAGCCTCGACTCTGTGATACCCGCAATGTCATACCTACTAATCTCGTTAACTCTGTTATAAGATCACCTACCTTATTCCATTTATTCCATGCATTGAAATATAACACCTTCGGTCCTGTATTCACCCTTTTAGATTTTGCTCCCATGTTACACTTCAACTCATCCCACTGTCTGCAATTTTGCTCTGTCTTCTGCCTGTTCCTCCTCACAGTCTCATTACACACTGCATTGACTTTCATACCAACTGCCCCATCACTCCGGTTTCCATCCCAGCTGTGCATCCCTGTTACTAAATTTAATGCCTGTCTATTTAATAATGGTTCAAAGTAATTGGTACATTTGCAACTAGCTTTGGTTCCATTTTCCTCTGTGCATAACTGTTCATCTTTTCTACAAGGTGATTTATCTCATGTGAGAACAATATATAATCAAGTTTCACTGACAGTAGTTTTTCAGTGTAAAGTCATTTCAGTCTGCCAGTTATGGTTATGATATGTTTCCATACAATTTGTGTCTTCAAATTCTTTAAACTGCTCTATTGCAAATAGAAGAAACGTGATGTGCTTCTGCTGGTTCATAAGCTGTCTCGCATTGAAATCAATTTTGTACAGCAGCATTGTTGCTGCAGGCTGCCTCTGGTCCCGCTACTGTGAATTTCACCTGCAGTTATGCAAGTTGCTTATCACAGAAAGGCCAACAAGAGTTTGTTTATACTTGAACATAAATAAAAGTAAATTAAATTATTAGGTCTCACAATTTTAATGTTTAATTTTCTCCTTGATGCCTGAGACCAACAAAAACTTGTTTTATTTGATGTGTTTGGAAGAGAAATAACTGCATCTTTAACTTGAAAGGTTTGCTTTGTAATCCGCAAAAGTATTTTTAACAAGTGCCAGTAAAATACTTAAAATACTTTTAAATCTTCTATAAAAACAAAATTACCAAAATCATCCAGGTCAGGCAACATCTGTAGAGAGAGTTTGTGTGCGTTCTGGTTTTATTTCCATATTATTTCATTTCAACATAGAAGGAATCTATTCTGTTCATTGAGTCCATGCCAGCCTTAGAATAATGTTGTCAATCCCATTCCCCCTTTTATTTCCCTGTAACCTATTAGACAATAGACAATAGGTGCAGAAGTAGACCATTCGGCCCTTCGAGCCTGCACCGCCATTTTGAGATCATGGCTGATCAATTACTATCAATACCCGATTCCTGCCTTGTCCCCATATCCCTTGATTCCCCTATCCATAAGATACCTATCTAACTCCTTCTTGAAAGCATCCAGAGAATTGGCCTCCACTACCCTCCGAGGCAGTGCATTCCAGACCCCCACAACTCTCTGGGAGAAGAAGTTTCTCCTCAACTCTGTCCTAAATGACCTACCCCTTATTCTCAAACCTTGCCCTCTGGTACTGGACTCTCCCAGCATCTGGAACATATTTCCTGCCTCTATCTTGTCCAATCCCTTAATAATCTTATATGTTTCAATCAGATCCCCTCTCAATCTCCTTAACTCCAGTGTGTACAAGCCCAGTCTCTCTAACCTCTCTGCATAAGACAGTCCAGATATCCCAGGAATTAACCTCGTGAATCTACGCTGCACTTCCTCTACAGCCAGGATGTCTTTCCTTAACCCTGGAGACCAAAACTGTACACAATACTCCAGGTGTGGTCTCACCAGGGCTCTGTACAAATGCAAGAGGATTTCCTTGCTCTTGTACTCAATTCCCTTTGTAATAAAGGCCAACATTCCATTAGCCTTCTTCACTGCCTGCTGCACTTGCTCATTCACCTTCAGTGACTGATGAACAAGGACTCCGAGATCTCTTTGTATCTCTCCCTTACCCAACTCTACACCGTTCAGATAATAATCTGCCTTCCTGTTCTTACTCCCAAAGTGGATAACCTCACACTTATTAACATTAAACGCCATCTGCCAAGTATCTGCCCACTCACCCAGCCTATCCAAGTCACCCTGAATTCTCCTAACATCCTCATCACATGTCACACTGCCACCCAGCTTAGTATCATCAGCAAATTTGCTGATGTTATTTTTTATGCCTTCATCCAAGTCGTTAACGTAAATGGTAAACAGCTCTGGTCCCAATACCGAGCCCTGAGGCACCCCACTAGTCGCCACCTGCCATTCCGAGAAACACCCATTCACCGCTACCCTTTGCTTTCTATCTGCCAACCAGTTTTCTATCCATGTCAATGCCTTCCCCCCGATGCCCTGAGCTTTGATTTTACCCACCAATCTTCTATGTGGGACCTTATCAATTGTCTTCTGAAAATCGAGGTTTACTACATCCACTGGATCTCCCCCGTCTAACTTCCTGGTTACATCCTCAAAAAACTCCAACAGATTTGTCAAGCATGATTTACCCTTGGTAAATATACTGGCTCATACTGGCTCAGCCCAATCCTATCACTGCTATCTAGATATGCCACTAATTCATCCTTAGTAATGGACTCTAGCATCTTTCCCACCACCAATGTCAGGCTGACAGGTCGATAGTTCTCTGTTTTCTCCCTCCCTCCTTTTTAAAAAGTGGGATAACATTAGCCATTCTCCAATCCTCAGGAACTGATCCTGAATCTAAGGAACATTGGAAAATGATTACCAATGCATCTGCAATTTCCAAGGCCACCTCCTTTAGTACCCTAAGGTGCAGACAATCTGGACCTGGGGATTTGTCAGCCTTCAGTCCCATCAGTGTTCTCATCACCGTTTCCTTCCGAATGTCAATCTGTTTCATTTCCTCTGTTACCCTATGTCCTTGGCCCATCCATACATCTGGGAGATTACTTGTGTCTTCCTTAGTGAAAACAGATCTAAAGTACTCATTAAATTCTTCTGCCATTTCTCTGTTTCCCATAATAATTTCACCCAATTCATTCTTCAAGGGCCCAACTTTGTTCTTAACTATCTTCTTTCTCTTCACATACCTAAAAAAGCTTTTGCTATCTTCCTTTATATTCCTGGCTAGCTTGCGTTCGTACCTCATTTTTTCTCCCCGTATTGTCTTTTTAGTTAAGTTCTGTTGTTCCTTAAAAACTTCCCAATCATCTGTCCTCCCACTCACCTTAGCTCTATCATATTTCCTTTTTTTTAAAAATGCTATACAATCTCCAACTTCCTTTGTCAACCACTGTGGCCCCTTTCCCCCCTTTGAATCCTTCCTTCTCTGGGGGATGAACTGATTTTGCACCTTGTGCATTATTCCCAAGAATACCTGCCATTGCTGTTCCACTGTCTTTTTTTTTGCAGTTCAGCATTACATTTGTCACATCTGTGGTGCAGCAGGTTTGCTTTACGTGAATTCCATTCCACCTGGATTCAGTTGCTGCATTTGATAGCACATGTAGAGAAAAGGGTTAATGAGACACACATTGTTCTGGACTTTCCAATAGTGATACTGTTATGCTAGTTAATGGATTAATCCACTGACACTCAGTTAGCCACTACTACATGGGAAGGGTTCATATATTGTACAAGCAAAGTTATCAATAAAGTTCAGTTAAACAGCCTGCAAGCTGCTGGTTGCCTCTTGGGCTCTGCATTTTCCCGAAAAACTTAACAGAGCATGGTTGTCAGAAGTGGTTGATCATCAATGAATCCTTGATCATCAATGAATCTTTTGTAAGCCAAATAAATAAAACAATAAGACAAACAGGAAAATAGTGCAAATACCTGTAGTACCTACATCCATTTACCTATTAAAGCCTCCTAAGACATTTGATTTCTCTAAAGCAGGGGACTTTGAGAGATAGCTCAGATGCTTTGAGAGATTTAGGGTTGCAAGCAATCTCACTCAGAATTCAGAAGAGCATCAAGCAAGCACACTGATATACTGCAGATGACATCAGAGGTGGACTAGGACCAACAGATGCTCAGAAAAGAGAGCACAGAACAGTGTAAGACACATTCAAAGGATGTTTTACAGGAAAGTGAAGGGTGATATATGAGAGGGCAAAGTTCAACTCCAGAAAACAGGAGCCAGATGACAGTGCAAGTGACTTCATCATGGCATTGTATGCCCTGTCAGGTAACTGTCCATATGGAAATCTGAGAGATGAGCTCATTAGAGACAGATTGTTGTTGGGCTACTAGACACCAAATTTTCAGAGTGACTTCAGTTGCAGGCAGATCTCACACTAGAGAAAGCTTTTACTATGGTCAGGAGGAGTCAGAATGTTCATCAGCAACAGGCAGAACTCAGGCATGAAAACAATGCTGAGGTAAAGCTAGAAGCTGTTCAAAAAGGGTACAAAGTGCCATCAGAGGTGACAGTAGAACTCAGCTCAAACACAACAGACAATTGAAACAAAGAGCAGGTAACATGCAACTGTAGGGGATGTGGCAAGTCTCCATTCCACATCAAAGAGCTCTGTCCAACAAATTAAGTGAAAGGCCACCAATGAAATAGAGTTAACCATTACAAAAACAGTTCTTCAGGAGATCAAAGAAGACCATGATTCAGATGAAGAGAGAGCTTACCTTGGGGCTCTAGATTCAAATAGCTGTCTCTTCACACATTGCACAAGCAAAGTTATCAAAAAGGTTCAGTTGAATAGTTTGCCTGCTGCTGGCATCCTCACGATCTCTGTACTCTCCCTCAATATCAAACACAACAGGTACAAAGCAGGAGAATACTGAAGCTTTAAAGAATGCCAATCTGGCCTGAACTGGAATATTATGTTCAAGTCTTGTCATAAAGACATCAGAGAAGGCAGTAAAACTATACAGAGATTCTTCCTGCTATGAACTATTGTTCAAAGGATCAGTTGCAGCAACTGGGTCTATTTTGCTTCATGAAGAGAAGATTGAGAGGAAATGTGAAGGAAGTGAAAAAATGAGAGGTCTGGACAGAGTGAAGAGAGGATACGGTTCAAGACAAATGGTCACACATATAACAAAAAGTGAGAAAGAATTACTTGGTCATTCCTATATTCCAGATACAAATATGATGGAAGCATTCATTTCAGAGGGGATTGGATAAATGAACAGTGGGAAGAATCTGCAAGACTATGGGGTAACGACTGGACAGTGGAACGAGAGAGGTAGCATGCTCATAATGGGCCAAATCACCTCTTTATCTGCTACGCCATTCTGTGTATCCTGGCAAACGTGCTGATACATTTATTGTACAACAACCCATTAACTGCAGAGTACTGTGGACACAGCTTACACATCACAGAAACCAGCTTTCCCTCTACGGATTCTGCCAATACTTCTCACTGCTTCAGTAAAGCAAACAGTATAACCAAAGGCTCCACCCAGCCTAGACATTCTCTCTTACCCCCTCTCCATTGGGCAGAAGATGCACATCTGAAAGTCCACACCACTGGATTGAACGACAGCTTCTACCCCACTATTATAAGACCTATTGAGTGTTTCCCTAGTATGATCAGACTTCACAGTCTACCTCATTATGAAGTTGTACCTTATCTACCTGTATTGCACTCACTCTGTAATAGCTACACTTTATTCTGCATTCTGTGATTGTTTTATCCTGTTCTACCTCAATACACTGTGTAGTGAATAGATCTGTATGAATGGGATACAAGACAAGCTTTTCACTGTATCTTGGTACATGTGACAATAATATTTCAATTCCAATTCCATTACTACAAAACCAAAATGAGTACTGAGTTACAAAGATTATCTACCAGTAGCAGACATGTATGCATAATTAACATTCGACAGGAGTGAATGAGATAAAACTGAACATAGGGGTGCCAAGATAATGATTTAGCTGTCTTTAGCTGATGAGTGAAGCTCAGTGAAGAGTGAATCAGGATCAGGGCTGGCCTGCTGCAGGGACATGAACTAGGCCAATCATTGTGAAACAGTAGCCTTTACCACCAGTTGCACAGCAAACATCTGAGGATCAGAAGGAGTAAGAGAAAAGCAGCCTTGCTGGCCTGCTTCTTGCCAGACAATCCCGGGGTGACACCATTAACAAAATCAGTTTCCCATATATGTGCAGAGGGGGATGGTTCATCTGCACCTTCCTAAAGTTCACAATCACTTCCATGGTCTTCTCCACATTCAGACTTCGGTTGTTGTTCTCACACCAGTCCACCAACCGCTCCACTTTCTCTCTGTACTCAGACTCATCATCATTGTTAATCAGGCCAACCACTGTGTGGCATCTACAAACGTAATAACACAGCTTGAACTAAATCCTGCAACGTAGTCGTGCATCAGCAACGGGTTTCCATTTTCTGCAGCTCAGTTTTCTACAGGAGTTGCTGAAATATGTTTAATTTTGAAAATAGGAGTAATTTTTCTATCAAGCAGAAAAATACAACCACCACAACTTGGCAATACGAGTTTTCAAATTTTTTTTACAATGCAAGTTGAAGCCTAGTTGGCAGTACAACATAAGACTCTTAACAATTTATGTGATTTATTTCCTTTCCAAATAATCAAATAAATTTTTGTGTTCAACTGGATAAGGCCAATTCATTTCTTTTATCAGGAATCCAAATTGGATCTCACTGAACAAAATGGAATCAATTTTCCCTCCTTTTGACACAGCAAATGCATCAAAGAGTATTCACACTACAGAATGTCCATTTACTGTTCTATCCAGCCTGTGGATTTACAAGTTAATATTTACTATCAGATCAAATATAATTTAATCTATGACCGCAACACACAAAATGCTGGAGGAACTCAGCAGGCCAGGCAGCATCTATGGAAAAAAGCACAGTCGACATTCTGGCTGAAACCCTTCTGCCGGACTGGAGAAATAAAAGTATATTTAAATAGTGGTGTCACAAGGGGGGCATTGGGAGCGGACCCAAATGCAAGACATAGACACTGAAGTACAAGGGAAAGGACTAGGTATATCAAGGAAGCAAAGGAAGTGGGGAAGAAAGGACGCTGGACATGACGCAGGCCCTAGACGAGACAAGGATTCTGGGCCTGGGCTAGGACTTGACTAGGATAGCAGAACCAGGACATGGAACTGGGAACTAGGAGCCTGGGCTTGGACTCCGAGCCAGATACTGGACAAGGACCCAGAACCTGGGTCTTGACCAGGCTCGGACCCCAGAACTAGGCAAGGACAAGACATGGCTACAGGACGAGGAGAGGCAACAGGACTGGATGTGAGACTCCTGGACAGGACAAGGAAACCCCAGCACCGGGCTGGGCAAGGCACATGGACAAGACAAGAACACAAAGCCATGGCTAAGACAGGACAAGGTGTTTGGACGTGGCTAGGACTGAATGAGACCCCGAAGCCTTGACTTGGACGATGAAGAGACAGGAACACAGAGCCAGAACCCCTCCTTGGGTACAGGACGTAGGGCCAGGACTGATTACACAGAAGGCAGAATACAACGAGACAGTTCCCAAGACAAGGTAGAGGCAGTCAGCCAGACTAGTGAAGGCATGGACACAGACAGTTCCCAACATTAGGCAGCAGCAAACGGCCAGACCTACCTAGCAAAGGTGTGGACACAGAGACAGTTCAAAACAACGAGAGACAGTTCCTTATCTTGCTCCAGTTGTTGAACTTGACAGCAGTGAAGGCAAAGGGTTACAGGCAAGGCAGGGCTTCCAGGAGGAAGGTGAAGGGATACAGACAGGGGGTTTGGACAGGAACAATCCAGCAGCCAGAGGCTGAATTATGAAGCCAGCTCGAACGAGAATCAGCTGTCTCAACAGAAACTGGGGAAACCCGGAAAACCTGGAATAAGGAGCATGGATGGGACCGTGAACTGGAATGTGGATTTCATGGACTGGGTCATGACAGGTGGGGGTGGAGAGAGAGAAACACAAGGTGATAGGTGAAACTGAGAGGGGAAGTTTCCCCTTTCTCCAGTCCTGTATCTCTTTCACCAATCAACTTCCCAGCTCTTCATCCCTCTCCCTCCCAGTTTCACCTATCACCTTGTCTTTCTCTTTCCCGTCTCCCCATCTTTTAAATCTCCATATACACATGATTGTGTGGCTAGGCATAGCTCAAATACCATCTACAAATTTGCTGAGGATACAACCATTGTTGGTAGAATCTCAGGTGGTGTTGAGAGGGTGAACAGGACTGAGATGATGATCTCTGCTCTAAAAATGCTATTATTTTAATGAGAAGTTATTTAGGACATTGAGCTCAATGCTTTTCGTAATCATTTTCATCACAAGCACATCTACAAACGTTTGTATGATAAAGCCAGTGTGATATGCGTATTACCCTGAGGAGAAGGCGCCAGTGAGCTGCTTTCTTAAATTACTGTATTCCCACTGATGAAGTTAATCCCATAATCTCTTTGGTAGGAAGTACTGGGAACTGGAGCAAGTCATGATGAAGAAACTTTATTTTTTTTATTTCAATAATAAATTTTATTCATCATTTAAAAGGTCTACAAAGGAAGAAACCATGATAAGTCATTACATTTAGTAGTGCATATTATTTACAAAGAACAAAAGTCAATACTACCATGCCATTCATGTTGTACCCTGGGGGGTATGCCCTTTTCATTGTGGGAGGGGCTTCCCCATTCAACTCTGGCCCCCCCATGTGCAGTAGTGGATTGGCTGCCCCGAGTGTCAGCACGTAGCCCGAAGCGCGTCATTCACTAAAATGATGACCTTCTGGTGGCCAGTCTGCCTCAGGAGGTATTCCTGGAAACAGCCGATAGATCAGAGAGTCCTCTGTAATGCTGTTGCTGAGGATGGATGAACCGGGACAGAGACCCTTGCATCCACCTCCATGCCTTCTTTGGAAATCCGTGGGAGAACAGTGACATATTTCCAATTCAGGATGCTGGGTGACCTGGAGGTGAATCTACAGGTGCTGTAACTCCTGTTCCAATTATTCATGGTACGAGGGATCACAGGCTTGGGAGGTAATGTTGAAGTAAACCATTTTGTAATGATGGTGAAAGGAGCAAATTTCACTTTCTCCTGGATGCTGCCGAGTCCCTTCAGCTGCACCCCTGCGGGCAGATTGGTAGTGTACTCCGGATTGTGAAAGTCGGGGTGTGAGACACTTGCAGTTTTGCGCCTATTCCCTATAAATCTAGTTAAGGCTTAGAGAGCAACACAACCCAGAAATCTTTTAAGAAGTTTTATTAGAACCAAGCAAATGATACGACAGCAGTCCGAATCACTTATTTTTAGCTGGTCCATGGATTCCCAGGCCTCCTGTCACTTCAGTATTGCAGCTGAACGTGTGTTTTATTGTATTCCATGCGTGTAAACAATGTGCCCTGTAGCAATCCCTCTTTGAATACCTGAGGGGACTGCTCATTTGGTTCTGATTGCACTTCAGCAACCCCCCCCCCCCAATAATCTTTGGCAAAGGATGACCAATTAACTAGGCTTGGAGTTTGCTAATCATTTTCAGAATCAGATTTAATATTACCGGCACGTTGTGCAATTTGTTAACCTTACGGCAGCAGTACAATGAAATACATGATAAATAAATGTGGAGAAAAAAGGTTACATAAGGTTACATTAAATATATACATACGCACATGTATGTGTGTGTGACTATTAAATAGTTGTTAAAATTAGTACAAGACATAACAGAAATTTTAAAAAAAGTAGTGAGGTAGTGTTCATGAGTTCAATGTCCATTTAGAAATTGGATGACAGAGGGGAAGAAGCTGTTCTCTCATTGCTGTGTATGTACCTTCAGGCTTCGGCACCTCCTTCCCAGCGGTAACAGTGTGAAGAGGGCATGTCTGGTTGGTGGAGATCCTTGATGATGGACGCCGCCTTCCTAAGGCATTGCTCCTTGAAGATGTTTTGGATACTACGGAACATATTCCGCAACTTATTTCGATCCCGTCCAGTAGCCCCGCCCTTCCCCACCATACCAGTCGGTGAAGCAGTCAGTCAGCAGACATTTGTAGAAGTTACACGGTACATTTGTAGAAGTTTTCTAGTGTTCCAGCTGTCAAACCGAATCTCCTCAAACTCCAAATGAAATATAGCCGCGGTCTTGCCTTCTTTGTAACTGCATCAACACGTTCCGTCCACAGATATTGACACTAAGGAACTTGAAATTGCTCACTCCCTCCACTTCTGAACCCCTATGAAGATTGGATCGTGTTTCCTCTCTCGCCTTACCTTTCCTGAAGTCCACAATCAGCTCTGTGGTCTCTTCGCTCTTTGTTGCAGGAACCAGCTAAGTAAGGCAGCTATTCACAGGTCCAGGCAGTCGGTTGTAGAGGATGGGGCAGGAGGGGTTTGTGTGCGGTGGGGTGGAAATGGGAGTTAGAGTCCCTTTGTGCAAACTCTCTACTCTCTCCTGAGGTTTATGCCTCCGGCTGGATGTTCCTGGAAAGGAAGCGTTGGTGTCCTTTGGAAACTTCCAGAGACGGAGAGAAAGAATGAATGGGCTGGGACCAGATTTCAAGATTTGTTAATAAATTTATTTTAAGACCAGGAACTTCAAACATACAAAAAAAAACTCGAATAATTGGGATCTAAGGATAAAGTCTAAAAGCGTAGACCGGCCTCTCCCGTTCCGGGAGAATCGGGCTGGAGTCATTGTTGTCTGGAATCTACAGGGGGCAGCATTCCATTCTCGCTGTATCAACATTCGACCAATGTTCGTCACACTGAGTGTATAGAACATAGATATTGTGATGGAGTCGAAGATTCGCTTTTGGAAACAATATTGCATTCTTGTAAAATTACAAGTCACTAACTAATCAATATGGGATACAAATAAAACTCATGTATGTATTTTGTAGTGGGTTAGTGTGCAAGGGGGTATAGCTCAGTGGTAGAGCATTTGACTGCAGATCAAGAGGTCCCCGGTTCAAATCCGGGTGCCCCCTGTATTTTTTGTTTCTTTAAGAGTAGCCTGAAATTTCAAAACGGGGTTATGTTGATAAAAAATTGATTTGTATTAAATTTAAAGAATATGCATAAGTTCAAATCCAGGTATCCGCACTTTTTTGCTATTTCTTGATAAATCCTATTTACTATTTTGTACCTTTTGAATAGTCATTAAAACAAGACTCAGCTATATAATTAGACCTAAAGTATATGTAAACCTAATCAAAAAGTAAATATAATATAAAGTAAATCTAAACCTCATTCTCATTTATGTAAAACAGAAACTAAATGTACATTTGAAGATTTTTGAAAATTGAACATTATAGCTCAATTCCCCTTTTGAGTAAAACAATCCTATAACATATCAATAATCATCTAGGAGAACACTTCAGTTATCTATTTATGTTTCTGTTTGAAGGGGAAGCTGCAGGTTGTGTTTTTTTTCACAAGGTGAAACAGAAAACTGACATTTTCTAAGCAAAACACCATGTAATGCCTTGAGCCATTAAATTTATCAGTTTGGGAAGTTTATGATTTCAATAAACTCTTTTACTCCTTTAATTGCAGTAAAGGAGTAAATTAAAGAAACCATTAGTTGCAAAATTCAATCTTATAATGTAATATAGCTGTACAATAGGCATATTTGAATCGGGAGCAAGTTACAGCTTGTGATTCAGCTGGGAGCTCAGAGAATTCGACCGTGCAGGTAGGATTTAAGCCTACCTGGTCAATACCTGTGGAGGAGGGGGAGCTGCGCAGGCGCGAGTGACGTCAGCGTCGAGCGCGCACTTTAAAAGGCAGGACTTCTTGTCGGAGCGGGCAGCGGAGTCCGTGGAAGCAGAGTCCTGGGCTTTGGCCAAGTGGGCTTCGGCGTAAGGGGACTTCGGTAAGCCTGTGTGATTGCTCGCTGTGGGGAAGAAGGTAAGGTCGCTAGGTGCTTTTTAGACTTATTCTGTTAATCCAGTTCAGGTATGGGGGAGACAGTCAGAACAGTGGTGTGCTCCGTATGCGGTATGTGGGAGGTCAGGGTCAACACAGCTGTCCCTGATGACCACACCTGCAAAAGGTGCGTCCAGCTGCAGCTCCTATCACCGAGTTAGGGAGTTGGAGCAGGAGCTGGATGAACTACGGATCATTCGGGAGGTGGAGGCAGAGATAGATAGGAGTTATCAGGAGGTAGTCACACCAAAAACCAAGAAGTAGACAGATGGGTGACGGTCCAGCGAGGCAGGGGGAGCAGGCAGAGAGAGCAGAGCACCCCTGCGGCCATTCCCATTAACAATAAGTATACCGTACTGGATACTGTTGATGGGGATGACCTACCAGGAATGAGTTGTAGTGGTCCTGCCTCTGGCACAGAGGTTGAACCCTCAACTAGAAAGGGGAGGAGGGAAGAGAAGAGAGCGATAGTTTTAGGGGACTCTATAGTTAGGGGGGCAGATAGGAGATTTTGTGGGGCAGATCGGGAGTCTTGGATGGTATGTTGCCTCCCTGGTGCCAGGGTCCGGGACATCTCAGATCGGGTGCAGGCTATTCTTGAGAGTGAGGGCATGAACCCAGATGTAGTGGTCCATGTAGAGACCAATGATGTAGGTAAGGTGAGTGAGGCGGTCCTGCTTAGAGAGTTCAGGGAGTTAGGAGTGAAGCTGAAAGGCAGGACCTCCAGGGTGACAATCTCGGGATTGCTACCTGTGCCACGTGCGAGTGAGGCGAAGAATAGAATGATTATGCACATTAATACGAGGCTGAGAGCATGGTGCAGGAAGGAAGGGTTCAGGTTTTTGGATAATTGGTCTTTGTTCCAGGGACATTGGGATCTGTTTCGAAGGGATGGTCTACATCTGAACCGGAGGGGTACTAACATTCTTGCAGGAGTATTTGCCAGTGCTGCTCGGGGGGGTTTAAACTAGATGTGCAGGGGGCAGGGATCCAGATCCAGAGGGTTGGTCAGAAGGTGCATGGGGTTAAATGTGTACAAGGTTTGGGTGATCTTGAGAAGGTCATCAAAATTCAGGGTGCAATTTGCCCGATGGAAGTTCAAGGAGCTGGGTTAGGTACAGTAGACAGTGTTTTAAGCAAAGAGAGGAGGAATGGGCTAAGAATTCTATACTTGAATGCGTGTAGTGTCAGAAATAAGACAGATGAGCTTGAAGCTCAGATGAAAATGGGGAACTACGATATTGTTGGGATAACGGAGACATGGCTGCAAGGGGATCAGGCCTGGGAATTGAGTGTACCAGGGTATACGTGCTATTGTAGAGACAGAAATATGGGAAGAGGGGGTGGGGTGGCCCTGTTGGTGAGGAATGAGATTCAGTCCTTAGCAAGAGGTGACTTGGGAACAGGGGAAGTAGTCTGTGTGGATTGAGCTGAGGAACAGTAAGGGTAAAAAGACTCTAATGGGTGTTGTGTACAGGCCCCCAAACAGTAGCGTGGATATTGGGTACAAGTTGATTAGGGAGTTAACATTGGCATGTGCTAAAGGTAATGCAGTCGTTATGGGAGATTTCAACATGCAGGTGGACTGGGAGAATCAGGTAGGTGCTGGACCCCAGGATAGGGAGTTTGTGGAGTGTCTAAGGCAGGGGTCAGCAACCTTTACCACTGAAAGAGCCACTTGGACCCGTTTCCCACAGAAAAGAAAACACTGGGAGCCGCAAAACCCGTTTGACATTTAAAATGAAATAACACTGCATACAACGTTTTTTTTTGCCTTTATGCTATGTATAAACAAACTATAATGTGTTGCATTTATGAAATTGATGAACTCCTGCAGAGAAAACGAAATTACATTTCTGCATGCAACAAAAACATTTTGAACTCCGAAAAAAAGACGTTGGGTTGAAAGTTACTTTTAAGTAAAATATTCAATGTCTATTTGAGTCCTTCTTGTATTTATGAAAAACGCCGAACTTAAATTTTCCGCCAGCAGCAAACCAAAAATAACGTCAGCCAGCTGTCATCCTGAAAAATGAAAGGACTATTTCACTGAACTATGAAAAAATATGAATATAAGTAAAATAATAGGCAATTAAAATATTTATCATACTTGGTTAATGGGATTTCTGCTCCTGGACCTCAGCGCACAGCGTCTGCACATCAGGGCTGTATGATGTCACCTTCATCTTTACACAGGATCGCAAGCTGTCATCTGTGAGGTTTTCAATATCACTCCATTTGTGTTTCTGAGCAAGAACGGCCTTCTGACGGGCAACATCTTCAAGGTCTGCTGTCAAGCGTCTAAACTTGGACACCCATATGTCTTTGTCGGCTATGTCGGCCAGTTCCATCTCAAGATCAGGTTGACTCACACCTGCCAATGCAGTCGTATTCAGTAGGGAAGGATCGATGCTTAAGGGAGTGACCGGGAAGGATAATGTGTTTTTTTCCTCTCTGAACTCACAGAAGCGTTTCCCAAACGATGTTTGCATTGCGATGATTGCAGAATGTAAATACTCCGAAATTATCATGTCGTGACCTTGTTTGAACTCTCTCAAATTGGGGAAGTGAGACAAAGTGCCTTTCTGTAAATCTCTGGCAAGCACTGTCAACTTGCGCTCGAATGCCAAAACATCCTCCAACATGTGCAGGGCTGTACGTCCTTTCCCCTGAAGAGCTGTGTTCAGCGTGTTCAGGTGCGCTGTCATGTCTACCATGAAGTGTAGCTTTTCCAGCCACTCTGGCTGTTCCAGCTCAGGAAAGGTGAGCCCTTTGCTGCCCAGGAAAGTTTTCACTTCTTCCAGACACGCGACAAAGCGTTTCAGCACCTTCCGTCTGGACAGCCAGCGATAAAAACACGTTGTAGCGGTGTCAGTAAACTGCAGTCAAAGATAGCTTTATTCGAACTAAACAGCCTTGCTTTTAAGCCTCCCTCAACCCAGCCCCCATGGACGCAGATGCTGCAAAAGACGCGTACTCACAAACCCCCGTAGGCTATCTCCCTTAGCCGGAATGCCGGCTAATTGTGAGCCGTTTCGGATGTGGCAGGAAATGTACAAGATCACCATAATTACATTTCAAAAGCTAACAAACTAACATAAAATACATTTTAATTAAATACTGACCAATTATTTCCCAAAGCCACAGGGAGCCGCAGCACAGAGGTGAAAGAGCCACAAATGGCTCGGGAGCCGCAGGTTGCCGACCCCCGGTCTAAGGGATGTATTTTTGGAACGGCTTGTGCTTGAGCCAACCAGGAATGAGGCTATTTTGGACCTGGTGATGTGTAATGAACAGGAATTGATAAGTGATCTTGAAGTAAAGGAGCCATTAGGAAGTAGTGATCATAACATGATAAGTTTTTATCTACAATTTGAGAGGGATAGCGGCAGATCAGAGGTGTCAGTGTTGCAATTAAATAAAGGAGACTACGGAGCCATGAGGGATGAGCTGGCCAAAGTTAAATGGGCAGATGCCCTGGCAGGAAAGACAGTGGATCAGCAGTGGCAGATATTCTTGGGCTTAATACAAAAGATGCAAATGCAGTTCATTCCAATGAGAAGGAAGGATTCAAAGAGGGGGAAGGGGCCACAGTGGTTGACAAAGGAAGTCAGAGATTGTATAGCATTAAAGAAAAAGAAGTATGACAGGGCTAAGATGAGTGGGAATACAGATGATTGGGAAAGTTTTAAGGAACAGCAGATCTTAACTAAAAAAGCAATACGGAGAGAAAAAATCAGGTATGAGCTCAGTCTAGCCAGGAATATAAAAGGGGATAGCAAAAGCTTTTTTAGCTATGTGAAGAGAAAGAAGATAGTTAAGAACAATGTTGGCCCCTTGAAGAATGAATTGGGAGAAATTGTTATGGGAAACAGGGAAATGGCAACAGAATTTAATGCATACTTTAGATCTGTCTTCACCAGGGAGGACACAAGCAATCTCCCAGATGTATGGATGGGCCAGGGTCATAAGATATCAGAGGAATTGAGACAGATTGACATTAGGAAAGAAACTGTGATGAGTAGACTGGTAGGACTGAAGGCTAATAAATCCCCGAGTCCAGATGGTCTGCATCCGAGGGTTCTAAAAGAGGTGGCTCAGGAAATTGCGGATGCATTGGTAATCATTTTCCAATGTTCCTTAGATTCAGGATCAGTTCCTGAAGATTGGAGAGTGGCTAATGTTGTCCCACTTTTCAAGAAGGGAGGGAAGGAGAAAACGGAGAACAATCGCCCTGTTAGCCTAATGTCAGTCGTGGGGAAGATGCTTGAGTCCATTATTAAGGACGAAATAGTGGCACATCTAGATGGCAGAAATAGGATTAGGCCGAGCCAGCATGGATTTACCAAGGGCAAATCATGCTTGACTAATCTGTTGGAGTTTTTTGAGGGTGTAACAAGGATGTTAGATGAGGGTAAGCCAGTAGATGTTGTGTACCTACATTTTCAGAAGGCATTCGATAAGGTGCCACATAGGAGATTGGTGAGTAAAATCAGAGCTCATGGCATTGGGGGCAGGGTTTCAACATGGATAGAAAACTGGTTGGCAGATAGAAAGCAAAGGGTAGCAGTGAATGGGTGTTTCTCAGACTGGCTGGAGGTGACTAGTGGGGTACCACAGGGCTCTGTATTGGGACCACAGCTCTTTACGATTTATGTCAATGATTTAAATGAGGGCATTGAAAACTATATCAGCAAGTTTGCTGACGATACTAAACTGGGTGGCAGTGTGACATGCGAAGAGGACGTTAGGAGAATACAGGGAGACTTGGATAGGCTGAGTGAGTGGGCAGATACTTGGCAGATGTCATTCAATGTGAATAAATGTGAAGTTATCCACTTTGGAAGCAGGAACAAGAGGGCAGAGTATTGTCTGAACGGTGTCGAGTTAGGTAAGGGAGAAATGCAAAGAAACCTAGGAGTCCTAGTTCACCAGTCAATGAAGGTGAATGAGCAAGTGCAACAGGCAGTGAAGAGAGCAAATGGAATGTTGGCCTTTGTTACAAGGGGAATTGAATACAAGAGCAAGGATGTTCTTTTGCATTTGTACAGGGCCCTGGTGAGACCACACCTGGAATATTGTGTACAGTTTTGGTCTCCAGGTTTAAGGAAGGACATTCTGGCAATTGAGGAAGTGCAGCGTAGATTCACTAGGTTG
Source organism: Hypanus sabinus (assembly GCF_030144855.1). Lineage (NCBI taxonomy): Eukaryota > Metazoa > Chordata > Chondrichthyes > Myliobatiformes > Dasyatidae > Hypanus > Hypanus sabinus. The sequence goes on along the minus strand of NC_082708.1, from coordinate 49,341,882 downwards.
ATTCCTGGGATGGCAGGGCTGTCTTACGCAGAGAGATTGGAGAGATTGGGCTTGTACACGCTGGAATTGAGGAGATTGAGAGGGGATCTGATTGAAACGTTTAAGATAATTAAAGGATTTGATAGGATTGAGGCGGGAAATATGTTCCAGATGTTGGGAGAGTCCAGTACCAGAGGGCATGGATTGAGAATAAGAGGTCAGTTATTTAAAACAGAGTTGAGGAAGAGCTTCTTCTCCCAGAGAGTTGTGGAGGTGTGGAATGCACTGCCTCGGAAGACGGTGGAGGCCAATTCTCTGGATGCTTTCAAGAAGGAGCTGGATAGATATCTGATGGATAGGGGAATCAAGGGATATGGGGACAAGGCAGGGACTGGGTATTGATAGTGAATGATCAGCCATGATCTCAGAATGGCGGTGCAGACTTGAGGGGCCGAATGGTCTACTTCTGCACCTATTGTCTATAATTAGGTGATCAGGAAGCAACAATCACTTTTGATAGAATATATTTACTAGTATATCTTGTTTGAATTTAAACTGGTAAGCTGAAACATTCAGCGCTTAGAGCAAGTGAGGAAGTGAAAATCCTCGCAGTTTGATAGAGGCCCTTCATGAATTGATCTTTGTTCTTATTTATTTTATTATTTCCCTTTAGCATAATGTTGGGAGGAACTAATTGTGAGGATGGCTTCCTTATTCTTGGTGAAACTATTAGAGCAGCTTGACATCAGATGAAACTGAGGCCTGGGAGCTAAAGCTGAGACATTCTTCAATTTCATTTTATAGTAAGAATATTTGCTGATAAGTAAATTGATGACAAGTTATACATGAGTGCTTATAGTAGTGAAATAATTCATTGGTGCCATGGTTTTCATCCAAGAAAATAATTGCATTTTAGGTGCTTTCTTTATTCAAAAGTTAACTTGATTGCTCATTGATTCTTCTTGAATAACTGGTATGTTATGTTGAACATTTCTCCACCATAGCACATCATTGATCATTAAAAATAGACGATTGCAGGGTTCATTTTTCGACTGGCAACACCTCGTTTCTGTAGATAAAATTCAAAAACAGAATTTGATGCATGAATTCATGGATATTTGTCTTGCAATGTCCTTACTTGAATATACCAGCTTCTGAAGGTGCATCTATTTGGCTATGGCCAATTTGCAAAATGCATTTTGCATTATAATGTACTGCAAATGAAATCTTTATGCAGACTGGTAACTAATGGTGTAGAAGTATAAACAGGAAGTAATTTATGAAAGTGAATACATTTAATTAATTAATCTATTATTTCATTTTCTAGCATACTTCAAAAAGAAACATCCAATTTTTGATTGTAGTATACTTGAATTAAAAATGATCTGCATCTGACTAATGCAGATAATTTCAGAAAGCCAACAATGGGACACTTTCAGATATCAGGGAAGTAGTGATATTTAATTATCTTTTTCTTTCTTCTTGTTTGCCTAATGGTTTGCTTATTGATTCTGAAGGGCCCATCATAATTATCTGTCAATTGAATTGTTCAATTATTCCAGTGATTGTTCCATGTACGGTACAATAAACAATACTTAAGAGGTTTGGAAAAGGAATAACAATATTTCCTTGACAATGTTCCATGCTGTTGCACTAAGTTCACCAATAATTCAATGATAAAACAACAGGACTTTTTATTAATCCATAGGACATTGGTATCATTGATAACACCAGCATCTAAATCAAATATCTCTTGAGAAGGTGGGAGAGCCATGTTGTCCAAGGTAAAGGTGCTGTCAAGTGATGGTGTTTCCCTGCATTTTGCCACCTTCATTATTCAAGGATAAGGAAGTTGTGATTTTCGGAGCTGCTACTTTGGTGAACTCTTGGTGAGTTGCAGATAGTACCCTGTGGCAGATGTGATCTGTGGCAGTGAAAATAATATATCCTTTAGGTGGTGATCGACAATTAGAATGTCTGTTTTATGCCGGAGGGTGTTGAGCTTCTTGAATGCTACTGACGTTATCCCAGAAATTAGACAGTATTTCATCAGGTGTTTTATAATGGAACAGTACAGAATCAGAATGACATGATATTTGGTGTTTGAAAGGAGCAGTATGGTGTAAAGACATAAAATTAACATAAATTACAAAATAGGTAGCGCAAAAGGAATAATGAGATAGGTATTCGAGGGTTCATGGACTGTTCAGAGATCTGATGGTGGAGGGGGAAGAAGCTGTTCTTTAATCATTGAGTGTACATCCTCTTGTGATGCTTTGATTTGGAGCCTTCATACCAGGCAGGGAAGCAACCATTCAGAATGTTCTCCCCTATACACCTGTTGTTCAAGTTTATTGTCACATGACTGTACATATATACAACCAAACAAAAACAATGTTCTTCTGATCCACATTGACCCACAAAACTTGTCACACACAGTACATGAAACAAAATATTACCATGAATTAGTTAATATGATCCAAAGTGTTACTGTTCTCGTCACAACACCTCAGTATTGGCAGGGTATTCATTAGTCTCAGCCTGAGGGAAGAAGCTGTTACCCAGTCTGACAATTCCAGTCCTGATGCTCCTGTACCTCCTTCCTAATAATAGTGGGACGAAGAGATTGTGGGATAGCTCATAGGGATCCTCAACAATACTTCAGGCCCTTCGTCTACAATGCTCCCAGTAAATGACACAAATGGGTGGGGGGAGATCCCTGGGAACCTCTTAGCAATTTTACTAGCCTCTGCAAGTTATTGGGGTCCAAGATTTCCAACAAGAAATTTGACATACTGAATCTTCTCAAACTCCTAAAAAAGTAGCTGGAACATTGCTGGCCCAAGTGCAGTAAATACTAGAACTAAGTAAAGAGGTACCTTAGTAAGCTGCAGAAGAGTTGCTACATGCAATTTTCATCCAATCTTTTAAGTATCTGAAAAAGAATGCATCATCATTCATTAGTGATTCTTGGTTATTAAGCATTATATGAAGTATGATTTATACACTAGTTAATATTAAGACTATAAGATATAGGAGCAGAATTAGCCCATACAGCCCATCGAGTCTGCTCCACCATTCCATCATGGTTGCTTCCGGATCCCACTCAACCCCATATACCTGCCTTCTCACTATATCGTTTGATGCCCTGACTGATCAGGAAACAATCAGCTTCCCCCTTAAACATACCCTCAGACTTGGCTTCCACCGCAGTCTTTGGCACAGCATTTCACAGATTCACTACTCACTGGCTAAAGAAATTCTTCCCTACCTCTGTTCTAAAAGATAACCCCTCAATTGTTAACCCCTTTGTTCCAGGAATCATCCTCATGAACCTCCACTGCACTCTCTCCAATGACAATGCACCCTTTCTAAGATATGGGGCCCAAAACCGTTGACCATACTCCAAGTGTGGCCGGACTATTATCTTATAAAGCCTCAGCATTATCTCCTTGCTTTTATATTCTATTCCTCTTGAAATAAATGCATTTATGCATTTATTTATGCATTCATGCATTGCATTTGCCTTCTTTACCACAAACTCAACCTGTAAGTTAACCTTCTAGGAGTCTTGCACAAGGGCTGCTAAGTCCATTTGCACCTCTGATGTTGCATATTAAAACCCCCGTGACAATCGTAACATTGCCCTTTTGACATGTGTTGTCTATCTCTCATTGTAATTTGTAGCCCACATCCTGGCTACTGTTCAGATCTTTTTACCCTTGCAGTTTCTTAACTTTACCACAAGGATTCTGCTTCTTCCAATCCTGTCACCTCTTTCTAAGGATTTGATTTCAAATTTTACCACAAAGTTGCCCCACCCCCCTTTACCTATCTTCTTGTCCTTTCAATACAATGTGCATCCTTGGATGTTAAACCTACTAAGAATTGGACACAATATTCAGCGAGCTTATTTCTACATTTATCTTTGAACAAATTTGTCACATGGGAACCTTTACAGCTTCAGACCTTTAAAATCTAAGTGTGCTTATGTATAGGGCCGAACATTAATAGTCTGATGACTGGGTGAGGGTGGGATGCTGAAACAGGTGGGGGACTGATAGTTGGATCTGGAAACTGTTGGGAAAACTACGGAAGTTTCGGCGGCATATATCAGTGGACTTGTATGTCCTCATTCAAGGAGCAGAATATTAGCTTGCTCGCACAGCAACTGGTTAGGTAAACTTATCAAATGTAGCCTTTTAGTGCAAGAGGGATCAAGTCTGAGCATAGGGAAACATATTTTACAGAGACTTCATCTGGAATACTACACACAATTTGGTCCCTGTTTTTAAAGGCTGGATATGTTTGTACTGAAGGCAGTTCAGAGAAGGCTCACAAAGTTAAAATTTCTTCTCTCAGAGAATCATGATTTTTTGAATTTTTCTATTTCAAAGAAAACGGGGTCATTATAAAATATATTCAAGGCTTAGGTAGGGAGATTTTTAAACTAGAGAAGAGTTGAGGTTTCTGGAGAACAGCAGGAAAATAAAGCCAAGATCAGACCTACAGTGATCTTTTGAATGGCAGAACAGGCTTGAGACCTTCTGTTCCTCCTGCTCTTACATTCTAATATTCTTACATGCTTTAATGAGAAGATTTTCAAATTTGTGTTGATTGAAATAAAGAAATAGTCTACTGGGCAACAAGAGACAAGGAAACACAATTTTTAAATTAGTTCCATGTTAAAAGAGAAATCCAAAATCCCTTTTGACATGAGAACTTTAAGTAAAGTAGAAAGCTTTGAGCAATTTTATTTTGAATTAGTACGTAGTGTACTGAGTATGGATCCAGAGGTAGTGTATGTTCATTGTGTAAGATGTGGATAAGTTTGGAGACCTCCAGTCTCCCTGATAACTGCATCTGCATGAAGTGGATCAAGCTGCAGCTCCTTAGAGACCATGTTAGCTAACTGTATCTGCAGCTCAATGACCTTCGGCTCATACAGGAGAAAGAGGAGGTGATAGATAGGCACTGCGGGGAGGTAGACAACCCTAAGTTGCAGGACACAGGTCCCTGGGTGACTGTCAGAAGAGGAAAATGGAACAGGCAGCCTGGTGCAGAGTACCCCTGTGGTCATTCCCTTCAATAATAAGTATACTGTGGGGAGCGGGGTGCAAACGAAGAGAAATTATTGGGAGCTAGCCTGACTTCAGTGGCTGTAGTTGATTATAAAGCATGAGGTTTTAAGGTACTTTGGGGCACATGATAAAAGGCCAAAGTCAGCATGGTTTTTTAAAGGGGAATTCTTGCCTGACAAACTTTTGGAATCCTTTGAATAAATAACAGGCAGAATAGACAAAGGAGAGTTACTGAATATTGTTTATTTTGATTTTCAGAAGGCTTTTGACAAAATGCCGCACATGAGGCTGCTTAATAAGAGCCTGTGGTTTTACAGGAAAGGTACTAGCATAGATAGATTGGCTAACTGGCAGGAGGCAAAGAGTGGGAATAAAAGGGGCTTTTTTTGGTGTCAGTGTCAGCTTCTTTTCACATTGTACGTCAATGATTTGGATGAAGGACTTGATGGCTTTGTGGCCAAGTTTGCAGACGATATGAAGATAGGTGAAAGGGAAGGTAATATTGAGGAAGCAGTGTGTCTGCAGAAAGACAGATTGGGGGAATGTGCAAAGAAGTGGCGGATGTAGGGAAGTGCATGGTCATGTACTTTGACAGATGGAATAAAGGTGTGGATTAGTTGTAAATGGGGAGAAAATACAAAAATCAGATGTGGGAATCCTCATGCAGGATTCCCTAAAGGTTAACTTCTAGGTTGAGTTGGTGTTGAGGAAAGCAAATGCAATATTAGCATTCATTTTGAAAGGAGTAAAATATAAAAGCAAGGATGTAATTCTTTCTCTGAGCAAGACAGAGATTTTTCAGACAAAAGGGATTCAAATTAAATGGGATAATATAGGAAAATGGAGTTGTAATCTAATATATATCTGTTATATTTTAACTGATCAGTAGATATCTGGACTATTTTTGCTCCTTTTACTTGTTCATTTTGGGTGACAGCATTTATGAATTACGACTCCAAGCCAGCCATAAAAATTTTGGTTAAAGATCAACATGATGCAAATAAATGAAATAAACATGACCATGTGGGTTTCCTCCAGGTGCTCTTGTTTCCTCCCACAGACCCAAGACATACTGGTCGGTGGGTTAACTGGTCATTGTAAATTGTGTTGTGATTCAGCTGGGATTAAATTGGGGGGGTGGTTACTGGGTGATGCTGCTCTACGGAATGGAAGGGCCTCTTACACACTGTATCTCAATAAAATAAAAAAACACGACCTTGACACACATCTTTCATTCTCAAGGCATTAAAAACTCAGAACTCCATACCCAACAGTATTGTAGCAGTGCCTTCATTGTATTGACCACAACAATTCAGAGAGGTTCTTTATCACATTCTTAAGCAATTTCAGATATGATACCAAATATATTTTCTGCTCATGATATTCACACTCATGAATTCAGAAAAAAATTGCAATTTTACTCAAAAATAATCATTGCTTTAAAATGTGCATGTCATTCACAGAAAGTTGGAAGACTCTAATTATTTTAAACTTCTAAAGTCGGAAGGAAAGTGGAGTAAAACCCAAGATTAACTCATCCAGAGCATAAAGCAGTGTGCAATAAAAATGTTTTCTTTGTAGACCTAATTTTAAACCCAATTCCTATGAGCAGTTCATGCATCTCATATTAAATATAATTTATTTACTTTTCAAAATTCAGTGCATTGGTCCATTCAAGAAGTTCATCCACTTCCCAATCTAGGACAGCATTTGGGCCATTTTGTTCTATACTGTTGATTACTCCCTCTGTTGCTCTTTGCACTAAAATAGACATATTTGGATCCAGTGTCTGGGCCTGCAGCATGCCCTCCTGGTACCTGGAAGACAATAAATTGACATGAAGAACAAACCTTTCTTCAGTTTATATTGTTACTGCAGGACGTATAGAATTAGGAACATTTTTCATCATGTAATGATCCAAATGTGATCGGTCTTTTAGCTTTGTTTAAACAAGGAAGGCCATTCAGATGACATCACTTCTAAAGATCCCAACTGCTTTAATTTATTTAGCCCTCGCAAGTGGACTACTGATCAGATAGTAGTCAGAGTCATATTGGAACATGCAACAGTTATCTGCTGAAAATAAGATTTTGGGGGATGGAGGGGAGAATTAAAAATATTAATTTTGCTCCCCAGAGCAAAATGTGTTTCCAGTTTAACATGCATGCCTAGCTCTACTTACACAGCTTACAATCAATGGAATGTTCAGCAGAGTAATTTGATGGAAGACAACAACACAATAACTAGAGGTTGGGGATGTAAGATTTTAAATTAGTCTTCTCAGTGTGCAGAAGCAATGGTTTACCAGACCCTACTAGCAGTGTTCCCTCAAATGTTTTTTTGTAGTTGCGTGAACCAACCATTCCTCTTAGCAGGAATTTTTTTACACAACCATAAAACTGTGCGGCACTTTAATATTAACATTATAGAAAAGAAAATTCCAGCGGCACGGTAACAAAGGCTACGTGTGTGGGAGCATTTCAGTTACTATGTGGCTACACATCTCTGCAGCTTGGAAGGAACAGTGCCTACTAGTCTTCTCCATTACCTAACTCTAAAAATCTTTTCCTAACAGTTCAGACAAATTCTAAGAGCAAGGGATTCAGTGGGAAGTTGAACAAGAAGCCTTGTATAGAAAATGCTGGATTTCATCAAACTGTGGGTGGGCATACAGGACATGATGCTTGCCCCAGAACTCGACCATTGAATTTGACCACTAAATTATAATGAAGGTGTGGTGAACTACATATACCTGTCTGGACACGCGCCCTGCTGACTGCTCCTGTGGCTCCTCCCACAGACCCCTGTATAAAGGCGATCGAGGCCTGAGCCTGGCATCTCTGTCTCCAGGATGCAGTATGGTCACTCACTGCTTGTTCCTTTTTCCAGTCAATAAAAGCCGATATCTCGCCTTTACGTCTCAGAGTGAGTTATTGATGGTGCATCAGAAGGTAATAGTTAATTATTTATGTTGTCATCTGTGCAGCACGTTCCATTTGGCCTGAATGTTCTTACTGTAATGGAGAATCTAAAATGGTGGGCAACATCCTGACTGTGGACCAAACACAATAAATGTTTGATCTTACCATCTGTACTCTTAATTGTGAAACCAGTGATGCTAGTGGTCTAATTTATTCATTTTCTTTCTATTTGTACTTGTATTTTCAAGAACTGCATATTTGAATATTTCAATCTGGTTGCAACACTGTGCCTTTCGGTGACATTTAATTGCCTATCGTGGCAACTGTATTAAATGATATGAATCTTTGCCCATCTCCAATAATGAAATTAATCTGTTCTGAGATTTCAGCAGGGATTTGCTAAACTATTGCATTACCAGAAATGGTTCCATTTGAAAAAAATGTTACATTACCCATCCACTGAGATTTAAAAGAACCCATGCCATCCTTCATGAATTTCCCTGAATATACATATTAACATAGTAGTATAAAACTAGGGATAGGACCATATATTGAGGAAACAATACAAGGAATTTGTATTGAAAATAAAACTGGTGAATGATTGGTATGATGCCTTTCTCCAGTTTGCAACTGTGTTTTCTTCCTTGTTAGCTCGGTGGTCATATAACATCTGTTTCTTATTCTAGTGATGTATTTTTCATACTGCAACATTATCAAACATGGAGCTGCCAGAGATATTTGAATATTTGGTTGCTTAAGTAAATCTCATTACCAAATTATTACTTCAGAAAAGCCATGGAAACACGTGTTTCTGCATTGTTTCTGCAGTCTACTGCAAAAGGTGTTTCTAATAAGGAATGATTGACCATTTCATAGGAAGGTAACTCCTTACTCTCAACAGTCATCTGTTCTATCATTTGCTAATTGGATCCCCCAGCTATTGTCCTACCTTCCAGTTTCTCCCTTTTTACTAAATATTTAACATGTCAGCTAAATCTTCCTTTAGATCTTTTTCAAAAGAAGGTGATGTCACTTTCCCAGTATAATTTATGAATCTGTAAGCCCTCAAACATAGAATCCAAGTGGTAAAATCTTTGTGTAACTTCTGAAAACTCTTGATATCCTTCTGAATAACTAACACTCAGAATTGGCCTTAGACTAAACTCAACCATTGTTTAATGAAGACTTGCTCATGTACACTATGTATGTGTTAATAAAGCTAAGGATTTTCTTTTTAAACAATGTTATCAGTTTGTTCAACTACCTTCAATGGTTTTTTGATGTGGAAAGTCTAGGCTTCCCTTTCAAATTATAATATATATTACCTCTTTTTACGTTCTCTTCCAAGAAGTATGTACTCTTTGTTCTCTGGGTTACATTACCAGCAGTACCCCTGACCAGCGATATCCATGAAGAAAATACAGGTCAACACAGATTTATCAGAGTGGATCAGCAAGCAAAAGATGGCAAAGTTTATAAATGAGTGTGAGAGGGGAGTAACAGAGTACAGGATGTGTCAACTTAGGTGTAAAAATGCAGTTTTTTTTTAAAGATAAAGATGAGCTTAAATGTTACATGTACATTGGAACTTCTGCATCAATGTCCAGCACAGTCCACAAGTGACGCTGTACTGCCGACGCCAAAATAGCATGCCACAACTTACTTAGCCTTGTCTTTGGGATTTGGGAGGAAACCAGAACCTCCCTCCGCCCCAAACAAGGAAAACCATGTGGTCATGGGGAGTACAAACTCCTTACAGACAGCAGTGGGAATTGAACCCTGGTTTCTGGTGCTGGAAAGCGTTATACTAATTGCTGTTTTTATAAGTACTGTACTTATATAGGTGTTCTCAGAAATTGACGCAGGATCAATTAACTTCAGTGTTATTAAATCTGTGAAGGCACTGCATATATGCATTAAAACATTCTTTCTATTCTGAAATAAAAATGGGATAACTGTTTCAGGTTTTAGATTAGCTGTAAAGGTATTGTTACTTTAAGCAGTTGCCTAAGTGTTTTCAGAACTGGTAAATTGAGTAAAAAGGTTCCAGAGTTAATTTCACAGAGACCATTGTAATAAGGGGGTGTAGACAGGCATTATGTTTTTGTGAATTGATTCAACACCTCAGGGCAGGTCACTACACAAGATGCCTGTGATCTGACCTGTAAAACAGCAATGCTAAGTAGGACCAAAAATAAACTTGGATGAGATGTTCCTTAAAGTGAGAGAACACAGGCCACAATCTCCATCAGCACAGGTGCACCACAAGTCTGTGTGCTTAAGCTCCCTGCTCTACTCACTTTATACTTAGGACTGTGAGGCTATACAGTACTTAAGTATGCTGATGACACCACTATTTTTTTTTAAATTAAACAAAATATACTTTATTCAAAAATAAAATTATATACAATAACCATACAAAGACTTCCAATTCTTTACAGTTGGTACCATTACTGTCTTTACATTTTCAAAGTTCAAAAGTTTTGCCACCCAAGTGGCACTTTGTTATTTCATATTTACATTCAGTGGGTATACCCCTAACCCCTCTTCTCCTCAACTCCCACGGGAGAAGAACCCTAGACTGTGGTCCTTCCCCACCGGGCCCTTGCGGTGGCTGCACCGAGTTTGAGTGTGTCCCTCAGCACGTACTCCTGCAGCCGAGAATGTGCCAGTCGGCAGCATTCCCTCACGGACATCTCCGTGTGCTGGTAGACCATCAAGTTTCGGGCCGACCAAAAAGCGTCTTTCACCGAGTTGATGATCTGCCAGCAGCACCGGATGTTGGTCTTCGTGTGCGTCCCCGGGAACAGCCCCTAGATCAGAGGGTCCTCTGTTACTCAGCTGCTGGGGATGAACCTCAACACTGCCCCTTCCATCCTCCTCCACACCTTCTTTGTGAACCCACAGTGTGCAAAGAGGTGGGTCATTGACTCCTCCTCACTGCAGTCCTCCTGTGGGCAGACAGGTGTGGAGATGATGTTCCGGGCGTACAGGAGGGATTGGACTGGGAGGGCCCCTCTCACCGCCAGCCAGGCAAGGTCTTGGTGCCTGTTGGTGAGGTCTGACGATGAGGCATTTTGCCAAATAAACTGGACGGTCTGCTCAGGGAACCACCCCACTGTGTCCATCACGTCCTTCTCCTGCAGTGCCTGCAGGCCCTTACGTGCTGACCACTGCCTGATGGCCCTGTGGTCAAAGGCGTTGACTTGAAAGAACTTCTCTACGAAGGACAGGTCTGGCGGCAATGACCAGCTGACAAGGGTGTTGCATGGGAAAGGGGCCAGACCCATCCTTCGTAGCCAGGGCAACAGGTAGAACCTGGGCATGTAGTGGTACTTGGTGCCCACATACCTGGGATCCACACACAACCTGATGCAGCCACACGCGAAGCTGGCCATCAGGGTTAGGGGGACATTTGGGACGTTTTTGCCCCCATTGTCCAGGGACTTGTGCATGGTGGTCCGTCCGACCCGCTCCATCTTGGATCCCCAGACAAATCTGAAGACGGCTTGGGTGATTTCCGAGCTGAAGGAGTGAGGGACTCGCCACTCTTGCGCCAAGTACAGCAGCCCTGAGAGCACCTCACAACTGATGACCACTATTGTTAACCAAATCAAAGCTGGTGATGAATCAGCATTTAGGAGGGAGATTGAAAATGAGACTGAGCTGTGACACACTCTCACTCAAAGTTAGTAAGAGCAAGGAGATGATTATTGACTTCAGGAGGAGGAAACCAGAGGTACATAAGCCAGTCTTCATTTGGGGATGAGGGTCAACAACTTAAAATTCCTCAGTGTTATTATTTCAGAGGAACTGTCCGGCTCATAAGTGCCACTACGAAGGAACCTCTAATATCTTAGAAGTTTGCAAAGATTCGGTAAGTCATTTAAAATTTTGACAAATTTCAGACGTAGATATGTGGTGGAGAGTGTCTTGATTAGCTGCATCACATCCTGGTATGGAAACACAAATGCCATTGTATGGAAAAGCCTACAAAAAGTAGTGGATATGGCCCATTTCAACATGGGTAAAGCCCTCCCCACCACAGAGTACAACCATACAGTGCTGTCATTGGAAAACAGCATCCATCACCAAGAACCTCCCACCATCCAAACCATGATTTCTTCTCACTACTGCCATTAGTAAGAAGGCACAGGAGCCTCAGGACCCTCACCACTGAGATCAGGAACAGTTATTACCCCTCAGCCATCAGTCTAATAAACCAAAGGGGATAGCTTCACTCAACTTCAGTTGCCAATTCACCGAACTGCTCCCACAATCTATGGGCTCACTTTCAAGGACCTTTCATCTCATGTTCTCCAATACTTATTGCTTACTTGCTTGCTTGTTTGTTTGTTTATCTATCTATCCATCCATCTATCTATCTATTTATTTATTTATTAATTATATTACTAGTATTTCCTTTTTCCCTCTTTGTTTTGCAGTTTGTTGTTTGTTCACGTTGGTAATTTGTCTATCCTGTTGGGTGGGGTATTTCATAGATTCTATTGTGTTTCTTGTATTTACTGTGATTGCCCGCAAGAAAATGAATCTCAGGGTTGCATATGGTGACATATATGTACTTTGAAAATAAATCTACTTTGAACTTTGAGCAGTAGACTTCATCCAATTCTGATGGAATAACATCAATTTTTCTTCAAACTCACATCTTTTTCATCCATTCAACTTTTCTTTGCTTTTTCTTTCTCATAACATCCTGTCTTCTCTGGGATATGGAATGATGAAATGCTATTGTTTTTTTGTTTGGCTCAAACTGCATGTAATCTGTTGTGGTTCCCAGGTACTGAAAAAACACAAAGGACAATTCATCAACACATTTGTAACTAATAGATTAAGTTTTCATGCTTCCATGCTTAAACTAATAGTATAAATAATTTATCAATGGACAACATTAACCAAACTTTTGGATGAGATTTGTTCAATAATTCACTATAAGGTATGAATATAGATTAGGAAAGATCACAATCACTTTTAATTTTTACAAGTCTAGCTTCAAATTCTGGAAAACCTTCCCTACACCATAAACGTAATGTGACAGAACTTTGCAATTTTTGTTTAACATGCCAGCATAGAGGTAGATATCTTTTAAATGTTGTCCTAGAGCTGCATTTTTCTCCATATATTAACTTTATGTAATTCTCATCCACTTTTATACTTTTGGAGGTGCCTTTGTTACTATTAGTCTAGATTATTCTAATACACTCTAGACCTTCCTCCAACTCCATAACTTTAAGGTTATCCCATACTTTTTCAGCAATACTGTAATTTTTTAAATGGTCATACGAGTTTTGAAATTGCTTCTTGGCTTAATCTCTCACTTTTGTATTTACTTCCAGCACCACCACCCTGAAATATCAGTACAGACACACAAGATGGTCAACGCTGGAATCTGTAGAAACAAAACAAAATGCTGGAAGAACTCAGCATGTCATGCAGCATCTGTAAAAGGAAATTAAAAGCTGGGTCCAGATGAAGCTTTGTAACCTGAAACAGATCCTGTCTGATCTGCTAGTTCCTCCGGTACTTTGTTCCATTGTCTGAAATAAAAGTGCTTTTCCAAATCTGGACTCTGCAACAGCATCATTTTTATCAAATAAAAAAACTCCGGTCTTCCCCTATCATTTCGCATTAACCCTCCGGTCTCCGTCTGGTGCTCCCCCCCCCCCCCCGACTCCTTTCTTTCTCCCGTGGCCTCCCATCCCCTGATCCTTTCCCTTCTCCAGCTCAGTATCACTTTCGCCAATCACCTTTCCAGCTCTTAGCTTCATCCCACCCCCTCTGGTCTTCTATCATTTCGCATTTCCCTCTCCCCCCCCACTACTTTCAAATCTCTTACTATCTTTCCTTTCAGTTAGTCCTGACAAAGGGTCTCAGCCCGAAACGTCGACAGCGCTTCTCCTTATAGATGCTGCCTGGTCTGCTGTGTTCCACCAGCATTTTGTGTGTGTTGTTTAAATTTCCAGCATCTGCAGATTTCCTCGTGTTTGATCATTTTTAATTGTTCTGTTTTTGGTAACAATCAAGGGGCATCTACCTCCGAGTTAATTTTATGTACATACGACTGTAAATATTTTGTCAGGAAAACATTTGTGTATTTACCTTGTCTGAAAGACTTCTCCAGTCATTATTCTCCATTCGTTTGTACCATCCACTGCGATCATCTTTCTGAATAGGATTTCGGTTATGAACTTGCCTTGGTACTTTCTGTTTGGCTGCAGGATTAGTATAATCTTTAGGACTGTTTGCACACAAATCCACAATCGGACGGTGGGTAAATATTTTGTAGTAGATTTTTGGAGGAAAGGTTTCCTATAAAACAAACCAGGATGAACAAAATCAGGTTGACTTTAATTTGTAAAAAGTGCAGGCTACTATTTATAAACACTGGTACACATGCATGATGTAAATTTTATAATGTGAGAAAGAACCCAAAACAACTGATTCAGAACAAACACAAACCTTACAGGAGTGAGTGAGTGTGTGCGCGCGTGTGCCGCGCCAGCCAAAACTTAATATGACCAGAGAGCTGTATTCAGCTTCCAGACTGGAGAGATATGTCCAAACGTTTAAATCAGAAACTGAACTGTTTTTTGTAATTGATAGAAATAAGAAGTATCCTATTTGAATACCTGGATAAATAAAATATCTTTTACATACATAAGGGATAATCTTTCACCTTTGCACTACTAAATGAAATTTCAATTCAATTGATTATTAAATTCAGCCAAGTTCCTTATATTTTAAGCAGAAGGAAATCACATAAAGAAACACATTTTTACCTTAAAGCCTGACAAATCTCCTCACTGAAGTAAGCAGAGAGAAATTAACTTTTTATTATTCAGTAAATTTGGTCAAGTATGGCACATTTTCCATTTTCACCAATAAAATCTATTTAAGATATAGTTTTGTTATGCATTGGTCAAGTTATCTAATTGTATTTAAATCCAGGGGCAGAGATTTCGGGATCATTCTAGTGAATTTCCACAGAAGTTCAAAGGGCCACAGTTTCTCCTGGGATTTGTTCAGTTTTGGAATGGCTCTGGAGATTTCCTGTGACCTTATCTGGAACAAGATGTTTAGCATGGTTTGGGGGTGGGGGGGGGGCGTGGAGTTTCCATCTGTGGGACATAACTTGGACACTCAGAATCGGGTTTATTCCCACTGTCTTATATGACATGAGATGCATTGCTTTCTGGCAGTAGAGTGTAAAGATTTTACTATAAAGTAAGTAAATAGTCCAAAAATAAAAGGATAATGTGGTGGTGTTGATGGGTAACTGAATGGTTTAGAAATATGAAGGTTTCAGAAAACAGAAATTGTTTCTGAATTGTTGAATGTGGGTCTGCATGTTCCTGTACCAACTCCCAGATGGTAATAATGAGAAGAGGGCAGATCCTGGATGTTGTGGTTTATTAAAGATGGATAATACCTTCTTGAGGTTATTGTTAATGATGGAGAGCGTTAAGGGACAGAGCTAGCAGAGTATATACGTACTTTCAACCGTACATATATAAAAATGTGTCAGTCTGAAAACATACCAAATCTCCTCAAACGCCTAACAAAGGAGAGCAGCTGCTGTGGCTTCTTTGTGATTGCATCAATAGGTCAGGCCCAGAACAGATCCTGTAAGGTTTTGACACCCAGTAACTTAAAGCTCTCACCTATCCCCTGCTGACTGATGTCTGAACTCCAAACTTCCTCTTCCTGAAGTCCACATTCAATTTTTTGATCTTGATAATGCTGAATGCAAGGTTGTTGTGGCACAGCTCAACCAGTCAACCCACCTCATTTCTATACACCTCCTCTTTGCCATCTGAGATTTTGCCAACAGTGGGTGCCATCTATGAATTTATAGATACTGTTTGAGCTGTGCCTAGCCTTGAAGTAATGAATGTGTAGAGTAGTGAAGCTTTATTTGTCACATGTAAACCAAAACACAGTGATATGTGTCAGTTGCATCAATATGTGCTGAGGGTAACCACAAGAGTTGCTAAGCTTCCATGCCACAGAGCATGCCCACAATTTACTAACCCTAACCCATGTGTCTTTGGAATGTGGAGCACCTAGAGGAAACCCACATGATTATGGGAAGAATGTATAAACTCCTTACATACAGTGATGGGAATTAAACTGTGATTGCACTGATTGCTAGTGGGTGCATATCAGTTAACACAAGATGTTGACTGTCAGCAACAAGATGTTATCAGCAATCTACCAGAGGTCCAAATTTAGAAGCTGAGGGAGTGATGGTAATGAACACTGCGAGGTAATTGATAAAAAACCAGCATGTTGTATGTTTTGCTGTTGTCTGGGGCTCCAAAGCAGAGAGAGAGAGCTAGTGATATTGTGTCTACTTTAAGTCCTGTTACAGTGGTCAGTGAATTACAATGGTTCCAGGTCCTTGCTCAGGCAGGATAAATTCTAGCTATAACTTGCCTCTTTAAGCATTTCATTACCACAGATGTGAAAGCTACCAGTCAATAGTTGTTGAGACAGCTCACCCTGCTCTTAGACGCTGGTATGTTTGCTGCCCTTGTAAAGCAGGTGGGAACCTCAGACCACAGCAGTATTAAATTAAGATGTCCTTGAACACTTCAGCCAGTTGGTTGGCACAGGTTTTCAGAACCTTGCCAGGTACACTGTTGACACTGCACCAGACACCGGATACTGTGGGGATTCCCACAGGTGTAGTGTTGCTCTCCCTTTGAAAGATGCCTGAAAGGCATTTAACACATCAGGGAGTGAGGCATCACTTCCATTTATACTGTTAGGCTATGCCTTATAGTAAGTAATGACATGCAAACCCTGTCACAGCTGTCGTGCATGGATTGCATCTTTAATTTCACACTGAATTACCTTTCCACTCTCACGATGACCTTCCATATATCATAGCTATACTGGTGCTTAAAATGAAAATGATTTTGGGGGGAGGAATGATCTCCACCAGGATGAAGATGTAATTTGGGATTGAAACACAGAGCTCTAATATTCAGCAAATGTTATAATGGTGAGAGATGGAGCTTAGACTTTACCTCCTCAAAATAAGAAAGCCTGTCAGTAAATTTCAGCTTCATTATTTGGCAAAGCTTCAATGATGCTGTTAATGCAGATTAAATTTTGTTCTTCTGACCTCAGCTGCATGTATACTGCAGAGCACTGCCATACAGATATTATCTATTTTATATGTTGCCATACCATCAAGTTAGCCATTCTAATTGAACAAATTCCATCCACAAACACATAACACCTTAAGTATAATGGTACTGAGAAGGCATGGTTAGAAATGATATTAACTTCAATCAGTGAAAATGAAGATTACTTACTCCCCCGAGTCTGAATCGGACATAAACTCCAGCAGCCCTATCCAAGAAATCTGCCTATGAACATATAGGAGCAATGGATAGAGATTAGACAAAGGCAAACTTTCCAAATTTCTCATTTATATATCGTTTTCAATTTTCAGTGTTAAGCAGCCAGAATTAAGTGCTATAATATACTCAATGAAATAATAAAAATGCAGTTAATACTTGAAACAATTATTCTTGATTTTATTTTTCTTCTAACTAACAGACTCCTTAGTAGAAGTCTGTTAGCAAAATTTAAGACCATGAAATAAAGGGGGTATGGTAGCATGGATAAAGCTTGCCTTAAAGACTGAAAACTGACCTGTGGGAATTGCTTGATTTCAGAAAATAGCAGGGTCAATGTTAGGAGTACTCAGGACTTTTCCTTTGATAGACACCTGAGTGAAAATAATTCACAGGAAACAGGGATAGAGCAACGGAAAGGGGCTAAAAATTGGTATTGATATTGGTCTTAGTGCTAGTAGAGATGCATTGACTCAGTAGATTAGTGCTGAGACAATTCTATGACTCTGTAAAGATGCAAGAGACGGCAAATGCTAGAATCTGGAGCAACAGGTGAGCTGCTGAAGGAGCTAGGGGTTTGGACAGTTAAAGTTTTGGATCAAATCCCTTCATTTGGACTGAAATTGTAGAGGGCAGATTGGCAGTATAAAGAGGTGAGAGAGTGTGTGGGCCAAGAGCTAGCAAGTGATAGGTAGATCCAGGTGAGGAGGAAAATACACAAGATACTGGAAGAACTCCGTGGGTTGGACAGTATCTATGGAGGGAAATGAACAGTTAACATTTCGGGCTGAGATACTTCATCAGGACTGATCTCAGTGCATTTCTGATAAAGGGTCTCAGCCTGAAAAATCGACTGCTTATTTCCCTCCATAGATGATGCTTGACGTGTGTGTGTGTGTGTGTTGCTCCAGACTTCCAGCATCTCTTGTGTCTCCATTTGAGGAGGATTGATTGGTCAAAGGAATCAGATGGGAGAGAAAGTTAGAGATAGTGACAGAGGTTGACAGGCAATAGTTTCCCTGGGTTTTATAGAGAAAATTCCCTCTTACTTCTTGAATCACTACCATAAACTTTGGGATTTCTGATTAAGTTATGCATGTGCAAATATCTCCAAGATACTAGTATTTTCTTGTTTTAACGAGGTCAAATGATTGCAGCTTTGCTGCCATTCTGGGATTCAGTACAGGCCCTTCCAATTTATTCCACCTTTTCTTAACACATTCTTAATGTGTTATTACCTTTGTCTTGACAAGCATTGTTTCAACTCCCAGTGATATATAAAAAAGCACACAGCTACAGAGCTATTGAAGTCAATGGAAGTGAACTAACAACAAGGAATGTGAAAAAAGATGAGGTCAGAGCAAGAAGGTGGGGAATGGGAGGAAGAAGTACAAGGTAATAGGTGAAACTGGGAGGGGGGCAGAGGTGAAGAAAAGGGCTGGGAAGTTGATTAGTATTAGAGGAGGGCTGGAGAAGGTAGGACATGATAGAGGAGGTTAGAAGACCATGGAAGAAAGAGAAGGAGAAGGAGCACCAGAAGGAGGTGATGGGCAGGTAAGGAGAAAAGGTGACAGAGGGAAACGGGAATGGGGGAATGGTGAAGGTGGGGGTCAATTACTGGAAAATTTGAGAAATCGATATTCATGCCATCAGGTTGAAAGCTACCCAGACGTAATATAAGGTGTTGCTTCTGGAATCCAATTGTGGCCTCAACATGGCAGTAGAGGAGGCCATAGACTGAAATGTTAGAATGGGAATGGGAAGTAGAATTGAAATGGGTGGCCAAACAGCCCTTCCTGAGAGACAGGTTTACCCATACCTCTTCCAAGCAGATCAATTGCATTTGATGCTTGCAATGATGCCCCCTCTACTTCAGTTAAACTATGTACAGACTGTTTTGAGGAGCATTTGCACTCTGTCTGCAATTCCAGTTGGCCTTCCAGTTGTGTGTCTTTCCCAATCCCACACTGTCCTTGGCTTTCTCCAATGCCACAGAGGTCAAACACAAATTGGAAGAACACATCTCATATTTCACTAAGGTAGCTTACAATGCAATTTCACAAACACGAGGAAATCTGCAGATGCTAGAAATTCAACCAACACACACAAAATGCTGGTGCAATGCAGCAGGCCAGGCAGCATCTATAGGAAGAAGTACAGTCGATGTTTCGGGCCGAGACCCATCATCAGCACTAACGCACGAAGGGTCTTGGCCTGAAATGTCAACTGTCCTTCTTCTTATAGATGCTGCCTGTCCTGCTGCATTCCACCAGCATTTTGCGTATGTTGCTTACAATGCAATTTGCCTACTTCAAATAACCTAACCTTGTGTTCTCTCAAACACGTTCACCTACCCAACGCCTCCTGTACTAATATAGAATGGTCATCTTTCCTCTTCCTTCTCAATCCTGATGCAAGATCTTGACCTAAAAAATAGCTACACCTTTACAGATGCTGCTAGGTGTAATGAATATTTCCAGTGTTTGGATTTTATTGTTATAATATAAACAAAAGCAACTATATAAATAAAAAACATGCTGGAACATGTCAACATTTAAAACAGTGTCTAAAAGCAATGAGGAATGTTAATATTTTAGACACTGGTCTTAAAAATACAAAATAAAAAGCATAGGAAAAATTCATTCTGCATCTTAATCACAAAATTTGAAATGTCCTCAAAATGCAGGATAAATCCAATCGCGTTAAATACCATCAGTCCTCTTTCAATCACTAGCAAAGTGACAGAAAGGTATCATCAACAGTGTTATCAAGTGCTATCTACTTACTTAAGCAGTTGACTGGTGCTCAGTTTACATTCTACCAGGGCCACGTGGTCCCAGACCTCATCACAACCTTTGTCCAAACATAAGACCAACAGCAAAATTCCAGAGATGAGATGGAAGTAACTGTACTTGAGATCAAGACAGTTTTTGGCAAACTTTAGCTTTAATTGGCCCTGGGAAACTGAAATTCATGGGCATCAAGAGAAAGACACTCAAGGGTTTTGAGTCAGAAACTCACACAAAGGAAAATGAAGATCAATATTTCCAATCTTAGGATATTATTGCAAGGGTTCCTCAATGCAGTGGCTGAGTCCAAATATCTATAGCAGCTTCATTAATTACTTTTCTTACATATTAATTTAGAAGTAGAAATCTTCATTGATGATTTGCACAAATGACAATTCTATTCCTAGCACCTCAGCAAATGAAACAGTCCATTCCTGCATGCAACAGGGCCAGGACTACTACCAGACATAGGCTGATAGAAGGAGAATAACTTCCAATGTACACAAGCAACAGGCAATGACCATCTCCCATAAGAAAGTCTCTAACCATTGAACTGAACTGAACTGAACTCTGCATCATATCATAAGACTGTATTCATTTACCCTAGCTCTGAAAGAGCCTGGTTTTGGTTCCTATTTCCACACTTCTGTATATATCATTGCTAACCTGTTTCATATATTTGCATTTTACAACATTTGTAGATTACTGTATTGCTTAGTTTACTAAAAAAACATTATTAGTTACTAGTAATACCAGACTCCAAAGTGTTTTCCATTTCTGTTTTCCATTTCGGTCACGGGGTACGTGACACAATAATACCGTGAAGTTACTTTTGCTAGAATGACTTTAGTAGTTCAAGAAAATGACTCACATCCAATTTCTCAAGGGCAGGTTATCAAGAGAATTGAGCACTGTTATGAAATTCTGTTCTATGATTAACAATATCTGTCTGTCATTGTGGTAAATTTCCGAACCTATATTTGTTTCTTCCAATGAATGGATATGTCAGAAATATTAACATCAGCATTTTCTTTTGTTTCTATATGCTACTTATTGAAAGCTTATAGCATTTTATATGTTATTTTATTAAGTAAAAAGTTCTGGAAGAATAATGCATAGGAGAATAATATGCTGCATTCCTGTAGAGAAAAATTAGTGTTTGAGTATATGATGAATGACTTCCATGTTTGGTGTTTGTGATTATGTTTCCTCATTCCAGTAACATGAATCCTCACTGGCTTTTGTAATAATAACTTCTGCAACAGATGAGAGTTATAGATTGATAATAATCTTGATGGATGTTTTTATGGAATGTAGAAGTAAGTTACCATAGAATTCTCTTGATGAAAAGTGGTGCAAGTGCTGATCTAATGAGGACAGGTAAATCAAACATTCATCAATATCAGGATCCAGACTTAAATTATTACTACTGCCAATCCCTCTCAACTAGCATTTACAGAAAAATGTAAAGATAAGCTGAACACCAATAAAGCCCAGTAGATATTCACTGTTTAAAAGGTAGCTATCTTGCAGACTGGGTATTTGTAATATATAGTTACTATGATTACAGGCAGATCATATTTCAGGATTTATGAGTTCCATTAAAGATCATTCCTGACTCGTTTTATGCAAAATATTTATTAGACTCCTTTTTCTAAATTGCTCACCTCATCATATCAAAACTTTATGATATCAAATTAGGTTTAGAGGTATTCTGATATTTTTTATGAGACAATGTATTTTTATATTGTATCCTTTGTAAATGATGATACTCACAACAACCACAGCAATGATTCACAAAGTTCAGACAGAAAAATCAGTAAGGTATGTATATTTTGCATATTAATAGCATGAACCAATGTGAACTGGGTGAGAAACCATAATGATTTACTGATAAATAAAGACATATTTCTATGCATTCCATGTGTTATTGTACTGAATTTAAAAAGATCTTAGTCCAAAATATGTGTTTTAAGAATACATTTTCTCTTACCTCAATGGGGTTAATACATTTCATCATGCATTGAGGGTTTCCTCTCCCTCTGAAATTAATCATATTCTTATAATGCATGAACAGCTGTATGTCCTACAAACAGAAAAACATGGTTTATAGTTATAGCAATGGGTCAAAAGTAATGAAAGCTCCTCAAAACTAAGAATTCAATAACTTACAGTGAACATTCAGCATAAGACATAGGGGCAGAATGAGGCTAATTTGCCCATTGAGTCTGCTCCGCCATTCCATCATGGCTGATTTATTATTCCTCTCAACCCATTTTCCCGCCTTCTCTCCATAACCTTTCATGCCCTGACTAATCAAGAACTTAGCAATCTCCACTTTAAATATATTCAAAGACTTGGCTGCCATAGCCAACCACGGCAGAAAATTCTGTAGATTCAGCATGCTCTGGCTAAAGAAAATCTTCCTAATCTCTGTTCTAAATGGGCATCCTATTCTGAAGCTGTTCCTAGACTCTCATCCTTAATAATGGACGCCAACATCTTCCCAAGCACTAAAGTCAGGCTAAAAAAAGGTTCAAAGGTTGAAAGTTTTATTTTATTGTCAACATTCAAGATTCAATTATATTTATTATCAAAAAAATGTATAAATTACACACTTCGGGTTTGCTTGCTCACAGGTAACCAAAAAGCAAGAAACCCGAAAAACTTAATTTAAAAAAAGAATAAAAATAAAAAGACCAATACTGCAAGAGAAAGACAAAAATACATATCATGCAAACAGCATTCCAAACCAAAATTGAGTCCTTGGAATTGAACCCCAGAGAAGCCTGTAGGAAGCCCAAAGACTTGCTTATCAGTTCATTATATTCGCAGGTAGAGAGCGCAGCAGTCAGGACAGTCTTCATAGCCTCAGCACTATGGAGATGACCATGTTGAGAACGAGTGAAATCAGCTCTTGTCCTGACCAACACCTTTTCAGTTCACCTGGGCTGGTGTTTAAATTGTCCAAACAATGGAACAGCGAAAGGCTCCAGTGCCCTGGAGAGAGGAGTGAAGATCATGGAGAGCAAGCAAAATCAGCTCTCACCTCCGATCAGGGCCAGTATTTAAAATTGTCTAAACAACAAATCGTACCTTGCACAGGGATCCAGCTGAGGCAAAAAGCTCCAGGTCTAGACCTTGCCACCCAACGACTCACTCTGGGCCTAGATCATGCCATGCAGCGACCTGCTCCAAGCCCAGATTTTGCTGCCTAGCCTGAAGCTGCTCCCAAGCTCTTCAAATCAGCTTGGCATCCAGAGCAATCCAACCTGAAACCTGGACCATTTGTACAGGCACCAAATCTTTTCTGACTGGGCCTCGACTTCTCCTTTTGGCACCGAGAGCAATCCAATCTCGCTCACAGGTCAGCTGTATGGGCATCAGAATTCCTCCTGCAACATTTCTGCTATACCCCATCATGGCTCATCCCCAAACTCGCCTCACCATCACTCACCCCTTCACTGTTTGCAGCAATAATTTAACACAATTTGCCTCAGGAAAGGAATGTTATAGTGATGTTGTTGGACAGATTTCTTAGCCTACCAGAAGGCTGTCACACACGTTTAGCAGAGCCATCTTAACCAGAAATAAGTATGTACAATACAACTATACATAGTATGCATGTACAACACAACTCTAATATTCATCTAACTGGCCTTTCTTTTGCCTCCCTCCCTTGCGAGGTGACATTTGCAATTTTCCAGTCCTCTGTAACTATTCCAGAATCTAGTGATTCTTGAAAGATCATTAAGGCCTCCACAATTTCCTCAGCTACATCTTTTAGAACCCTGGGGACCTTTCAGCTTCCCAAGCACCTTCTCTCTGGTAATGGCAACTACACTCTGCCCACTCTCAAATTTCTGACATACTGCTAATATCTTCCACAGTGAAGATGGATGCAAAGTACTTATTTTGACTATCATCTCTTTGTCCTCTGTTACTAAGTCTCCAGGTCATTTCCCAGTGGCCCAATATCCACTCTCGCCTCTCTCTTTTTCTTTATATCTCCAAAAAACTTTTGGTATTATCTTTTATATTATTGGCTGGCATACCTTCATATTTTCTCTCCTTATGCCATTTTAGTTGCTTTCTGTTGGCTTTTAAAAGCTTCCTAATCTTCTAACTTTCCAATAATTTTTGCTATATTATATGTCCTCTCTTTTCCTTTTATGCTGTCTTTGACTTCCTTTGTCAGCCATGATTGCCTCATCCTCCTTGTAGAATACTTGTTTATCTTTGGTTTGTAACTATCCGGCATCTTCAGTATTGCCCCCAGAAACTCCAGTCATTTCTGTTCTGCCATCAAACCTGCTAGTGTTCCCTTCCAATCAACTTTGCCCAACTCTTCTCTCGTGCCTCTGTAATTCCCTTTACTCCACTGTAATATTGATACATCTGACTTAATTTTCTCCTTTGCAAACTGAAGGGTGAATTCTATCATCACTGACTCCTAAGGGTTCCTTTATGTTAAGCTCCCTAATCAAATCTGGTTCATTGCACAACACCCAATCCAGAATAACCTTTCTCCTAGTGGGCTCAACCACAAGCTGCTATAAAAATCGATCTTGTAGGCATTCTACAAATTCCCTCTTGGGATCCAGCACCAACCTGAATTTCCCCATTTACCTGCATATTGAAATCCCCCATGACTATCGTCCTATTGCCCTTTTTACATGCCTTTTTGATCACCATTGCGATTTATATCCCACATCTTGAATGCTGCTCTGAAGTCTGTATATAACTCTGATCAGGGTATTTTTACCTTTGTAGTTTCCTAACTCAATCCACAATCCACTCAATTCTACATCTTCTGATCCTATGTCATCTCTTTCTAAGGATTTGATTTCATTTTTTACCAACAGAGCCACCCCTCCATCTTCTGCATCTACTCTGAGACATCCTTGACCCTAGTACTTGGGTGGCAACACACCATCCTGACATCTTTGAATGAAATGAGATATGTATTCAATTTCCTCAAAAAGTGATAGTAGCTTATAGCAGTTATTTCAGGGAATTGACTCCTTTAATAACAAAAAGTGAAAGAAAAACAAAACAAAATAACTATCCAGGTTCTGTATGTTTTATATTGGCACACAGTCTTCCAGATACATAGGTCAATTGACTATTCTACATCTGATCCTAGTTGGTCTTTGAGTCTACTGCTGGTCCATGATATAATTGTATTGCAGGTATACCTACTTTCATAAAGCACCTTCTTCAGAAATCCTCCTAAGAGGATCTGTTCATTCAACATAGGATACACTGTTCCCTTGTGATGTCCAATGAACTTTGGTATGGTGTGTACAGAATATCCATTACCTTCTGTCACAACCACAGACTATACTGCAGGGTCTACACACCCCACATGCAGGCTGAATAGTAGGTTCCGTTTAACTCCCTTCTTTTCAATGTAGTCTTGTTGAGACTTGAGCAAAGCACAGCAACGTTATGCTCCCTGCTTACCTTTGTCCTTGTCTGAGAAAGAGGACTACCATTTTGACTGACACTGAAAAGGAGCAGTATTCATTTAGTATTTAGGTAATTCTTTCAGCCTTGGTGTTGGCATTTAACTTTTGGTTTGAGAGTTTTAATTAACGCTGCTGTTGCCTAGTGTTCATTGCTTTCCTTTCTCTTAAAATTCTAGAAAGTTCTTATTAAAGTTATTGAACTGTCGACCTGCTTCAGTGTCTCTCTCTCTGCGCTTGGGCCATGCCCAAATGTTCTGGCACCTTACATCATGTCTGATGTCCATCTGTTGCCAGCTTCAGCTTTTACTGGTAGCAGATCTTTGACAATACATCTTTGTCATCTTTGAGCACCTCACAGTGTTTTCCTAAATTTGGTATCAACTCTGATTTAAGCAGTAACAGGAGTAGTGTTCTTTATTCGGCTATTCATAAGTCTTGTGGGTTGGTGAGTTTGTAAAAGGCTAGGATGCTCAAATAGCGATGGATTCTGATAGCATAGCTTTCTTCAGCAGTTCCTTGGACATATTTACAGAGATAAGACTGCAAGTTATACCAGCAGAATTAGACCATTTGGCGCATCAAGTCTGCTCCACCATTTCATTGTGGCTGATCCATTTCCCTCTCAGCCCCAATCTCCTGCCTTCTCCCCATAACCCTTCATGCCCCGACTAATAAAGAATCTAGCAACCACTGCCTTAAATATACCCAAATGACTTGTCCTCCACAACTGCCTGTAGCAACAAATTCTACAGATTCTACATTCTCTGGCTGAAGAAATTCCTCCTCATCTCCAGGCAGTATTTGGTCACCCACTTCAGCGGCATTGATCCCAGGATTAAGTCAGGTGCCCCACTGTGGATTTGGTGGAGCTGCTTGGAGGTGAGCCAATAGCAAAGGGAATTGGATGGCTGAGGATTTGCACAGAATGGAAGTGTGATTGATAAGATGAGATGCTCATCCTGATGACATCAAGAATCAAATGTATGCCTTTCCATTATTCTGTAAAAAGGGAAGCAATATTTTCAAAAAGCAAACTGGCAAGCCCTTACGAGCCCTTACGAAAATTGCCTTCTGAGAACTATAGTGCATTATCTCTGAACAGAACTTCAGGGGTGTTGTAAAGACAAATAGCCCTTTAACATTGTGAATGTTAAGGTTAATTGAATTGGAGTTTACTAAGAAGTAAACTTTCTGAAAACATGGAAACTAATCCAAATATTATAAAATGTATTTTCCATTTCTACAAAACAGATCTAAGCAGTTTTTTTTTTGTCCAGGGTATGTCTGGGACTTGATGAGAGTGCAGTAGTTCCTTTGGTTGGCTCCTTTCGAGGAATCTACAGTTCCTTCATTACTGCACATGGCACCTGATTTCCCCATTCCTCCCTGGCACCCTGGTAGAAACTGGTACCCACTCCCATAAGTAGGAAATGCATTTTGGTCATGAAATAGCAATTCCCCCATAAAGAAATACTCTTTCATTTCTGAAGATCAGGTCACTTTGGGAGCTCAATTCATTTCTCACATTGTAGTTTACTCTGAAATAGGTTCAATCTCATCTGTGCTCCTTTCCATCTTTTTTATTTGTTTATTTATTCATTTATTTATTTAGAGATATGACATGGTATTGTTATGAAATCCCGTAACTGGAGAACTTATCAGCAAAGATAGAGAGGTCCGTTGAAGTCTGATGTCACTATTTTCAAACGTTTTTCTTTATAAAGGGGCACAAAAGTAAAGTTAATACATACATTCAGATAGTGCACATCGTCAACATTCAATCTAAAGCGCGGGTATAGTAATAATCATCATTAAGAAGTGAGCTCTGCTGTTGTCTAGGGGTTAATAGATTGTCCGTTGGAAATATAAAAGTCACTCTGAAAGTCTGCCGGCCTCAGCCCTTTGAAAATCGCTGGGTTTCACGTGGGGCGACCGAGAGAGAGAGAGTTTGGGGGAGAAGAGAAAGAACTTGTCGAGTCTTGATGAGGCTTCCGTGAAATCGGGGGGTGGGGGGGGGAGTGTTGGTTTCCTCTCCCCGATGTTAGTTAAAAGCAGTTTTCTGTGATTCCTGCAAATTCCAATCCCGGAATCTAA
Organism: Hypanus sabinus; assembly: GCF_030144855.1. Lineage (NCBI taxonomy): Eukaryota > Metazoa > Chordata > Chondrichthyes > Myliobatiformes > Dasyatidae > Hypanus > Hypanus sabinus. The sequence continues at coordinate 49,314,158 of NC_082708.1, read as the reverse complement.
CGCACGTGGCTTCCTTCAGAATGGCTTCCCGCTGCTGCGGGAACACTCTCTCGTGTCTTCTTGGTGTGTCTAAGGGGGCTGTCCCCCTGAGACTCTCCTTTATACTTCCTCACGGGGTCGAAGGTGTCAATCAGGTTGGGATGATGCAATCTCTCTCTCAACCAGCCCACCTTGCCCGAGGGCTTTTCACGTGGTCTCCATGAGACAATAGTCGCTGTCGTCTTATTCTGCATCCCGGGTGGGACGTGCAATTTGACACGTTTCTCTCTCTCTCTCACTTCCTGGGTCTACTGACCCCCCCCCCCCCCTCAATGGGTGCTCTTGTGATTCTCACAAAGGAGGGGGCTGGGATCATAACAGTATCAGGCCCTTTCAGCCCAAGAGTCTGTTGCACAACAATTACACCTATGTTACCAGTTAGCCTACTGTGGTAAACTATGTATACCTGTCTGGACACGCCCCACTGCTAACTGCTCCTGAAGCTCCTCCCACAGACCCTTGTATAAAGGTGATTGCAGGCCCTGCTCCCCCCCCAGTCTCCGAGACGCTGTGCTCCGTTTTGCTGCTAATAAAAGCCTATTCGTTCACCTCCCGTCTCCGAGAGTTATTGATGGTGCATCACCTACAAACCTGTACATTTTTAGAACGTGGGAGGAAACCAGAGCACCCAGACAAACCCAATAAATCACCGGAAGTACGTATGAGCTCCTTACAGACAGCTGCAGAATTGATCCTGGATCATTGGCTAACCGTGACGCTATCAAACAACCCCAGAAACATACCACATTTGAAGCATTCTTTTCAGTCTTTTAATCTAACAGCCTCCTCACACATCTGTGGCTAAGAAATTGGAATATATGTATCATGCCATGTTAATTTTCCAAGAGAGTCTTGGGTTCTGATAATCTTTTTGTCAACCAGAGGATGCAATCTGGAATTTACTGCCTGAGAATGTGATGCACTCAGTATTTAAAAGTACTTAGACAGAACACTTGAATTGTCAAAGTAGGAGATGAGGTGACATCCTGTAGAACCTCATCGCCATTAAAATGCTACAATACAAACTCTGTTGTGACTGACTCCTTGATTAATTTTAGCATATGTTCATGTGCATCCAACTAACATCATTTCCAAGTGGTTTACACATTTCACTGAAGTGAGACAGGAACTAGTTCAAATTGTTAATGAAGCTCAGTAAGGGAAAGAATTGCAGATAGTTATAGCTCTCAAATCCATAGGCAGAATGTGAGGTGCTACTCCTTGAATTTACATTGGGGACTGTTGGACCAATTGTGGGAGATCCAAGAGATCAAGCAGGGAGTGGAACAGAAGAACTGAAATGAGAAGCAACCAGAAACCTGTTCTGCACACAAAATATCTGTAGTTGTTAAATCTATGTTTGGTTTCTCCATTGTAGAACAGTTCATGTTGACACCAATCTATTGAAAGGGAAGCAGTGCAACTGAATTGATGCTTAACCTAGAAGGACAGGGTTCCTGAAGAGTGGAAAGCAAAATGATAAAAGGGCAGGTGCTGCATCTTGCACAATTGTACGGAAAAGTGCTGTGAGAGGGAATTGCTTGTTGGAAAAAGAAGGATGAATCTGAGAGTTGCAGAAGGAACACTTCATTTGGAGTGCTGAAAAGTAAGGGGAGAAAAAAATGTGACTGGCTTTGGAATCTTTTCAGAAATGGTAGAATACAATCCATTGAATATGGAAGTTTTGGGGTGGAATGTGAGGGCCAGGGGAACCCTAAGGGAACAGACTAATTGGCGGATGTTCTAGGAGGCCACATCAAACGGAGAAAACACAGGTCTTGAGGAATATGCCTTATATGTCACTAACTACATCTCATGACCCAACCAGAAGCCCTGGCTGAATGCAGGTGTATGCTTCCTACTAAAAGCCTGGGACGCTGCCTTCAAGTCAGGTGATAGAACAGTTCTCAGAGCAGTCAGGAGAAACCTCATCTTTGACATCAAGAGGGCAAAGATCACCTACGCACAAAACAATTCAAGAACACCTGTCCAATAGCAACCCCCAGCATGTGTGGTTGGGCATCAAGGATATTACTGACTACAGAAGGAAAAAGAGTGTTGACTGTGCCAGCAATACCTCATTCCCTGAGGCTCTAAACAACTGTTATGCACATTTCAGGACATGTAACACTATGCCGGTTACGAAAGCTAACCCTCCCAGGTGAGCAGCCACTGTCTGGAACAGCAGCAGATGTGAGAAGGACTCTGCAGAAAGTGAACAGAGAGTAAGGCAGTTGGGCCAGACAATATCCCACCAAGTACTCAGGGAGAGTGCCCACCAGCTCACTGACATCTTCATGGACACCTTCAATACTTCACTCATCTAGGCTGCTGTCCCCATGTTTCAAATCAGCCATCATCATCCATGTACCAAAGAACTCTGCACTTGCAGACCGCCATCCAGTGGCATTGACACCAATTATCATGAAGTGCTTTGAATAGCTGGTAATGGCACACATCAAAGATCCCATTCCTGCCACACTGGACACTCACCAATATGCTTACTGACAGAACCACTCTATGACAGGTGTGCCGAAGCATCTGTCATGCACCTGGCTCTGACAAACCTAGAAAGCAAGAACACTTATGTCAGAATGCTGTTTCTGAATTTCAGTTCAGCATCCAACACTATTGTCCCACAGACCTTGGTGAACAAAATCTTACTTGTCAGTCTAAATACAGCACTGTGCAACTGGGCGTTGGACTTCCTAACCAATAGACCTCAGACAGTCAGGATGCACAACTGCTCCTTCCTCCCAATCATTGCCAACATGGTTCCCCCCCCCCCCCCCGCCCCCCAGACTGTGTGCCGAACACACTGCTGTACACTCTGCTCACATATGACTGCATGGCTAAACACCTGAGTAATCACATTGTCAAGTTCCTGGGTGACAGGACAGTGGTGGGGCTCATTATCAATAATGATGAAATGGCCTATGGAGAGGAGGTGGAAGAGGCCTGGGGCCAAGCAATTAACCTTTTCCTCAATGTCAACAAGACAAAGGAGATGGTTATTGACTTCAGAAGAATTCACACCATTCACACCTCCCTTTACATTGGTGCAACAGCAGTGGAAACTGAAAGCAGTTTTAAATACCTAGGAATGCATATCATACACAACCTCTCATGGTCCCAGAACACATCTTAAGCTCACTATCGCCTTTACTCTCTGAAGAGGCTGAAGAGAGCTGGACTTTGCACATCTATACTCACGTCATTCCACAGTAGAGACCATCCTAACAAGCTGCATCATTGCTTGGTACAGAAATAGCACTGCATCGGACAGGAAGGCTCTACAACAGAAGTCAAAACTTCCCAGCACATCACCAGCATCAGCCTACTCGCCATTAAGGACATATATACAAAAATGTGCCAGAAAAAGGCCAGTAACATCATGACAGATCCTACCTAATCTGCTTTTTGTCCCACTCCCATCTGTGAGGAGGGTTCAAGGCATCCACACCAGGACCACCAGACTCAAAAACATTTACTCTCCTAGCAGTAAGGATGATAAACAACTCCACCACTAATCCACCCCCCCATTTGAAATTCACATTAGGCAGAAAATGGTGTTGGGTAGACTGATGGGACTGAAGGCTGATAAATCCCCAGGGCCTGATGGTCTGCATCCCAGGGTACTTAAGGAGGTGGCTCTAGAAATCGTGGAGGCATTGGTAATCATTTTCCAATGTTCTATAGATTCAGGATCAGTTCCTGAGGATTGGAGGGTAGCTAATGCTGTCCCACTTTTTAAGAAAGGAGGGAGAGAGAATACAGGGAATTAAAGACCAGTTAGCCTGACATCAGTGGTGGGGAAGATGCTGGTGTCAATTATAAAAGATGAAATAGCGGCATATTTGGTTGGCAGTAACAGGATCGGTCCGAGTCAGCATGGATTTACGAAGGGAAAATCATGCTTGACTAATCTTCTGGAATTTTTTGAGGATGCAACTATGAAAATGGACAAGGAAGAGCCAGTGGATGTAGTGTACTTGGACTTTCAGAGAGCCTTTGATAAGGTCCCACATAGGAGATTAGTGGGCAAAATTAGAGCACATGGTATTGGGGGTAGAGTTCTAACATGGATAGAAAATTGGTTGGCAGACAGGAAACAAAAAAAGAGTAGGGATTAACGGGTCCTTTTCAGATTGGCAGGCAGTGACTAGTGGGGTACTGCAAGGCTCGGTGCTGGGAGTGCAGCTATTTACAATATACATTAATGATTTAGATGAAGGGATTAAAAGTAACATTAGCAAATTTGCAGATGACACAAAGCTGGGTAGTAGTGTGAAATATGAGGAGGATGTTATGAGAATGCAGGGTGACTTAGACAGGTTGGGTGAGTGGGCAGATGCAGTTTAATGTGGATAAATGTGAGGTTATCTATTTTGGTGCCAAGAACAGGAAGGCAGATTATTATCTCAATGGTGCCAAGTTAGGAAAAGGGGGTGTACAATGAGATCTTGGATTCCAAGATGGTGGCACAACGCAGCTTGCAGCGTGGGAGCACAGAGGAACATCAGGAACATCTCCAGGAAGACCTTCTTCGTTGCTGCTGCTGTGAGGTCCGGGACTCTGCTGGGAAGAACAGGCCACCAGTCCTCGAGGTCGCGTTGCCGATGGCCATTGGCGGGGCCTTCTTAATACGCTCGACAGAGGATGGTGCTCGGAGAAGCTGTGCCGGAGGGGATGGTTGTTGGCTCGGAGGTTCGATGGACTCAGAGTCCGCTGCAGTCAGGTCGCTTTCGGTGTGTGCTGCGTCTGCGAGGCTGGGTTCGACGGAGCTGTCGTGTGCTGCGTCTGTGAGGCTGAGTCGGGCGGCGCCATGGAAGTCCATAGCGGGGGTATTCCCTTCTGCTGCTGGCGTGGGATGGCGAGTCTGTCGGGACCCTGGGGACTTGTGGAAACTGTGTGGTGATTTCTTTTGAACTTATAATCTTTTAACATCTTTGGACTATTTTTACTGTGCCCATGGTCTGTTTTTTTTTAATAAATTATGCTATTCTTTGCACTGTTGTAACTATGTGGTCTTGTAGCTTTAGTTTTTGGTCTTCTTTGTCTGGTAGACTTGGAGGTCCTTTCCGGGGAACGCACTAAGACGGTAGCGCGATATTAATACACAGCAGCATCTCCGGACTCTGGATTGGGGATTGCCAAACGTTATGTGGATTTTCTAGTGTAGTCTGTTTTGTCATATGCTTTTGTGATATCATTCTGGAGGAACATTGTCTCATTTTTTAACTGCATTGCATTTGTGGTTTCCAGATGACAATAAGCTGAATCTGATTCTGAATCTGATCTAGGTGTCCTTGTTCATCAGTCACTGAAAGTAAACATGCAGGTACAGCAGGCAGTGAAGAAAGCTGATGGCATATTGGCCTTCATAACAAGGGGAGTTGAGTATAGGAGCAAAGAGGTCCTTCTGCAGTTGTACAGGGCCCTGGTGAGACCACACCTGGAGTACTGTGTTCAGTTTTGGTCTCCAAATCTGAGGAAGGACATTCTTGCTATTGAGGGAGTGCAGCATCGGTTAACAAGATTGATTCCCGGGATGGCGGGACTGTCATATGTTGAAAGATTAGAGTGTCTGGGCTTGTATACACTGGAATTTAGAAGGATGAGAGGGGAGCTGATTGAAACATATAAGATTATTAAGGGATTGGACACGCTAGAGGCAGGAAACATGTTCCCGATGTTGGGGGAGTCCAGAACCACAGTTTAAGAATAAGAGGTAGGCCATTTAGAATGGAGTTCAGGAAAAAACTTTTTCACCCAGAGAGTTGTGGATCTATGGAATGCTCTACCTCAGAAGGCAGTGGAAGCCAATTCTCTGGATGCTTTCCAGAAAGAGTTAGATAGAGCTCTTAAAGATAGCAGAGTCAAGGGATAAGGGGAGAAGGCAGGAACGGGGTACTGATTGTGAATGATTAGCCATGATCACATTGAATTTTGGTGCTGGCTCAAAGGGCCGAATGGCCTACTCCTGCCTCTATTGTCTATTGTCCACACCCTAACCACCACTACTTTATCATTTCCTGTCAATCAGCTTATGTACAGACACTCCTGTGCATAGAGTCACCTCATGGATATCAATCAATCTATATATAAGCTAACTTGTGTATTTATATTTATTGTGTTTTTTTAATTATTGTGAGCGGCACAGTGCTTTACAGTGCTGCATTGGATCTGGAGTAACAATTATTTTGTTCTTCTTTATAGTTGTGTAATGGAAATGACATTAAACAAACTTAAATGTTGAATCTTTAAGCTGACTGGAAGAAGCTGGGTGAAAACTGAAATGCAGGAAATAAGTGAGAAGTGATCAAAAGCCCTGTCTGTTATAGCACAGAGAAATCATGGTTGAGGGAAAAGGAAGGAATGTTGAAAGCACCAGTATAGAGTCTTGTCATCAAAGCAGATTAACACTGGAGATGGACAAAGTAGGAGAATTGAATGGATTCTATAGTGGAAGCAGTGTAGTGGGAGAGGTATTAAAAATAGCTGTGAGTGTTGATGGGCTTGTAATGGATATTGGAAATTAATCTGTCTTCTGAGATGAAAATAAATATGTCAGAAAAGAGAATTCAGACAGAAACCATGTGAGAGCAGGGTGGGAGCAGAGTTAATAGATTTTCATGTTCTCTACAAATTTAGGAAGCAGCAACAATGTAGAACCAAATCAAATATCCAACAAAGATATTGGTAGAATTGGGGTCAGGTGAGGTCTCATACCTGTGCCTTTGAATTGCAGAAAGTGAGTGGAGCTGAGTGGAGGACATTGTTCAATATATCAATGATTTTAGCAGGCGAAACAGAGTAGTTGTGGAAATGGACTGGTTGAGCCTCTGCTGTTCAAGGAAGAAGGGAAAGGCCCTCAGATCATTCTGTTTTGAGATAATATGGAGGAATTAGGCATCTGTGGTGAGGATTGGGAAGATGGGACCAGTCAAAGTGGTGGGGGAAAGTTGCAAGGGGAAAAGAGTACAGTTAAGGTAGGAATAAACAGGATTTTTAGGTAAGAACAAGCTGAAAGAATGGATCTTAAGGAAAAAGGAGGCAGTGCATCAATGGAGAGACTGAGGCTGGAGGCCACAGAGGGAAGATCTCCTGAGGAAGTGAGGTTGGTGACCGGAAGACAATGAACTGATGTTCTGTGGCCAGGTCATGCATCAGTGGGAGATACTGTATGAGAAGGACCCTGAAAGCTAACATCCAACTCCTGCAAATTATCTAACCGAAACAGTTCCGCCCTTGCCAAATGTTCTAATGTTAATGTCAGGCTTGGTCCTTTGTTAGCAGATGATGCAAGCTCAAGGTTCGGGGGTATAGAGGGCAAAAATAGGTTAAATAGAGACATGACAGGAAGTGGCCTGTCAACTGTTATTTTTGACACAAGTTAATCTGGAAATGGTTGTGTAATTATTCACTTTCAGTTAAATTAAATTGCATTTACTTTGCGCTGAGTTACATAATCTAACTTCTATGCTCAACATTTCTTTCAAACCTTGAAACATTGAAATGTCCTTCAGGCATTTCCTTTAGCCCCAAACAGAAAATTACAACATCTCCTGAAATAGCAATTATGGTATCTTGTCTAACAATTATAGATAATTATTTTAAACGGTTATTTTCATATTTAGAATCTATCATAAAGACCATTTTAATTCTGCTATTTTTGGAAAATACAGCAAAGCAATAATCTGAGTTTTCATATAGTCTCTCACAGCTTCAAGATGTATTAAAATATTTCCCCTTATTGACATAATTTGAAAATGTAGTTACTGTTATAAGGTAGTTCATGTTGCATAATATTGATGGTAGGTAAAAATTGAGGAATGTTGCACAAGGAAACAAAATTTTAAAATATTCAACTTATTAGTAATATCATCCATGCACTGCAAACTGTCAATTTAGTATATAGCAAAACTTACAATATATCTTCTCCATGCTCTTTGTATTATTCTTGCTGAATTTTCTAATTTTGTAAGAGTTGCTTGCTGCTTCTCAGCTTCAGAGATCTCATGCGTTCTTATCCTGGTTGCAAAGATTTCACCGGCAGAGCTTCTGTAGATAGGGCACCTTTTGTCCTCTCTCTTACTTCCATCAAACATTAATGCTTCAACACTTTAAAAAATAATAATTTAACATTAATTCAGGAGTTGTGTTCCACAAAGCAAATTTGACAGTCTTTCCTAAATCCTGAGTAATGTACACTCTTTCCTGTTTGCCTGGTCAGAGTTTGTAAAGATACATTCCAAATGGTCTCCTAAAGTATGAACATAAAGGCCAAACCTTCCTCTACTCATTAAGTTGGTTCACAGATTTACATGCATCAATTTTACCTTAGACTCTTCCCATCTATACTGTAAGTATCAATGTGATAATTGCATTGTAATGTTAAGAGAAAAATAATAAAAATCTTTAAATTAGCATTTGAAGCCCTTTTTGGGCAATAAAGAACTTTTACAAAAGTGAATGGTTATGTTAAACGTAATGTGTCTAATGTAACCATTAAGTCATTAATGGAGGTGAAACAAGATTAATGGTTTTCATTCATCCATGTTTGCAACCACCAATGATACAACAAATTGCATTTATGCAGAATGTTGCATTTATATGGTTACATATAATTTATGTATTAACAAGTGCAATATCTTGAAAAGTTTAATATTGACTCATGGATTGAGTCATCAAGAAAAGATATCCAAAAACTTAGTCAAAGAGGTAGGCTTTAATCAACAACTTAAAGGAAGATGCAAAGAGAGAGTGGTTTGGAGAGGGCCTTTCAAAGTGTAGTGCTGAAACAGCTGAAAGCTTTGACCACTAATAACGGAGTGATTAAAATTGGAGATGTTCAATATCAGGACAGGAACACCACAGAAATCATAAAAGCTTTTTCCCCTGGAGGATAGGAAAGAATGAAATATAAACAAGCATGAGGACTTTAATACTGACATTGTGAACCAGAAACTAAAGTACCTCAGAGAGCAGTTAGTGAAAGGAGGAAATCTGCTTTGGAATGGTTACTGAATAGGGCTTTGTAACATACTCAAAATGCTGGAGGAACTCAGCAGACCAGGCAGCATCTATGGAAAAGACTACAGTTGATGTTTTGTACCAAGACCTTTCGACAGGTTCCAAATCGCTGACTGTACTCTTTTCCATAGATGTTGCCTGGCCTACTGAGTTTCTCCAGCATTTTGTGTGTGCTGCTTGGACTTCCAGCATCTGCAGATTTTCTCTTGTTTGTGAATAGGGCTTTGCACTAGTTAAGTTACAATCAGGAGAGTGATTATACGTAACATGGAAGAATAACCTGGAAACTATCTTAATAATCACACATAGAGATAACCAAAGTCTAGATGAAGGGTTCAGCATCAGATGAGCAAAGATAGGGAAAGAGGCATAAAAAGGAAACCCTATTACAGATATATATTCAAAAGGGGATCAAATGCAGAATCAATGGTCTAGCTTAAATTCAGATACTCTCTAAGAAGAATAATGAAACTGATAAACCGTGCGCACAGTTTGTAGTGGGGTCCAAAGATAGCACATTCATTTTTTCCCAATAATTAGTTAAGTGGAGGTCTTTGTTCATTTATTACTGGCTATTGAAAAGAAAGTGTGCCAGATCAGTGGTGGGGTTAAGAGTGGTGGTATACCATAAAGCCTGGTATACTTCTGCAAACCACTAGAACCTACTGTTGCCTTTTAGATAATATCACTGAAGGGCAAGGTGTACACAGCAAAAGGGTGGGCTAAGATCATGATTAGATGGCATTTGTTATGTTATTAAAAATAATTAACAGATTTACTTCTTTTCAACAGAAGTCAGAAATGATGATGTCTGATAGGAGACTCAATAGTTAGGGGGATAGAGAGCACATTCTGTGGCTGCAAGAAAGAAGCCAGGATGGTATCTTGCCTCCCATGATGTCCAGAATGGCTGCAGAAGATTCTTAAGATGGAGGGTGAGCAGCCAAAGGTTATGGTGCACATTGACACCAATGGCATACGTAGAAAGGGGAAAGAAGTCCCGTACAGTGAGCATAGGGAGTTAGAGAAGAGGCTGAAGAGCAAGACCTCCAATGAAGCAACCTCTGGATTACTCCTGGTACCATGTCTGGGCAGGAATAAGATGGTGGTATAGATAAATGAGTGGCTGAGGAAGTGGTGCAGGGGACAGGGTTTCAGATTTCTGGATCACTGGGATCTCTTCTGGGGAAGGTACGGCTTGTACAAAAAAGGACAGTTTATACCTGAACCTGAAAGGGACCAATATCCTTGCGGGCAGGATTGCCACAGCTGTTGGGGATGGTTTAAACTAAGCTAGCAAGGGGATGGGAACTGGATTAATAGGGCTGAAAATGGGCATTTGGTACACAAGTCAATGCAGTGTACCAAATGCCTATCCTCACAGTGACTCTGAGGAAGGACAGGCAGATGATAGGGCAAAATTGCAGTAGATGAGTTGAAGTGTAAAGTGAGGGCAAAATTGAAAGGTGTGATAAATATATAAATATTTGAATGCACGCATAAACAGAATAAGGTAGATGATCTTGTAGCGCAGTTAAGAGATTGGCAGGTATGAGGTTGTGGGCATTACTGAGTCGTGGCTGAAAGAAGATTGCAGTTTGGAGCTTAACATCCAGGATGTCCTGCCTCGTTCCTGTACCGAAGACGCCACACCCCAGTGGCTCTAATGACTACAGACCGGTGGCATTGACCTCCCACATCATGAAGACCCTGGAGAGACTTCTAGAGCAGCTCTGGCCTCTGGTTAGGCCACACTTAGACCCCCTCCAGTTCACTTACCAGCCCCAACCAGGAGTTGAGGATGCCATCGTCTACCTGCTGAACCGTGTCTACGCCCACCTCGACAAGCCGGCAAGCACTGTGAGGGTCATGTTTTTTGACTTCTCCAGTGCATTCAACACCATCCGCCCTGCTCTGCTGGGTGAGAAGCTGACAGTGATGCAGCTGGATGCTTCCCTGGTGTCATGGATTATTGATTACCTGACTGTCAGACCACAGTACATGTGCTTGCAACACTGTGTGTCAGACAGAATGGTCAGCAGCACTAGGGCTCCACAGGGGACTGTCCTGCCTCCCTTCCTCTTTACCATCTACACCTTGGACTTCAACTACTGCACAGAGTCTTGCCACCTTCAGAAGTTTTCTGATGACTCGGCCATAGTTGGATGCATCAGCAAGGGAGATGAGGCTGAGTACAGGGCTATGGTGGGACATTTTGTCACATGGTGTGAGCAGAATCATTTGCAGCTTAATGTGAAAAAGACTAAGGAGCTGGTGGTGGACCTGAGGAGGGCTAAGGCACCGGTGACCCCTGTTTCCATCCAAAGGGTCAGTGTGGACATGGCGAAGGATTACAAATACCTGGGGATACGAATTGACAATAAACTGGACTGGTCAAAGAACACTGAGGCTGTCTACAAGAAGGGTCAGAGCTGTCTCTATTTCCTGAGGAGACTGAGGTCCTTTAATATCTGTCGGAAGATGCTGAGGATGTTCTACTAGTCTGTGGTGGCCAGTGCTATCATGTTTGCTGTTGTGTGCTGGGGCAGCAGGCTGAGGGTAGCAGACACCAATAGAATCAACAAACTCATTCGTAAAGCCAGTGAAGTTGTTGGGGTGGAACTGGACTCTCTGATGGTGGCGTCTGAAAAGAGGATGCTGTCCAAGTTGCATGCCATCTTGGACAATGACTCCCATCCTCTCCATAATGTACTGGTTAAGCACAGGAGTACATTCAGCCAGGGACTCATTCCACCGAGATGTAACACTGAGCGTCATAGGAAGTCATTCCTGCCTGTGGCCATCAAACTTTACAACTCCTCCCTTGGAGTGCCAGACACCCTGAGCCAATAGTCTGGTCCTGGACTTATTTCTACTTGGCATGATTAACTTATTATTATTTAATTATTTATGCTTTTATATTGCTATATTTCTACACTATTCTTGGTTGGTGCGGCTGTAACAAAACCTGATTTCCCTCAGGATCAATAAAGTATCTCTGTCTGTCTGTGTCTGTCTGTCTGAAACACAAGGTATTGAAAGGACAGGCAGGTAGGCAGAGTGTGGTGGGTTCGTAAAAAAATGAAATCAAATCTTCCTATCCTATGAGGCTGTAGAGTCCATGTAGGTAGAGTTAAGAAACTGCAAGGGTAAAAAATCCCTGATGGGAATTAAGTAGAGGCTCTGAAAAGTAGCCAGGATGTGGGATATAGATTTCAGCAAGAAATAGGAAAGGCATTTAATAAGGGCAATATCACAATAGTCATGGGGGATTTCAATGTGCAAGGGGAAACATTTTCCTAACTTGTCTGCTCCTATCCCTCTCCAATGCTATGGTAAAAGAGATAGAATTGTGATCACTATCTCCAAAACGCTCTCCCACTGAGAGACCTGACACCTGACCAGGTTCATTTCCCAATACCAGATCAAGTACAGCCTCTCCTTTTGTAAGTTTATTTACCTTTATACATATTTTGTCAGGAAACCTTCCTAAATACACTACTCCACCCCATCTAAATCCCCTGCTCTAGGGAGATGCCAATCAATATTGGGGAAATTAAAATCTCTCATCACAACAACCCTGTTATTATTGCACCGTTACAGAATCTGTCTCCCTATCTGCTCCTCAATGTCCCTGTTACTATTGGGTGGTTTATAAAAAACACCTAGTAGAATTATCAACCTCCTTCCTGTTTCTGACTTCCACCCACAGAGACTCAGTAGACAATCCCTCCATGACTTCCTCCTTTTCTGCAGCCATGACACTATCTCTGATCAACAGTGCCATGACCCCACCTCTTTTGCTCCCCTCCCTGTCCTTTCTGAAACATCTAAAGCCTGGCACTCTAAGTAGCCATTCCTGCCCCTGAGCCATCCAAGTCTTTGTAATGGCTGGAACATTATAGCTCCAAGTACTGGTCCACACTCTAAGCTCATCTGCTTTGTATATGATACTCCTCACATTAAAATAGACACATCTCAAACCATCAGTCTGAGCGCATCCCTTCTCTATCACCTGCCTACCCTCCCTCTCACACTGCCTACAAGCATCTTCTCTGTCCTCTTCCTCCATCTCTTCAGTTTGGTTCTCATCCCCCAGCAATTCTAGTTTAAACTCTCCCCAGTAGCCTTAGTAAACCTCCCTGCCAGGATATTGGTCTCCTGGGATTCAAGTGCTACCCGTCCTTATTGTACAGGTCGCGCCTGCTCCAAAAGAGGTCCCAAGGATCCAGAAATCTGAGTTCCTGCCCCCTTCTCCAATCTCTCAGCCACACATTTATCCTCTACCTCACTTTATTCCTATATTCACTATCATGTGGCACAGGCAGTAATCCTGAGATTACCAGCCTTGTGGTCCTGCTTCCCAGCTTCTTTCCTAACTCCTTGTAGTCTGTTTTCAGGATCTCCTCCCTTTTCCTACCTATGTCATTGGTACCAGTATGTACCAAGACCTCTGGCTGTTCACCTTCCCACTTCAGGATTTCGTGGACAAGATATGAAACATCCCAGACCCAGGAACCCAGGAGGCAAACTACCATCCATGCTTCTTTCCTGCACCCACAGAATTGCCTGTCTGACCCCTTAACTATAGAATCCCCTATCACTGCTGCCATCCTCTTCCTTTCCCTACCCTTCGGAACCACAGGGCCAGAGTCTGTGTCAGAAGCACGACCACTGTTGCTTCCCTCAGGTAGGTCCTCCCCCCCCCCCCACTCCCCCCCCAACAGTACTCAAACAGGAGTACTTTTTGTCAAGGGGGACAGCCACAGGGGTATTCTCTGGTATCTGACTCTTGCCCTTCCCTCTCCTGACTATTACCCATTTATCTGTCTACTGAGGTTCCAGTGTGACTACTTGCCTACAGCTCCTAAGTATCACCTCCTCACTTTCCCTGAACAGACAAAGGTCATCAAGCTGCATCTCCAGTTCCCTAACCCAGTCCCTAAGGAGCTGCAGCTCAATGCACCTGGCGCAGATGTGGCCTTCTGGGAGGCTGGGAGTCTCTCGGACATTCCACATCTGACACCCAGCACAGAACACTGGCCTCGCAGACACACTTCCTATTCCTATTCTTCACAGGTAACTTACCTTGCCTTGACACATTATCATCAAAGCCCTGTTGAGCCAAAGCCATCTTACTCCGATTTCCACTCTGTAAATCTGGCTTCTTTTAAAATTCTTCCTGGTGGACTAAACTGCTGAAGGAAAAATGCTCACCTTTCCCACCAATCTAACTCACTGACGTCCATGCACCTACTCAGTCATGCCTTGGTCAAAGATTGGCTGACTGGTAGAAGGCGAAGAGTTGGAATAATGGAAGCCTATTCTGATCAGCCGCTGGTGACGAGTGTTGTTCCACAGGGGTCAGTATCAGGACCATGTCTGTTTACGTTACCTGTCAATGATTTAGATGATGGAATTGATGGCTTTGTGGCCAAGTTTGCAGATGATATGTAGATAGATGGAGGAGCAGGTAGTGTCGAGGAAGTAGTGAGTCTGTAGAACAACTTTGGAGTATAGGCAAAGAAGGGGCAGATGGAATATAGTGTATGGTCATGTAATTTGGTAAAAGGAATGAAGGTGTAGGCTATTTTATAAAAAGGGAGAAAATTTAAAAATCAGAGGTGTAAAGGGACTTGTGCAGGTTAACTTGCAGGTTGAGTCAGTGGTATGAAAGTTAGCATTTATTTCGAGAGGACTAGAATATGAGAGCAAGGCATTGGTCAGACCACACTTAGAGGATTATGAGCAGTTTTGGGCCCCTTATCTAAGAAAAGATATGCTGGCATTGCAGAGGATCCAAATCAAATCAAGTTTAATTATCATTCAAACCATACCTGGATGCAGCTGAACGAGAGGACATTCCACTGGAGCCAAGGTGCAAAACATTCAAAATAGCAAGCAAACTTCAAAATAGTGAGCAATAAAGCATGTTCACTGAAATAAAACAAACATAGTCCAAGACCCTGAGTGACAATGTCCGGTAATCAATGTTACAGTCTCCCAGCAGTGTGCAGACGCATGCAACTCAGCCTGTCATTACACTGCTTGAACACAGAAGGGCAGTAACAGCAGGAGAGGCCAACTCCCAGTCGAGCTCAGACGCCACGCTGTAGTGCATCTACAGCTCTCATCTGGTCTGCAGCACCAGGCAAGCTCAAGGCTTGAGTTGTACAACTGAGACTACACAGCTCCCATGTTGCCTGTCCCTTCCACCAAACAAGGGAAACAGGCCTGAAGCTATTTAGATTACCACTGTCCAACAGAGTCTTACAATCACAAATGAAGTGTCTAAGACAATCTTCCACAGTTAAACAGCACCAACTTCGATGCTTCTGAACAGCGGGCAGCAACATGGTCTGTAGCCAGGTCAGCTCCTCCATTGCCAACTGGCTACTCCAACACCCTTGTGGGCTCCTCTGATATCCTGACCATCTCCTGTTCCAATATCCCAACCGGCTCCTTCTCGAGCATCGTGGCCAACCCCTTCGACTTCTCGTCCAGCTCCGCCACCAACACCAGTCCAGCTACTCTGATCAACGAGCAGCTCACTGACAGAGTAGCCCTATAGTACCTGAAGTCTTTGGAGTAGAATTGTCTTTGGATCACAAAAAACTAATTTCACAAAGTAAAAAACACCTATGGTTGGCCCCCTCGAGAGGCAGCTACATTCGCACACGACTCCATCTTACTGGGAAAGGAGGTTCACTAGAAAGATCTCAGGAATAAAAGGGTTAACTTATGAGAAGCATTTTATGGCTCTGGGCTTGTATTTATTGGAATTGAGAAGAATGAGGGAAAATCTCATTTAAGCATATCGAATATTGAAAGGTTGAGATAGAGCTGTTGGGAGAGGATGTTTCCAATTGTGGGTAAGTCTAGAACCAGAGGCAAAGCCTCAGAATAGAGGGACTTCCATTTAGAACAGAAATAAGAAGGAATTTCTTAAGGTAGAGGGTGGTGTATGTGAGGAATTCATTGCCACCAGATGACCATAGAGGCTAAGCCACTGAGTATATTTAAAGCAGGGGTTTTTATGTTCTTTGTTAGTCAGGGCATCAAAGGTTATGGGGAGAAGGCAGGAGAATGGTGTTGAGGGGGGATAATAAAACAGCCATTATAGATTGGCAGAGCTGACTCGATGGGCCAAGTGGCTTAATTCTGCTTCCATGCCTTATGCCTTTATAGTCTTCTATGTAGCTTGTTCACCTAAGATTTTTAATCAGTGATGACACCCCATGGCAAAGAAGAGATGATAATATATTTAAACATCAAGGAAGACAGTTAGCCTGATGAAGATGTCACTGATCAACATTTGTGAGGAATAAATATTACTTGTATTTTCTGACAGATCAAGTCTAAACACTACACTGTATCATTCAAGGAATGGAACTGAATAGTCATTAAACTTTTCCACTTCCAAAATTGTAATGAAGGGAATATCATTGAAGAAGCATCTGAAGCTGGCTTGGTTGGGGTCACGTCCCAAGAACTTCTGTCATCTGGCCTGCATGACAGGTATTCCCTGGGAAGAAAAAAAACATCTGGAGCTCCTGCCTCACTGCTCCAAGAGTTGAAGTATGACTATGATTAACATGTGTCCAAAAGCCTGCTTAAGCAAGAAAAACTGGACTTGATAGCAGCATTTTAATACTTGCGTCACCTGAGCAAATTATTTTCAGTTCTAACTGGGCGTAGCAGATTTTAAATATTTTGTTTTGTTTTGGCAGAGTGAGCAGGTTTCGTTCTAACAGATTAAAAAAAGAACAACATGCACTAAGAACTGTTTTCACCTAAATAACTCACATCTATTAAGAATAAGTATAAATACAGATATTTGAATTAGAACAAAAACAGAAGATGCTGGTAACACACAGCAGGTCAAATAACATCAATAAAAGACATTTTATGTTCCAGGTCAAAGAACTTATGTTAGTACTAGAAGTGAAACTTAAAACCTATTTGTGTATTTTGTATAGAATACTTGGATTCCTTTCTCTATTGGAATATGTATAAATAAAGGACAGGTATTTGAACCATCTTTCTATTCTAAATGGAAAAACAAAAAGAAAATCTTCAGCTATTAAAAAAAATTGATTTGTGTTCCTCTTATTACCAAGTAGCAATGCATTAAATAGAGGGTTGCTATAGGCAATGAATTGTCAACATGGGCTGGTCACCTAGCGCTAAAGATACAAGACAAAAGAATGCATTATTGTAAATTTTTGTTTGAAACAAATTTTATCCTTGATGGTACCTGTGAAATTACTGATAAAAATAGCTATTTCCTAGAGCAGACTGTTTTATTAGTAACGCATTTCTTTTCTTTCTGTGAATAATTTCCAAAATTAAATTTTTGAAATTTAGAGTTCAGCCATATAATCCTTAGATTTAGTTGATAAGATGATCACTGATCTGAGTTAGGTAGGATTTGATTGCTACATGGATGAGGGAAGAAATGGAAAATGCCTATCTTCTCAAAGATCTGTGTAATAATTGTAAACTCTGTGTGAAATTATAATCATTTTATTATAATAATAATGCATTTCAGATGTTGTTATAATTAAATCTTTCAATATTGTGAACATTGTTTAAAGATAGTAGAATAAAGTTACAGCTGGAGTACTTTGATAAAGTTTGCTATGTGTTTGTGGAAGCTTATCTTGACATACTTCGAGCATGCATACTCTTAAGATGATCTAGTGGTATTACATGAGAATACATTTCCAATAAAATTTGTTTTTATTGGAATAAAATAAAATCATAACATCTGTTTTAGATACAGTCATATTATTGTGATATTCACAGCAACAACATATGAATAAATCACTCTTTGAATCTCTCCACTTCCTGCAATGAAGTACAAATGCACTCAAAAGCATAAACAAATCGTATGAATAAAGACAGGATTTTATGGAACAGAGTTATCCCTATCCTGTCACATTCAGCTTGATTAAGACCATAAGGTCATTAGATATAAGTCAGAAGTTTACATACACTTATAGATAGATATATATGTAACCCCCTGGGTCGCCTCAGGCTCGCTCAGCTTATTCTCGTCTAGGGGGAGCAGCCTTCGGCCCCGCCAAACTGGGTAATCAGCTGGTGTGGATGCTGTGTGATGTCCCCGCCTCGCCCAAAACCAGACAGTACACCATATGCGATTAAATGAGTACAATTTATAAAGGTTACTATAACTAAGTGATTAATAACGATACAGTATATATGAAGAGAAAATTAAAGAAAAGGCGCCAAACTTATCAAAGTCCAAACCACTTCGTGCACAGCCGTTGGAGCTCAATTACTGAAATCTTCTGGCCACCATTCGATCCCCTCCAAACTCCTCGACTCGCAGCTCAGGACCCTCCGAACTCCTCGACTCTCCAAACAGCTCAGGACCCTCCGAGTGGTCAACCAAGCACATCTAGCTTCATCCCCCCCCTCCTCGGAGAATCTCCCAGCCTCGGACCCCCCTTTGGGGTCCGATCCTCGCCCAGCTTAGAGCATTGCGTCCTCTCTCTCGACCCCCTCGCGCCGATCTGCCCAAAAGCCCATCAACAAAAGCTTACAGACTCAGAAGAAAGAACATTAATCCCCATTTGGTTTACAAAGGAATACCATTCTCGTTATCAGTAAATTAGCATTCCTGCTAGTTAACAAAAAGAAGAAACCCTCTTTACATATAGATAGAGTTGACGTGGATAGGCTTTTTCCATTGAGAGTAGGGGAGACTCAAACAAGAGGACATGAGTTATGAGTTGAGAGTTAAGGGGCAAAAGTTTAGGAGTAACACGAGGGGGAATTTCTTTACTCAGAGAGTGGTAGCTGTGTGAAACGAGCTTCCAGTAGAAGTGGTAGAGGCAGGTTCGATTTTGTCATTTAAAAAAAATGGATAGGTATATGGACAGGAAAGGAATGGAGGGTTGTGGGCTGTGCAGGTAGGTGGGACTAGGTAAGAGTAAGCGTTCAGCACGGACTAGAAGGGCCAAGATGGCCTGTTTCCATGCAGTAATTGTTATATGGTTATACTTAGGCTGAAGTCATTAAAACTCATTGTTTAACCACTCCACAGATTTCATATTAGCAAACTATAGTTTTGGCAAGATGTAGAGGACATCTACTTTGTGCATGACACAAGTAATTATTCCAACAATTGTCTACAGACAGATTATTTCACTTTTAATTGACTATATCACAATTCCAGGGGGTCAGAAGTTTACAAACAAAATCAAAAGAAATCAGCCAAGACCTCAGAAGAAAAAAATGTGGACCTCCACAAGACTGGTTCACCCTTGGGAGCAACTTCCAAATGCCTGAAGGTACCACGTTCATCTGTACAAACAATAGTACGCAAGTATAAACACCATGGGACCACGTAGCCGTCATACTGCTCAGGAAGGAGGCGCATTCTGTCTCCTAGAGATGAACATACTTTGGCGCGAAAAGTGCAAATCAATCCCAGAATAACAGCAAAAGACCTTGTGAAGATGCTGGAGGAAACAAGTAGACAAGTATCTATATCCACAGTAAAACGAGTCCTATATCGACATAACCTGAAAGGTTGCTCAGCAAGGAAGAAGCCACTGCTCCAAGACTGCCATAAAAAAGCCAGACTACAGCTTGCAAGTGCACATGGGGACAAAGATCTTACTTTTTGGAGAAATGTCCTCTGGTCTGATGAACCAAAAATTGAACTGTTTGGCCATAATGACCATTGTTATGTTTGGAGAAAAACAGGTGAGGCTTAGAAGCCGAAGAATACCATCCCAACCGTGAAGCATAGGGGTGGCAGCATCATGTTGTTGGGGTGCTTTGCTGCAGGAGGGACTGGTGCACTTCACAAAATAGATGGCATCATGAGGAAAGAGATTTATGTGGATATATCGAAGCAACATCTCAAGACATCAGCCAGGAAGATAAAGCTTGGTCACAAATGGGTCTTCCAAATGGACAATGACCCCAAGCATACCTCCAAAGTTGTGGCAAAATTGCTTAA
This sequence comes from Hypanus sabinus, assembly GCF_030144855.1. Lineage (NCBI taxonomy): Eukaryota > Metazoa > Chordata > Chondrichthyes > Myliobatiformes > Dasyatidae > Hypanus > Hypanus sabinus. Next base: position 49,294,087 of record NC_082708.1, on the reverse strand, counting down.
GGACAACAAAATCAAGGTATTGGAGTGGCCATCACAAAGCCCTGACCTCAATCTAAATGGACGTCCTTCAATCCTGAAGTCATGTCCTCTTGTCCTAGAATCCCCTACCAAGGGAAATAACTTTGCCATATCTAATCTGTTCAGGCATTTTAACATTCTGAATGTTTCTATGAGATCCCCCTGATTCTCCTGAACTCCAGGGAATACAGCCCAAGAGCTGCCAGATGTTCTTCACATTGTAACCCTTTCATATCTGGAATCATTCTCGTGAATCTTCTCTGAATCCTTTCCAATGTGAGTACCTCATACCAATCCCACTATCCTATACACAGTGCCATCCAACTTTCTGGGTAGGGCAAACTATTAAACAAAACAAATATCATAGCAATGGACAAGAATATTGGGAAATTCCACCTCAATGTCTGGTTAAGCAGGTTCTGAAAGGGATAACTAATTATAAGCTATCAACAGAGTGGATATAGAGTAGTTCTGCAGAGTAGATATAGGGAGTTAGGCAGAGAGTTTAAAAAGCAGAATCTCAAGAGGTGTAATCTGGTGCCATGTGCTACTGGGGGTAGGAATAGGAGGATGGGGCAGATGAATACACGCTTGAGGAGTTGGTGCAGGAGGGAAGGATTCAAGTCCTTAGACCATTGTGATCTCTTCTCAGGAAGAGGTGATGTCTTCAAGACGATTGGGTTAGCAATGAACAGTTGAGGGCCGAAATCTTTCCTGGTGGAAAGATTTGAGAGGGTTTAAGCTAGTCTGGGTACAGATGCTACAGGAACAATAGAGCTAGAGTTAAGAAAAGGAAGGGATTGCATTTTTAATTAAGGAGAACATCACAACAGCACTTTGAGAGGATATCCCTATGGGATAGACCAGTGAGGCTATATGGGTGGCACTCAAAATAAGAAAGGGTGATGGCTATGAGAGGATTTTACAATAGACCCCTAATTGTCAACAGGAATTAGAGGAGCAAAATTAGATTGCAAAGGGTTTGATTAGGGCAGAATTTGTTAAATGTGTCCATGAAAATTAATTCAAACCATATCCGAGAGGGGTCAACGCTATACCTCATACTAGGGAAAGAGGCAAGGCACATGACTGAAGAGTCAGTGAGGGAATCCTTTCAGACCTGTGGGATAGGAGATGGGACAATATGTTACAGCTGTACAAGTCGTTGGTGAGATCACACTTAGAATACTATATGCATTTCCAGTTGCCCAGCTATAGGAAGGAAGTCAATAAGCTAGAAAATGTGCAGAAAAGGCTCGCTAAACTGCTACCAGGGCATGAGTTATATGTAGAGATTGGAATGCCTGAGACATTCCCTCCACTTTTCCACTGATTATGTTTCTTGAAACATATCCACAAAAAAATAGGGGAGGTACTAAAGATCAAAAAGAATGTAAAAGTGGAGAAATCTTCAGAATCTAACTAAGTGTAAACTAGGACATTGCCACCAGCTAGAAAACAAATTGCTAGAGCCCTTGAATAGATACTTGCATTGTCTTTAGCCATGAGTATGGTACTGGAAGACTGGAGAGTGGCTAATATTCTGCCTTTATTTAAGAAATGCTGCAAAAACAAGCCAGGGAATTTCAGGCCAGTGAGCCTAACATCAATAGTGGAAAAGTTACTGGAGGGGATTCTTTGAGATAGCATCTACCTGCTTTTGGAAAGGCAAGGACTGTTTAGGGCTATTCAACATGGCTTTGTGCAAGGGAAATTGTGTCCTTTGAACTAGATTGAGATTTTGAAGAGGTTCGCTAAGTGGGTTGATAAAGGCACAGCAGTAGATATTGTCTCCATGGACTTTAGTAAAACCTTTGGCAAGGTCTTACATGGTGGGCTGATCCAGAAAGTTAGATCACATGGGATCCAAAGTGATATAGTCAACTGGGTACAAAATTGGCTTAGTGTAAGAGTCAGAGATCTGTAGTAGAGCATTATTTTTCAGATTGGAGACCTATGATCTGTGGCATGCCAGACACATGGATTGGTGCTGATTCCATTGTCCTTGGTCAGCTATATTAACAATTTGGATGACAATGTTAACATGGTTAGCAAGTTTGCAGATAGCACCAAAATTGATGGACCACAAAAAAGTTATCTAAGATTAAAGGATCTAAATGAAATGGGGAAGGGGCCAAAAAATGGCAGATGAAAATTAACTTAGACAAGTGCAAGATGTTGCATTTTAGTCAGATTAACCATGGCCAGCACTTACACAGTAAATAGCAGGCCCTGGAGTGTGTTGTAGAACAGAGAGATCTAGGAATATAAGTACTTAATTCCCTGAAAGTAGTGAGACAGGTAGACATGGTGATGAAGAAGGCATTTGGCATCAATTGTCAGGGCACTGAATACAAGAGTTACATCATGTTACAACTGAACATGACAATGATGGGATCAGATTGCATGCAGTTTTGGTCACCAAGCTATAGAAATACTGTGATTAAGCTAGAAAGGGTGCACAAAAGATTCACAAGGATGATTGGGTCTGGAGGGTTTGAATTATAAGGAGGTACTGGATAGGATCAGGCTTCTTACTAGAGTGTAGGAGGCAGATTTATAGAGGTATATAAAATTATGAGGAGCACCTCTATCATTAAAGGGCAATGATTTAAGGTGAGAAAGAAAAATTTAAAGGGGATCTAAGGGGCATTTTTTCATACAGATGGTGGTTCATGTGCCGAATGAGGATGTGGTGAGGCTCAGGTACAATAACAGCTTTTAAAATACCTTTAGACGTGCACATGGACAGAAAAAGTTTAGAGGATTTGGATCATATGCAGGCAAATGCAAACAGTTCAGGTAGACAGCTTGGTCAGCATGGATAAGTTGAGCTGAAAAGCCTGTTTCAGTGCAGTATAGCTCTATAACTCCATTCATCAATCTATCAAAATACATTTAGGAACTTGCCCTATTTTCTTTGTTTTTGCCTCTTATTCCAGATGCCTCTGGGAAAAAGTACTCTCACACAGTAATTTATAAATGTGGCCTCTGGGTTTCCTTAAACTATCTAGTTCCTTGCAGCAAATGTATTTACTTTTTCATTAGATTGAAGTCCCAAAGAGCATTCACTCAAAGTTTTATACTTTCCCAAAACTATATAACAAAAAGTCTCAGTTTTCACTGGTAACCAAGGAACCTTTAACTGAATATTAATTGGGGAATTCTTCTATCAACCTATTCAAAGGACTCCGGTTAGCTTAAAGCACATAACTAGATGTTATATTTTATACCTGACATAACACATTGGTTATTTGTCGTTTTTTTAATGTATGGTCTTTCATAGATTCTATCGTATTTCTTTATTTTTCTTGTAAATGCCTACAAGAAAATGAAACTCAAGGTATATATGTACTTTGATAATAAATTTACTTTGAACTTTGAAGGAACTGTCCTATTTATCTTAGCTATAAATTTCTTTTAAATATTTAATTTTCCTGATGATACATTTTTATACTCTATTAATTTCTACAATAGCTTCACTGGTCCTGAACCTGCAATAGCTCTTGCATTATAATCAACACATCCTTTTGCCGTTAACTGCGTTGAACATACAATCCTCCAATGGTTGAAGTTGCCAGTACACAATGGCATAACTATATTTATTGAGATTAAAATATAGGTAAGGCATTCCCCAGGGTTGCACGAGTGATTTTGAAAGATCAGATTTTCAAATTACAGGAATATCCAACAACTGAGTTATGGATGATCCATTAATGTAATAAGAGTCATTATGAAATTTAATTCCACTGATGCCTAAAATTCTAAGTGTGTTTCTTACCAGCCACTGTTAGTTTGTACTACTTCTTCACTCATTTTTCGTTTATTCGTGGATGGCTTCTTTGCATCAGTTAATAAAATTAAACTTCCACCACATAAGGCCTCTGAGAATATAAAAAATATTGAAATAACTGATTACATAATCTCAGTAAAAAATCATATTGCTAATTCTGATGCTCAAACTACTGTGATAGAGACTCCATTACAAATTTAAATGAGTACCTCTTCCAGTTTAGACGTTTAATAATGTAAGATACTTCACAAGTAAAGAAACTATTGCTTAAGAAAGATATTATGGCAACACCTGACCATTCCTCAACCTAGTCTGAGCTACTACTCAGTGCTATAAAGCAGTTCAAACCTTTCTTCATCATTCTAATAACATTCTCTAATGTGTGAATGTCCAAGTGAATGCAGAAAGTCATCAAGCATGTCAAGAAAGCAGAGATATGGCTGACAGATCTAGAGTGAAAAAACACATTGTGCACAACTTTACTTAGTTGACCATTATTTAAAAAGACTGGGCATAAGCTTTTTGATATTGTGTAATAACAAAATTAGAGACTAATGAATAAACATGTAGGAATTTCCTTTGCCAACCTAGATAATATTGTTAATTTTTATTAAGTGTTAGGCAACTATGTATCATATGTTAGGATGAAGCCATTTTGTGGTAAAGAACATATAGGAACTTACAAAAAGTCAATAAGGCTTCCAATTACTCCTCTTACCAAAAAACTATAACTTACTTGAATAAACTCTAATTTTAAAAATATCATCTTGGAGTTTTATCTGTTAGACCAATTTCTCTTTCTAGTCTACCAGCTTTCTCACTATTTATTGAAGAGCGAAGATTCTGGAAAGCTGAAATAAGCTGAGATAAAACTGAAAATGAAGGAAAGACACACCAAATCAGACAGCATCAAACAGAATTAACATTTTAAGTCAAAGTGTCAAGGATCTTTAACCTTTAACCCTGTTTCTCTTTCCACAGAGGTGATGCACCATCAATAACTCACACTGAGATGTAAGGCGAGATATCGGCTTTTATTGACTGGAAGAAGGAACCAGGAGTGAGTGTCTATCATACAAGGTCTTGGAGACTGAGGCCGAGCGTCAGGCCGCAGATCTCCTTTATACAGGGGCCTGTGGGAGGAGCCACAGGAGCAGTCAGCAGGGGCGTGTCCCGACAGGCACATAGTTCACCACAAGAGGCTACCTAAATTGCCAAAATTTCCAGCATATTCTATTTTTATAACTGGTTAATATTGCTAATTGTGAGAAATTTGATTAAAAAATCACTGTTGTGTTCCCACATATAGGGATGTTCCAACATGTCCTGATGAAGGGTCTCAGCCCAAAATGTTGACAATGCTTCTCCTTATAGATGCTGCCTGGCCTGCTGTGTTCCACCAGCATTTTGTGTGTGTTGTTTGAATTTCCAGCGTCTGCAGATTTCCTCATGTTTGAATCTATAGGAAACCTGTTTTTCTAGTCTGGATGAAACATTACAAATATTATTTGACTTTCTTGCTGGGTGGAGTGATGTGTCTGTGAAATAATTCAACATGTTTACCTTTGTTCAAATTACAATTACATAACAAAGATCTTTAAAAGTAAAACAACCGTCTTGAATATATTTAATGAATGGCCTAATTCAATAACCTTTAATCACAGTTTTATCTACAAATAATGTAACTAATCTAAAAATGATGTTTTCAAGTATGAAAAGTCTAAATCTATTAGTATTTTAATTACAAATTAAAAATTGTTCATTTCAAATGCAAGTATGAACAATAAGAATCACTGAGTTTTGAAGCACCATTAACAGGTTTTTTGGCTCACCTTATCCATGCTGTTCGTCAAATATCCATCTATACTAATCCCACTTACCAGTACTTGGCCTGTACTTTCTATGCCTTACAATGAAAATGCTTTTCTAGATATCTCTTAAGTATTGTGAGAGTCTTTGCTTTCACCACTTCCTCTGCAGCTGATCATTCTTCCTTTATCTTAAATGACACAAATGATAAAGCAAATCTGCAACTTGCCCAAGTTATTAACTGATGGTTGATGATAGATTCAGTCCATTCCATGTGTTGAGTTTGCCCATCCCAACTTAAACCATCTGACAGTATATTGTTAAAATCAGTCATTCAACTAATTATAACTGTTGATGTACCGCGGCATCAAAACTACCTTGTAGCTTAACACAGCCAAGAAGAAGAGCAATTAAAAGAGATTTTCTAAATTTGGAACTCCTAAAACATAGAACAGGACAACACAGGAACAATCCTTTGGCCCACTGTGTTGTTCAGCACTAATTAAACTGCAAAATAATCCCTAACTAAACTAATGTTTTCTGCCTACACAGCATTCTTATCCCTCTCACATTCATCACACTATCTCACTCTCCTCCATGCCCTTCTCCTTGGTACCTCACAAAGTACCTCATTAGGACCTTGTCTCCAAGCACACATTCCTTGTTCTTGACGTATGTATAGAATGCCTAGTGAGTCTTTTAAATACTACTAGCCAAGGATTTTCATGGCCCTTCCTGGCACTCCTAATTAATTTCTTGAGAACTATCTTAGCTTCTTTATATGTAATCCCAAGGGGTTCAGTTTGATTTGAGTTTCCTAAGCCTCACAGATAGTCGTAGCGCAAAGAAACAGGTCCTTCAGTCCATCTAGCCCATGCTGAACTATTCTGCCTCGTCCTATTGACCCACACCTGGGCCATTGCCTTCCATAGTTTTGTTCCACACTCTCACCACCTCAGAAGAAGAAGGTGAAGAAGTTCCACCTCAGGTTTATCTTAAGTATTTCACCTTTCATCCTTAACCTATGATGTCTAGTTCTAGTCTCACCCACCCTCAGAGTAAAAAGCCTGCTTACATTTACCCTATCTGTACCCCTCATAATTTTGTATACCTTTATCAAATCTTCCCTCAAATCTTCTACACTCCAAGAAATAAAGTCCTAACTTTTTCCTATAACTTAGGTCCTAAAATTCTAGCACATACCTTGTAAATTTTCTCCACACTCATTCAATTTTATTGACCTCTTTCCTCTAGGTAGGAGACCAAAACTAGCACACAATACTCCAAACCAATGTCTTATACTACTTCAACACAACATCCCAAATCCTATGCTCAATTTTATGAAGGCCAATGTGCCAAAAGCTCTCATTATGACATTGTCTACACGTGAAGACACTTTCAGGAATTATGGATCCATATTCCCAGATAACTCAGTTTTACCACACTCCTCAGTGCCCTACCACTTACTGTCTAAGTCTCACCCTGGTTTGTCCTCACAAAGTGCAACACTTGTCCACATTAAATTCAATCTGCAATTTTTCATCCCATTTTTCCAGCTAGTCCAGATCCTACTGTAAACTTTGATAGCCTTTCTTGCTGTCCACTACATCCTTAATCTTAGCGTCATTTGCAAATGCTCCCATTTTCATTTTGACTAAATTCACCACCTCTCTTGACAAGAAAGTCTTCTTGCCTTGCATTATCGTCCTTCCTTCTTACTGAAACATACCTGTTCAATACTCATAAACTTGTCATAAACTCAACATACCTGTTCTGTACTCAAGATAAATTCATGCTTCCACATATATCCCTTTTAAAACGTTAGTAATTGTAGATTTCAAACAAAATTAGCTTTTTTTTTGATGAATATAGTGCTGATTTTATTTTTGCAGGATTATTTTCTAAAGTATTATTAAATGTTAAATTCTATCCATGCCTTCAGAAATTCCATTTTAGAATAATGATAAAGAAATATGCAGAAAGCTTTCTAACTACAAAAGTCATTTGTTCCATTGTTCCTGTGACATCTTTCTGAAAAATAGATACAAGAGAAAATTGCTGAATGCACCCGGGAAGTCAGGTAGCATCTGTGAAAAGAGAAAGTTTGAAACCTTTACCTCAGAACTGAAACAGCAGAACTAGCCAGTTTAGATGCATAAAGGAAAAACAAGCTTTCGAAACATATTGAATTCAGTACCGGGCCCCAAAGGCTGTAATATTTGGATGGAAAATAAAGTGCTATTCTTCAAGCTTACATGGACATCATTGAAACTTAAGTTACTCGATCTGCATTTATGTTCACTCATGTAGGTGAAACCATATCATGAGAATTTGACGCAATTCATTAGACTGGAAGAAGTGCACATAAGTTGTTACTTCACGTGGATGGGGCAAAGGAGCTGGCGTTGCATCGCCTGTGGTCACAAGCAAAAGTGCTGCGTCTCATAAGGACACAGGCATGGCTGGGACACATGTCGGTTCCAGTAGCTCCATCAACACTATTACAGCTCACGGCATCTGAGATCAGAATTCAATTCTGGCATCTTCTGTAAGAAAGTTTCTACCGTCTTTCTGTGTCCATACAGATTTCCTCTGGCTACTCCGGTTTCCTCCCACAGTCCAAAGACATACTGGTTAATAGGTTAATTAGTTGTTGTTAGTTATCTAGTGATTAGGCTAGGGTTAAATAGGTGGGTGACTGGGCGACATGGAGCGATATGCCTGAAGGGCCTGTTCTGCACTATATTTCTAAATAAATATTTCATTTAGGAAAATGAATGGAGTTGAAGGAGAAGCTTGTCAATATGAGAACAAAATTCAAGAAAATGAATTAATGTATTGATGGAGTACCTGCTGAAGGAGAAATAAAGTCTCATTAGACCATCATGGAGTGTTTTGAAGGTGTGGAAGGATGCTTTATCCGTGGTGAAAATGATTCAGTCTGGATGAGGAAATTATTAAAGGCAATACCATGGTTGCAAAAGAGAAAGGGAGAAAGGATGGAATTTATTTTGCAAAACTAAATACTTGCTTTACATACTGTCCCTGAAGAGACCTTAAAACAGTTTACAGCCAATATATCAGAATCAGAATTAGGTTTAATATCACCAGAAAAAAATTGTGAAATTTGTTGTTTTGCAGCAGCAATGGAATTCAGCCATTTACATACATGTTTTAAATATAATTACTGCTGTAAAGTAAGAAAGGTGGCAAAAAAATTGGTTCCAGCAACAATATGATAACCAAATTGTCCACAAAAATTATGTTTGCTAAGACATAAATAATGTCCATCAGATAATTTCCCCCTCGTTTTCAAGACAGCTTTAATTATCTTCTCTGAAACGTGCACGTCCAGCTATCCAGCACAATGTCAGCTTGGATTTGGAGTTTTAAGTCAATGGTGTAGAACCTGAACTTATAACCTTCTGCATACTGCCCAAAAGGTGGCCAGAGTCAACAGGCTTCAAGATATTGTTGTAAAATCCTATTTTAAGAAGGCCGAATTTTCTGTGCATAGAAATTCTCCAGAGTAGGTCACTGCTCAGAGAGAATCTATCCATATTCTTTACTATTTTTATTAGTTTACCTTCTATTTTGCGGACCTGGACTATTTTTTTTTCCCCTCAACTTCCTAACCGAAGTGAAGACCAATTAGACTTAGTTGGGACTGGTAAATGCGCCTTTCTACATTAACCCATACACTCGAGATTCTCCTTTTAAGACAGAGGCAGCAGTCCAAAAGAACTACATTCTGACGAAAAGTATCCACATGTATTGTCTGCACCATAGGATATATCCAGCCGTTTCTTCCTGTTGTTATATTTGATAACCAGTTAGCACTATAGTTGCGGTCACACACATTCCATCATCGGGGGAGAAAAACAGAAGTGGAAAACAGAGACCCAAAAGTAAACCCGGAAAATCAAAGCAAGTCAGAGTTAGCAGCAAGGGAGACGAGGATGGATGGACCTTCAACAGGAACATCTAAAGTAAATGTTCTTAAAATGGTATATTTAGGGACAATTATACAAATGTCGTTTAATGTGGTACCTATTAAAGTTAGGTGAATAAGATTAGTACGTTCCCAACTTTGATGATAGTAAAGTTTACCATTATTACCGAGGACCTGGTGAACGTCAGGTTTCTTTCAATCTGCTCGAGCGTCTCTTCGCTATGGTTACACCGGAAATGACGCCGCAGACGGAACTGGCCGGAAACTCAAGAAGGCGTTGTGTTTTAATCAAGCTGCGCTCGCTTGAGAATAGATGCTTTCCCGTGTTCATTTCTGATGCTGAACTTGGTTTCTCTGACTATTTACGAAGTCATTTATAATGCAGTAATTCGTGCTTTCGAAACGCACATTTGCTGTTCAGTATGTTAAATCCAGTAGGTTTGCTGCAAGATTAACGGCGAAAATTATTTACCAGTCTGGGAGGATAAAATTCAAACCCCCAGAGTCAAAAATTATTTCTAAAGCACACACAGCGTGCATTCAATTTCCAAACTAACGATGCAGAGTTTATTAGTGAAAAGTAAGTTGTTGGATGGTCTCTTGAGCTAGTCAATATTGTGTAGGTTCTGGTTCCAATACGACAAAGCCAAAATGTTATACTGACACTCACTTTTCTTCAGTGAACACTGACTTTCAGAATTAACACTCTGTTATGTTTTGTATTTTAAAAACATTAAACTAATTCACGTGAAGGCGTATACAATTAATGTATTTATAAATATAACTCGTAATACATTATTTAAACAAACAAAAATGCTTAATTAACCTATATATATATATATATATATATATATAAAAATATATATATATATATATATACATACACACACACACACCATTACTCAAATATTATTGAAATACTAAATACACAGTGTTCTAAAGGCAGGATGCCACAACCATGACCAACAAGGGAAATCAAAAGCCAAAGAGAAGGCATAAAATAGAGCAAAAATTAGCGGGAACTTGGAGGATTGGGAGACTTTTAAATAACAACTAAAAAGTCATTAAAAAGTTAAATATGAAATATGACAGAAAGCTAGCCAATAATATTAAAGAGGATACCAAAAGTTCCTTCAGATACAAAATATGTAAAAGAAAGGCAAGAGTGGATACTGTATTGGACTGCCGGGAAAAAAATGCTGGCGAGGTAGTGATGGGGGACAGAGAAATGTTGGATGAACTGATTATGTATTTTGCATCAGTCTTCACTGTGTGAGACACTAGCAGTATGGTGGAAGTTCCAGGTGTCGGGGGCATGTAATGTATGAATTTACCATTACTAGGGAGAAGGTTTTTGGGAAACCAAAAGGTCTGAAGATAGATAAGTCACCTGGACCAGATGGTGTACACCTCGGGGTTCTGAAAGAGGTGGCTGAAGAGTGTGGAGACATTAGTAATGATCTTTCAAGAATCACTAGATTCTGGAATGGTTCCAGAAGACTGGAAAATTGCAAAAGTCACTCCACTCTTCAAGAAGGGAGAGAGGCAGAGAAAAGAAATTATAGGCCGGTTAGTCTGATCTCAGTGGGTTGGGAAAATTTTGGGGATTGTTAAGGATCAGGTCTCGGGGTACTTGGAGGCATATGATAAAATAGGCCCTAGTCAGCATGGTGTCCTCAAGGAAAAATCTTGCCTGACAAACCTTTTGGAATTCTCTGAAGAAATAACAAGCAGAATAGACAAGGGAGAATCAGTTGATGTTGTGTACTTGAATTTTCAGAAGGCCTTTGACAAATGAGGCTGCTTAACAAGCTATGAGCCCATGGTATTACAGGAAAGATTCTAGCATGAATAAAGCAGTAGCTGATTGGCAGAAGGCAAAGAGTGGGAATAAAGAGGGCCTTTTCTGGTAGACTGCCAGTGACGAGTGGTGTTCCACAGCGGTGTGTTTTGGGAAAGATTATTTTTACATTATGTGTCAATAATTTGGATGATGGAATTGATAATTGTTGCAAAGTTTGCAGATGATATGGAGATAGGAGGAGGGCAGGTAGTTTTGAGGAAATATAGAGGCTGTAAAATGAATTAGACAGATTAGGAGAAAGGGCAAAGACATGGCCAATGGAATACAGTGTTGGGAAGTGTATGGTCATGCACTTTGGTAGAAGAAATGAAAGGGATGACTGTTCTCTAAATGGGAGAAAATACAAAAAGCTGAGGTACAAAGGGACTTGTAAGCCCTTGTACAGGATTCTGGAATGGTTAGTTTTCAGGTTGAGTCTCTGGTGATGAATTCAAATACAATTTTAACATTTGTTTCACGAGGACAATATAAAAGCAAGGATGAAGTGTTGAAACTTTATAAAGCACTGGTGAGGCCTCACTTGGAGTATTGTGAGCAGGTTTGGGCCTCTTAGAAAGGATGTGCTGAAACTGGAGAGGGCTCAAAGGCGGTCCATGAAAATGATTCCAGGATTAAATAGCTTATCATATGAATATCTTTTTGATGGCTGTGCACCTGTAGTTAATGGAAATCAGAAGAATGAGGGGTGACCTAATTGAAACCTATCGAATGGTGAAAGGCCTTGATAGAGTGGATGTGGAGAGGAAATTTCCTGTGGTGGGAGAGTTTAAGACCAGAGGACATAGCCTTAGAATAGAGGGGTTTCCTTTTAGAATAGCAATTAGGAGGAATTTCTTTAGCCAGAGAGCGGTTTATCTGTGGAATTTGTTACCACAGGCAACTGTTGAGGCCAAGTCTTTATGTACATTTAAAGCAGAGGTTGATAGGTTCTTTATTGGTCAAGGCATGAGGGATATGGGGGGGGGGGGGGCTGCAGGAGATTGGAGCTGAGAGCCAAAATGGATCAGTTATGATGAAATGGCAGAGCAGACTTGATGGCCTAATTCTGCTCCTATATCTTATGGTCTTACAACATTTCTTTTTGCTTAGGTATAAGCTCCAACTCAGTATAGGATGCCTCTCAAATATACACACGCACTATATTATATAATGCAACTACTATGTACAGACATCCACAGCATAGTCAGTTTTTCAATTGTCCCTTTCAGACTTAAATATTTAATCGCTGTGGGGGGTTTATTACTCTTGAGGGATAACATCTTTCCTGACAAGTGGGATCACTCTGTTTGGCTGTTGAGAGTTGTGACTGTGAAATAATGTCAAGTTATGGGGGCTCCTCTGTGGTGGTTGAAGGAATTGATTCTGAGACTGCAGCAAGTGGTTCTGCCAGCTCTGGACACCTTCCTTCTTTTCTCTTGCTGGATCTACTTAAATTCCTTTTTTTTTTCCACATTCTCTCTCTCTCTTTCACACCATTCTCTTTCTTGTTCAATTCTTTCTCTCCATCTCCCCCCTCCTTTTACTTTTTTATAATTTATGCATCTTGATTTTGGGAAGGTGCATTTAGTTCACTGGTGTATTCTCTAATTAATCCTTCTATTGCTCCCTTTACAATCTGATCTCTCCTCTTGGTTTCTGTATCCGTAACATCTGCCAAATCCTGTTTTTATATCTCCATTGACTCCTTTCTTTTTGGCCTTTCATTCATCCATCTGGGCTTTGGTCTTTGCATCTACTTTTTACAAGCAGCTTTTTGTCACCCACTTGAAGTTCATGCAATAATCTTAACAGACGCAGAGTAAACTCTGGTTCTCATAATCACAAAATCCAAATGCTTGCAACTTTCCCGAAGCTCCTTGAACTCTCTTCCAGCTTAACACCAAGTCACATTTCACAAGCAACTGCCTGATTAACATATCAGAAGCTTTCTTAGATATGTTGACTACAGTTTCTCAGATGTAGTAGTCAGACCACTGCCTTCATCAATTTCCCAATTCCTCTGGGGAGCATGGTCCTTCCTTGGTCCAATTCCTCCAGCATTTTGTATGTCTTCCTTGGTCCAATATGCTTTTTCCAAGCAAAAGCACAGAGGTAGGCACCAGCACCATTTTAATATCTGCTGGGCAACAGTTCATGGTGTTCAGCATGGAGACAGTTGTGGCATCATCCAGTACCTTGCTAAACTTGCTTTCAGTTGGTTTCATTGCAGGAGATGCGAAACGGAAATGGTGGATGGATCTCCAATCAAGTTGTATTTGTCTCAGCCATAATGTTCCAACAATGTTGGTCCTTCTGTTTTTACCACCTGCAAGCTCAATGTGGCTTGTTGGTTGTCGTATTTCACAGTTACAAATATTATTTCCACAGGAGTTACCTTTTCTCCAGTTTAAGTTCTTAGTTGGATATCTGCATATGGTTGGTGTATGTGAGCCCTGCCATAATAGTAGTACAATTTAATTTCTGTTTAGACGATGCAATTTTATTCACACTCACTTTCATTCCTGATTGCATCACAATTGCGTCTCTGTCTTCTGTTTCCATTGACACAGCAATTTCTACTACTTGTTTGAATGTAAACTGTGCTTCAGTTAGGAGCCATTTTTGAATGCTTTCTTTTAAGATTCCACAAATTAAATGATTTTTTTTTAATGTACCATTAAGCCCATTACAGAACTGACAATGCTCAGCCAATCTCTTCAATTCAGCCTCATAAGCTGAAATAGACTTCCCTTCCTTTTGATTCCACTTATGAAACCTAAAGCGTTCTGCAATCAACAATGGCTTTAGTTCTAAACTGACAAACTATCATTTATGATAGTTGGAGCAGTCAAACTTCAAAGCAAACTGCATGCCTTTAAAAGTAATACACTTAGCAAAATTGGCACTTGCTTCTCATTGGCTATTTCATTTGCTTCTAAATCCTGTTCCAATATCTCAGTATACATGACCCAATAACCTGTTGTGTAATAAAACTTGTCAATCTTTCTGATGTAACTAGTTATTTCTGTTTTAATTTATGATAAGTATCACCTAGCACTCACTCTTATGATCACTGAATTCTTCCATTTACGGCCTTTTAAAAAAAACTCGATTTTGTCTTCCCTTCTTAAGAATCTGTGCTGCACTGCTTTTGTTTTAAACTCGACGTCTCTCCACGTGCTCGGCTGTTTCTTTTAGACTCAACCATTCCTAGAAGCATTTTATTTAATTCAAACGCCTTGCTGTACTTTAACAGGTTGATAGCCATCTCAGGTTCATTTTAAAAACACCTCATCGCTCATGTTACATTTCGTAACTACAAAACATAATACAATCCAGCAAGGTCATTGGGCCAGGTAGCATATTCTGTGCTTGCTGAGCTGATCTTTCTGTTGGCTGAACAATAACACCCAATTGAAATTCTGTTTCTTCTCACTTGGTGGCCAGATTTGACTAAGCACCTCCAAGATTCCACAAAGTCAGTATCTCCTAACTTACATCACACTCCTGGTATTTAGCAATTCCTCTCAAATTTGCCAGAGCTTTGCAGCACTTTCATCTGGATTCTGATTCTAGTATCAAAGTTATTCTGGCATGTTATGGAACGGAGGGTGAAGGACTAATGATGTTCACTAGTTTAATCAGAATTAGGTTTATTACCACTGAGTTATAAGTTGTGCAGTTTGTTGTTCTGTGACAGTTGTACAGTGCATAAACAAAAAGTTACGAACTAAATAGCACGAAGAAAGGAATAATGGAGTAGTATTAATTGACAGAAATTTTCAGGAGTCTTTGGTGACATATCAAATCTCCTTAAACTCCTAAGGAAACTGAGCTGCTCAAATGCCACCTTTAAAAGTGCATCAGTGTTGGACCCAGGATAGATTCTCTGTGATGTTGATGCCCTAAAGCTTGGCCCCTCAATGAGGAGCAATGTGCTTTCCCACTCCCCTCTCTGAAACCCACAATCAAATCCTTGGTCCTGCTGACATTGGGTGCGAGGCTATATTATGACACCGCTCAACCAGCTGAAAGGCCTTGCTTCTGTCTGCCTCCTCATCACCATTTACCAACAACAGCGGTGTCATCTGCGAGTCATAGACGGCATTTGAGCTGTGCTTCGCCACTCAGTCACGAGTGTAGAGAGAAGAGCAGTGGGCTAAGCACACATCCTTAAGGACTGCCTGATACTTTATCTCCCCATCTGGCAGGAACAAACTTGTATGTCTTGGCATCTACCCACGAGCAAATGGACTTCTTCTTTCCTTCTATAATGTAATTTCCAATAAAAAGTGTTGCATCTCCTTAACAGGCACAATCTATTGCTCAATTGAAAGATGTCATCTAAATCTGCAATATACAACTGGTGCAAACACAAAAATACTGAATCACTGCAATACAAGTTGTTTTAAAGTTTCAGAATATAAAACATTTCCCCAAATCTCTTATTTTATTTTTGCAACAATTATAGTTAGTTATATTATCCTATCCTGAGAGTTTCTAAGACACCATTCAACTTACAAAAGCATTACATAAGAACAACACTTACAGTTCGGCAGTTTTCATCTTCCAGTTGCTAATGTGTAAAGGCATTTTATTTTGCTTTCTTGTACAGTCACTAAAGGAATTAACAACAATTGAATCACAGCATATCTTGAAGGAACCTCTGTCAATAAATAATGCCACTCAATTAAAGCACATGTCCATACTGTGCACCATTTAAAAACTATACTTCCCAACCAATGAAATTTGTAACTTAGAAGAGTTAGGTGGACAGAAACACCATCACATTCCTCCAAGACCCTAACGTCTGTCTACTACTAACAAAGAGCACTTTCCACTCTCATGATATATTTCTGTGACTCTAGATTTAATACAAATTTTAATTTATACTAAGTGTAGGATAATAGGGAAATTGATATTATGATAATTAGACCAGTGGTGTTTAACACTTATCAACCAAAAATGGTGCCATTTTTGTGAATCGCAAAGAATCACTCTATGTTCTCAACATGCTATCTGAGTGTCTTTTAAGGTTAGGGGGTAGGATAGACAAAGGAGAGTCATTGGATATTGTATATTTAGTCTTTCAGAAGGCCTTTGATAAGGTGCTGCACAGGAGGCTGCTAAACAAGGTAACAGGCATGGTATGATGCTGGCATGGATAGAAGATCAGCTGACTGACAGGAGGTAAAGAATGGGAATAAAGGGGGCCTTTTCTGGTTGGCTGCTTATAATTGGTTTTGTAGACTAATTACTGTGACAGCTTTTCTCCACATTATATATCACAATAAGAACGACAGATTAGGAGAATGGGCAAAGTGGCAGATGGAATATAGCACAGGGAAGTGTATGGTCATGCACTTTGCTGGAAGGAAAAAAGGTGTAGACTATTTTCTAAACGGGCAGAAAATTCAGAAGCTAGAGGTGCAGAGAGACTTGGGAGTCCCAGTGCAATGCAAGATTCCCCAAATGTTAGCTTGCATGTTGAACTGGTGGCAAATACAAACAGTGTTAACATTCATTTTGAGAGTGCTAGAATATGAAAGCAAGGATCTAATGCTGAGGCTTTATTAGGCATTGATCAGACAGTATAGAGTACTTTGAGCATCTAAGAAAGGATGTGTTGGTACTTGAGAGGGTCCAAAGGAGGTTCACAATAATGATTGCAGGAATGAACAGGTTAACATATGAGGTGTATTTGATGGCTCTGGGTCTGTACTCGCTAGAGTTTTAGAAGAATGAGGGGGAAATCTCTTTGAAATCTATTGAATATTGATATATTTAGATAGAGCGGATATGGAGAGGTTGTTACCTATAACGGGCAAGTCTAGGACCAGATGGCACAGCCTCAGAAAAGAGGGATGCCCCTTTAGAACAGAGATGAGGAGAAATTTCTTCTGACAGAAGGTGATGACTCTGTAATTCAATGCCACAGACAGCTGAGCAGGCCAAGTCACTGGGTATATTTAAAGCAGAGGTTGACGGTTCCTTTATTAGTAGGGGTGTCGAAGATATGGGGCGGGGGGAAGCAGGAGAATGGGGTTGAAAGGGATAATAAATGTAATAAGAAAAACAACACAAGTAATCAGCCATGACGGGATGACAGAGACTTGCAGGGTTGAATGCCCTTACTCTGCTCCTGTTATGGCCTGAAAGGTTTTGAAAGTAGCATAATTTTTATATACAAGAGATTCAGCAGATGCTGGAAATCTAGAGCAACATACACAAAATGATGGAGGAACCCAGTGGGTCAGGCATGAACATCGATTTATCTAACCTCTGGCAATTTCTCCCCCTCCCCTTCTCTCTTTTACCATTCCCTATTCTGCTTCCCTTCTTAAGCATTCTTTTTTTCCCTCACCCTACTTATCACCTCCCTCTGGTGCCCCCCTCCTTCCCTTTCTCCCATGGCCAACTCTCTTTACTTATCAGATCCCTTTTTCTTCAGCCCTTTACCTTTTCCACTTATCACCTGCCAGTGTCTCACTTCATTTCCCCTTCCTCGCTCACCTGCCTTCCCCCTCACCCACCTACCTTCCCCCTCACCTGGTACCTGGTTTCACCTATCACATTCTAGGTTGTACTCCTTCTGTTCCCCCCACCCCCACCTTCTTTTTCCTGGCTTCTTCCTTCTTCCTTTCCAGACCTGGTGATGCATCTTAGCCTGAGATGTTGGGTCTTTACTTGTCCCCACAGTTGCTGTCTGACCTGTTTAGCTCCTCTAGCATTGTGTGTTTGAAAGCACTACAACTGAAATTTTGCCCATCTCTTTTTTTCCCCAAATTTGGGCACCCTAAAATAATCAAATATGTCTTCTGTTTGGCTGCCAAAATCTTCTCAAAACCTCCACTTTCCCTGCAGTTAAATCAAAAACTGCAAATGGACTTAAAAAGAATCAGGCACCAGAGAGTGTCTCCCTACTTGATTCTGATTGTATTCAGTAATTTGGAGACAGAAATGAGATCGAGTCGGCAGTGGATGGAAGTCGGACTAGATTGAGAGCAATGAGGTGAGACATTCTGGGTGGAAGAATGGGAAGATAATTAAATACAGAGCAAAGGGACATCTTGACAATTTAGTATGGACCCATTAATTTTCTACTTTAAATACATCTTCATTTTTTATTTCAGAATTAACAATCATCTTGTGCTCTTAAAAGGCAAGGACTGAAAGGAATTTGAAATTAGATTTGTAGCACTGCTACAAAGGCGTGCTAAGGCATGAAATCATTGAATTGACACTGAATTGTCAGCTCACGCTTTATTTTTCAGGTACATCAACTTTTCTATGATCTCTTTCCTCATACACTCTATCTCTATTTATGAAACCTAAAATCCCAGGTGCCTTGTTATTTTCAACTATAAAATACATGAATTGGAACAGGAATAGGACACTTGAATACTTAAAACTGCTCTACCTTTAGGTCCATGGCTAATGTAATTAACTTTGAAATCTCATTTACTTTTCATGCTTTTGGGTAATAATATTACTTTTCATTCAATATGCAATTTATCCTTGCACATAAATTAAAGCATGGGGAGGTCAAACAATGGCTAATTAGATGCACTTTGCTAGATTCACTCAAATTTGAACCCTTGACTGTATCTAGATCTAAATCTCATCCCGGCTTCTGTCATTTAAGAGACAGAAACTGTTCATTGCATGTATTTTATATATAGAAACACAATCGTATACACTAAAGCTGAATATATACAAGGGAGTCACTGTGATCTCCCTTGAAAATCTTTGCCAAACATTTAAATAATTATTTCTACCCCTAAGGATAAATAATTTGATAGCGAATCAAAACCTGAATCTGTAATTTTGAAACATAACTCATTATATTCCCTCTGTGAATTGTCACACTGAATCTTTAATTTACTTTACAAACATAAAGTACAATATTTCTTGCAAGTTTCAGCACATATTTAATATAAACGGTTCTCTGGGGCGAGTACATTAGATTTGTAGTTTACAAAAAAACTCATATATATATTTATATATATATATATATATATATATATATGCAGAAAGCATGTACTGAAGTAAATTAGTTCTGAAAGTTGCTCTATTATTAGAGAAACAAAATCTGATTCTAATATTTAGTCAGATGTGTCAACAGACTAAAAACAACATTGTGCCTACTGACAAATCAAACCAGATGAAGTATATTTTCCGTTACAAATTATAACTCAAATAACTGCTAAGGTTAAATTACAAACTTCAGTACATTATTTCTGCAATGTTTACTTTTTAATTTCACATTTTATTTTGTCAACTTGAAGCCACAAGGGCTGAATAACATTATACACAAAAGCTGAGTGTAGTGAATTTTAGTTCATGTTTAAAATATACATTACCCCAGGCCCTTTCTAGGAATGGTCCAAGAAAGAGTTATTTTTCAATAAAGCATACAAAATAAAAACAAGCAATAATATTGATTACAGTTACAGTTCTTCCTTTACATTGGTAGCTCCTTTGCAGTTACATATAGATTCATGGTCAGATGGCTGTAGAACGTGCTCCATTCCCTCCCGAATCTCAGGCTTAGTAGTCTGCCGTCTAGCATACTCCTAAAACAACAAAGAAAGACTGACTTTGGAAAGTTGGTGGTTATAATAATAATATTGTACTCTTGTGATATTACTTTCCAAGGAAACACAACACGCTGTGAGCTATTGCTAAGAATACATTAAGTGATCCAAATTAGGAGTAGCATTATGTTATTCTGAATTTAGAATCTGCATTGATTGAATCCCTATGTCTGATTTCTTTGCTGGCTGTTGAGGGGCAGTAATATTGATAAGACTATAAGCAATTCAATGTTTTTCATGCTGCTGTGCACAACATGCTGCCTTGGGGACACACAATGCTGGAGGAAATCAGCAGGCCAGTCAGCATCTACGGAAAATAGTACAGTCGACGTTTCAGGTCGAGTCCTTTAGCAGGACTGGAGAGAAAAAAAAATGAGGAGTCAGAGCTAGAAAATGGTGGGGAGGGGAGGAAGAAACACAAGGTGATAGGTGAAATTGGGGGGAGGGGTGAAGTAAAGAGCTGGGAAGTTGATTGGTAAAAGAGATACAGGGCTGGAGAAGGGGGAATCCAATAGGATAGGACAGAAGGCCATTGAAGAAGGAAGAAGGGGGAGGAGATGAGGTGACAGAGGGAAAAGGGAATGTGGAATGGGGGGGGGGGGAATTACCAGAAGTTTGAAAAATCAATATTCATGCCATCAGGTTGAGAGGCTACTCAAACAGAATACAAGGTGTTGCTCCTCCAACCTGAGTGTGGCCTCATCACGACAGTAGAGGAGGGCATGGGTGGACATGTTGGAATGGGAATGGGACATGGGATTAAAATGGGTGGTCACTGGGAGATCCCATTTTTTCTGGCAGATGAAGCATAGCTGCTCAGCGAAGCAGTTTCCCAATCTACGCTGAGGCTTGCCGATTATATAGGAGGCCGCACTGGGAGCACCAGGGGACCTTTACTTACAAAATGAGACAAAACTTGTTGGAACGAACAGGTGCCTATAATTAAAGCCATAAGAAATAAGAGCAGAATTAGGCCATTCGGCCCATCGAGTCACTGCTGCCATTTGATCATGGCTGATTTATTATCCCTCTCAACCCTATTCTCCTGCTTTCTCCCCATAACCTTTGACACCCTTACTGAAGCCCAATCTTTGGTCTTCAATTCTCACACAGCGAATAAAAACAGAAAAAACTGCCGAACCAATATTGCTCTCAAAGATTTTCCCTTCACTGACTTTACTACAAAAAAATTAAGTCTAGTTTACTAATGCAAGGTAATGATAAGATAAAGCTAATTCAGTGATTTTGCTGTATCCATCCAGGATAAACCTTAAAGTTTCCTCTCATTTATCTGTCCATCACTGAATCAAAGAAATGACATTAAAAATAATTCTGCATGTCAGCTTTACACATTAATAAATCTATTGAGTCTCTCAAACCTGTAAGACTTTGTAATAGTAGCAGTAAAGACTTGAAGGTTGCAGAAGGTCTCGAGCAAGAACTTGTCCTGATCTGGCAATTTTCTGAGCTTCAGCATCATTGTCCTAAAACAAAATCAAGTAAATGAAAAACATTTTAGCAAGATGCTTGCAGAATTCCATTCCATTTTACACTGTCATTAGCAATTGCTTTGTTATGCAGCACTGTGCAGAAGTCTTAGGTACATATAGATAGCTAGGGTGCCCAAGGCTTTTGCACAGTACTGCACATTAAGTCTTCCTAGTTTCCAAATAACACTTAATACATAGTAGTCTGCCATCTAGCATACTCCTAAAACAACAAATAAAGACTAGGTCTGTGGAGAGTTCTTGGTAATAATAATATTGTACTCTTGAGAAATTACTTGAGCTATTGCTAAGAATACTTTGTGTTCCAAATTAGATTAGCATTATGTTATTCTGAATTTAGAATCTATTAAATATTTCATATTTAAATGAAATACAGAAAAAGTTAGAACACTACCAATATCTCTACAGTAGTATAAAACTGTATTAGTTTCTAATAGTTATAAATGGAGGAATTCATCTGGCATGTTCTTTTGATTGACAATAAATGAACAAAATCTGTGCCACACCAATTACACGGTAATGGAATGCTTTAGATGATAGTAAACTCCAAATTTTCACTTTCACTGTAACATTCAAGTTGATTAACTTGTTGAGGTAGTGAAATGTTTTCATTTTCACTCCTGGCGTTTCTGGCTTTTCCAAGTCCGAACGCTTCAAACCACAGTGAGCAAAATAACTCTGAATTGTCTGACTGCTTTATTTCTCACCAGCTATCAGTGACACAAATCACTGCCTTTTTTTGAACACAAGCACACACAACTGATGCTAACTAAAAACTGATTGCTCCAAGCACGGTACTAGTCCAACAGCCGTGCAAGTGCACGCAACTGATGCTAGTTAGAAACTGTTTGGCAACAGTATGCTGCTGCAATTAGGTGGCAGAGTCTCCCAGATAAATGAAGGGAATCCCAGCTATTCTCTCAATTTAATTTTTATTATTTGAGAGCTCTCCAAATAAACTGCTGCCCTGACCAACTGATGGCCCAATTAACTAGAATCCACTGTAACTGATGAATCTCAATGCTTCTGATTGATCAGCACTATGGGTCCACAAAACTCATGCTTACCTGGTCAGGATAGAGGGCCAGAAAGCAATCCAGGACTCAGAAACATGGTCTCTGTTCTGAGTCCAGTGGCACAGCAAACAGACACTTTTTATTTTCTAGCTTCCTCAAACAGATGTCAAGCAGAGTTTACTGTCATTTGCATAAGTACAGTGAGGTGCAAGCACAATGGAAAAAGCTATATGGAGCAGCATCACAGGCATGCATATTTGGGCAAGACAGTGTAAAGTCTGACATTAGTGCACAAAGCCACAATCAGAGGAAAGTCCACATCAGAGCATTGCTCAGGTAGGATTAATGGCTAGCAGCGTCCACGTGGAAGTCTGGGTCTTCCTATCATTCACATTCTAAATAAAAATGCAATAGAAATTAATGTGTCCTTTTTGCAACAATCTATTGTAGCACAGTGTTTATTACAATGAATGCAAGTTTTCCTCTCCCTAAGATGGTCACTTCAGCTATACTCTACACCTACTTCTGCTTCTTTGTCTCTCCCTTCCTGAAGATGAAAAAAAAGTAGTTTTTGAAATAAGAAAAGACAGTGTTGGAAATGTTCAGCACACCAACACTGTCTTTTCTTATTTCAAAAATTATTTCCCCCCCCCCCCCCCCCCCCCCATCAACAGAAAGTGAGAAACCGAATCAATGCTTCTGGTAAGTTTAACTGTGCTGACTGACTTATTGAGTCTGCAGGGTTAAAATCTGAACTAGGTTTGTGAAGGGAAAGAAAGCCGAGCCTTTATGTACTTGAATAACCTTCATGGACTAATGGTCAGATTTCAGTAAAGGGTAGGTCCTGTGTTACATTTAATTTCCTCCAGTTATTTAATACAATTCTATGCAACACTAATAATTATAGAAGACAGCTTGCTGCTCCCAGGAACTTCTGTTACACATTAAAACAGGCCCTGTGTAGCTTATCAATCATTGCTGTAATAAAATATTGGCAACTTTATCTATTAGGCAAATTCTACATGTTCAATTTTACCGTTGTGACCGACTTACCTTCACCCACTTAATCTTTTCTATAAGGTCACTCAGATCTCTCTTTACTGGAATATAATGTATCCATGGTTTTAGAGATTTGTAGAAGTGCTCATAGTATTTTGAATCCTGTTTCAATACAAGGCTGTCACCCAACATAAGGTACGGGAACCTATATGCTGCCACAGTACCATCCACATTCACTTGATATTTATACTGGGAAAATATGCAGAAGATACATGTTATAAATAAGTTAATAAATAAATACATTAGAAATTTTGTGCATAAGATGTACAATGATATCTTCAATAATTACAACCAGTGCGAAGATTTTGAAGGTATACATACTCAATTTTGTAACTCTTTGTATGATAAAACCTATTGTTTTATATGTTTAAATTTCAAGTTTAGACTTACTGATAATGGAGAGCAACACATTTATTAATACAAAAACAAGTTAACTACTGATCTTTCACAACAAAGTGAATGAACAAAAAACATGAGATGCAAAGATAAATGCTGCTACAGAACTTGTGTATGTTGATCAATCTTCATGGTAAAGGTAAACTTTTAAATATATAGAAATCTCAAATGCACCAACTTTGAAACAAACATAACAATAAACAAACTTTCATTCATGAACACTTGGTCCCAAATTGTCACCTGTTTCTCTTTTAAAGAAGAAGGTTCCAATGTCTATACTTGCCCTCAGATCATACAACTTTCAGCACAGTAAGGGGGAGGGTTGATACTTTTGCTGATGCTTTGCATGGGAGGGGGGCTTTGGCGTTCTAATATTTTTCTGTTATTCCTTTTCTGGGACTTTCCTTCTGTTTCATGGATGTCTGCGAAGAGCAAGAATTTCAGGTTGTATACTGTATACATGATCTGATATTAAATTGAACCACTGAGTTGCTGACCAGTATTTCAGGACTTTGAGATGCCTACATGGTAGCAAAAGTGCTGGCTGGGGTTTTGAAACAGCAACAGAGAAGGACAAGCCTCACTGATACTCAACAGCCTCAAGTGTGCAGCTGAAAGAAAACAATTCTGAACAAAACAAAAAAATGTAAAGCTCACCAGCCAAGTAAGTCATGTATACTCAAGAGGCAAGTTAGAGATTTGAAAATGGAAAGGCTGTGGCTACGGAGCAAACTAGCAATTTATGTAATATTGAACTAAATGAAACAGGAGATCATGTAATGGTCATGGTGCAGTGAATGGAATACAGTAGAATAGAACTTTACTGTCATTGCTCAAGAGAACAACATTACGGTGCTACTCCAGTCCATGCAGAACATATTTAAAATGAGGCAGTATAGCTCAATTTTTTAAAATTCCAATATTTACATGCAACAAGTGACTTCAATAGTCCATATCACTCAAAGGCCATCAGCAAGACGGGGTGTAGCATATTCAGCTGCACAACAGCACTCAGGAAGAAGCTGTTTATCAGCCTTACCGTCTTGGCCAAGATATTTCTGTACCTCCTACCAGATGGCAGGAGATTGAACAGTGTCTGGGATGTGATGGGTTTTTAATGCTGTTATGAGCATGCTATAGGCAACATGATTTGTATATTGTCCTCAGGTCTGCTAGTTGAGTCCTAAGGATGTGCTGAGCCATCCTAATTACTTGGCTGGAGTGCTTTGTGATCTGTCTTGCTGCAGCTAGAGTACTGCACTGTAATTCTGTATATATCAGTATGCTCTCTATTGCACAGCAGTAAAGTTGGCCAGCAACTTTTGGGTAGTATCATTCCTCTTGTGCCTCCCTACTATTGAGGTCGTGTTGATGGACCAAGAGAGCTCCTCGGCGATGTTCATCCCCAAAATTTGAAATTGGGGAACATTTCCACTACCTCATCATTTGTAACAGTAGTTATTAAGACATGTAGCCACTGGTGTCTTGGGGATCATGGTTGCTGCTTTGAAGCATGCTGGGACCATAGGCTGGGACAACAAGTGGTTTAAATACCCATTAAAACCCCTGTTAGCAGGTTGGCACAGTCCGTGAGAACCCATCCGTGTATGCTGTGTGGTCCTGCTGCTCTGTGTGTGTTGACATTACCGAGTACACACCTTGCCTCGTGTATGTACAGTGTCGACACAGTTCCTCCAGCCAACATTAAGACCCTCATCACTGGTGATTATCAGATCGAGCAAAGTCGTCGCTTAGCTCTTCGGCTAGTTTGGCATCACCATGAGCAGGGCAGGAGAGCTTTCCTTTGTAATCCGAGATGGATCTGATGCCTTCCTGGAATGGTGGCAGTGTAGAAATGCATCTCAGTCTGTACTTTGGCACCTCTGTTAAGATTTGATCTGGCCTATCACCAAGTGTCTAAGCAGCATTATAAGCTTTGAGCAGATTCCATACTTTGTTGTTCATCCAAGGCTTCTGGTTCAGGAATACTCAGATGGTTTTGGTGGTGATGACATTGACTATACAGAATTTGATGTAGCACATAAATGTGGTTGTGTATTCCTCTAAATCTTTATGGTTAGCCTGATTAAAATCACCAGCTGCAATGCAGGAACCATCAGAGTGAGCAGCCAGTTGTTTAACAATAGCATCATACAGATGATCTAATGCTAACTTGGTGCTGACCCACGGAGGTATACAAACTGCTGTAATATAAACAACAATGATTTCACCTGGTAGATAAAAGGGCTTGCACTTTATCATTAGGTATTCCAGGTTGGGACAGCAGTAACCTTCAATAACGACTAATTAGTGTGCCTGGCAGTGTTAACATAAATGTGAAAAGTACCACCTGATTTCTTGCCAGAACTGTGCGCTCTGTCAGTGTGGAAGGCCATTTGACCTGCTAGTCTAATAGCCACATCAGGCACCTCGTGGTCCAGCTAGGCTCTTCTGTAAGATGAATCTCAGTCTAATCTTGTCCATTTTGTTGGAGATTGACCGTGCATTTGCTAAGACGGCACATGGGAACAGGTCTGAAAGGCGAGTCTCTTAGCCTGGTGTGTATACCCACTCCCTTTCCACTCGTCTGCCTTCTCTCATAGTTGCATCGTCAGCATCGTCCGGCTGGTAACTGACCTCATGGTGGAGTTGTAACAAGCTTGGTCAGTCACATTTTCACAATCTCAAGCGGCCAATGTTCGAAACAGGGAAGCTGTGTGCATCCAGCATGCATCATAAGCAGTCCCATCGGCTGTGCCTTTGAGAAAAGGTTCAGATGTTGCAACTGTATACATCTCCATCTTGGAGCCACAAGCGAATGAATGGAAATCAGGCAAAAGCCAAAGAGTTACAATTATAGATACTGTTCCTATTCCTCTGCAAGGTTAGACAAGCAAATGAAACAGAGACTGACAGCTATCAAAATCAAATCTGTAAGGAATCAAATATTTTTTAAAAACTTAACTGATATACACTGGAGGTTGGGGAGATCGGATCAGCTTTGATGAAATCTGAAGCCAATAGAAAGAATAAACTGGACACAAATCTCAATCCTGCTAGCCCAGTTTCAGCATGATTTTAAATTTGAACAAGAGTCAGTTATCCTTCAGCCTCTTGTTCATCAGTGTTGCCAATGGAAGGGTGTCCATCTCATCTTATTCTGTATGTATCACTGTTGGAAGGCTATCTTTCCCTCTACTCTACATGAATTTCAAAGTCAAAGTAAAATTTATTATCAAAGTACACACACATCACCATATACCACCTTGAGGTTCCTTTTTGCAGGCATTTACAGGAAAATAAATAAGTACAATAGAAGTTATAAAAAACGGCATAAACAAGGACTAGCAAACAACCAATGTGCAGAAGATGACAAATTGTGAAAATATAAAAAATAATAATGAGAACATGAATTGTAAAAAATTCTTGAAAGGGAGTCTATAGGTTGATTTGTGATGAGTGAAGTTACTCACACCGGTTCAAGAGCCTGATGGTTATAAAATAATTGTTCCTAAACCTGGTGGTGTGTGACCTAATGTTTCTGTACCTACTGCCTGATGGTAGTAGCATGAAGAGAGCATGGCTATACGGCTGGGGTCCTTGAAGATGGACACTGCTTTCTTGTGGCAGTGCTCCCATGTAAATGTGCTCAATGGTGGGGCAGACTTTGCCTGTGATGGACAGGGCTGTATCATTACTTTCTGTAGACCTTTCTGTTCCAAAGATTAAGGAAATCAGTGGTGAGATTTTACGACTATAGTCAATGCAACATTTGGTTGTGCTGAAGACCCAAAAAGTGAAGTCAGGTGAGTTAGTGGAAAAAGAGAAAAGAAGTTATATCATATATAGTGACATACATTTCTTTTATTTGTCTGACTCCAGCCACTTGTGAAATGCTTTAGTAACACACTGCGTCCACTCAAAACTTGTGAGACCAGACTAATGAAAAAAAAGACAAAAGCTATATATACTAGACATCTGAACTCAAAACAGAAAATGCTGGAAGCACTCAGCAAGTCAGGCAGCATCTGTGGAAAGAAAAAAGCTGTTAACGTTTCAAATCTTTCAGCAGTACTGAGAAAGAGAGCTAATAGGTAGAGCTAGCTTTAATTTGTGGAGAAGTTGGTAGGATGGATGATGGAAGGTTAGAACAAAGGGACTGGACTAGCCTCAAACGCAGCAATATCCATCATTCAATATTTGAACATGCACCAATAGAACCACAAGTCAAGAAATGATGAATAACCATCCCTTCAGCAATAGCTCTCTACATTAAACAGTAATAAACATTAGGAATTCACCAGCACTATACAGAACAGCACAATAATAAATAAGAGTAAAACTTCCAAAAAAAATCTAAATTATATGGAGAGCTCAAAATAATTTATTTATGACAATAGTGCCCAGTAAAGGCTCATAGCTCTTGTATTGATCTGGTACAACACTGATTCAATGGACCAAAAGGGCCTCCTGTGGCACAATTCTGAGATTCTTCAATTTTTCCACAAAATCATACCTTAAAGAAGTCAAAGAAACTGATAAGTTGGGCTTTTCCTAGAGCTTTTTCTTCTTCACGAAAAAAGAAATACGCAGTTATTCCAGCATCCAAAAGATCCCGATTCTTTCTGGAAATCCTCACTAGTTTGAGTCTCTCCTCACTGCTGTCTCTACCTCTCCAAAATGCTTGCTGTGTTTTATTGCTCCAGGAGGGACCTTGTGGTTTGAGAGAAAAATAAAAATTGAGCTATTATGAAATTCATCAACTTTAGTGCCTCCTTGAGGTAAAAAAGGAGGCACGACAAAATATCACCTACGTGACCTGTCACTAGACAAAATCAGAATAATTGACATAATGCACAGCTTATGAAGGATGAGCAGAAGCCTAGGTGAAAATATTTACTTTGGACATAGAATTTTAAGTTGGGTTGTGCAAGTAGAGAGGCAAGAAATTTCAAAAATTAGCACTAAAGAACATTTTCTTTTAAGGAAATAAATTGAAATACAATGTTCAAAAGAGTATGGTTCATGAGACAGTAAATACTATGTTCAGATACCAAAAATTACATTAAGATGTCAGAACATCTTATATTATGCTTATATCTCCAACTAGTAAATTTTATGACTGAAAGCTGAAAAATAATTGGCTATAATTTCATATCTCTATGGAAGTTAAGGATAAGGGTCACTCCAGCTCTCTGGGTTCTAAGTTGTCAAGTCACTTTTTATTGTCATTTCGACCATAACTGTTAGTGTAGTACACAGTAAAAATGAGTCAATGTTTTTCAGGACCATGCTGTTACATGAACAATACAAAAACTATACTGAACTACATAAACCAACACAAAAACTAGACTACAGACCTACCCAGGACTGCATAAAGTACACAGAACAGTGCAGGCATTACAATAAATAATAAACAAGACAATAGGCACAGCAGAGGGCAGTAGGCTGGTAGTCCGATGGCTTGGGGGAAATCTGTTACATAAATAAACAGCTGAATGGTGGCGCCCGGGATTCCGTCTGTTTCTGTACTCCCGCCGAGTATTTCGTTGCCACAGGTGTAGTCTAATTGAATGTCCATTAGAGAGCAGAATGGACGGGAGAGCCAGCTGGCTAGGGGTTGCTTTTTTCCTGGCACGGACTCCTGACTGCTCACTTCACTTCCGCTTCCTCGCACACCCAAGGAAAATAAAATCATGGCTTATGGATAGAAAAGGTTGAGAGGGTGATGGGCTAAACATGAACATCTTGGTCATTACTAAAATGTTGGGCTGAATGGCCTGTTTCTGTGCTGTTTTGTTCTACAACTTCAAGGGAATGAAGGACCCACAAACACCTACCAAGTGGGCAGTTCAAAGGGGGGGGTTGCGGGATATTCATTTCTTACATTATTAACACAAGAACTCTCTATGCTCTCAAGATTCTGAATACCATGCTGAATATTCCCTCTCTATTTAGAGCAGTCATGAAACCCGGATTCAGATCAGTTGGTAAAATGTTACATCTTCCCCCCCCCCCCCCCCCAAGAAAGCAGCATGTGCATTCTATAAAACTGGACAACAACTTTTTCCTGAAAGTGTTACTTCCTCAGAATTTTTTTTATGATATACCACTTGAAGCTGAACACATACAATTTCGGATATTTGTATCACACAGGAATTTGGAAAAACATGAATTTAACTTATATAGAACATAATGTGTCTAATTGCCCAACAGTGCCGGCGCTTTGCAATAGTTTAACTAAGCTAAAAATATTTTGTTGATGATTTTCATTTGTACTCAGTGGCTGAGGCTTCTCACTTAAGTGACCAACAATAATCAGCCAGCATTGATGGATTCCAGTTGCCCCGATACTGTTTCTCCATGACCACAATATCCTGGTGAAACCTTTCACCTTGCTTATCACTAACAGAAGAAGTCTAAATGGGAATGCATTTAAGCTTCAGTTGCACGTAGTCTGGTGCTCTGTAGTTGCCAAGAAAATTTTCAACAACATTCTTGAATGGCTTCCATCTGATTTTCTCTGATCCCACTAAAAGTTCTTTGATTTGCCTGTCATTGATGACCTATTTGATTTGTGGACCAGCAAAAATATCTTCCTTAATCTTGGCATCAAGTATTCAGACTTGAATTATGAATTGAAAGAAATATAGGCAATTTCAAAGTATTCAACAAGAAAAATCTTTGTTATCCAGTGTATTGTTTTTCTCTGTAGTTCAAAGGGTAAAGCTTCCATTGTATCAATTACATTATAGGAATCGTGGCTAGTTTATTAATCACAAACAAGAGAAAATCTGCAGATGCTGGAAATCCAAACAACACACACAAAATGCTGGAGGAACTTAGTTTATGAATCAACCTTTTCCGTACAATGTATTTACCAATTCCATTAAAGGATTTTATGACTTTCAAGTCTACATGGCACTTTCCAGAATCCTGTAACCAACAGCCAAAATAGAATGCACATAGATGGGAATCCAAGCTAAAACAAGTTGCTGAAGGAACTCAGCATGTGGAGGGATATGGACAGTCAATGTTCTGGCCAAGACACTTTATCTACTCTGTGTAAAAGCATGCCTTGGACAACCTAATGCCTCAGTATATCCCTCACTCTCCCCTTTCTGAATGGCATCACCAAGAACAGATTGGTATGGAGAAGCTTAGGTAGTGGAATAATGCACCAGGAACAAGTCTGGATTTTGAAAGTTTGCACAAAAAGATGAAGAGCCACTTAGCGCTGAAATCAGTACACATTAAATAATGTGATAAAATGGAAGTTGAAGTAACAGAATGCCCGGTGATAACAGTAAGATACAAGCAAGGAATATTAATATTGTCAAAAGAAGGACAATGTAATTAGTACCTCTATCAGTGGAAAACATTAAAAGTATTTCACATTCGAGATGAAATGATGTCAGAAAGACAAGTGATCACAACAAAATGTTGTTCACACAAATAGATTCAACAAGTGACTTTAAAAGAAGGGAACTCGAAGATTCCAGGAGGGAAGGCCTGGAGATCCTCAGGCGGTTACTTATGGTAAGAGAAGCACGATGCTGGGTTAAGGCAGGGTCTTTTTATTGACAGTCCTAGAAATGATTTATTTGCAGATGAAATTAAAATGTTTGACTACAAAAGATGACAATTATTTGTGTACACAAGAACTATGTGTGGGTTAGGATATACTCTTACAGAAAGAGGATAGAAAATGAGTGATCACAGTGAGTAAAACTTTTGAATTTAGCAGGAGAAAAACTAAAACAGACACAGAAACAATACGTGGAATTATGGAGAATTCACTTGTGACATTGTGAAAAAGAGTAGAACATTCAACTCAGGACAAATATTGTATTTACAATATATTACAAAATATTGTAATGAATCTGGTTCAACCCAAAGCAGTGGCCAAGGAAATAGACAATAGACAATAGGTGTAGAAGTAGACCATTCGGCCCCTCGAGTCTGCACCGCCAAATGATTTTTAAAAAAAGTATGACTACAGTACAAACATTGTGGCAACAGCCAGAATCAATTATGGAAGTGGTCCCACTGTTTAAATAGACACTGCAGTCAACTCGAGTCTAGATCTTGGACAGAGAAAATCCAGCGATCTGCAGCAGTGGCATCTACTCACAACCTGAAACACATGGAATCCAGAATCATGTCCTTGGACAACATGACCAAGGAAGAGCATGCAGATGAGAAATAACTGAAAGCCAACTATGAACTCTGAAAACAATAACGTGGGAGCACAAAGAGCCCTGTAGAGATTCTTAATCTGTGATTGATTAGGTAATACGTGGAAAGGTATGTATGCACTCCTAAATCAAAGTAGCAAGAAGACATAGATGAAGAGGTCCAGAGGGATTGCCCAGGATAGGTCTCCACCACCACAATCACTTTGGACTGTGTTTCTTGTGATTCTGATTAAGAAATTTCAGGGTTGTGGCTAGGACAGAACTCAAATAATACACTTAAGCAATAATGTTGCCGAAAGGATGAGTGTAATTTTGGGACAGGAGACATTAAAGGGGTTGAAAAGTTGGAGGTAGACTGGCAAAATCTATTGAAATTAGATGGGATTGGGAGCAAGGATAGTGATTATAATTTTCTAATTAAATCTCCAAGTGTATTTGATACCGCAGGAGGTCTTGAACCTTGGTGCAACAGAGCAACTTACAATTACAAAGCAAAGGAAGATGTGGAAGAGAGAAAGAGAAAGCTACAAATGAAGATAAAACTCTTCTGAATGAAGTGATGATCTGTGTGGAGAACTTCATTTCATATAAAACAATGGATTTCGACTCTATTACATTATCTTGAAAAATCATTGTAAAAGTATACCAATGCAAAGAAGAATGGCAAAACATACCAGTCTGTCCTTGAATAGAAAGTAGGTCATTTGTTACACCACGCAGTGTTTCTAATGTAGAGCGTGTGATATCGTATGTTGGAAGGACAATATCGGCAGTATCTTCCGAGCCACACCAAGAAATGATAGGCAATGGGCTATCTTTTTTTTTACGAGTTTCCAGTGGCCAATCTCCGACATTTATATAGAATTCAACATTGGGTAAGTGAACCTAAAAAGAGAAGTGTTCAATTGCCTCATTATGTAACAGAATACAAAGGAGCAAAGAAAAATCATCAATGCGACATACTTTCCTTGCTAAATCATCAATTTAACATACTTTCCTTGCTAAAGAAAGAAGCATTTCATCTGAAAACATCTTGAAGTCTGTGTACCGCCCCATTGTTCGTCGATAAATCAGGTTATTTAATATAGTGTAGTGAACAATTCCTCGATCACCAAATCTATTTGGCACTTGTTCGAGCAGGAGTGAAAGGTTTATACTGGGAAAATTATCAAAGTCACTAGAAATTTGTTCTTCTTTTGCAGGACATGATAGAGTAGCTTGCCATTTTTCAGGATCTTCTTCTGGGCAGTAACAGTACTCATGATAAACGGGTCCTGATAATGAAAATAGGAACACAATGTATTACTATGTGTGTAATTATGCATTGCCCCTAATATTTCTTAAATAAAACATAGAAAAACAATCCATAAAAATGCAAAGTTTAAATATTTTCAATTTACATATTTACAAGATACTTGATCACTACATGAAAAGAAGGCCTTTGCATGTGGACTTATATATCTGCTTATTCGATGATACAGCAAATCAGTATGCAAGTATTTTATAACTTAACCACAGGGTAATAAAGTACTTTACCCAAAGGGCAAAGAAAGGAAAAAGACAGCAGAAAGGAAATTATAGGCCAGTTAGCCTGACCTCAGTGGTTGGGAAGATGTTAGGGTCAATTGTTAAGGATGAGGTGATGGATTACTTGGTGACACAGGACAAGATAGTACAAAGTCAGCATGGTGTCCTTCAGGGAAAATCCTGCCTGACAAACCTGTTGGATTTCTTTGAGGAGATTACAAGTAGGATAATTAAAGGGGAAGCAGTATATGTTGTATATTTGGACTTTCGTAAGGCCTTTGACAAGGTGCCACACGAGGCTACTTATGAAGTTAAGAACCCATGGTATTACAGGAAAGTTACTAGCATGGATAGAGCATTGGCTGACTGGTAGGAGGCAGTGAGTGAGAATAAAAGGATTCTTTTCTGGTTGGCTGCCAGTGACTAGTTGGTGTTCCAAAGGGGTTGGTGTTGGGACCACTTCTTTTTATGCTGAAATAAATTATTTAGATGATGGAATAGATGGCTTTTTTGCCAAGTTTGCAGATGATACGAGGATTGGTGGAGGGGCAGGTAGTGTTGAGGAAACAGGTAGGATGCAGAAAGGCTTAGACAGATTAGGAGAATGGACAAGAAATGAAATACAATGTTGGAAATGCATGGTCATGCATTTTGGTAGTAGAAATGAATGTGCATACTATTTTCTAAACAGGGAGAAAATCCAAAAATCTGAGATGCAAAGAGACTTGGGAGCCCTTGTGCAGAACACCCTGAAGGTTAACTTGCAGATCAAGTCAGTGGTGAGGAGGCAAATGCTATGTTATCATTCATTCCAAGAGGTGTAGAATACAAGAGCAGGGATGTGATGCTGAGGATTTATAAGGAACTGGTGAGGCTTCACCTTGAGTAATGTGAACAGTTTTGGGTTCCTCATCTTAGAAAAGATGTGCTGGCATTGGAGAGGGTCCAGAGGAGGTTCACAAGGATAATTCCAGGAATGAAAGGTTTATCATCCGAGGAACGTTTGATGGTTTGACAGCTCTGCGTCTGTAATCACTGGAATTCAGAAGGACGGGGGGGGGGGGGGGGGTGGGGGGGGATCTCATTGAAACCTTTTTCAAATGTTGAAAGACCTAGACAGAGTAGATGTGGAAAGGATGTTTCCCATGGTGGGAAAGTCTAGGGCAAGAGGGCACAGCCTCAGGATAGAGGGGTGCCCTTTCAAAACAGAGATGCAGAGAAATTTCTTTAGCCAAAGGGTGGTGAACTTGATAGAGTTGTTGCCATGTGCAGCTGTGGAGGCCAGATCGTTGGGTGTATTTAAGGCAGAGATTGATAGGTTCTGATCGGACGTGGCATCAAAGGTTACAGGCGGAAGGCTGGGAACTGGGATTGAGGAGGGGAAAAAAAGGATTGGCCATGATTGAAGGGCAGAGCAGACTGGATGAGCTAGATAGCATAATTCTGCTCCTATTTCTTATGGTCTTATTTGCAATAAGAGAACTATTCCAGCTATAGCATCCTAGAACAATCACTAAAAAATTGTACAAGATTAGCAAGACATCCATGAAAAGACTTTGTATTTCTAGTCACAAACGTTGCCTGGATTTGAGGATGGGGAAGAGACCAGAAATACAAAAGCAAATCACAACACTCTTGGATCACAATACATCCAACTACTTAAAAGTTCTTGCCACTGAATCTGAAAAAATTACCCACTCTGAGCACCGAGGGGCAATACTACAATAAACATGATGGATTGCCCTGTTTAAATCAGAAGACATGGAGTATGAACAGAATTAGGCTATTTGCTCATCAAGTCTACTCCACCGTTTCATCACGGTGATTCACCTTTCCTCTCAACAGCACTCTCCTGCGTTCTCCCCGTAACCTTTGATGCACTTAGTAAACAAACACCAATCAAGCTCCATTTTAAATATACCCAATAACTTGGCCGTCTGTGGCAATAACTTCCATGGATTCACCACCTTCTGGCTAAATAAATTCCTTTAGTTGGCATGGTAGCATAGCAGCTGGCAAAATGCCAACATTCAGGGTTCAATTCCCACCGCTCTCTGTAAGGAGTTTGTACGTTGTCCCTGTGACCTCGTGGACTCAGATTCCTCCCACATTCCAAAGACGCATGAATTAGTAAGCATTAGTAAGTTGTAAGCATGCATTCTGATTGGCATCAGAAGCGTGGTGACACTTAGGGGCTGCCCCCAGCACATATTCCAACTGTGTTGGTTATTGACTCAAATGAATCATTTTTCTGCATGTTTCAATGTGCGAGTGACAAATAAAGCTAATCTTATCTTTATCCTCATCTCTGTTCTAAAGGGACACCTTTCTATTCTGAGGTTATGCCTTTAGGTCCTAGACTCTCCTGCTATTGCAAACATCTTCTCCATGTCCATTCCATGTTTTCCAATATTTGGCAAGTTTCAATGAGATAACCCCATTCTGCTAAACTCCAGTGAGTAAAGGCCCGGAGCCATCAAACGCTTCTCATACATTTACTTTCCCAGGATCATTTTTGTAAACCTTCACTAGACAGTCTGGTCCAAAGTTGCTCACAATACTCCAGATGTGGTCTGACCAATGCCCTCTAAAGTCTCAGCATTGTATCCTTGCCTTTACATTCTAAATCTCTTCAAATTAATGTGAACGTTGCATTTGCCTTCCTTACTACTGACTCACCCTGCAAGTTAGCCTTTAAGGAATTTTACACTAGGAATCCCAGGTCCATTTGCACTTCCAACTTCTGAATTTCCTCCGTTTGGAAAAAAAGTTGGTGCCTTTATTCCTTCCACAGAAGCGCATGACTATACACTTCCTGACCCTGCAGAACACCAGCAGTTACTGGCAGCCAACCAGTCAGCCAGTCTTCTGTTCATGCTAGTACCTTTCCTGAAATACCATGAGCTTTTATCTTGTTTAGCAGCCTCATGTGTGACACCTTGTCAAAGACCTTCTGAAAAATCCAAGTAAACTGCATCCACTGACTCTTTCTCTATTCCAACAGATTTGTTAGGTCAGATTCCATCTTAAGAAAAACATGCTGACTTTGGCCTACTTTACTGAGTGCCTCCAAGCACTCCAAAACTTCACCCTTAATAATGAGCTCTAATATCTCGCCCATCACTGAAGTCAGGTTAACTGGCCTATAGTTTCTTGTCTTTAGACTCTCTCCCTTCTTAAAAGAGTGGAGTGACATTTATGATTTTGTAATCCTCTGGAACTATTCCACAGTGAAGAGTGACACAAAATACTTATTCAATTCATCCACCATTTCTTTGTTTCCAGTTATTACTTATCCAGTGTCATTTTCCAGCAGTCCAATGTCCACCCTTGCCTCCCTTTTGTTCTTTATATAATTGGTAAAAACTTTTGGTATCCTCTTATTATTGGTTTGCAAACTGCAGGGTGAATTCTATCACATTATGATTGTTGCCTCCCAAGGGTTCCTTTACCTTAGCATCCTAATCAAATTCGGTTCATTACACTAGTGGACTCAACAGTAAGCTCTCCAAAAACCCACGTTGTAGGTATGGCTAAATATCAATTAAACTTGAACTTGAAGTTGATTCTACATATTCTTCTTCTTGGATCCAGCAGCAACCTGATTTTTCCCTAGATTTACTTGCCTATTGAAATCCACTATTACTGTTATAAGATTGTCCATTTTCTATTTCCCAGATACCCCACCTCCTGGCTACTATTCAGAGGCATGTATACAACTCCTATCAGGTCTTTTTACCCTTGTATGTTCTCAACTCTAGCCACAGGAATTCTACATCTTCGTATCCGATGTTACTTTTTTCTAAGGATTTGATTTCAATGCTTGCCAATAAATCCACCGCTCACCTGCCTGTCCTTTTCTATACAATGTCTGTCCTTGGATGTTAAGCTCCCAACTGTGATCTTCTTTCAACTACAGATTTGTGATGTCCACAGCACCTTAACTGCCAATTTCTAATTGCTACAATATCATTTACCTTATTACATATATGGAGTGCATTCAAATATTACACCTTCAGCCCTCTATTCACCACCCTTCATTTCAAATTTGTCTCCATGTTGCCAGAAGTTAAATTCTTATCCCTTTCTAAACTTCTTATCATTTTTTTTTGTTATTGTGGAGACCCCGGTAACCTCGCCTGCACTCTCCCTTGCTTTTTAAATTTCCAAGTGGTTGAATTGAACCTCTGCTATTTAGTTTAAAGCCCTATCCACAGCCTGAGTTATGTGATTCACTAGGCCATTGTTCCCAGCATGGTTCAGGTGGAGTTTGTCCCATCAGAACAGCCCCCTCCTTCCCCAATACTGGTGCCAATGTCCCACGAATTCAAACCCACTTCTCCTACGCCAATCTTTGAGCCATCCATTTAGTTCTGATCTTGTTAATCCTCTGCCAGTCTGCATGTGGCTCAGGTAACAATTCAGAGATTATTGCCCTTTTTGGTTCTACATTTAGTCCTAGCTGCTCAAGTTCCCTCATCAGAACATCTTGTTCTTTGTAAGTTATTGGTACCCACATTGCTTCTATGATGTACCAATCTGTCTAGAAAATATAAAGAATCAGAGAAATGCACAGCACAGAAGTGGGTCCATTTAGCTCACATCACATCACATCATCCATGTCAACTGTGATGCCTATCTACACTAGCTGCATTTACGTACATCAGGCACGTATCCCTTTATACTGCTCTTGTCCAAAGACCTGCTAGCATTTAAAACTTCTAGGAAAAAAAACAGAGCTGCAAAGAACATTGAATTCATAAATTAGTTCTTGAGTTCTTAGGTACACATGAAGCACATTGGCATTTATTCCACAAAGAACAAACAAAATAAATTGTTCTATAGATCTCTGGTCTCAAACAACAAAGTAATGCACATATTCACATACAATGACATGCTTTGAATTACCTGAAAGCAAAACACGTATACAACAAAATTCCATAAGCAAAAATTAACTGAATAATGAGACTTGCAACGATCATCAGTTGTCAGGCATCAACCATTTCCTTACAGATTCTGAAGAAACTGCCTCAAAAATCTCACAATAACAATGTAAATTATTGGAAGGCATCTGAAGGTAACTTTATATCAGGTTGGTTAGACAGAACCTACCATGTACAAAACCATGTTGACCATCCATATTCAGGTCTTTTGGATGGACAGGGCCTGATTATGGATTGTCAACATGGCTTTATACATGGTAGGTTATGTGTCTTTATATACAACTTTATACGTCTTATATATTTTTTTTGAGGAGGTTACCAAGAGGGCTGGTAAAGGAAAAGCAGCAGATGTTGTCTACATGGACTTCAGCAAGGCTTCTAGTAAAGGTCCTGCATAGGAGGCTGGTCCAGAGGTTAAGTTGCCTGAGATTCAGGATGATTAGTCAACTGGATTCTACAGTTTTTTTAAAACAAGAGAAGCTAGAGAGTGGTAGAAGAGGGTTGACTTCTTGGCTGAAGGCCTGTGACTAGTGGAGTGCAGCAGAAACTTGGGCTGTGTCCGTTGTTGCTTATCATCTATATCAATGATTTAGTGTGGTAAACCAGATCAGCAAATTTGCAGATGACACCAACATTAGGAGTGTAGTGGACAGTGAGGAAGACGATCAAAGCTTGATGAGTGATCTGGACAACTGTAAGAATGGTCTGAGAAAATGGCAGATGTAAATTAATGCAGACAAATGCCTGAGGCATTGCACTTTAGGAAGACAAACTGGGGCTACATCCACACTACGCTGGATAAATCCATAACCAAAGCTTTTTCTCTTCATTTTCACCCTCCGTCCACACTAAAACGGCGTTTTTGTCCCCCAAAAACAGAGCTTTTCAGAAACGCTTTCCAGGCTGGGTTATTTTTGAAAATGCTGCTGGGGCAGGTCAGTGTGGATGGAGTAACCGGAGACTTTTGAAAACGCTATCAGATGGCAGCACGCTATTTCATTGTTTTCTTGAATGCAACCTAACAATTTCAGAACAGACGGCAATGAGACTAAAGCCAGAAGAGTTAGAAATGTACTCACCAAATACTTTGACCCATAACTTACTGAATAAATTAAGTATACTGTACTCACTTTGCCCTGTTTTCTGTCCTTGCTCGTATGAAGGTGGTTTACCTATTTATGCAAGTACTTCTCTGACAATAGATGTGTAACAGTCTAATGTAACATTGTATGGAAATACAAGATAACACTGATGAAGACATGTTTTATACATTTAACAAAGTGCTTTATTGATGCAACAGAGTTGGTCAGTTTTTCAATGTTCGTCGTCAGTCGGGTCAATCTGTCCGTGAGCTCCCTGTCGGTTGCCTCTGTACACTCCAGTATTTGTTTTTTTTTGGTTTTAAGTTCTCCTGCGCGAAAGCCAACAGCTGTCCATTGTTTTAAGTTTTTCTAGTCTGTAACTACACAAACGCTCACTTTCACAGTGAAATTCAACACCAAACATGTCGCTTGTTTTCGGTAGATGTGTCCTGCGCATGCGCAGCAGGAGGAGATTCACCGAAATCTCCGTTTCAGTGTGGATAGAGATATTTTCCAAAACACATAGTGTGGACGCCTATTGTTGTTACACAAAACCGGCGTTTTCAAAATCATCCAGTCTAGTGTGGATGTAGCCCAGGATAAGACTTGCACAGTGAATCATAGGGCATTGAGCTGTGCAGTGGAACAAGGCGACCTGCAAGTACAGATCCATGATTCCTGCCATAGCCCCATCCAAGCACGGCAGTGCCTCTACTCTTTCAGAAGTTTGCAAAAAATTGGCAGATCATCTCAAGCTTTGATAAAATTCTATAAATGTGCAGTGGAGAGTATCCTGACTGGCTGCATCACAGCCTGGTATGGAAACACCAATCCTATTGAATGGAAAAGCCATCATGGATAAAGCCCTCCCCACTACTGAGCACATCTACAAGGAGCAGTGTCACAGGAAAGCAGCATCCATCATCAAGGACCCCCACTGTCAGGGCCATGGTCTCTTCGGGAAGGAGGTACAGGAGCCTCAGGGCCTAATCACCAGGTTCAGGAACAGTTATTACCACTCAGCTATCAAGTTCTTGAACCAGAGAGGATAACATCACTCACCCCATCACTGAACTGTTCCCACAACCCATGGACTCACTCTCAAGGATTCTTCATCTCATGTTCTCGATACTTATTATTTATCAATGTTTTGCATTTGCAGAGTTTGTTGTCTTTTGCTCATAGGTTATTTGTCCGTCATGTGTGCAACTGCACATTAATTCTATGGTGGTTCTTTGCATCTACTGTGAATACCACA
The DNA here is from genome assembly GCF_030144855.1 of Hypanus sabinus. Lineage (NCBI taxonomy): Eukaryota > Metazoa > Chordata > Chondrichthyes > Myliobatiformes > Dasyatidae > Hypanus > Hypanus sabinus. Next base: position 49,253,088 of record NC_082708.1, on the reverse strand, counting down.
AGAAAACGAATCTCAGAGTTGTATATGGTGACATACATGTACTTTGCTAATAATTTTACTTTGAATCAATCGGTACCTGGGCCATGTAAAACATAGATGAGGAGGTGAATCCGTGGAATTCATTGCCAAAGATGGCTGTGGCGGCCTAGTTATTAAGTATATTTAAAGGGGAGGTTGGTAGATTCCTGATTAGTCAGGGAGTGAAACATTACGGGGAGAAGGCAGGAAACTGGTGTTGAGATGGATAATAAATCAGCCATGATGGAATGGCCTAATTCTGCTCTTACGCCTTATGGTCCCATATCTCTCTAGATGTTCCGTACGAATGACACCAGGACAAGCTGGCTCCAAATACACCTTCAGACACCAATAAAAGAAGTTTGAAGTCTGAAGTGAATGTACTTTGGGAAGAAGAACTCCAGGTTAGTGGAGGCCGGTGATCTCAGCCAGCTAAACAGCACCACCTGGACTTTTATTCCCCTCTGCCACTAATTCAGCAGCATCTCAGAGCAGAACCCCAAGCCAAACCATGAATGTTGGCAACAAATATTGTCGTTTCACAAAACTGAAGATTGTTTGTCCACAAGTACCACATTCAACTCCTTGCACAAGTCATTACGTTATAGAGTAGGCAGTATAGCTCAGGCAACTCTCTAGTGAGGGGCATTTACGCCACAAAAAGGAATCCAATTTTCAATACCAAAAAGAGTAAATTTACTCCTCTCTTTGGGACCTTCTTAGAGCCATCAAGTTGCATAGTACAGTAACGTGTTCACATCCAGTGCAATCTTTTTTCTGTCCATCTAAACTAATTCCATTTGTCTGCAATAGGACAGAATCCTTCTAAGCTTGGCTTATTTAGGTGCCTGGCTAAATGCCTCTTAAACAAAATAATTGTATCGAATTCCACCACCTCCATTGGCAGCGCATTCCACCTATCAATCTTTTTTTAAAACAAAATAACGTTGTCATAATGCTCTTTGAATTATCTACCTCTCACCTTAAAACTATACCTTCTTGTTTTCCATGAAAAATGATTTTGATTATCTGCCCTACCTATGCCTTATATACTTCCTTCTCTGAAGTATAACCTCCCTCCAATAACTAAAGTCCTCCATTCCTGGTGAGTCCCTCTCCAGTGAAATCACATCCTTCCTAGAGTATGGCATCCAGAACTGCACAAGTGTAGCCTATAGTGTGTATTGCAACAAATATCCCAGCTCATATGTTCAATACTTTGACCCATGAAGCCAAGCATACTTTCTGCACCATCCTCTCCAACCATGTTGTTACTTTCAGGAAACAATGGACTTGGTCCCCTTGGTTTCTATTCATCACCAAACAAGAGAAAATCTGCAGATGCTGGAAATCCAAGAAACACACACAAAATGCTGGAGGAGCTCAGCAGGCCAGGTTGCATCTATGGAATGTTACGCCCACAGCCCCCCTCCTTTTTGAGAATCGCAGGATCACTATTGATTTGGGTCAGGAGACCCAGGAAATGAGAGAGAGACGTTTGGAATGTCTTGACCCCCCCCCCCCCCCCCCCGGCGATATAAAGCTACAGGAAACGACCATTGTCTCTTGGAGACGGAATTGTGTATTACAATACTGTACTACGTGGAAGCCCTCAGGCAAAGTGGGCTGCTTGGTGGAGGGATTGCATCCTCCCAACCTGATTGACATCTGAGACCCTGTGAGTCAGGATAAAAGAGGGTCTGTGGGAACAGCCCCCTCAGACGCACCAGAAGAAACGCTAGCGATCCCGTAATAGCGGAAGCCGGTGGGGAGGCCACTTGTGTTCGGTTCCATTTGCCCGGAACCAGTGTCCTTTACCACGGAAGAACGGCTTTTAGCTAACAACAGGGAAATCAACTCCCAACGACTCTCGAAGGATTGACATCATAAAAGGACTGGGCAAGTTTTAACCCGTCTTTTTCTCAAACCCAAACGCTGCAGCTTGAACAAACTTACAGTGACTTTTATATTTCCATCGGACAATACATTATCCCTAGACGACAGAGCTATTTCTTATTGATTATTATTATACCTGCGCTTTTAGATTTTGTATTGACGACGTATCTTATCTGCATGTTTGCTTTGATATTACTTTTGTGTATTTTTATCAATAAATACTGTTAAAAAGAGTACCATCAGACTTCAACGGACCTCTCTATCTTTGCTGGTAAGTGACCCAGTTATGGGGTTCGTAACAGGAAAAAAAGTACAATGTTTCAGGCCTAAATGTTGACTGTATTTTTGTCTCTATTCATCAATGTTCCTTTGCGCCCCACCATTTACTGTACATACATTATCTTTACTTCACCTCCCAAAATACATCACCTTGCACTTGCTGAGCTTAAGTTCCATCTATCAACACTATGATCAACTTTGCAACTGATTTCTATCTTACTGTAGCTTTAGAAAGCTTCCTTCCTATCTACAATAACACCAGTTTTCATGTCACCACAAGCTTATTAACCATACCTCTTGTTTTCACATCCAAGTTGCTAGTATACAAACAGCAAAGTTCCCAGCTCCATTCCTTCCGATCCACTCGCCATGGATCAGTGTAATGGATGTTTTTCCAATCAGTAAAATAAATCTTCTACAACTACACACTTTCTCTGATCACTAAACACATTTTGGTTCAATTAGCCATCTGACCTTGGATCTCAACCTTTTCCACCTGTGTACTTTGTCAAATACCTTATTAAAGTCCCTATGGACAACATCAATCTCTTTGGTCACCTTCTCAAAATAAAAGCTAATTGGTAAAACAGGGTTCCATCCTCTCCCCCTTACAAAGTCACGCTGACTCTCCCTAATTGGCCCATGCCTTTCTAAACATACAAATACTGTCCCTGAGAGTTTTCTTCAATGATTTCCCAAAAAGACTCAGCAGGATGTAGTCACCTAGCCTGTAATTACCTTCATGAAATATCCCACCTTCAAGATCCTGATGAATTGTCTGTAACCATGAACTTAACTAGACCATGTACAAAAATATTATGGCTATAGGAGCGGGTCTGAAGTTGGTTAGTCTACAGCAAATCATACTAATCCCCAAACACTTTTCACAGGACACGATAGTGTCATAGGTGATCAGAAAACTGCACAAAATACTCCAAATTCGGCCTCACCATCATCTTGTACAACTTCAACATAAAGCCAATTCGTGTACTCAATGCTCTGATCTATGAAGGTTAAAGAGCCAAAATTTCTCTTTATGACCCTAGCTGCCTGTGATGTCCCTTTCAAGAAATTACAGATCTGTATTCCCAGATCCCTTTGTTCCTTAGTGACCTGCTAGTCACTGTATTGGTCCTACCCTGGTTTGTCCTCACGCTTACCTGCATTAAATTCCACGTGAAGTGAAGATACTCTTCACCTGAATCAGCACGGCTCCAACAATGTTACAAGAGGGTTATCATCATCCTCGATTAAAAAATCCTGTTTGGTTGGCACCATCCTAAACACTGACTTCAACCATCACCTAAAAGACATCTTCCAAATCAGAACCTCTAGCACCTAGGATATGAGCGTGTTCGGGGCAAAACCATGATCAAAACCTCCACAATGTCTAGTTTACTTTCCTCAATAACTCCAACAGATACCATGTGGCCTTTTACTTGAAGGACCTTCCATCATTTGGCCCACTTTATTTTCACCATTTCTCAGTTGTCCTAACTCCCAAGCCTTGATTTTAAACTTTTACATACCTTTTAAAATATATGGTGACTGGCCTACATGTTGACCTTGATGAAATACTTCAATCTTTATCCCCTCAACGGCACTTCCATACATTCGATACCTCATGAGAAATGATCCATCATTTCGATCCAAGGGTGTTGGTACATATCGGCGAACGTGCTCTCTGGTGTTTAGCACCTTGACCGTAACACTGAAAGTATTGCTGCCTAAATTAAAAAAATAAATGCATATCCTTGGTTTGCCCCATTCTACTATCATAAAACAAAAGAAAATAGCTAGAGACTTTTACGGATTCTCATTTTTCTAGATGAGAAGACTTAACACAAAATCTACATCCAGAGTAGCCTTTATTTAAACATAACTTTAAGACAATCTTTAAATCATTCACAGATGTTATTGCTTGCGATTGACATTCCCATTTAATTTAACGTTGGGATCCGTTATATTTTTGTACCGCAAGATAGAAAAAAAGAAAACAACATTGACCGAAATACTCAACAATTATGGATTGTATAACTAAACTTGAATGAAATTAAGCAGCACCTGGCTGCACAAAAATGTTACAACTATTATAGTTCTAAAAGTTAAATTATAAAAGCTACTTCAAAATTTACGGTCGTGTTGTTAACGAGAAATGTTCAAAAGGAACAAGTTACATACCAGGGGATGAGGTGATATTTTCTCCCGTGTTGCTAACTGCCTGGATATAGAAATATCGAACCGGCAGCACAACATCAGCCCTCAGACCCGGCCCCCAGACCAAACTTCTCCCTGCACTTACTTCCTCTTTCATTGGCTCACAGTAACAAACAGAAACCATCAGAACTAACCGCATAAAAAGTGACCATGTCAGAGGGAGGTACTGCCGCTGCATTTTCCAATCTGCCTTAAGTTGCAGCGAATTCACATATAATCCAGCCCACCCAAAACTTCAAGCCCACCCGGTGCTGTTCAACATTCTTGGCCGCCTCTGAGTGCGGTGCGGAAACCCCGACGACTGCGGGGAAACAAGAGCCTCACGTCAGAATGAAAGGAAAATCTGGAGCGGATCTCTGGTGGAGCCGAACCTAATAACCATAAGCATGTATTTCCAGAGTGCCTCTAACTTCATGAGAAGCCTCATGGCGCCAGGTATTAGGATCCGAGAGGAACATTGTGATTGGTGTTCCATCCGTCCGCTTGGCAAAGGCGGCGGGGCGGGGGGCTCTGTGTACAAACCGGCTGCCACCGTCGTTGCATGTATTTTCATAAACGGGCTGTGCGTATCCTGGCAAAACCAGCATTTATTGCTTATCCCTCATTGCCGCCATGAGAAGGCGAAGGGAGTAATGGACTGTAGTAGGCATTGCGGTGAAGATCACCAGACCCACGGTTTTAAGGATTATGGCGAAGGTGTTCAAACATCACAATGAAATAAAAGAGGAAACACTAAACGGGAATATCCTGGGGAAGACAGACAGGGCCAACGTTTAAGAGACTCTCCCCCAGAAAGGAAAGCAGACAGAAGTGTATAAGCCTGTAGGTGGAATTCAGAGGGGTGTCACTGACTGGTCACTTGGGGATAAACTGAAAACAAGGTTGTCTGGTCAATGGGAGCAGGGAGTGAGAACATCGTGGAGCGAAGTGATGGTGGCGCTAAACAGTGACTCCTTTTGCTTGCATCTTCAGAAGCAGCTCTATTTTTTTTATCTTTAATGTCTCATTTCTCTTTCAAGGTTCTTTTGAAGACCCTGACCTGGAGTTACACGCTGACTTTGGTTCTTTGTGGAAATGGGACCCGCTCTCAGGGCCTCACGACCGGCCCAAGGACGCGGCCTGGAAGACGAGCGCACCTTTAGGGCTCCGGATTTTCGTGGCTCTAGAGACGGGCAGGTGCCCCTGACTGAGGCGGCGCGGGAGAACACAGAAGATCGGGAGCTGCGGCTTAGCTGCCGGGGGTTGTGTGTCAAGAGAGCTGAGCTCTCTGCGCGCAGAGCTTGGATAAAGCAACGCAACAGACTTTTAACATCATAAATCAGCGAGTTGTTTTTGGTATGTCTCCCCTCCTTTTCCCTTATTAGGGAGAGAGAGCGAGCCTGTGGTATGTCGAATTACCTGGTGAACCAGTAGTCTCTGGGGTACTGCAAGTCTGTCTTTATTGATGCTTTGCTGCACGCCCGAGTGCTTGGGGGGGCGATTTTTTTTGCTGGTGGGGGAAGGGGCCATTGGTTTGCTGCTGCTTGTCCGTGGGAGGGGGAGCTTTGGGGTTCTAACGTTTAACTGTCATTCATTCTTTGGAGCCCTCTTCTGTTTCTGTGAATGTTTGCGAAGATAAAGAATTTCAGGATGTATATTGTACGTATTGCTCTGACCTTTAGTGCTGCTATTGAACCTATTGAAAAGAATGTGGAAGTTGCAAACCGCAGAGTAGGCGGACCAGACAATCAGGTCAGGCTGCTCAAATTGTCCACGCTCAGAGAGAAATGAAAGTGTGTTCAAAAAGCTGAGATAATAGAATAGATAGATGTCTGATACAGAACTTTATGAAAAAACATCTTCCTTCCTTCCTGACTCATAACTTACTCTCTAGTAAATCACCTATTTTTCCTATGCTGTTGTTCTCCCTCATGGATTGGAACAAGGACACAGTTCCATCCCACCAGTTTCTGTTCAATAACAGATCATTCTCCACAACTCTGCCACCACCTTTTCCTCCACTTTCAGCATTTCACAAGAACTATTCCCTTCACGACTCCCTGCTCCACTCTTCTGTTCCAGTAACTCGTGAGAGGGTGGTGAATCTGTGGAATTCACTGTGACAGACAGCTGTGGAGGCAAAACCATTGGATATTTTTAAAGCAGAAGTTGATAGATTCTTAATCAGTAAGGGTTTCAAAGGTTACAGGGCAAAGGCAGCACAATGGGGGTTAGTGGGAATCTAATAATTTATTCATTTAATGGGTTTGGGGGAGATTAATATAAAAGATGATACCAAAAGCTTTTTTAGATATATAATGAGTAAAAGAGAGGACATCATACCACTGGAAAATTACGCTAGAGAGGTAGTAATGGGGAAACAAAGAAATTGATGAAATTAATAAATATTCTTGCATCAGTCTTCACTGTAGAAGAAACTAGCATGATGCCAGAAATTCAAGTGTGTCAGGGGACAGAAGTAAGTGCAGTTGGTTTACTAAGGAGAAGGTGATTGGGAAGCTGAAAGGTATAAGGGTAGATAAGTCACTTGGACCAGATGGATTATACCCCAGGATTCTGAAAGAGTTAGCTGAAAAGATTGTGGAGGCATTGGCAATGAACCACTAAATTCTGGAATGGTTCCAGAGTATTGAAAATTGCAAACGTCACCCTATTCTTTAAGAAGGGAGGGAGGCAGAAGAAAGAAAATTAAAGGCCAGTCAGTGTGAATTTAGTGGTTGGGAAGACAATGGAATCATTTATTAAGGATGATATTTTAGGGTACTTGGAGACACATCATAAAATAGGCCAAAGTCAGCATGGTTTCCTTAAGAGAAAATCTTGCCTTACTAATCTGTTGGAATTCTTTGAGGAAACAATAAGTAGGTCATAAACAAAAGAGTCAGTGGATTCTATTTACTTGGATTTCAGAAGCCATTTGACAAGGTGCCGCACATGAGGTTGCTAAACAAGATAAGAGCCCATGGTATTAAGGGGAAGGTTGACTGGCAAGAGGCAAAAAGTGAGAATAAAGGGGGCCTTTCCTGTTTGTCAGCTGGTGACTCGTGGTGTTCCACAGTGGTGGGTAGTGGGTCCACTTTTCAGGTGAAATGCCAATGATTTGAATGATGGAATTGATGGCCAAGTGTGTGGTTGATAGGAAGGTGGGTGGAGGAGCAGGCGGTATTGAGGGAAGCAGTGAGTCTGCCAAAGGACTTAGACAAATTAGTTGAATGGACAAAGAAGTAATAGATGGAATGGTGTGGGGAAGTGCATGGTTATGCAATTTGGTAGAAGGAACAAAGACAGACTTTTTATATATTGAGAGAAAATTCAGAAATCCGAAGTAGAAGGGGATTTGGGAGTCCTCATGCAGGATTCCCTAATGTTAACTTGCAAGTTGATTCTGTGGTAAGGAAGGCAAATGTAACGTTAGCATTAATTTCCAGAAGACTAGAATATAAAAGCAAGGATGTAATGCTGAGGCTTTATAAGGTTTTGGACAGACTGCATGGCATATTGTAAGCAGTTATGGGCCCCTTATTGAAGAAAAGATGTACTGACATTGGAGACGGTCCAAAGGAGGTTCACGAGAATTATTCCGGGAAGGAAAGGGTTAACGCATGAGGAACCTTTGATGGCTCATGACCTGTACATGCTAGAGCTTAGAAGAATGGGGGGGGGGGGGGTGAATCTCATTGAACCTGATTGAGTGTTGAAAGGCCTAGACAGAGTGGAGGTGGAGTGAATGTTTCCTAAGGGGGTAGAGTCTAGGACTAGGCTCAGAATAGAGGGATGTTCATTTAGAAGAGAGATGAGGAGGAATTTCTTGAGCCAGAGTGTAATGAATCTCTGGAATTCATTGCCACAGACGGCTGTGGCTGCCAAGTCATTGGGTAAATTTAAAGCAGTGGTTGAGGAACAGTACTTCATTTTTCATCTGGGCACATTGCAGCTTTCAGGACTGAATTCCACAGCTGAAGGTAACTTGATTTCTGCCTGTATCCGTTTGTGTTAGCTCATCTTCCCCCCCCCCCCCCGCCCCCTCACCTTTTCATTCCCTGTGAGAGGACAACATGCACAAACTGGGCCTGTCCTGCTCTGCATTCTTTTATGTTATCACCCTTGACCTGGTCAGTTCACACATTAACCTTGTTTACAGCTTAACTCCATGGTTTTACCCAATCAGAGATGCCCCTCCCCCACCATCCCTGCAGGCTTTACAAGCTTCTTTTGTCTCCCTTTCAGTTCCGACAAAGGATCTGAAACACTGTTTCTCTTCCCAATAAAGCAGCCTGACCTACTGAGTATTTCACGCATTCTCTGTTTCGCTTTTAGGTTTACAGCAGTTGCAGTTTTTTACAAAACTTCATTTGGGAAGAGGACTGGGCCAGATTGGGCAACGGATTTACTCATCAGATATTTTTGATTGCACCTTAATAGCCGAAGGATGTTCAATATGCTTTATGGTTTACAGAATATTTTGTAAAGAAAAAGCAATAATCCAGAACATCAAGAGGAAAGCTTGCCAATGGTTGCAGTAATACCCCATGCAAAAGAAGGTCATAAGTCTGCAAGGCTAAGACACAGGAGCAGAGTTAGGCCATTTGGCCCATTCAATCGTGGCTGATTTATTTTCTCTCTCAACTCCATTCTCCTGCCTTCTCCCTGTAAACTTTGACACCCTTACCAACCAACCTTCGGTGGTACAGTCGCAGTCAAATTGGTGCAGGAGACCTCATGCAGGTCTGGAAGGGAGAGCTTTAAAAAAGGAGAGTTTGTGGGATTTTGCCCTTTTTTGGCAGCACAGTCACAATTCGTTTGTAAGGGCAAATGAAAATAAGGAAGGGACAAGTGGAGTGGCCATTGTGTAAGTGGACCAGTGTTGGAGTGGGGGGAGGCTTTGGCTCAACAGGCTTGGGTAAGTTAGGTTTCTTCTTGGTTCTTCCTCTGTTAGTACGTAGAGCAGTGAGCGTAGCCCCAGGGGCTGTATTGCATTCTTTGTGTGAGGTGCAGGAATTCCAGAAGACCTCCAGCCTCCCAGATAACCACTTCTGCAACAGCTCCACTGAGCTGCAGCTCCTCAGAGACTGTGTTAAGGAACTGGAGATGCAGCTCAGTTACCTTGGGCTCATTTGGGAAACGGAGGGGGTGATAGGTAGAAGCTACAGTGAGGTTGCTTCCCCTTAGTTGCAGGAGACAGGGAGCTGGGCGACTGTCAGGAGAGGAATGGGAATGAGCAGCTAGTTCAGAGTACCCCTCTGTCAGTTCCCCTCAATAATAAATATACTGTTTTGGATACTATTGAGGGGGATGACCATCTGGGGCGATGGAGAGCCATGGTGACTCGGTCTCTGGCGGTGTAGCTCAGAAGGAGGGGGGGTAAGAGGAGGACTGCAGTAGTGATGGGGGATTCCATAGTTAGCGGAGTGGACATGAGACTCCGTGGATGTGATAGGGACACCCAGATGGTCTGTTGCCTCCCAGCTGCCAGGGTTATGATGTCTCAGATCAGATCCACGGCATTCTGAGGGGGAGGGTGAGCAGCCTGAAGTCTTGGTACATATCGGTACCAGTGACATAGGTAAGAAAGGTGACAAGATCCTGAAGAGAGAATTTGGGGAGCTAAGTAGAAAGTTGAAAAGCAGGAACTCCAGGGTAGCAATCTCTGAGTGAAAATGGGATCATCTGGCAGGTGAATGCGTGGCTGAGAAACTGGTGCTGGGGACAGGGTTTCAGATTTCTGGATCATTGGGTTACACATGAATCTGGGGGGGGGGGCAATATCCTTGCAGGCAGGGAGGGTTTAAACTAATTTGGTAAGGAGATGGGAACTGGAGTGATAGGACTGAGGGAGGGCTTTTGGTTTGCCAGCAGAGGCAGTGAGACTGTCAGGAAAGAAAGCAGGTGATGGAGCAAAATTGCAGTCAGTGGGATGAGTTGCAGCGTAAAAGCAGGACAAAAGCTAAAACAGCAATACTGTTGATACAGGACTGAAGGTGTGTTTGAATGCATGCTGTGGATGGAATAAGGTACATGATCTTGCAACACAAAGACTGGCAGGTTATGACATTTTGGGTATCACTAAGTTGTGGCTGAAAGATCATATTTGGGAGCTTAACATCCAAGATGCACATTGTATCAAAAGGACAGGCAGGTAGGCAGAGTTACTGGTGTGGTTCTGCTTGTAAAAAAAAATTGAAATCAAATCCTTAGAAAGAGGAGACATGATTGACACCACTCCATTAGTTGGAATATCTCGCTCCTGTATGACCTCTCATCTCCATCTGAGATTCTACCAACAACAGTTGTATCACCAGCAAGTTTATAGATGGTATTTGAGCTATACCTAGCCACACAGTCATGTGTATATAGAGAGCAGAGCAGTGGGCTAAGCACACACCCCTGAGGTGCGCCAGTGTTGATCATCAGCAAGGAGGAGATATTATCACCAATCCGCACAGATTGTGTTGGGAAGTCGAGGATCCAATTGTAGAGGGAGGTACAGAGGCCCAGGTTCTGTAATTTCTCAATCAGGATTGTGGGAATGATGGTGTTAAATGCTGAGCTAGAGTCAATTAACAACATCCTGACATAGGTGTTTGTGTTGTCCAGGTGGCCTAAGGCTGTGTGAAGAACCATTGAGATTGCATCTGCCGTTGACCTATTGTGGCAATAGGCAAATTGCAGTGGGTCCAGGTCCTTGCTGAGGCAGGAGTTCAGTCTAGTCATGACCAAACTCTCAAAGCATTTCATCAGTGTAAAGGTGAATGCTACTGGTCGATAGTCATTAAGGCAGCTCACATTATTTTTCTTGGGCCCTGGTGTAATTGTAGCCTTTTTAAAGCAAGTGGGAATTTCCACCTATAGCAGTGAGAGGTTGAAAATGTCCTTAAATACTCCTGCTAGTTGGTTGGCACAGGTTTTCAGAACCTTACCAGGTACTCCATCGGGACCTTCCACCTTGCGAGGGTTCACTCTCTTTAAAGATACCCTAACATCAGCCTCTGAGACAAAGATCACAGGGTCATCAGGTGCAGGAGGGATCTTCACAGCTGTAGTTTTGTTCTCCCTTTCAAAGCGTGTATAGAAGGCATTGTATTTATCTAGTAGTGAAGCATTGCTGCCATTCATGCTATTAGGTTTCGCTTTGTAGGAAGTAATGTCTTGCAAACCCCGCCAGAGTTGTCATACATTTGATGTTGCCTCCAACCTCATTTGAAATTGTCTCTTCACCCTTGAAATAGCCCTCTGCAAATCATACCTGGTTTTCTGGTACAGGCCTGGATCGCCAGACTTGAATGCCATAGATCTAGCCTTTGGCAGATGACGTATCTCCTGTTTCATCCATGGCTTTTGGTTTGGGAATGCACAATAGATCTTTGTAGGCACACACTCACCCACACAGGTCTTAATGAATTAAGCCTTTTAGCCCATTATTTCTGCTCCGTCATTTCAACATAGCTGATTCATTTCCCTCTCAACCCCATTCTCCTGCCTTCTACCTGGAACCTTTCATGCCCTGACTAATCAAGAATCCATCAACTTCCATTTTAAATACGCCCAATGATGTGGCCTGCACAAATTTCACATGTTCACTACCCTCTGGCTAAAGAAATTTGTCCTCATGTTCATTCTAATGGATGTCCCTCTAGTCCTAGAATCCCCCACCATAGGAAAAATCCTCTTCATATCCACTCTTATCTACTCAATCTGGTCCAGGTGACTTACCTACCTTCAGATCTTTCACCTTCCCAAGCACCTAGTAATAGCAACTGGTCTCACTTCTGCCCCTTGACACTCTTGAACTTCTGGCATACTGCTAGTATCTTCCAGTGAAGACTATGGATTATACTTATCCAGTTTATCCGCAATTTTCTTGTCCCCCGTGACTATCTCTCTAGCCTCATTTTCCAGCAGTCCAATATCTATTCTCACCTCTGTTTAACTTTGTATATTGGAAAAAATGTTTGGTAACTTTGTTGATATAGTTGGCTGGCTTAAATTCATATTCCATTTCTTTCCCCCCCCCCCCTTAAGGTTTTTTTGGTTGCTTTCTGTTGGTTTTTAAAAGTTTTCCAATCCTCCAATTTCCCATTGATTTTTGCTCGATTATATGCCCTCTCATTGCCTTTTATGTTGGCTTTAACTTCCCTTACCAGCCACGGTTATGTCATCCTGTCTTTAGAATATTTCTTCTTTGGGATTTATCTATATTGTGCTTTCTGAATTGCTCCCAGAAACTCCAGCCATTGCTGCTCTACTGTCATCCTTGCTAATACCTCCTTCCAATCAACTTTGGTCTCTGTAATTCCCTTTACTCCACTGTTATACTAATAACATCTGACTATAGCTTCTCCCTCTCAAATTGCAAGGTGAATTCTATCATATTATGATCACTCCCTCCTAAGGCTTCCTTTACCTTAAGCTCCCTAATCAAATCTGGTTCATTACACAGCACCCAATCAAAAATAGTTGATCCCTTAGTGGGCTCAACCACAAGCTGCTCAGAAAGCCATCTTGTAGGCGTTCTACAAATTCTCTCTTTTGAGATCAAGCACCAACCTGATTTTCCCAATCTACCTGCATATTGAAATTATGCATGACTATCATATCATTGCCTTTTTGACATGTCTTTCTATTTCCTCTTGTAATATGTAGCCCACAGATTAACCACCCTCTGCCTAAAGAAATTCCTTCTGCTTTCTGTTCCAGTGGGATGCCCTTCTGTTCTGAGGCACTGCCCTCTGGTCCTCAACTTTTCCACAATTTGTCATCTTCATATCCACTCAATCTAGGCCTTTCAATATTCAGTAGGTTTCAATATGATTTCCACCCCCCATTCTTCTAAACTCCAGCAACTACAGGCTCAGAGCCATTAACTGTGCCTTATTTGTTAACCCTTTCATTTCTGGGATTATTCTCATAATCCTCCTCTGGATCCTTTTCAATGCCAGCACATCCATTTTGAGATATGAATGCTAACTTTGTACTTGCCTTCCTTGATACCAACTCAACATGCAAGTTCACCTTTAGGGAATCCTGCACTAGGAATCCCAAGTCCCCGTGCTCCTCTTAGACAACAGTCTATTCCTTCCACCTCAATGCATGACCATTCACTTCCTACTCCATCCGCCACTCTTTTGCCCACTCTCCTAATTTGTCCAAGCCCTTCTGCACGCTCCTTCTTTCTCAACACTACTTGTTGAAGGTCAATCACCCCCAGCCCAGGCCACCACGGCCTGTTCCTCAGGGCTGTTTTTCCTGGCCCAGCCATCTTCAATGGCTGTACTTCTACTATAAGGTCAGATGTGAAAATAGACTCAGAGTCATAAAGCACTACAGCACAAAAGCAGACCCCTTGGCCCATCTACTTCATGCTGACCCAGTCTTCTGTCTAGCCCCATCTGCACTGCACCTGGTCCTAGCCCTCATGATGTCTTTCGTCTGTGCACCACTTAAACTTGTCTTAAATGTTAAAATTCAACTTGCATTTACCACTTATGCAGACAGGTTGTTCCACACTTGCTCCACCCTCTGAGTGAAGAAGCTTCCCATCAGAGTTCCCTTAAGTAATTCTAGTCTCCTTCAACCTGAGAGGGAAAAGTCTGTATATTCATTTTATCTATAACCATCATAATTTTGATTACCTCTACAAGATCTCTCCTCATTCTCCTGTGCTCCAGGGAAGGAAGTCCTAATCTAGTCTACTTTCCACATAACTGTTGTGTTCAAGTCTGAGCCAGTGCCTGGATGAATGGAGTTCCAACCACAATAACACTAGCAAATGAGATTAGTACCACAGAACTGTCAGGCCATCGACCATTTGTAGAAAAAACAAGTATAATCCTCATGCTTGAGCTCGAATTGGTTTGCCATCACCCATCATCAATACACCGGGAGCCATGTAAATACAGCATAAGCTCTGTTAGCCAGCACTTCATTAACTCCCAGCCAGCAATTCAGTGGCAGTCTCCAGGTTAACAGCAAGACTGTGTACAAGGACCCCTGACATTAAGGGAACGTGGAGGGTGAGCCAGGGCTGATAATGGGACAATGCTGAAGGAGCACCAGGGTCAATACCAGGAAACAGGAGGCAGTATGGGACCTGATGTCAGGACAATATGCAGGGCTGGGTTAACATCAGGATGGGGGGTGGGATTGAAGGAGAGAGGGTCTGGGCCAACATCAAAACAACACTTGGAGAGCCTCCATTGTCAGAAATAGGTCAGCAATGAGGGAACATCTGGACCAATGGTAAGAAAGTACCAGGCCAATGTCAAGACTGGACAGTACTGAGGCAGTGTTGAGGAGGGTCTGGCCTCCATCACAGCACGGAAGGAAAACCCAAGCCGTGACAACATGCTAGTGTTATCGAACGTGGATGGAGTTCCACTTATCCAGGTGTTGACGAAATAGACAGTGGATTCCTGTTAATTGTGCCATCAGTTAATCAAGGCAGCTATTTTGTTTAAAGCTTCACTTTATTGTCAAAATATGCATGTACGATACAACTCCGATATTCGTCTTCCTTAGATAGCCATGAAATACAGAAAGACCATGGGGTTGTTGAAAGAAGACATCACCCCACCCCCCTACACAAAAAGGAAAAAGAAACAAAATTTGCAACCCAAAACTCCCACATCCTCCCTCACACACAAAACTAACAGATTGCTCACCCAGAAAGCAGCATCTTGTACATCAAAAACCCTAAACACCCACAGAAAAAACACTAACATCAAACCCTCAACCCACTCCCTTGCAAATAAGAAGTGACAATAACATCAAACCACCACACCCCTCTCTCACTCACAAAAACTAACAGCAGAAAAACCAAAAAGAATATCAGACTTCAAATCCCCGACCCCTCCCTCGCAAAAAAACCAACATGTTGCCCTGCCGAAACCTCAACCCGTCAATCGGCAGCAAGAATGAAAACACAGAAAGCTGAAGGAGAGCAATTAAACTACAGTCCAATAATCACATACGTATTGGAATTTCGAAAACATCCTCCTGAAAAAAACAGTAACATCTCTGGATCACTGACAGCCATCTCAGGCACACCTGAAGAGTGTATGCTAAGCCTACTGCTCTACTCTACACTCTTTACTGTGGCAAAACACAGTTTGAACATTATCCAAAAATTTGTCGATGACACATCTGTTGTTGGCAGAATCTCAGCTGGTGAAGAGGAGACATACCGGAGTGAGATAGATTGGCTGGTTTAGTGGTGTTGCAACAATAACCTTGCAGTCAGTGTCAATGAGACCAAGGAATTGATCATGAACTTCAGGGAGGGGAAAGTGGGAGAACGCAGACAAGTCTATTCTCTATACTGTATACCCATGACTGTGTAGCTAGGCGCAGCTCAAGTACCATCTATAAATTTGCTGATGATACAACCGTTGTTGGTAGAATCTCAGGTGGTGATGAAAGGGCGTATAGGAGTGAGATATGCCAACTAGTGGAATGGCGCTGCAGCAACAACCTGGCACTTAATGTCAGTAAGATGAAAGAGCTGACTGGACTTCTGGAAGGGTAAGATGAAGGAACACATATCAATCCTCATAGAGGGATCAGAAGTGGAGAGAGTGAGCAGCTTCAAGTTCCTGGGTGTCAAGATCTCTTGAGAATCTAACCTGGTCCCAACATATCGATGCAGTTTTAAAGAAGACAAGACAATAGCTATACTTCATTAGGAGTTTGTAGAGATTTGGTATGTCAACAAATACACTCAAAAACTTTTATAGATGTGCCATGGAGAGCATTCCAACAGGCTGCATCACTGTTTGGTATGTGTGGGGGGGGGGGGGCAACTGCACAGGACCGAAAGAAGCTGCAGATGGTTGTTAAATGAGTCAGCTCCATCTGGGGAACTAGCCTTCGTAGTCCCCAACACATTTTCAAAAGGGTGGTGCCTCAGAAAGGCAGCGTCCATTATTATGGACCCCAGCACCCAGGACATTTTCTCTTCCCGTGTTACCATCAGGAAGAAGGTACAGAAGCCTGAAGGCACACACTCAGCGATTCAGGAATAGCTGCCCTCCAATTCCCAAATGGACATTGAACCTATGAACATGACCTCACTTTTTAAAAATATTATTTGTTTTTGTATTATTTATAATTCAACTTTTTAATATGCATATATACATACCTACTGTAATCAACTTATTTATTTTTCTATGTTATTGTGTATTGCATTGTAATGCATTTCATGACATATGCTGGTGATAATAAATCTGATTCTGATTCTGACATGTACTGTGGAGAGCATCCTGACTGGTTGCATCACTATACAGCAAGGAGGCACCAATAGGGGGCTTTTCTGATTGGCTGTCGGTTACTAGTGGTGTTCTGCAGGCACTGGTGTTGGGTCCAATACTTTTCACGTTCTATGTTAATGATCTGAATGTTGGAATTGATGGCTTTGTAGTGAAGTTTGTGGACAATACAAAGACAGGTGGAGCAGGGAATCTGCAGAAGGACTTGGACAGATTTGGGGAATGGGCATAAAAGTGCCAGATGGAATACAGTGTAAGGAAGTGTATGGTTATGCACTTCGGTAGAAGGAATAAAGGTGTAGACTATTTTCTAATTGGGAAGCAAATTCAGAAATCGGTGGTGCAAAGGGTCTTGGGGCTAGTGCAGGACTCCTTAAAAATTACTTTGCAGGTTGAGTTAGTAGGAGGGAAGGCAAATATATGTTCACATTCACTTCAAGAGGTCTGGAACATAAAAGCAAGAATGTAACGCTGAGGCTTTTTAATGCATTAGTCAGACTGCATTTGGAGTAATGTGAGCAGTTTTGGGCCCCATATCAAAGAAAGGAGGTGGTGGCATTGAAGAGTACAGAGTAGGTTCAATAGAATGATCCCAAGAATGAAAGGGTTAATGTATGACGAGCATTTGATGGCTTTGGACCTGTACTCTCTGAAGTTTAGAAAAATGAGGGGGGATCTCATTGAAATTCATCAAACATTGAAAGACCTATGTAGGTAGAGTGGGTGTGGGAGAGTCTAAGACCAGAGGGCACAGCCTCAGAATAGAAGGATATCCCTTTAGAAAAGCGATGAGGAGGAATTTCTTTAGCCAGAGGGTAGTGATGCTGTGGAATTCATTGCCACAGTTGGCTGAGGAGTCCAAGTCATTGGATATACAGTATTTAAAACATGTTATTGATTAGTAAGGGTGATGGGGAGAAGGCAGGAGAATGGGGTTGAGAGGGAAACTAGATCAAGCATGATTGAATGGTGGAACAACTCAGTAGGCCGAATGGCCTAGTTCTGCTCCTGTGTCTGATTGTCTGAGGAGTTCCAAGAGACAAATCCAGAGAGGTGAACATAACCTGATGGACGAAGGAATTTGGGATGTTGAGAGTATTACTTTCAATGAATTAAGTTATCCACTTCCACTTGGGGGGGGAGAGAGTTCACGTTTTGTACAGGCAGAGTTATCAACAAAGTTCAATTGAGTATTCTGCAAGGCTGTCCTCCTGGTGTGTGCTCCTCATTCTCCCTCAATATCAAACACAACATGGTCAACGCACAGGATCAGAAAGAGCTGCAGGCGGCTGTAATCTCAGCCAGCACCATCATGGAGACTAGATTCCCCACTATCAAGGACATCTTCATTAGGAAGCATCTCCAAGTAGGAAACATACATTATGAAGGACCCTCACCATCCAGGGTATGCCTTTTTCTCATTGCAACCATCAAGGAGCAGGTACAGGAGCATGAAGTTGTACACTCAGTGTTTCAGGACCAGCTTCTTCCCCTCCCCTAGCAGATTTCCGAACGGCCCAAGAACCTGTGGACACGTCCTCACTACTTTGCCCTCTTTTCGCACATTTTTCTATATCCTTATTGTAATTTGTGGTATTGCTCAGTAACTGCTGCCCACAAACCTATTTCTGATTCTGACCCTTCTTACCAATTTCACTGGTACTAGATCTCTGTCCACTTCTCCCTCAAATACCAAAGGCAACACCACTGCCGTGTCTGTGCGTACCTTTGTGCTTCTGCTTGCGTAAATAAATAAACAGAAGCAGGCTATAAACAGAATATATTTTATGCAAGCTGGCATAATAGGAAAGGTATTTTGCAAGTGTCATCCAAAAACAACTATGAGCCCTTTGCATATGGAAATGAGAGACAAGATGCAAATACTGTTTGAGATTCAGCTGAGCATGCTGTGCTGAGGAATTTTAAGTAATCTCTGCAGTTTAAGCAGCAGTCACCACTTTTTAAACTTCAGGATGTGTTACATTGAGAGGCAGGAGGGGGACTGCAACCCGAGGCTCTATGGCACACCTACAGGTTCTCACCCATTGATTTTGAGTTCAAGTTTAATTGCCATTCAACCATACACATAAAACAAAACACAGTACCTATAGCCATACATAGCACAAACACATATGATAGAAGAAAAACATACTGTCACAAAAAAGAATATGACTCAAATCTACATAGCCTGTAGATTGATGGTACATGGGTCATTGTCCTGGAGCCGTGTTTCTGCAAAACCAAGCACTCAGCAGTTCCTGATCGTGCACTACTACAGCCAGAGACAAATACAATCTAATATGTCTTCTACCAAATGAACACTTTATCTTGGAGTCACTGCGTGAGAGGGCTAATTGGTTTTAATTGCTCACACATATTAAGCAAGTTTAGCTAAGGACCAGTGTTGGTTGGTCCAGATCCCTCCAGTTGGTTGCGTAAGGAATGGCTTTAGACAGGAAAGTAGACAAATCCAAATTTCACCACCTGCTTGTTCATCTTCATCTAATTAACATTGGAAACAGAATATCACAAAACAAGTGTGACTCTGACAGAAAATGATAAAGTAGTGGTGGGAGGGGGGGTGTAGTGGAGTGGGTTAGTGGGTGGACGTGTTGATCAGACTTACTGTTTGGGGAAAATATCTGTTTATAAGTCTGGTGGTCCTGGCATGGATGTGATGCAGCCTCCTCCCTGATGGAAGTGGGATAAGCAGTCCATAAACTGGATGGGTGTGATCCTGGCCCTTTTCTAGTATCTTTCTGTACATACAGCATGTCCTTGATAGTGGGTAGGCTGCTGCCAGTGATGCATTGGGCAGATTTGACTACCTGTTGTCGAGCCTTCCTTTTTGCCACAGTACAGTTTCCATACTCTGCACTGATGCAGCTTGTCAGGATGGGTCTCTACTGCACATCTGTGGAAGGACGTGAGTATAGATGTGCATTGTCCAGCTCTCTTCAGAAAGCAGAGGTGTTGGTGAACTTCCTTGATTGTGGAGAATGTGCTCTGGGATCATGAGAGGTTGAATACAGTGTTGATAGACAGTGCTAAGTAGGGAAATGATCACATATTTTTAAGGTTGCCAGATACTTCATCTTTAAACCAGATACACTTTCCTCCACGATGTTTATGTAGTCTTTAACACAAAAGCTGATCTCAATTACAAAATTTGAATGAAATACTCAAGCTAATATTATACCTACACTCAGTGGCCACTTTATTAAGAGCAGACTGTACATTCATGGGCTTCTGCTGCTGTAATGCATCTACTAAAAGGTTCCAAATGCTGTGCTTTCAGAGATGCTCTTCTTCACACCACTGTTGTATCATGTAGATACTTGAGCTGACTTCCTGTCAGCTTGAATCAGTCTGGCCAATCTCTTCTGACCTCTCTCACTAATGATTTGTTCCTCCCCACCCATGGAACTGCCACTCACTGGATTTTTTAAAATTTGCTTTTTGCACCATTCTCTGGAAACTTGAGGGACTATTTTGCATGAATACCCCAGGAGATCAGCAGTGCCTGAGAAACTCAAACCACTCTGTCACATAGAGGACTCCAGCAGTATGCCAAAGTGTCAGCTGGCGGAAGTGAGTGTAGTTGCTATTGCTAAGGAGAAGGTGTTTGGGAAACTGAAAAGTCTGAAGGTAGATAAATCACCTGGACCAGATGGACTATACCCCAGTTTTCTGAAAGAGATAGCTGAAGAGATTGGGTAGGCATTAGTAATGATCTTAAAAGAACCACTAGGTTCTGAGATTGTTCTGGAGGACTGGAAAATTGCCAAGGACACTTCACTGTTTAAGAAGGGAGGCAGGCAGAAGAGAGGAAATTATAGGCCAGTTAGCCTGACTTCAATGGTTGGAAAGATGTTGAAATCCATTATTAAGAATGAGGTTTTGAGGTACTTGGAGGCACATGATAAAATAGGTCAAAGTCAGCATGGTTTCCTAAAGGGGAAATATTACTTGACAATTCTGTTGGAATTTTTTGAGGAAATAACAGGCAGGCTAGACAACTGAGAATCAGTGAATCTTGTTTTCTTGGATTTTCAAAAGGACTTTGAGAAGATGCAGCACTTGAGGCTGCTTAAAGAGGTATGACCCTATGGTATTACAGGAAAGATACTAGCATGGATAGAAGATTGGCTGACTGACAGGAGGCAAAGAGTGGGAATAAAGGGGCCTATTCTCATTGGGTGCTGGTGACAAGTGGTATTCCCATTGGGACCGATTCTTTTCATATTATATGTTAATGATTTGGATGATGGAATTGATAGCTTTGGGGCCAACTTTGCGGATGATATGAAGATACAGTAGGTGAAGGGGCAGGTAGTGTTTAGAAAACAGAAAGTCTGCAAAAGGACTTCGACAGATTGGGAGAATGGCCAAAGAAGTGGCAGATGGAATATTGTGTTGGGGAGAGTATGGTCATACACATTGGTAGAAGAAATAAAAGTGAAACTATTTTCTAAATGGGGAGAAAACTCAAATATCAGAAGTTCAAAGGGATTTGGAAGACCTCATGCAGGTTGAGTCAGTGGAAAGAAAGGAAAGTGCAATGTAGCATTCATTTCCAGAGGATTAGAATATAAAAACAAGGATGTAATGCTGAGGCTTTATAAGGCATTAGAGTACTATGAGCAGTTTTAGGCCCCTTGTCTAAGAAAAAATGTCCTGGCATTGGAGAGGGTCCAGAAGATGTTCATGAGAATGATTCCAGGAATGAAAGAATTAATGTATGAGGAATGTTTGATGGCTCTGGGCCTGTACTCACTGTAGCTTAGAAGAATAATGGGAGATTTCATTGTAACATATTGAATTTTGAAAGATCTGGATAGTATGCGTATGAAGAGGATGTTTTTCTATAGTGAGTTAGTCTAGGACCAGAGGCCACAGCTTCAGAATAGAGGGATCTTTATTTAGAATGGCAATGTGGAGGAATTTCTTTAGCCAGAGGGTAGTGAATCTGTGAAATTCATTGTCACAGACGACAGTGGAGGCCAACTCATTACATATATTTAAGGCGGTGTTGATAGGTTCTTGATTAGTCAGGGTATCTAACGTTATGGTGTGAAGGCAAGGAATGGGGTTGAGAAGGATAATAAATCCGCCATGGTGGAATGACAGAGCTGACTTGATGGGCCAAATGGCCCAACTCTGCATCTCGGTCTAATGGTTGTATGACACCAACTATCATTGAAGTCACTTAGGTCACATTTCTTCCACATTCTGTTGTTTGGTTTGAACATCAACTGAACCTCTTAAGCCATGTCTGCATGCTTTTATGCATTGAGTTGCTGCCAGATAATTGGTTGATCAGATACTTGCATTAATGAGTAGGTATACAGATGTACCTAGTAAAGTGGCCACTGAATGTAGTATTTTTGTTTTCCATATTTTCTTCAGCTTTTCCTGTTAGCCACTGAAATCTTGCAGCTTTGAGGCAGGCCTTGAATGTGAAGCATACAATAATGAAAACCAAACAAAAAAAAACAACAAATAGTACATTGGCTAAACAGGGCTTGTTATCACAGAATTTAGGGTGTAGTCACATTGAAAGCTATCACGAGGAATGAAATGATCATACTTTATTAAAATGGCACATCCAGACTTGTACTTAACCACAAAGAAATGTGATGACAAAAATAGGTGGTGCATGAAACATGGAGTTGTAACACAAGAGCTCCTCAAACTGCTGAAGATTTGTACATGTTGGGACTGTTTCAGAGCATCCATTTTTCCTTTCCTTACTTTGTTTTGAGTTCATCTAGAGAAATCAGTCTCCCAATCAATGACCATCAGAATGTGATGACATTTGTTGCTTTGTGGCAGCAGCACAGTGCAAGACATACAAATTATTATGTTACAAAAATAAGTAATAGTGCAAACGACAAATAGTGAAGAAATATTCATGGGTTCATGAACCATTCAGAATCTGATGGCAGAGGAGAAGCCGCTATTCCTAAAACATTGTGTGGATTTTCAAGCTCCTAAACACCCTCGCAGTAGTAGTAACGTGATGAGGGCATCGCTCAGATGATAAGGGTCTTTAATAACAGATGCTACTCTCTTGAAGCACTGCCTCTTGAAGATATCCTCAGTGGTGGGGAGAGTTATGCTTGTGATGGAGCTGTCTGAATCTACAACCCTCTTGGGAACCTGACTACCATACCAGGTGGTGATTGTAACCAGTCAGAATGCTCTCGGCTGTACATCTACAGAACGTTGCAAGAGTCTTTTGCAACATATCAAATCTCAAACTCCTAATGAAGTAGAGCCCCTAGATGCCTTCTTCATGATTGCATCAATGTGTTGGGCCCAGGATAGATTCTCTGAGATGTTGATCCCCAGGAACTTGAAGGTGCTCACCCTTTCAGACGTCAACTGTTTACTTAGTCTCGGCAGAACATTTATGCTCTTCTGCATGTGTGTCTCTAGCCATGATACTTATTCCCATTAAAACAATTATTCTCACTGATTCCTGGTACACCTTTAACTTTCACTTACTTAAATCCAAGGGTACTAGACCTGGCTAACAGAAATTATTTTTGCTAATCAGTGCCAGAACTGGAGGGATCACCCAAAGCACAACTGGAATCTGCTCTCACCAACTGCAATGTTCATAATTCCAAGACCACCCTGGATGAGGCCAATTTTTTTATATACTGCAAGTCATACTCCTAAACACATCTTTCCCATTTCCTCCACCATAATCCCCAACTAGTAAAAAAAATCCACCCAGCAAAGTCCCATCCCTTTGCCCAATCAGACCAACCTCCTATCTATCCATCACCTACATTTTCTCCAGTTCATCTCATGTCCATATCATACTCCCTTACTCTCTTAACCATCCAGCCATTTCCTGGCTCCAATGTCAGATGGAATTTTTAGTGATTTGTCCTGCAGTTTGTGAAATCTGCTTTCACCATGCTTCAAGTAAAATGATCCTGGATTCTCTATCATTACAAAATGCCTCCTAATTGCAGTCCTTAAACATGTTGTAACTTCAAAAATGGGAGTCCACCCTTTCTAAATAGTTTGCCTGTAGTGTTCCAGTTGCTTTAATTTTTACAAACTAATGAACCCTCCCATGGAATAGATACAGTACTACTCTTTAAGTCATCAACAGTCTTGACTCATCAACTGTCTCTGACACAAATAATCATATTATCCTTTTCTTTTGACTCCCTATTAACACCCAGATGGTAAAGTTGTTTCCCTACAAGTGGCTGAAGGATAAAATGCAATGGCCTTTCTATCTGCATACATGCCTGAGTCTCCTGCAATTTCTCAGTTATGTGTTACTCCTGAAAAATTAAAACCATCCAAAAGACACCCAACTCTGCCTCATAATATTCTTTTGACTCCTCAATTATTCTTTGTCAGGTTACTTGGTTGACACTTAACATTTGATAGACAGAATTTTCCCCAAGTTTTCATGAACTTTCGTTGGACATCTATGAACAGTATGGGTGAAGGCCAACACTGCTGAAAGTGGTTTACAAGATCCTGGGAGCAGGAGCAGTATTGAATGGAAAATGAATGAAGAAGTAAAATATGTTCAATTAGCATAGGAATTTTAATCTTTTGACAGAGCAGGTAAATCTTGTACAGAGGATGAACTTGTGGAATTTATTTGGCACGTTTTTCTGGAACTAACACAGAAATAGGATTATTTAGGATGTTGTTCTAATGAGAAAGGATTAACCAGATTTCCAGTATGACAGTTAATACAACATTATAGAATTCTGAACATGACTCATGAGGAATATTGTTCCATCAGAAGCTAACAGATTGAATTTAAGCTAAATTAAATTGGGAAATCAGTTTAAAGAGTTTTTATTGGAAAAGTGATGGAAATAATTTAAATTAGCATTTAAAAATACTTAGAGAACAGAAAATCAATTGAGAAAAAATAACTTAGGAGTTATTGCAACCCATCTTTTGGCATTAAAACAGGTGGGGGACTTAATATGTGAGCTTCACGGAACAGTCTCATGGGATTTCTTTGTATAACTCATTCCAAAACTGACATTATCAATTTCAGATCAGCATTCTCTGTCATGCACCCAAAATTTCCCAGTGGCTACAATGTAACACAGCAGCTGATAGATATGAAATGACGGGAGGGGTTTGGGTTAGTCGTTTTGGGATGGTTGAAAAGGAACATGGCAGTGGTCAAAGGAATTTGGCCTGACTAGTCAAGAACACTTCTAGAAGTCAGGTTCCTTGTCAAATGTGACCACAACACCTCTTCAAGGGCACAGGCAGCTGTTTCTAGAAGGAAGTTAACAGCAACATCAATACAGACTCTGAATTCCTGATATTGGAGAAGGCTGCAATTGAGGCAAATGCCCCTACCTGGTCTGTCTACTCCTGTGGACAAAGGAAAAGTAGATGAAGGTTCCTCTCCCTAAGTAAAAAAGCTTCAACAAGGCAGTGAGCTGCAGACTGAGTTATACCTGCAAGAGGTAACAAAAACCTAGAATCATCCTAGAGCTGGGTTTCAGCAAAATTTCAGGGTTAGTAAAGACTATTCAGTGAGTTACCTATGTTGGTATAATGAAAATCACACTACAGGTGTACTTTATGGGTGTTAAGACCACTTAGGGGAGTTTGACAGCAGAAACAACAAGACCATAAGACATTGGAGTAGAATTAGGCCATTTGGCCAATTGAGTCTGCTCCACCATTAAATCATGCCTGTTTTCCTCCCTTTCAATCCCTTTTTCCTGCCTTCTCTTTGTAACTTTTGATATCTTTACCAATCAAGAATATATCAACTTCCATTTTAAATAGACCCAATGACTTGACCTCCACAGCTGCTTGAGGGAAATAATTCCACAGAATCACCACCCTTTGACTAAAGAAATTCCTCTTCATCTCTGTTCTAGAGGAACATTATACTATTCTGATGCTCTGTCCTCTGGTCCTAGGCATTCCCACAATTTGAAAGATCCTTTGCACGTCCATTTTATCTTTCATTATTTGGTACGTTTCAATTAAAATCCTTGCCCCTTCCCCAATTCTTCTAAACTCCTGCGAATACAGGCCCAGAGCCAATAAATACTCCTCATAAGTTAATCCCTTCATTCTCAGGATCATTTCAGTGAACATCCTCTGGCCCATCTCCAATGCCAGCATGTCCTTTCTTAGATATAGGACAAAAACTGCTCACAGTACTCCAAATACAGTCTGACTAATGCCTTATAAAGCCTCAGCTTCTGACTACTTATAAAGACTAGTTTATACTCTAGTCTTCCAGAATTGAATGCCAACATTTCATTTGGCTTCCTTATTACCAACTCAAACTGCAAATTAACCTTTAGGGAATCCTGCACGAAGACTCCCAACTTTATTTGCATGTCTGATTCTGAATTTGCTCCACATTAAGAAACTAGTCTATGCCTTTATTCCTTCTACCCAAGTGCATGACCATGCACTGAATTCTATCTGCCAGACCTTCTCCTAAGCTAAGTGCCTCTGCAGACCCCCAACTTCATCAGCACTGCCTCCCCCAAACCTATCTTTCTATAGTTCACAAACTTGGCCACAAAGCCATCAATTATATAGCAACCAGATCTTTAACATCTGTGTAAAAAGTAGCAGTCCTAACACCAAACCCTGTGGAACACCACTAGTCACTAGCAGTCAACCGAAGAGGCCCTCTTTATTCCCACTCTTTGCTTTCTGCCAGTTAACCAACTTCTGTCCAAGCTAGTATCTTTCACATAATACCATGGGTTCTTATCCTGTTTAGCAGCCTCCTGTGCAGCACCTTGTCAAAGACCTTCTGAAAATCCAAGTAAATAACATCCACTGTCTTTTCTTTGCCTATCCTGCCTGTTATTTCTTCACGAAGAATTCCAACAGATTTGTCAGGCAAGATTTCCCCTTAAGGGAACCATGTTGACTTCAGCCCATTTTACCACCTGCCTCCAATTACCTCAAAACCTCATCCATAATATGGACTCCAACATCTTATCAATTCTGAAGTCAGGCTTGTAATTTCCTTTCTTTTGCCACCCTCCCTTCTTAAAGACTGGTTTGATGTTTGCAATTTTTCAGTCTTCTGAAACAATTCCAGAATCTAGTGGTTCTTGAAATATTGTTACTAGTGTCTCTACAATCTCTTCAGCTACCTTCTTCAGAACCTTGGGGTGTAGTCTGTCTGGTACACATG
The DNA here is from genome assembly GCF_030144855.1 of Hypanus sabinus. Classification (NCBI taxonomy): domain Eukaryota; kingdom Metazoa; phylum Chordata; class Chondrichthyes; order Myliobatiformes; family Dasyatidae; genus Hypanus; species Hypanus sabinus. Next base: position 49,226,232 of record NC_082708.1, on the reverse strand, counting down.
ATAAATCGACCTTCAGACTTTTCAGCTTCCCAAGCACCTTCTCCTTAGTTATAGTAACTATACTCAGTTCTGCCCTGATACTCTCAGATTTCTGGCATGATGCTGGTGTCTTCCACAGTGAAGACTGATGCAAAATACTTATTTAGTTAACTTGCCATTTCTTTGTTCCCCATTACTACCTCTCAAGTGTCATGTTCCAGAGGCTCAATGTCCACTCTTGCTGCCCTTTTACTCTTTCATATATCTAGCTTCCCACTAATTTTTGCTATATTCTGTGCCCATACTTTTCCTTTTATGCTGTCTTTGACTTCACTTGTCAGTCATGGTTGCCTCATCCTCATCCTCCCTTTAGAATGCTTCTTGTTCTTTGGGATGACCTGCTCTTGCATCTTCCAAGTTACTCCCAGAAACTTCAGCCATTGCTGCTCTACCATCATTCCTGCTAGTGTCCCTTTCCAATCAACTGTAGTCAGCTGGCCTCTGTAGTTCCCTTTACTCCACTATAATAACAATACATCTGATTTTATTGTCTCCCTCTCAAAGTACAGGATGAAATCCATCATAATTACTGCCTCAGAAGGGTTCCTTTCCCTTAAGTTCCCTAATCAAATCTGGTTCATCACAATCCAGAACTGCATTTTCCTTACTGGGCTTGACTACATGCTACTTTTAAAAAGTCACTCTATAGGCATTCTCCAAATTCCTTCATCTGGGATCTACCACCAATCTGATTTTCCCAATCTCCCTGCATACTGAAACCACCCATGGCTATGCAACAGTGCCCTTTTTACATGACATTTCCATCTCTATTGTAATATGTACCCCACCTCCTGGCTACTGTTTGGAGGCCATTAAATGTAACTCTCATCTACCTTTGCAATTTCTTAACTTTATCCACAAAAATTCTACACCTTCTGATCCTGCATCACTTCTAAGGATTTGATTGCATTGTTTACATGTATCCCTGGATATTAAGCTCCCAGCTGTAATCTACTTTCAACCACGACTTAGTGATGTCCACATTATATCTGCTAATTTATAACTATGCTACAAGATCATCTGCACTATTATGTATACTACGTGCATTCAAATGTAGTACCTTCAGCACACTTTCAAATTTTGACATCATGTTGCCTGAAGATAAATTTTTATCTTTTTTTAAACCTTGTGTTATTCTTTATTCTGGAAACTTCTGCAATCACTCCTGCATTCTCCTTCCCTTTTGCTTTATCCATAATTTTCCAAACTGTTCCGTGCAGCCTGCTACTGTTGTGCTAAGGTGAACAAAAACCTCACCATGAAAATGGGGAGACCAATTTTTTTGGCAGGTCAGCAAGGAAAGTGCTTGAGGTCGCTCCATTCCAGGTTAACCTGATTTTCAACTACTCAGCTGTACTTTTGTTCAGAATTGTGTGAACTTACTTCTAGGTGAAATACTACATGAGAAAATTGATCCATCTCAGGTTAACAAAAGAGATCGATGATGAGCTTAAAGGGTATGTTGCCAAGAATAATGTCACAGGGAATTTGCAGAAATGCAACAAATGAAGAAAATCGATAAGGGAAACATGTCATAGTCTATAATGTGTATATTAATGTCCATCTTTGGTAAGTAAATTTTGGATTTATGTAATTTTATCTAGGTTCAATTACGCTAGCAAAATTTTTTGAGTGAAATCACACACATCAGTGCATTTCACTTTTGTTTGGTATTTTCTTAAGGCCACTTGAAGACACCACATATCATGCACCACACCAACAGAAAAAAAATCCATTCCTGTCCTCTGACATGGTTCCAGAGGACTGGAAAATTGTAAATGTCACTCCACTCTTCAAGAAAGGAAAGAGACAGAAGAAAGAAAATTATATGCCAGTTAGTCTGACCTCAGTGATTGGGAAGATGTTGGAGTCAATTGTTAAGTATGTGGTTTTGAGGTACATGTTAAAACAGGCTGTTTCCCTTAAAGGAAAATCTTGTCTGACAAATTTTTTGGAATTCTTTGAAGAAATAACTAGCAGGATAGACTAAGGAGAATTGGTGGATTTTGTATACTTGGATTTTCAGAAGGCCTTTGACAAGGTGCCACACATGAGGTTGCTTAACAAGAGCCCATGGTATTACAGGAAAGATACTAGTATGGATAGAGCAGTGGCTGATAGGCAGGAGGCATAAAATAGGAATAAAGGGAACCTTTTCTGGTTGGCTGCCAGTGACTAGTGGTGTTCCACAGGGGTCTGTGTTAGGACAGATTCGTTTTTCATTATATGTCAATAATTTGAATGACAGAATTGATGGCTTTGTGGCCAAGTCTGCATATTATAGGAAGAGAGGTGGAAGGGCTGTTCATTTTGAGGAAGCAGAGAAGCTGCAGAAGGATTTATAACAGATTAGGAGATTATGAAAAGAAGTGGCAGATGGAATACCGTGTCAGGAAGTGTACAGTCATGCACTTTTGTAGAAGAATTGAAGTGTAGACTATTTTCTAAATGGAGAAAAAATGTACAAAATCTGAGGTGCAGAAGGACTTAGGAGGATTCCCTAAAGATTAATTTGTAGGCCAAGCCAGTGGTGAGGAAGGCAAAGGCGATGTTAGCATTCACTTTGAGATGACTAGAATATAAAAGGATATAATGTAGAGGTTTTATAAAACATTGAGGCCTCACTTGGAGTATTGTGATCAGTTTCAGCACCCTCATCTAAGAAAGGATGTGCTGATATTGGAGAGGGTTCAAAGGAGGTTCACAAAAATGATTCCATGATTGAAAGCTTATCATATGGCAAGCAACACATACAACATGTTGGAGGAATGCAGCAGGCCATGCTGCCTGGCCTGTTGAGTTCTTCCAGAATTTGGTTGCTCTGGGCCTGTAGTCACTGGAATTCAGAAGAATGAGTCGGGGGGGGGGGGGGGGGATTCTTATTGAAAACTATTGAATGTTGAAAGGTCTCAAAAGAGTGGATTCCGGAGGATATTTCCTATGGTGGGGGAGTTTAAGACCATAGGGCACAGCCTCAGAATAAAGGGACATCCATTTAGAATGGAGATGAGGAATGATGAAAGTGTGGAATTCATTGCCATAGGTAGCTGTGGAGGCCAAGTCATTGGGTAGATTTAAGGCAGAGGTTGTTTGGTTAGGCATGAAGGGATATGGGGAGAAGGAAGGAGATTGAAGCTGAGAAGGAAATGGATCAGCCATGATGAAGTGGTGGAAGAGACTCAATGGGTCAAATGGCTAATTCTGTTCCCATCTCTTATGTTTGAACTTTTTTCATGCAATCCACAACTCTCATAAAATGCACAAATAAAAGCTGGGATCTTGGCCTCGAGACCTCAAATAAATGGTCCATAAGGCACACAGCAGCCCGAGTTTTCAATGCTCATTATAATGAAAATCTCATCACTGCATCTGCCTTCACTACTCAACATTTTTAGACAAATGTCACCTCTGTTGCTCTCGTCACCCTACACTTAATAGCATTCTGTGGTACAGGGTGTTGGGACAGTCTATGACATGGAGGGGTGGGTTGCCCACATATTCACAGATCACCATTGTTCTTACCTCCATGACAGTCTTTTGTGGTTGGCACCTTTAAGAAGAACTTTTCCTGTGATCAGTAATGAATGAGACAGTAGTAGTCAGCCTATCCGTTTGTTCTCTCTAGGAAATGCACAGGTCCTGTTTAACCGCATGATTCTGTGTGCAACCTACCATAGTACTGTTTCTAATCGAGTTTTGCACAATTTCACAAATATTTGTGAGGTATCCAAATGGGCGTCAATGCCATTCAGCAAAATTCAATTTCTGGGCTCGAGTGTGACCACAATCCTTCTAAGTGTTTCTACCACACAGCATCAGCACATGCAGCCTCTCTTGACATCAGATTCTGTTTTTTCCTTCAGACATCTAGAAATAGATTTTCTAGCCATTTTCTCAATGCACAAACTGAACCGAACAGTATATTTGCCTATGAACTATAGTGAGTAACTTTCAATATTAATTCATGGTTTGTGAAATAGAATAGGGTATGGTAGAATCATGAAATTTACTTAACAAGTGCATGTTCTTTCTTCTTAATTTATTATTCATTCACGTTAAAAATCAAAAGATTTAAACATCCATGTCTTGTATTTAAAATTATTTAATATAAATTTATTAAAATTATTATCAGCCTTTTAATTACATTCATTCTCTCAATATACAATAGAAGTTTATAACTTTTCCCCCACTTTTATATTTTCCTAACTGTAAGATAAAAGTGCACACTTTGACAAACTGTACATGTGCATTTGCCTAAAAATACCAGCTCCACTTTTAGTGATAAAAGCTTTATATGTGGCAGGTACATAATCAATACTTCTTCCAAAATTCAGATCTACTATAAATGTAAGAACTGACATTCAGAAGCCAAGAATATCATCCAAAACGTTACTTCTGTTTTGTACATTTGGTGCTACTGACTGGATTTGAATTTTTCGGCTTTTGTTCTTTGTTTGAAACCCAAAAAGATGGGCATTACATTCAAATGCAAATAGAAATGGCACTATTTTATTAGCAGCTCTATTTTTATATGGCAACTTTAACGTTCATTTGGTTGACAGACATAGATGATACATACAATGTAAAATCAATGATCAAACAAGGAATATGTTTGACTAGAAACTATTTTGCCTACTCCCTCAAATATATTTCAAACTTATGTGCTGCTCACAGAATTTAAAGCAATAAGGACTCGAGCTTCCTTTGATAAAAATAAAATCTCGAATGAGAACAGAAAGGACCGGAACTGCAAAACAGAGCATTCTGTATACAAGAAAAAGCCATGTTAACACTTCAGATGTGCTTCTGGATCAGAAATCTGCTGAAAGACCTTCCCAAAATTATAGGCTACCATTTTTTTTTTAAACCAGGAGCCCATGAATTTACGATTTTAGAATTGATGGCTTTAACAGCTGTGATTTAGATCCATGCAAAAAAATGGATAAGGGAAATTCAGATGTCCCTTATGCATTTTCAGTTCCCTTTTCTGGAAGTGTACAAAAATAAAATCAAAAATAAGTAACCATGTTACAAGTTTTTAAAATACTCATTGACAACAGGTAATATCAATGTTCTTAGCTATTCAGCTAAATTCAAGAGGATAGAAAGATGTCCATAGCCATCAAAGCAGCAAATGGAATGCAGCATGATTTGTTGCAAATCAGTAAAACACTTTGCTATTCAGTCTTGTGCTGTGAATATTATAATGCAGATTCCTTTGCAGGAGCAGAGCAATCCAAGAAATACTCATCATCAGTAGTGGTGTCTGAGTCTGTATCTGAGTAACAAGACATCTTCCGTTCCAAAACCCCTGCTGGTATACGATATGACTGTGGTGAAAGGCTGTCCTCTGAAATTTTACTCCCTGTGGATGTTGAACTGAATAGTCTTATTATATCTGTGGGATTTTCCTTGGGCCAGAACATTTTTATATCCACAGGAAAGTACTCATCATTCTTCACTGTCTGAGCATTCATCCCTGGATCCATGTTTATTTCACTTGGGAATGGATCAAAAACATCCTCAAGACTTGGGGAAGAGGCTTTTTTGTGGATCTCAGAAGGTTTCCACAATCTCTGTCGTTCCATCTTCTCCAAGTGTGTATCTTTCTTTACTGCTTCTTTAGAAACTTTTCTTGTGTCTTCGTTTCTATTTACTACCTCATTGCAATCAAGGCTGTCACGGTATGAAGGTCTGCTGTTATAATCAAATTCTTTCCCACCAAAGGACAGATCAGAAAAAGACCCATAAAGTCTGTTACGTTTTGTATAACTTGAAAACAAGTGACTGGTCTTATCGTGTCTCTTTTGAGCAGTTAGTTTAGAATTTTGCCTGCTATCGGTGGAAAGTAAATCTTCCTGATCTCCTTCAGATGATTGATTATAATGTGAATGAGTATCTTTAGAGATCTGGCCATATCTATTTTGTGCATTCTGAGAATTGGGAACCCGGGACCGTGTAAACCTGGAGTAATTTTTTGAGAATCTGGCTGTTCCTGCCTGGTGATTGTTTACCAGGTGATTATCTTTGTCAATACTAAATGAACTTCCTGTGTATTTGGGAAAATTACTATGTTTTAACCTATTTAAATTATTAATTTCCATGAATTCTGAACCAATTTGATTTTTTGGAGGAGAACAATACTGAAAGGAGTTCAGTGTATGTCTATCTGTCACACGGGTTCCTGATATCCCACCTGCCATCTGTAGTCCAGGGAATGTTTCCCGCCTGTGTCTGACCATTTTTCTCTCTCTTTTTAAAATGTCATTGCCCTGTGGAGAAACACTGCCACTACCTGCTGAATAATTCCTGTGATTATAGATATTTCTAGGAGACAGAACAGGTGCAGAAGTAGATAGTGGAGAACTGTTATTGATTAAATCATCTGTTTGTCCACAATTAGCATTCCACCTTTGATCCAAAGTGCCATCTCTAATTTTCACTGGTTTGCTCAAAGATTTTCTATTCTTGCTGCATGTGACATCAATTGAAGATTGTGGGTCAGGCACAAAATCTGGTGATTGAAGGCTCACGTCATTTTCTGAGTCAATACCAATTCTTTTCAAAAATGTATCATTCCTTGGCGAGGAACTTAGAAATTCAGTACTGCTGTCTGAAGAAAACCACAGGTCATTTGGTGTCTGTAGTGAAGCTCCTCTGTTGTTTTGTGATTGAGCTTTTTCTACATTCTTGAAACCTGCTACATTCATTTCAAAGTCGCTTCCAACTGGAGAACAAGTCAATGACTTAACCTGATTATTTTTAATGTCACTGGGTGAAAGTTGTTGGCTAGCTGGTAATGAAAATTGAGTGTTGACTTCCAATTTGTTCCGTTGTATGCAGTCATTGTTCCTTCTACCAATTAAAATTTCATCATTCAGTTTAAATGTCCTGTCTTGATTCCTGAAAGTAAGATCAGCGGTATGGCGATGAGTGTCTCTTTTAGGTGAAGATGGTGCACTATTTGTTTTACGTAAAAGTTTTTGGTTTGATTTCTCATTAAGCATTTTATCACAACCCATGTCAAAAACTCTGTTTTGCTGTCCAATATTCTGATTCATATCTGTGACAGCTGGAACAGTTTGCAAGCCAGTTTGAAAACTTACTGCTCGTATTTTGCTCGTTTCTGTAGCATCCTTTTGTATGCATTTGTTGACAGCAGGTTTTGCACTGACAGCACCATTGTTGGGCAAATCACTCAGAGTCATAAACGAACTGCTGGAAGTCTGCTGGCTGATCACTGGGTCCAGCGATGGATTTACACATGTTGTGTTAAAGTTATCAATTTTCTTGCTTAAAATAGTGTCTGCAATAAGTGATGAATGACTTGGTGATTTGTTTTTATTGCTGTGTGCTGTAGTGATAGGAGATACTGGTTGAGCAACTTCATCTCTTGATAAAACGGGTCTTCTGTTTTCAAGATCATCAGGATTTTTGGGGTATACAACATCAACAGCATAGTTTAAAACTTGACCTGGTGGCTTGTTTTCAACATTGTGTGCAATGTCTATGTCAGCCAAATGGCTAGATACTGGAATCAGTGATGAAGGAGTACACTTAGTCTCACCGCCATCTTGTAGGTCATAATTGTAATCAAACCTTCTGTTAACAATTCTGTCTTCAATATTTGACAAGCATTTCTGGATTTTATCCTTCCTGTCATGTGAAATATTTGTAAGTATATACTGTTTGTGCAATTCATCTGTTGATGAAACTGTTTGGTATTTTTCACTTGACAGCAGATGGTTGTTTTCTTTGAGTGGAGTAGTCCTTGATCTTCCTTGCTTGTTGTCAAAAGAGATATTATCAGTCTGACATTGATCGGTCATTTCAGATAATGAAGGAACACTTTTTGCTCTATGTAAAAGGTTTAATTTGAATCTATTTGATGGTCTCTTACGACGATAGATGTCAGTTACCTTTGTTGTACAGTGCTGCAAAGTATTTTTTATTACATCTGTAAAGTTTGCTGCAGAGGGATAAGTACCTGCTGAAATGACATCGGTAATCCTGGGTTTATTTTTTTTAAAATTCTCATTGATTCCTAATTCACCACTCTTCAGTAAATGAGTCAAAGGCTCATTTTGGTCTTTGTGCAAATTTGAAAGAAATTGTTGTCCATGTGATGAAACTGGACATTTTTCTTCATATTGGTGGTTTTCTGTTAGTTCAGTGCTTTCTACACCCAGGGTGATGTTATAACTGAGTGGGGATTGGGTCAATGACAATATTTTGTCCTGTGGGATATTTGTTGAAGAGTTGAGCTCAGTTACTGAACGCGACTGTGTAGTTGTGGTGTGTGTTTGTAAATTCTCATTGGCTTTGTCCTCAGTCATAATTGAACTTACAGGTGAATAATTCAGGGACTCGTATTTCGACACACACTTGTTATCTGGTATCGTTGAAAACATTGGTATACTGTTGGTATTTGTGGAAAGCTGTTCACCAATCAAATTTAATGTTTTTGATTTGTCTTGTGCATTGCTATTACCAGTTCTTCTATAAAAAGTGATGCCGTTGTTACTTTGGAATACATTTTGTACATTGTTTACTCCATCTACTGTGTGACTTGTTTCAGACATTAGGGCAGTAGATACCTTTGGCGAAATTGCATTGTGGCCCAGTGGTTGGCAATGTTTCACATTTTTTTCATTGTCTGAACCCACAGAGATGTCGTCAATAAAAGGAAAATGTGTGGGTGACTTGGTTATGTTTTGCATGACATTTAAAGGCAGCTGCAAGTCAGCCAATGAATCAGAGGTTAGTAATTCACTGTTGTCCTTTTCCAAATATACTCTCAATCCCCTCCCCATTGTGATATCTCCACCAAGTGGGGTACGAGGTTGCAAATAGTCTTTGCTAGTCCTTTTAACAGCTTTTGGAGACCTCTTACTAGTCACTAAAGGAGATGAGAGTTCATTGTTTGTTTCATGCAATAGCTTAAATTCAGATAGGTCTGAAGATGTCTTGTCATGAAGAGTTTCATTTGATGTATCATGTTGCAGTGTATTGTTATTTATTTCTATGTTAGTGGCTGCAGCCTTGGTATCAGTCAATACATTTGAAGATAGGCTTGCAGCACAGGTTCCTGATTTGTTTTCTAAATATTGGTTGCTGCTTTTCCCCACATGGATTCCATTATTGTCTAAAGGATGAACCAGGCTTTTGCTTGGATAATTATTTGAAGTGTACCACTGAGTACTCACCCCAGTTGGTGATGAGATTGATGTATTAGTTTCAGCCAAATTTTCACATTTGTTTTGATCAGAAGGCCCTTCACCAGAAGAAGGTGGCAGTACATTTTTCTTTATATTTGGGGTAGAAACAGTAGATTCCTGCCCAACTAGCTGAACTGAAGGCAAATCCAAATTTGCTGACATCGATCTATCAGTTAAATGTTGTACAATGTTAGCAGGGCTATTACCTGGATCTAGTGACGGATCAATGCTGCAATGTTTTATGCTGAACTTTCCCAAAGTCTTATTGAACCCAGTAGTCACAATGCGAGCATAATTGTCAAGTGAGTAATTCAGTGACTCACATCTGTTGCTGAGTGTGTTACTTGCGAAAGGTGGCTGGCTGGTCACCAGATCAGAGGATGAAGATGCACAAGTAGCTTCAGATTTGCTACACTGTGTATGATCAATAGCTTTCAGCAAATAGTTTAGTTGCCTATCTTTGCTTAACTTCATGGACTGGGGAGACACTTGATCAGCGACTCTACTTAACACAATTGGAGTATCAATTTCAGATTTCAATGTCTGCAAATAGTCAAAACCTTTTCTGCTCCCACTGACACCAATATTGTTCAGACAGCGATCCTGTGACACGTATGCATTATTTGTATCAGTCAACTGTTCAGAAACCACATTCGGTAAAGAAATGATGATGTTGGCCTTGGAATCATCTGCTTGCTTGCATTCTTTAACAATGCCTCCAATCTTGGTATTGTCATCAGTGTTGGATTCCCAGTTCTGAAGTGTGCTTTTGGTACCATGTTCAATACTTGAGGCAGCCCTCAAACCAAATGGAGTATCAGGTAGTAACACAGCAGGGTTGTTCTCAGAGTGGTAATCTTCCAAATCCTTGTCTGTGCTCAACCTCACTGGGGAATGAAACAGCAGTTTATCTGCTTTGTTGTGACCTTTTGAAGGAGACTGCTCACCAGTCAGCATATCCTGTGATGAAAATGGAATATTATTTCCAGGTTGGCAATTCTCTACACTTATAGTAGCCATGGTAATATCACCAAGTGGGAAATTGGTTTGTGACTTCTTTTGGCTGCTGTCTACACTCGTTGCAGGAATGCATTGGCCAAATTGTGAATTTTTTGACTTTAGGTCACTACTGGTTTCAGATTTGTCCTTTGGTAGATATTCATTGCCCTCACCGAGTGATGTACCTTGACTCAGCTGTGCCTTAGTTACAGTGGAATGCCAATCTTTCACCGTTTCTGAGAACGTTTCACATCTGTTTTGTTGTGCAATACTGCTATGTCGACCTTCAGGGTAGTTTTCTGATAACTTGCCTTTGCAGGTATGCGTAAAAGCTCTAGACATACATTGCTTTATTACACTTGATGATGTGGCGATGGCTGCTTCAGGTTTATAATTTTTCACATCATCAGCACCAGGTACTTCTGTCACCCCAACAATGACTGTGTGTAATGGAGAAGGAAATGCTTTTGTAGTAACCGGTAATGGAAGTGCATGGCTAGGTTCAGATTTATAATGGTCAACTGTCCTGTGCGCAGTTACAGTAATGCTGTTTGATGAGTCATCCAGCAACTGGTACTTGTAGCTAAGAACTTTAGGAGCTGTAATCCTGTATGAAGGTTTAATATTTTGTATGTAATTATCATCCAAAGTAAAGCTGTTGTTGCTTGATGACAATTTTTTGTTAAAAAGCATCTGGCTCTCATAGTTTGGAGACAGTGGTGTACTCACTTCAATTGAATTACTTGTTTCTGGGCCACACTGTAAAGTATTATTCACACTTACTAAGCTGACAGCCTCATCTTTTGAAGGATTGCTCTGCTCTGCACCAATATTAGTCGAAATTACATTTCTTAAATGCAGTGGTGCAACTTTTGGATCTGCAGGAAGTTCGGAACCCATTTCAGATTTAGCACTTTGTAACTGATCACCGCCACCCATCTGCAGGACAGCATCCACACTGCTTGATGCACATGCTTGTCCCCCATCATTCTCCTTGTCAGCCATGGGCAGCTGTGAACCATTTACCCGAATTGGTAATAAAGAATTGCTCCTTCTCTCAACCTTACAATCCTTATTTTCATCGCCTGGCAAAGGATCGTCAGTGTCTCTTGGTGTCGCGATTTCCATTCTGGTTTTCCTCAAGGCAAGAATATTCACTGAAGGAGTTTCTGCTTTTAAGCTGGAAAACAAAGCGGCCCTTTCTTTATCATCCCTACGAAGCTGTAAGGAACCATCATTATACTTTATTGGTGTAACAAACCTGGTGTCATTTGACTCACAGTGTTGCTTTCTCTTTCTGATGTTTACTGTAATACGTGAAGCAACTCTTGATTGACACCCTGGGCCCGGTAATGGAAGTGAAATGCTATGTTTCAGTCGACTGATCCGTGAAGAATCACCAATGTTGTCACTTTCAGAAGTGACATAATTTTGATTTTGTACTTTAATACTGCACCTGCTGTTAGTATCTGTGGAAAGCAGAGGACGTGGATTGCATACCAGTTCAGATGCTGAAGCTACAGCATTGTCTTCAGATGTACTGCCACATAACGTAACTGCACTCTCAGTCTTCTGTGAAGTCTTCATTAGACTATCTGACCAATTTTGCTGAGGCACCCCCTCATTACTTTTGCTGAGGCTTCTTGGTCCTGTCATTGAGCCAAACAGCACAGGCTCACCAAGGTTGGCTGACTCACCTTCACAAATATTGTTTGGTGAACAACTTTTCTGCTCGGTGGAAACATCTAGAAGAACCCTTGACTCAACCAGAAGATCAAATAACGATGTTCTTTTTATTTCACATTTCTTCTTTGGCAAAGAGCAAACAGAATTTGATCTTATTGGAACATCATGACTATTGATTTTTGGTTGATCCCAAAGCATATTTTTGGGCTGAATAATGGAGGATGATGGGGCAGTTTTTGAATTTGATGATATTCTATCATCTGCCTTATAATGACCAGTGTCAACACAAGTACAATCGTCTCCTGGTTGCTCAGTAGGACGAACGTCAGAAGCCTGCCTTGCATTTTCTTCATTGGATTCAACAATGTGTGGTGTTTTCTCAGTGCCTTCACTTAACTTTGCAGGATTCATTTCATCATTATTGCTAATGAATCTTGCTCGGCCATGCTGTGCACAACTTCTTACGCTTTCGTCATCTGTGGTACTTTTCTGTAACTCTGAACTGCTTACATTTTCTGTTGATGTAATTTTTTCTTGTTCAGCAGCAGCTACAAAATAATATTAAAAATATCAGAATATGGTAGATGCACAATGAATTTGCAAAGGAACAAAATAAAGCATTATCTTTACTTAGAACATAAACACTAGAATTACTAGAAAAACTACCGCAAGTAAGATTGGTGCTGGCGGAGAGATTAGATCAGGAAGACTGGTAAATGAATAATGTACATAAAGGAAATAATAAAAAGGTTTTACATTTAAACATTTGCTTACTTACCATTGTTGGTCTTTGTTTCTGAGTATTGGCCAAGGACTTTATGGTGATCATTATCAAGAACGTGTTTATAAATGTCATGATACATAAACACTTTCCTTTTCACATGGGGTACTGCAGCCGGCTTCAACTGTACCTGTGGTAAATTATGTTCTCTTAATTGATACAGTTTATTTGTGAAATTAGCAGCACAAGTGACAAAATACATGCAATCCAGCCACAAACTCATTATCTATGGAATTCATCATTATCAGCCAAATAGCTTGATTGAGCTGGAACTTTCCAGTCTGTTCCACTAAGAAATGGCAGCAAATGTGAATACATTTCTCCTTTTGAATGGTTACCTATGCCTCTGTTTTACACAAGAGTATATGTAAATTCCCCATTATAAACTAATTACTTATATTCATAAACATATCTTAAGTTTTCATTGCTCAATAAATTTGAAGTTTAGAATTTTTCCAGAGGTTAAGAATGGAGAAATTTCAAGTTACTGCTACTCTGTTACAGTGTGACTCGAGGGATCCCATTTATATTGCTTTGATCTCTGCTCTGGCCATCGCCAATACAATGAACTGTTACTTAAATAGTTGATTCCCTGGAGGTAAACCAGCCCAACCTGAAATCCTGCACAACCCTTCATTGTTCTGAAGGGAGGAGGCATGGATACCTAACATTAAACATTTTACAGAAGATTCCTTGCCACATACCAAGGTCATAATTTTTTAAAATTTATTTTACCCTCAGGTTTTTCACCAGGGGCCAGTGCCTGCTTGATATGAAATTGTTAGTGACAGTGTCCACAGATAAAATGCCAAAATTGTTTCCCTACATATTAATGGATAGGGAATAGTGGTCTCTCCACAGTATGGCAAGTGAAGAAAAATAAACTAACAGATTCAGATTCTGTTTGGAATTAATTGTCTAAATGAGCTTTCCATTCTTTTAACATTTACTATTAATTGTTTAGGAACAATCCAATAAGGTATATTCAATTGGAGGCAAAGTACAATTTATATCAATAACTATATTAAACAATTACCTGGAGTTGCTGAAACATGGTTTCTGATTCCAGCTGCAACAATTTGTGGCTGCTGCACCTACCAAAATAAATACCACGTAATTAATAAAGACATGGAAAACTAAGAGACTGCGGATACCAAAAAATAAAATCATGGAATGCTGGAAAGTGAGAGCGGCAGGGGTTAGGACGACAGGAGGGGAAGAACATTTCAGTGTAATGATCTTTCAGTCATTTAAATAAAATATTAACTTTGCTTTTATCTCCACAAGGAATATGGTTGGTTTTATGCAGCGCCTTTTAAATCTTCACTATGTCCCAAACCACTATACAGGCAATGAACTACAGGCTATCCCAGGTACACATGAGGAAGATCCAATACTAGTATTAAGTTCAACTGTCATATGTGCAGTCTCTCCCTCTCTCCAAGGGCAACTGTTACTTTAAATATGGAAGCTGCTTCAAATGAAAGAAACTGATCCCACACACAGTGAACTGAATAAGTAATTTATTCATCAGACTTGCTGGCTGTTAGTTAAGAACAGGTGACATCATGATACAAGGAGACAGACTAATCATATTCTCACAATGATAATAGTACATGAATGTTAGCAGATGAATTGTTTCCCCTTTAGTTATCTGTTAATTAATGATGTATTTTTCCCCAGAGTTAAAGGATTATAGTTAAATACAGTGCATGCTGATCAAAATGAGGGAAACATTCTGGAGTAAAGTCTGAGCTTAAAATTATACGTTAATCTGTGTAATCATCTTTCACTGTCTTGACAAAGTCATACAGTTACAGGAGTATGATCAACTAGCTTAACCTGATGGTTTTAATGCAGAAATACTTTCCAAATTTACACAATTGCATTGTTATTTTTATATACCATTCAAGGAAAGAAAAATAAAACCATACAGCCAATCTGATTGTGAACTTTTCCCGGGAAAATTGAGTTTGGAGTGCCTCTAATGGGTGAGGCACTGGGCTTTGGCATTCTGCAGATGGGAGGGGAAACTTATTCCCCTCCCATCCAGGAAATTCCCCTCCAGGAAACTTATTCCCTATACATTGTTGTATAGTATACAAGCACTGTTCTGAATTTGGATGGTATGACACAGAGTACACAGGCTGTACTCTACTCGTTCCAATCTAACAAGGGGAGAAGGCTTGGTTGCCATTGTAATCCTCCCCGAGATTACTTCTGTCTGACACAAAGAATATAATACCAAAGTTTACTTTGGGAAGCTGCAGCTGGCTGCTGCTCAGAAATGCAAGGCCACACAAAGGTGATAAATGCAGATTTAGGAGACTTTGGAAAGAGAAATACTCCTCAGGATCTGGTCATGAGGCAAGGTAAAACAGTACATCAACAGAAAAGATAACGATCAATTTGTTGCTGCTAGACAGTTCATGAACTTGTTCTTACTTTGGCAGAGAGAGACAGTTTACATCTTAAACACGGGTGTGCCTTTCAGAGTCAAGAGTCATGGTCACAAAGCACCAAGTCTACACCAACCATGAAGAATCTATTTACTTACTGCCTCCACCAGGGGCTTTTATTCTCCTCACATTCCCATAATCCAACTCCCTCCGATTCTGCCATTCACATACACACCAGGGGAAACACACGGTGGCCAATTGTTCTAAGCAGACAGGGTGGGAAACGCACAAAGTCACGGGGAGAATGTGCAAACTCCACAAAGACAGCGGATATATTCATGAGGAGTTTGAGGAGATTTGGTATGTCACCAAAAACACTCAAATTTCTAATGCTGTACAGTGGAGAGCATCCCAACTGGCTACATCACCACCTGGTATTGCGGTGGGGGGGGGGGGGGTGCAACTGCACAGCATCGAAGTACAAGTAAGCTGCAGAGAGTTGTAAAATTAGACAGCTCTATCATGGCTGCTGGTCTCCATAATATCCAGAGCATCTTCAAGGGTTGGTGCCTCAGAAAGGCAGCATCCATTATTAATGATCCCCACCTCCCAAGACTTGCCCTCTTCTCATTGTTACTGTTGGGTAGGAGATACAGAAGCCTGAAGGCACACACTCAGTGATTCAGGAACAGCTTCTTTCCCCCGTCATCTAATTTCTGAATTGACTTTGAACCCATGAACATGAGCGAGTACACATATATACATGTAGCTTTACTGTAATTCAGTTTTTTTTACTCTTATCATGTATTACATTGCATAGCAGCTGCAAAGTTAACAGATTTTACAACATATGCTGGCAATATTAAACCTGATTCTGTTCAGAGTGCAGAATTAAAACTGGGTCACTGAACCTGGGAAACAGTAGCTTGAATTACTGCACCACAGTGCCATCTGCTCCCTTCCAAATGAGCTTATGTATTCCCAATATTTCAGGAAAATTTCAAGTGTTTTTATTTATTTTACAGGTACGGCTCCATTTTTGTAAAGTGTTAAGTCTGGAAATGTACAATATAAGGGTTAAACTCACAGCTCTTGCTCCAAGAGAGCCTCGGTGTTTTGTCTATCAGATTCAGCAGCGACAGGTGGTGGGCTGGAAACAGGATCTTCACTGTTGCCTCCTTTGAAATTATCTGAAGACTGCAAATCACTGACTACATTATCAACTTCTGGGCAGTTTTTTGATTGTGCAAGCTTCAAGTCACTTAAAACTGGAAAAGAGCAAACAGAGGGAGTTTAAGAAAATTAGAATTAATTTTATTTCTTACATCCATCACACAACATGAGGAAATAAAAATCTTTGTTACGTCTCTGTTGGAATGTAATAGCAATAAGGGCAATGTGGGAGGATATTGTCCAAACTCTAAGATAGTATACATAACTGTTTTGTATACACGTGTACAGTCAGGTATGCAATCAGATCAATGTGTACTGATAAATTTGACAGCCTGGTGAAAGAAGCTGTCTTGGAGCCTAGTGCAATTATCTGCATTGGCGAATTACAAAACTGTCCCGAGAAAGGCAATGCATGTTGATATAAATAGAAATAAAATCCAATTTTAAACAATTTATAATTATTGACTATAAGCCTGCAATTATACAAAATATTCCACAAAATCAATCATTATTGAGTATCAATCATTGTTAAAAGGGTCTTTAAAATGAGATCTATAGAATCTGAATTGAAATTAAAACCAACAAATCCCAGGAAAATTGTTCAGGTTGCAGTAGAGATGGTGGATGCTCAAGTTATTATTTTCCAAACTTCCACACATTGCAGGAATGATTTCTGCAAAATGGATTAAAAAATGCCACCCCAATATTTAAGGGAGGAGGGGGAGTGAAAATGGGGTAATATTGATCTATTAGCCCGAAGAAAATGTTGGAATCTATGATGTATAATGAATATCTTCAGCAGCATATTGGAATAAAGCAGCACATACATTTGTGCAAGAAAGGTTATGTTTATCTACAGAAATTGTAGACATACTGTAGACATTTATCTACAGAAATTGTTTGGAGATGTGATGTCAGAATTGACAAGAAGGAAACTGAATGTAATATACTGTGCCTATAAAAAGTAATGATTTATTGTTTTACAACATTGAATCACAGTGGATTTAATTTGGCTTTTTTTTTGACACTGATCAACAGAAAAAGACTTCTGTGTCAAAGTGAAAACAGATCTCTACAAAAATTATCTAAATTAATTACAAATATAAAACAAAATAATTGATTGCACAAGTATTTGCCCCCTTGAATATGATGCACCAAATCATCACCGGTGCAGACACTGGTTTTAGAATTTACATAATTAGTTAGGGTGTCCTAGCTATATATAAACCTGTGTGCAGTGAAGTTGTTTCAATTGATTATAGTAAAATACATCTGCACCTAGGCCAGGGGTCAGCAACCTTTGCCACTGAAAGAGCCACTTGGACCCATTTCCCACAGAAAAGAAAACACTGGGAGCCGCAAAACCCGTTTGACATTTAAAATGAAATAACACTGCATACAACGTTTTGTTTTGCCTTTATGCTATATATAAACTATAATGTGTTGCATTTATGAAATTGATGAACTCCTGCAGAGAAAACGAAATTACATTTCTGCATGCAACAAAAACATTTTGAACTCCGAAAAAAAGACGTTGGGTTGAAGGTTACTTTTAAGTAAAATACTCAATGTCTATTTGAGTCCTTCTTGTATTTATGAAAAACGCCAAACTTAAATTTGCCGCCAGCAGCAAACCAAAAATAACGTCAGCCAGCTGTCAACCTGAAAAATAAAAGGACTATTTCACTGAACAATGAAAACATATGAATATATGTAAAATAATAGGCAATTAAAATATTTATCATACTTGTTCAGGTTGACTCACACCTGACAATGCAGTCGTATTCAGTAGGGATGGATCGATGCTTAGGGGAGTGACCGGGAAGGATAATGTGTTTTTTTCCTCTCTGAACTCACAGAAGAGTTTCCCAAACGATGTTTGCATTGCGATGATTGCAAAATGTAAATACTCCGAATTTATCATGTCGTGACATTGTTTGAACTCTCTCAAATTGGGGAAGTGAGACAATGTGCCTTTCTGTAAATCTCTGGCAAGCACTGTCAACTTGTGCTCGAATGCCAAAACATCCTCCAACATGTGCAGGGCTGTACGTCCTTTCCCCTGAAGAGCTGTGTTCAGCGTGTTCAGGTGCGCTGTCATGTCTACCATGAAGTGTAGCTTTTCCAGCCACTCTGGCTGTTCCAGCTCAGGAAAGTTGAGCCCTTTGCTGCCCAGGAAAGTTTTCACTTGTTCCAGACACGCGACAAAGCGTTTCAGCACCTTCCCTCTGGACAGCCAGCGATAAAAACACGTTGTAGCGGTTGCTACACGCAGTCAGTAAACTGCAGTCAAAGATAGCTTTATTCGAACTAAACAGCCTTGCTTTTCAGCCTCCCTCAACCCGCCCCCCCATGGGCGCGGATGCTGCAAAAGACACGTACTCACAAACCCCCGTAGGCTATCTCCCTTAGCCTGAACGCTGGCTAATTCTGAGCCGGTTCGGATGTGTCAGGAAATGGGTCGCCACAACGTCTTAATTAGATTGTACAAGATCACCATAATCTTCAAATTTAGATTTACATTTCAAAAACTAACAAACTAACATAAAATACATTTTAATTAAATACTGACCATGTAGCGGTGTGCCACACGCAGCGCTAAAATTACGACACGGAGTCGGTAACTGCCGTCGAAGGAAAAAACTTTATTCGAAATCTTCAGCCTCACTTTTAAGCCTCCCTCAACCGGCCCCCCATGGAGCGGAGGCTCCAAAGCTCTGTGCTCGCAAACCCCGTAGGCTATCTAATTGTGAGTCGGTTCGGATGTGCCAGGAAAAGGGTCGCCACAACCAATTATTTCTCAAAGCAACAGGGAGCCGCAGCACAGACGTAAAAGAGCCACATGTGGCTCCGGAGCCGCGGGTTGCCGACCCCCGACCTAGTCCAACTGCTGGTGAGACAGTATCTTGGCAAAAACTACATCATGAAGACAAATGAACACTCCAAGCAACTTTGTGAAAAGGCTATCAAAAAGCACAAGTCAGGAGATGGACACAAGAAAATTTCCAAGCCACCTAATATCCCTTAGGGTACAGTTAAATCAATCTTAAGGAAATGGAAAGAATATGGCACAGCTGTAAATTTGCCTAGAGCAGGCCATCCTCAAAAACTGAGTGACTGTGCAAGGAGGAGATTAGTGAGGGAGGCCACCAAGAGATCCATGACAACTCTGGAGGAGTTAGAAGCTTCAGTGGCTGAGATGGAAGAAACTGGGCATACAACAACAGTTGCCTAGGTGCTTCACCAGTTTGCTGCTTTATAGTAGAATGGCAAAGAGAAAGCCACTGTCGAAAAAAAACCCTCAAAATCTCACCTAGAGTTTGCCAGAAGTCAACTGGAAGAAGGTGCCATGGTCTGATGAAAACAGAATTGAGTTTTTTGGCCATCAGACTAAATACTATGTTTAGCATAAACCAAACACTGCACATCATCAAAATCACACCATCCCTACCCTGAAGCATGGTGGTGGCTGCAACATGCTGTAGAGATGCTTCACTGCAGCAGGCACAGGAAGGCTTGTGAAGGTAGAGGGTTAAAATTAATGCAGCAAAATACAGGGAAATCCTGATGCAGTCTGTAAGAGAACTGCAAATTGGGAGAGGATTTGACCAGAAGCACAAAGCCAAAGCTACACAGGAATGGCTGAAAAACAACAAAGTTAATGTCCTGGGGTGGCAAGTCAGAGTCCAGACCTCAATCTAATTGAGAATTTGTGGGTGGACTTGAAAACTGTTCACTCATGATCCCCATGCAATCTGACAGAGTTTGAGCAGTTTCGTACAGAAGAATGGGGAAGAATTGTAGTGTCCAGATGTGCAAAGTTGATAAGAGACCTATCCACACAGACCCAAGGCTGTAATTGCTCCCAAAGGTGCATCTACTGGATACCGACTTGAAGGGGGTGAGTACTTATGCATCAATTATTCCGTGTTTTATACAGGTATCCCCCATTTTTCAAACGTTCGCTTTGCGACACCTCACTGTTATGAAAGACCTACATTAGTTACCTATTTTCACTAACAGGTGTTTCCACTGTTATGAAAAAAAGGGAGCGCACGCGCCCCGAGCAGCCAAGCTCCTCCCCCGGAACTGCATTCTAGCTGGCATTGCTCAAACACATGCCTGTAAGCATCTGTGCTTTATGTCAATTTATCTTGTGCATCCGTTAGCAAGGTGAGTTCTAAGGTATCAGAAAAGCCTAAAAGAGCGCGTAAGGGTGAAGAGGTTTTGGCATCCTATGACCAAGAACTGACAGATGAAGAGTTGATGAAGAGGAAAGGATAACAACTGAAGCCAAACACAGTAGCGAACGGCCCAAAAGTGAAGTCGTCCAGGAACTGAATGTGAAGCAATTGCGTCAGATTTTTGCTTTGATTGACAACATTGCAATGATTGCAGAAAAATATTACTTTAATTTTGAAAGGGTACGTAGGTTTAGGGCATATTTGCAGGATGGTTTGAGTGATTTCAAAGAACCGAATGATAGAAAAATTCATGAGGCTAAGCAGTCAAGCATACTGTTGTTTTACAAGCCTTCCACATCAGCCACAGCAGACGATGAAACTCAACCTTCGGCATCGAGGCAGGCAGACATAGAAGATGACCTGCCTGCCCTGATGGAAACAGCGACAATGAGATGACACCCCAGTGTCCCACCACCCCAACCTCCGACGACTCAGCCTAACACACCATCATCAGTGTGTTGTCTTCCCTATTCCGGTAAGTGAAGCTACACCGGACGTACATTATTTCTACTGTGGCGACCCATTTCCTGGCACATCCAAACCGGCTCACAATTAGATAGCCTACGGGGGTTTGCGAGCACAGAGCTTTGGAGCCTCTGCGCCATGGGGGGCAGGTTGAGGGAGGCTTAAAAGTGAGGCTGAAGATTTTGAATAAAGTTTTTCCTTCGACTGCAGTTACCGACTCCGTGTCGTAATTTTAGCGCTGCATGTAGCACACCGCTACACTACTTTATATAGGCTGTGTATTTTTATGTGTTATTTGGTATGATTTGGCAGCTTCATAGCTTAAAGGTTACTGGAAAGAGTGTTTTTGCCAAGAGCGCTTGTGCCATGTGTTTCTGCCAAGAATGCTTGTGCTGAGTCTTTCTGCTGTGAGCACTTCAGGAGCATGAAGATTTGGGAACAACTTCTTTCCAACTGTGATAAGACTGCTGAACAGATCCTGACCCGGATCTGGGCTGTACTTTCCAAATATCTGGACCTGACTTGCACTACCTTACTTTCCCTTTTCCATTTTTTAAATTATGATTAATAATTTTAATTTTTATTATATTTACTTTGATTTGTACTTCAGGGAGCGCGAAGCGCATAAACAAATATCACTGTGATGATTGTACACTCTAGCATCCATTGTTTGGTGACAATAAAGTAAAGTAAGCTCAATTCCAAATGGCCTACTCCAGCTCCTATTTCTCATGTTTGTGATCCATTCTGTAAATTTGTGAATTAAACATGATGTAATGACATTATTTTAATGAGGCAGCTCCCTAAGTTAGGCAACAGCTCCAAATAGTGTGGCAACACGAATCACAAATAATGTTTCCTAGGTAACATACAAATGAAAAATATGGCCAGAATTGAGCATCCTTCATGTCAACAATATAAATCTGCTGAGGGTTATTGAAGTCTGTAAACTCTGATGATACCAGGGCAGCTGTGCAGTGTTGGAAGAAGATGAAAGAACATTTCCATAGACACACTGTATCAAGAGGAGTGAGGTTGAAAAGAAGCCCTGGCACTTCAAACCTTATTTACAACTTAACCTGAGGAGCCTTTGAAAATAGGATTATATACATAATCCATGATATAGGAGCAGAATTAGCTCATTTGGCTCATCAAGTCTGCTCCACCATTCAAACATGACTGACTTTATTTTAACTCTCCAGTCTTTTCTCTGTAGCCCTGACACCCACCTCTTAACTAGTCAAATACCCATCGATCGCTGCTTTGAATAAAACCAAAGCTTCCACGGAATAAAAGAAAATCCCAAATCCAGAGAACGAAGGGCTGAAAATACACAGACCAGCAGACGAAGAGCTGTGCTTGAAGACAATTAAAACTGTGCCTGAAATATTATTGAAAACAAATATTACTCTTCCCACACTAAGCAAAATAGGAAGTTCTCCATCTTCAACTCAGAATTGCAAGTGACATTCGCAACCTTGTGAACAACAGGGACATGGCACAACCTCCTTCTAAAAGAAGGCAGCTTGAGACAATGATCTTCAACTGAAATCTTAACCCTCATCTACCAACACCAGCCATCTGCGCTGCTCCAATAATATTAATGCAATTCATGCGATTGCTGGCATCATTCTCCACAGATTGCCTTCTATACGGATAAATGTTTATTTTGTCCCTCGTTCCTGCAGCTACCAATCTGCTCAATCCACACTCATCTTTCGCT
This sequence comes from Hypanus sabinus, assembly GCF_030144855.1. Classification (NCBI taxonomy): domain Eukaryota; kingdom Metazoa; phylum Chordata; class Chondrichthyes; order Myliobatiformes; family Dasyatidae; genus Hypanus; species Hypanus sabinus. The sequence goes on along the minus strand of NC_082708.1, from coordinate 49,203,505 downwards.
CCATTGTCTTTAATAAAACCGTTCCTGCATTCAGTTTGACCATTTCTTCTGATGTGCCCCTTATTTCTCTCCCTCAAGTCCAGGGATGCAGATTTAAACCAGATGCTTGATTTTATTACTCACTAGATGGGACACGAAGAGATGTCAAACCCTTGTCTCCACTGCCAAAACTGTTCATTACTAGAGGATCATTCTGAAAATCTATAACACCACAAGCTTCTGTTCTCTATTGCAAATTGTCTTATCTCCTGTCGATTTTGCCTTCACTTTCTATAGTGGGAAGCACTTATGGATGTTGTCTCCAGGCGAGAACATTTGAGTAGCTGTTTTGTTCACTTTGCTCGCCTTTCATACAGGATTCAATCTGACTGGATGAAGCAGCAATGGTTTGATTACTAATTGGGAAATGGCAGAGTGGTGAGAGATGGAACAGCAATAAATGAGGCCTGACTAATTTAAACTAGTTTAGACAACCACTAAAACGGTGAAAAGATGCACTGTGCTATCTGCTAGTGAGGCCACAAAGAGGAAGATCATACAGTTTAACAGATCATACTCCACTAAGGAGTTGGTGGAGGAGGGAGGTCATCAGATTCTTAGACCATTGCACTCTTTTCCAGGGAAGGTGAGACCTATACAGAAGAAACAGTTTGCACCTGAACTGTAGAAGGACTAAAATCCTAGCATGAAGGTTTGTTAGCACTGCATGGGGCGGGGGGGGGGGGGGGTTGTTAAAATAGAGTTGCAAGGGATGGGAAATATAGTAGAGAGGTTATGGAGACAGATGTAGTTTAAGATCTCAGACAAAGTCAGGAATCAAAAGGTTGAGCATGGTGTAACTAATGTCCTGAGCTATACATTTCAATGCAAGAAGTATTGTAGGAAAGGCAGATGAGTTCAGGGCATGGATCAACATGTGGAATTATGATATTGTAGCCATTAGTGAGACTCGGTTGCAGGAGGTGCAGAACTAGTAGCTCAAGTTCCGGGATTCTGTTGTTTTGGATGAGACAGAATGGGAGTAATTAAAAGGAAGTGGGGTGGTGTTACCAGTCAGGGAAAATGTCACGGCAGTGCTCAATCAGGATAGACTGGAGAACTTGCTGAGCAAGGCTTTATGGGTGGAGCTGAGGATTAAGAAAGGTGTGACCACATTATTGGTATATTATCATAGACCGCCCATCAGTCGCAGGTCTTATAGTAACAAATTTGTAGAGAGACTGCAGACTGTTGTGAGAAACACAAGGTTGTGATAGTAGGTGATTTGAACTTTCAACACATTGACTAGGACTCCCATACTGTAAAAGGACTAGATGAGATAGAGTTTGTCAAATGTGTTCAGGAAAGTTTTGTTAATAAGCACACAGAAATCCCAGTGAGAGAGAGAATGCCATATTTGATCTGCTGTTAGGGAATGAGGCAGGGGAGGAGACAGAAGTTTGTGTAGGGGAATACTTTGCAACTAGTGATCATAATGCCATTAGTTTCAAAGTAAATATGGAATAAAGATATGTCCAATCCACAGGTTGAGATTTTAAATTGGATAAAGGCCAATTTTGATGGCTTCCGAACAGATCTGGTAAGTGTGGATCGGGATAAGCTGTTTACTGGCAAAGGTATACTAGGTAAGTGGGAGGCTTTCAAAAGTGAAATTTTGAGAGTACGTAGCTTATGCATGCCTGTCAGAATAAAAAGTAAAGATAACAGGTTTAGGAAACCTTGGTTTTCAAGAGATATTGAGATCCTGATTAGGAAACGAAAGGAGGTTCATAGCAGGTATAGGCAGGTAGAAACAAATGAAGTATTCATGGAGTACAAGAAATGCAAGAGAACACTTAAGGAAGAAATCAGGAAGGCTAAAAGGCGGCATGAGGTTGCCCCAGCAAAAAAGGCGAAGGAGAATCCTAAAAGGATTCTACAGATATGCTAAAAGCAAATGGATTGCAAGGGACAGATTTGATCTCAGGAAAATCAGAACAGTAATCTATGTGTGAAGCCAAAAGGGATGGGGAAGATCTTAAAGGGAACTTTTTGCATTTGTATTTACTCAGAAGATGGACACAGAGTCTATGGAAGTGCGGCAAAGCAACAGGGAGGTCTTCAACCCTATGCTGATTACGGGTAAGGAAGCGTTTGCTGTCTTGTGGCACATTTGGATGGATAATTCCCCAGGGCCTGAAAAGGTGATCACTTGGACCCTGGGGAAGGCAAGTGCAGTAATCTCAGGGATCCCTAGATAAAGATTACCTTTATTTGTCACATACCCCTCAAAACATCGAGTGAAATGCATTATTTGCATCAAATTAAACCAGTGAGGATTATGTAGGGGAAGCATACAAGTGTCACCCTACTTTGGGCACCCACAACTAACTCTAACCACACACCTCTGGAATGTGAAGGAAAGCCACATAGGTACAGGGAGAATGTACCTTCTGGACAGGAGGAATTGAACCCCGATCGGCTGTAAAGCTACTGCACTAATCACTACACTATTATTTTGCCCCTTTCTTCATGGCTCAACCAGGGAAGACACACTTCAGAAAGCAGGTACATCTGAGGTCACTGCAGGGGATAGAAGGCCTTGGCTGTGCAGTGGTGGGAAAGTGGGCAAGTGTGGTGGAAGGGATGGGAAAGGTAAAACAGGGCAAAAGTCAGTTACTGTGATCAACATGTCAAAGTCTATGATTGTCAGCTGAGGGGAAGATAAGCCATGGGGCTGCAATTGGCAGCTTGTTAAGAGATTGCATTGACAGCTTGCAAGGGTGGGAGGGGGAAGTCAGTGGAGGTACAGACAGGAGCTGATTTAAGGGCAAGTGCTTTTGGCCTTGTATAGGTAGGAAATTGGCAAAGGCTGTTTTCTTGATTGGATTTAGTTGGTGGGGTAGGAAATGAGTGCTAACCTGGATCAGGCAAATCACCTTGATGCAGATTAAGCAGTGCTGTAAAAAAAAACTGCATGGGCTGAGTGCACCCAATGATAGGATTACCTCCAATCCCATGATGCTCAAAGCCAAGACAATGACGGGCATCTGACACGGTATATAGCTGACCTACCAAGTACAATTCTCTACAGAAGATTTGTTATGTTCAAGTTCAATGGTGAACTTCACTGCTTCACAACTAGTCAAAAGAAAACTGTTCTCATAATTGTTTCACAGCACAAGATCAAATAACCACCTGGAGCAGAGGTTCCCTACCTGTGGCCCTTGGACCCCTTGCTTATTTCTATTGGTCCATGGCACAAAAAAAGGTTGGGAACCCCCGATCTAGAGAGAAACTCCATTAAATCAGAATCAGATTTATTATCACCAGCACGTGACGTGAAATTTGTTAACTTAGCAGCAGCAGTTCAATGCAATACATAATCTAGCAGAGAGAGAAAAAATTTTAAAAAACATAACAAATCAATTGTGTACATTGAATAGATTATTAAAATGTGCAAAAACAAATATTGTGTATTAAAAAAGTGAGGTAGTGTCCAAAGCTTCAAAGTCCATTTAGGAATCAGATGGCAGAGGGGAAGAAGCTGTTCCTGAATCGCTGAGTGTGTGCCTTCAGGCTTCTGTATCTCCTACCTGATGGTAACAGTGAGAAAAGGGCATGCCCTGCGTCCTGGAGGTCCTTGATAATGGACGCTGCCTTTCTGAGACACCGCTCCCTAAAGATGTCCTGGTTACTTTGTAGGCTAGTGCCCAAGATGGAGCTGACCAGATTTACAACCTTCTGCAGCTTCTTTCGGTCCTGTGCAGTAGTCCTTCCGTACCAGACAGTGATGCAGCCTGTCAGAGCGCTCTCCACAGTATCACTATGAAAACTTTTGAGCTTATTTGTTGACATGCCAATTTGCTTCAAACTCCTAATAAAGTATAACCACTATCTTGCCTTCTTTATGACCACATCAATATGTTGGGACCAGGTGAGATCTTCAGGAGATCTTGACACCCAGCAACTTGAAGCTGCTCACTCTCTCCACTTCTGAGCCCTCTATGAGGATTGGTATGTGTTCCTTCATCTTACCCTTCCTGAAGTCCACAATCAGCTCTTTTGTCTTACTGACGTTGAGTGCCAGGTCGTTGCTGCGGCACCACTCCACTAGTTGGCATATCTCACTCCTGTATGCCCTCCGGTCACCACCTGAGATTCTACCAACAATGGTTGTATCAGCAGCAAATTTGTAGGTGGTGTTTGACCTATGTCTAGCCACACAGTCGTGTGTACAGAGAGTAGAGCAGTGGGCTAAGCAAAGAGGATATGTTATCAACAATCCACACAGACTACAACCTACATTTACAATTACAACCTACATTTTAAAATTAATTTGTTAAAGTCAGTAGCATTATTTAATTTTAGACATTAAAGATATTAGACATTAACTCTGCAGATATTTAACAAATGAATGGAATTTGGGGAAACAGCCAGGAAAGTATTGGTACAGTCAAGTCCAATAAGATTTAATAAAAATGTTGAAATGGTCTCATCAACAGAAACCTTCAGAGGGTCATGAATATTCCAACAGAGTTGGAATTAAAGCTTAGAAAAGGGATTAGAAAGGGTGTTGGGGTTCCATACAATAAAATTCATCTGACCAAAAAGAGGAAGGACTGGTAGGGATCAAAGAAAATAACAATGATTTTCCCCATTGTGTGATGGACAAAAATAGAAAATAGTATGAGGATGAAAATAATAATAATAATACTACAAGCAATGATTCCTGTTGGGGGTCTAGAAATATTAGCTAATACTGACTGTTGATTTTGCAGTATTTAAAGTCATCTTATTGTTGAAATTCCTTCACTGCCAAATTCCTTTGTATCCACCAGCCTACACCCTAAGAATTCTGCATTCTTCTACCTACATTTTTGAACACTTATCTCTGAAACTTCCGAAGTACATTTATTATTGAAGTTTTTGGACTGTATACAACCTTGAGATTTGTCTTCTTACAGGCAGCCACAAAAAAACCCCAAACAGAACCTATTATAAAAGACTATTAACCAGACAAGCAAAAAGACCCACACACATTGTGCAAACAATAAAAAAGCAAATAACATTCAGAACTAAAGTTCATAAAAGTGAATCCACAGCCATGAAGGCAGTCATCACTGTGGCAGGTCCAGGAGACCATTAGTTGCAGGCCACAGTCTCAGTTCAGTGCAGAGACAAGTAAACCTCACTGAGCAGCAAGCTGAACACCAGCCCTGATACCCTGATCTTTTCATCAGCTCGTTCCTCCCTCTTGGATCCGGACCCTATCACACCCTGAATCTGCTACTTCAAATTGGCTCCAAGTCGCTCCAGCAAAGGCCAAGTATTGGCTCATTCCTCACTCTTGGGCCTGGGTCCACCACCTCGATACACCTGTACACACCATGCCACAACCACCCTACTATACCTTCTAGACCTCAGTTCACACCGCAACAGAGCTAGGTCGTACAAAAGGGAAGTTACAGGCCACAGTGATTATTGTCCAGAAAAAGAGTGATTAAAGTAGTTAGTAGTTATGTTTGCTGCCAGTAAGGCACTGTTACCTTTCACCAGTGCCATCTTAAACCAGCTTGAAAGAGTGGTGTATCCTCAGCATTCTAAGCCTTACCTCAGGAATTACTTCCTCAAAGCACACCACTACCGTTCTTTCTACAAGACCTATTGTAACCTCTTTCAGTCACTCATTCTGATACCATTCTTTGGTTTGGAATCAATGTGTGTCTCACAAAGTTTCTGTGAAGCATCTCAGGAAACCTTTTATGTTGAAAAGGTGCTACACAAATGCATAGTTTTTAATATTAAAAAAGGTTGGTTTGGGGTTGGGCATGAAGTAAGCCATTTGGCTAAGTTTGCTTTGCTATTCAATAAGATCATGGCCGATCTGATCTTGGCTTCAACTTCACTCTCCCCCTTTCACAAAGAAATGAGATAGATCCACTGATTGAGTAGTGTTGCAACAACAACTTCATACTCAATGTCAACATGACCAAAGAATTGATTGTAGACTTCAGGAAGGGGAAGTCCGGAGAACACACAGCAAGTCCTCATCAGAGGGGTTAGCAGTCAAAATGGTGAGCAGCTTCAACTTCCTGGGCCTCAACGTACTGATGCAATTGCAAAGGTAGCATAAGAGCAGCTATACTTCATTAGGAGTTTGAGGAGATTTAGTGTGTCAAATACTCAAACAAATTTCATCAATATACTGTGGAGAGAATTCTGACTGATTGCATCATCACCTGTACGGAAGCTCCAATGCTCAAGATTGAAAAAAGCTGCAGAAGGTTGTGGACTCAGCCAGCTCCACCACAGGCTCTAGCCTCCCTATTATTGGCAGCTTCAAAAGACAGTGCCACAGGAGGAGGCACAGGAGCTGAAGACGCTCACTCAATGTTTTAGGAATAGCTTCTTCCCTTCTGGCATCAGATTTCTGAAAGGTCCAGGAAACCACTATCACTACCTCACCATTCCTCGTTTGTACTATTTTATTCTTTATTATAACTTACAGGATTTTTTTTAATGTCTTGCACTGGACTGCTGCCAAAAATATTTAGTGACATCCAAACGTCAGTAATAATAAATTGCATTTTGATTGTGATTCTGAGAACAATCTTGTGTTAATATTTAACCATCCTGTGAATATTGTTCCCGGTTACTTTGTTAGTGATAAATGTTATGTACCTTTTGAAGGTCAAATGATAAGACATTTTTTTACTTCCTTGCTACTGCTAAGATACAGTACATGAAAATAAGATGTTATACAACTTTATGATTAGTTCCAATGAAAAATATAGTGACTTAACTTATTTTAACTTCAACTTTTCCTGAGGCCAAGAATCTGAGTAACTATTTCTTCTGTTGCCACGACACACCTATTTTCAATACTCCCCTTTAAATGTAACAACCAACATGAACTGAAGAAATAGTCTTTCCTGATTTTCTTATGGATGTTTCATTAAAATTTTTTAATCAGAATCAGATTTATCACCGTCTTATTTAACATGAAATTTGTTTTAAAACAGCAGGAAAGTGCAAAGTCATAAAATTAATGTATATTACAAATTAAATAATGCAAAAATTAGGAATAATGACGTAGTATTCATGTACTGTTCAGAAATCTGATGGTGGAGGGGATGAAGAAGTTTTGGAATCATGGGACTCTAGGCTCCTTTACTTCCTCCCTGATGATAGTATCGAGAAAAGGGCATGTCCCGGAGGGTGAAGGTCTTTAGTGATGGATGCTGCCTTCTTAAGGCACTGCCTCTTAAAAGCATTTCAATGGTAGCGAGGGCTGCGTCCATGACGGAGCTGGCTGAGTCAACAGCGCTCTGCAGCTCTTGTGATCCTGAACATTAGAGCCTCCTAACCAGGCAATGATACAGCAGGTCAGAATACTCTCCTCCTTACATCTATAGAAATTTGCAAGAATCTTTGGTGCCATAGCAGATCTGTTCAAACACCTAAAAAGCAGAACTTTTTTATTATTGTGTCAGTGTTGGGCCCAAGTTGGATCCCCAAATTGGGCCCAAGTTGGATCCCCAAATTGGGCCCAAATGGATGCCCAGGAATGTGAAGCTGCTCATCCTTTCCTCAGCTGACACCTCGATGAGGACTGGTGTGTGCTCTCCAGACTGCCCCTCCCTGAAGTCTACAACTATTTTCTTGGTCTTGCTGACTTTGTGTGAGGTTGTGGTTGTGACCCCACTCAACCCACCAACCTATCTTGCTCCTGTATGCCTCCTTGTTGTTATCTGAGATTCTGCCAACAACGGTGGTAACATTGGTTAATCTACAGATGGTATTTGAGGCACATTTAGCCACAGTTACGAGTGTAGTGAGAGGAGTGCAGTGGGCTAAGCATGCATCCATGAAGTGGGCCTGTGTTGACTGTACTGACTGTGGTGTCCAGATGATGGAAGTCAAAGATCCAGTTGCAGAGAAATGTATGAAGCCCAAGTTTAGATGTAATAATTCCTTCACGTATTTTGGTTTTAGTGGAAGTGATACCAGCTTCTCTGAACAACTTGCAATAACCATTTTCACTCTGTAGGAACTGTGATGGGCAAACTGAGTTTGAAACGGGGTCCAGAATTGACCCTAGGAACTGTGCTACTATTGTGAGAGAGAGGGGGGGGGAGGTGTCCAGCATATGGTGATAAAAAGCAGGTCCGCTGGGACACAGACAGACACACTACAGGACACTGAATGAGCTTTCTGTACCCACATGAAGGTGGGGTTTTTGGAGGATCGATTTGGGGAAATCGATCAGTGGCTCACAATGTGAGAAGGTGCGACCGGTGGGGCTCTGTTTCTGTGTCCTCCCTTGCCTGGGTGATAGCTCCACCACTGAAGAACAGTCGTATGCATTATGGTCACAGTCGGTGACCACAACAGGACTTTGGAAGACAACGGGAAGATCGACGGCAGCGGTATCACCTCTCATCATACTCAAATAACTACCTCGGCCTGAACTGAACTGAACTCATCATCATATCGTAAGACTGTATCCGTTTACCCCTAAGGTTTGAAAGAGCCTGGTTTTGGTTCCTATTTCCACACTTTTGTGTATATATATATATATCATTGCTAACCTGTTCCATATATTTGCATTCTATAGTACTGTATTGTGTAGTTTACAAATAAACACTATTAGTTACTAGTATTACCAGACTCCAAAGTGTTTTCCATTTCTGCTGGTTCCTTAACCCGGTCACGGGGTACATGACAGAACATGCTTTAAGAAGTTAGTAATTATTGTTAAACAGAAGAAATGCAAAAAGCTTGGTCAAAAAGTTTTCAGGGAGAAGGGAGGATTTTAAGGTGAGAATTCCAGGATTTTAGAACTTTGATCATGGAAGGTACAGTTTCCAACGATGGAGTAAATTCAGGAAATGGATGAGTAAGATACTAGAATTGTGGGACTGCCAATATCACAAAGAGTTATGGAACAGGAGGAAATTACAGAGATAAATCAGATGTGATTATTGAGGGATTAAGACAAACATGAGAATGTTTAGCCCACTGGGCCAGCAGAGATTTGGGAGGACACAAACTGGGAGGCCAAACAGTTTAAGAAAGGCTCAAGAGAAGTTTCAGTAGCAGCTGACCTGAGCCTTAGCTTAATTCCAACAATTCTGTCTGTGATGACACAGACACCTAAGTCCAAAATTCACCATACAATCAATACAACACCAAATGTGTGAACCCCATGTTCATGACAGCCGTGAAGGAAGTAATGGAGTCTGTCATTGTAGCATGGAGTTTGTGATGGAGCCCAAACCTCCATTAAAGGTTGAAAACTACATACCTGACTACTCACAAAAAAGCAAAATGGCAGCTTACATTATACTTCACGCTGCCTTGGTAAGCCAGGCAGCATCCACCCTTTATACTCCCTCTTCCATTGAGTAGAATATACAAAAGTCTGAATGCATGTACCACCAGGCTCAAGGCAGCATCTATCCCACTGTTATTGGGCTCCAGAACGGATCTCTTGTACAATAATATAGACTCTTGACCTCACAATCTACCTGATTGTGATCTTGTGTTTCACATTTTACATGCATTGCACTTCCTGTAGCTTTTGCACTTATTCTGCATTCTGTTACTGTTTTATTTTTTCCTACCGCAATGCGCTGTGTAATATGATGTCTATGAATGGTGTGCATGAAATGTTTTCTCACTGATTCTCAGTACATGCGACAATAATAAACTAAACCAAAATCATCATTATTTTCTAACAGTTTTCAGCAATAAACATGTTTAAAAAAAATTTACCAGTTTGGCCTTTCTTTCTAAAGCTCCTTGCAGGCGGCACTTTAAGTAGCTTGCTTAACTCAGTCTGATCTTTGAATTTTGCTTTTCTTATTTCTTCAAACCATTGGCCAGTTACTCCTTTCAACCACAAATTGCTGGTATTCTTCTTCTTGATTTCTCTAAAATTGAAATAATTATTATTAGTAATTCAGGGAAACAGAATTGACACTTCCATTTATGCTAAGTAGTCTTTCCAAAACAGTTTCAATCAGTCATCTTATAATCAATACTTCTCAATAATTCTTTGTTTGGGATCACAGCATTTCTGCCCAGTCCAGCTCCATTTCATTAAATCTGACAGTCAGGTTATTTGGGGAAACTTTTATTGTAGATCTTTAGTGACTTAACTACTCTTTGTGAAGATAAAGGGAGGAGCAGTTTTTCCTCAGAATCCTATCTTTCACCAATAAGCTGCCCATCAAGGACGTTATTAAATGAGCTATCCCGGAGCAGCACAAACTTGAAGAGATTCACTAACAAAGCTTTGTTAGTGAACGATTCTTTCCCTGCCTGGGAAAGTTACAGGGCCGATTAATGCAACGGCGTCTTTCCTAACAGAGGTTATTGCACATAAATGGCAATCATCATATTAAACAGTTAAAATATTGGATTATTTTCCTATGTACTCAGTACAATTCGTTTTGGAAAGTTGTACCACCATGTTTCTTTTCAATTTAAAATAAATTTTAAAGACAGAAAGGTTTCCTTTCAAATTAAAGAAAATCTAAAAATAACATTCAAATTTCCAACAGCAAAACATTGTTTTCTTGTTCCACGCTTGTTCCATGTTTATACTGAAAATGTTTCAATAACGTTGCAAAATGAAGGTGAGTTGGCCTTATCAGCCTACGTTGGAATTATTGGCTTAAGAATATTGAATATTTGAGGGTGTTCATTAAAAACACTGCCAAGAATAGTTAATAGTTGCGTCAATGGCAGCCGGTTTCCGACTCATATCAGAAACCGCAGCAACTGTGTCCGACCGAAAACCTTTGATTCATCAAATAGAATAGTTTGGATCAGTACTTCTGGTTGCAAAAAAATATAAACAATGCCCCCAGCAACATGGGCTGTCATTCCCCGACCTCTAAAAAGACAATACCATTTTACAGTGACTCCCTCTGAGTCACCGAGTTGTGAAACATATTCAGTTATGCTCGGGAAATTTTCTTTCGATTTGCATGCAGGCAGTAGTGTCGAAGCATCAGCAAAAGTTTATAGCTTGCATCCGACATCATTGTTGCCTGTATAACATTTTATTCCATCTTGTCTTTAAATTGCAGAACTTGTATTCGGGAAACTGGCTGGAAAATACATAGGTGGGTGAATTCCTTTTTCAGCTTACTGGGAACATTTAACTGCTGCAATTCTGGATGTAGAGATTTGCTTCGTGTCGGCAGGCATAATTCACCTGAGAGGTATGCAGGGACTGGCTCTTAGAGTTCGTTTACACGCACATTTAGTAATTCAAACTCAAAATCCCGGCATTGGCGACATTACACAAGACTGCAATAATCGTTTGTTTGCCTCAAAAAATATGATTTCCTTTATAAACTTGGTTCAAAAATAAATCTGGAGCAAACACATCTAATGGCAACAAAGATGGTTTGTGAACTCTTATTAAACAGCTTGTTCCCAGCTTCTTGTTACATATTGATCTAGCACTATTTTGACGCTGTCCCTCAAATGGAACGTACTCTGTTGCAATCAGTTTAGTTTGAATTGTTACAGATTATATATGAAAATAAAGTAATTACACTTTCATCTTCATATCACATTTCATGCGTCGCAGTGGGGGAAATACCCATTTTCGAAATGAGACATTTACATGTCCTTTTTACGCTAAAATGATTACTGTATCATTGTATTAATTCAATCCTCACAGTTTGCAAGGAATATTTAATTAACGATACGCAGAGCGAAATACTTTTAAACAAACAGTGGCACAACTCTGAAGTCTCAGGCGCCAGTATCGGAACCCCGGCACCAGAGGCATTACATACTTAAGCCTCTCGGCATTCATCCGCTGAACCTCCTTGTCCCGCTCCAACACGCCCAGGATCGCGGTCGCTTCTTCATGACTCAGAAAACTCAGATCCACTGAATTCTTCGATTTGGACGTCCACCGTTTGAACATCGTAGAGCCGAGTCTGAGACACGCTCACGGAAACACTCCAGGGCATAGTTAGCCTGAATGACGCGATCACCTTTGCGCCAGAGACTTGGGGCGGGTCGGCGCCATTACCATGGAAACGCAGGAGGACTGACCTGGGCGTTCACCTCAGGCATTCACCTATCAATGCACTCATCTTCACAGCGCGGCTTTCTTTTGGGAACTTTAGTCAGTGGATAGCTAAATAATACGAACTTTAAGTCCTGTTGAATTAACAAAAAAAAGTAAACTTCTGAAAGTAGACGCGCGCACAAGGCGGCGCTGGACGTGTCAGAGACAGGTGGGGCCGACTTTCTGTGGTCAACCACAAGCGAGGGGGATTCCACGTTCCACAGTTCATCCCTGTTTCAAGGGCTACAGTCCTTTCAGAGTGGCTGATGCCACTTCTCGCATGGCTCATGGTGTTGATTACGTCCAGTGAGCCTCCAGGTCAGTAGTTTTAAAAAATTATCCAGGTAACCCAATTTAATCAAAACTGCTTACTCAATTAGCAATTTCCATGTAACCAAAACTCTGATTGCAAGTGCAATTAAACACTATAGTTAAACTCTAAACGGCATATCATAGGAGGATATTTAATCTACTGATAAACCCGCTAGCATAGGCGAGTTTAGATTAACAAGGGCGGAGGCAGGATGATCAGTCGCCAATCTGAGGAACCACCCTTTCTTTTGGCCTCTTTCCCACCTTTCTCCCGAGCTCTTTGGGCTTCTCGCTCCCGTGCAATCCCGAAGTTCTTCTCTTCCATCAAGCCTCTACACTCCTTGGACACATGATTTACTCTTAACTGATTCCTTTTGGTGACCCATAACTCAAAAGGCAACAACTCTCCCTTTGAAAACCATTGTTGTACGTCGATGGCATCCACAGTGACAGTGAGGGAACAGGTTTTCTCCCACTGGGAAGCACGGCTTTCTTTGAGCCATCAGCATGAGATTTCTCTGAAGTTACCATAGTCTCCTTTCTTGAAAATAGTCATGATTACAACATTCCTAAATACCTTGATATATTGCCAGAGACTGGAGATCAGATTTTCAATCTGAGTAGTTCTGCCATGATTTGAAACTTTAGCAGGGAAGCTGTCTACTCACAAAGCCCGTCGGTTGAGGACGGGAATGAGATTGAGGTGGACAATTTGCCCTGGGATTCAGGTAACAGCACCTACATCAAGGATAGAAGTGCTGTTACTATGGAAACAATTAACAGTCCATGCTTTCAGCTGAGATCCTTCAGGAACCTATAAGGGTCTCAGCCCAAAATGAGAACTGTTTATTCACTTCCATAGAGGCACCCGAACTGCTGAGTTCCTCCAGCATTTTGTGTGTGTTGCTCTGGATTTCCAGCATCGCTTGTGTTTATAGAAGTACATTTGCTAAGTTTTCTGAAGTGTTCCTTCCAGTGGATGCTGATTGCTTCTCTGACCTTGAGAAGTTCACCTCTGTTCTTTGCTCTCAGTGGGATGGGCCCTTGGATGTTTGGGCCACAGGTGGTCTTGACAACACTGAATCTAGCAACTTGTTGGGATCCCTTTTAGTTTTATTTCTGTACCCCATCATCTATTCATCATTGTTCCCTGTTGAGACTTAACCTTCACTTGTCTGGAGTTGTTGCTTGTCCCTTTAGGATGACAGAATTTCCAAATTCAAGAATGCCTTGCTGTGATGGTTAAACAACAGCTGGACTCTCTGGTCTTGCTCCTCAGACCATTCCTAGTGCTTTCGGCTAGATATGAACAGAATCTTTACACTGTAGTTGGCATCCATGAGCTTATAGCCAGTTCATTCATTGTACACATTCTATGGTAGCTCCTACTGGATGGGAATCATTCGATTATCTGTGAGGCACTGTAAGAGAAGCACTAATTTTGTGGGGGTTTTTTTAGAATTGATTTACTTATGGCAATGCTTCTACAGTCATCATTGTTTTGGACTAAGATAATGAATTGAGAAAGTGGATTGGGTGATAGACAGATTCACAATAGACTGTCACAATAGATTCACAATAGAGATTAGTGCAGACTGATCTCATGTATCATTGCCCGGTGTTTTGTTTTTTTTTGCTACAATGCTGCACCTCATCTCCAACAAGCTTCATGCAAAACTGAAGCAAATCTGCAAGCCCTGTGTATCTGAGGACATCAACGTCATGCAGCTCAATATCCAGACTCCCAGATTTTGATTCCTGCTTTGGAACTTCAAAGCCACTTCTTCCTCATCCCTTCTGAACCTATGCTGCAGTGTAGCTTTCTTCACTACCACTGTTTCCATCTTTTGAAGGAAACCAAGTTCCCCACACTTGAGAAAATTATAGTATTTTTTTGCAATAAAGTAGGTTTAATCATGTAGTTTTATCTCTGTACATATTGCATATTGTCAATTTAGAAAGGTTACTCCCAACATCAATGTGATACGTTGTAATACAAAATTATTCTGCTCAGAATTGTACATATTTGATATCTATTGCACCTTATTTGTTCTAAGTAAATAATACAGGAAATGTTTATATGCTTCTAATTTCTATTTGTAAAGAATTTACCCCCACTCCCATTCTCCCTTTAAAAGCCTTATCAAGCCACATCTATGAAGGGGGAAGTCATTATGCCTAGCTCATCCACTTATGGTTTGACATTCTTTCTAATTTCTTTGCCCCCCCCATTTGTGGTTGTGCCTTCATCTGCCTCAATCTCAAGCTTTGGTATTCCCTGTTTAAATGTTCATGCCTCTCTACCACCCCTTTCACCTTTAAGACAATTTTACAATCCTATCTCTTTAAACATTATATCAGTCAGCAAGCTTAATTTCTCCTTCTCTTGATTAAAGTCAGATTTTATTTCATTATACATATGAAATACTGAGACAGGTTTAACTATGTCAGAGATACTGGTAGTTGTTGTTTTAGTCATGGATTATGGGGAAGCATATCAGTAAATGAATGGTCAGCAAATTAAAATTTGCTGATGACATTAGACTGATTTACCTAATCTCAAATAATAATGATGCAGCCTACAGAGAGGAAATCATCACCCTGACAGTGGTGTCAAGAAAGCAACTTCTCCCCTAACATTGCAAAAAACAAAGGAGCTAATTGTGGACTACAGGTGGAATGGAGACAGGCTAACCCCTATTGACAGCAACAGATCTGGGGATGACAGGGCGAAGGCTTTAAATTCCTCGGCATAAACATCACCGAGGATCTCACCTGGTCTGTACATACCAGCTGTGTGGTGAAAAAGGCACAACTGCACCTCTTTCTCCTCAAATGGTTGAAAAAGTTTGGTATGGCCCCCCCCAAATTCGAAGAACTTCCTATAGGGTCATGATTGAGAGCATCCTGACTGGCTGCATCACTGCCTGGTATGGGAACTACTTCCCTCAATTGCAGAACTCTGCAGAGAGTGGTGCAGACAGCCCAGCACATCTGTGGATGTGAACTTCACACTATTCAGGACATCTTCAGTGTGTGAAAAGGGCCTGAATGATCATTGAAAACCCAAGTCACTCCAATCACAAACTGTTCCAGCTGCTACCATCCAGGAAACAGTACCGCAGCATAAAAGCCAGGACCAACAGGCTCCAGGACAGCTTCTCCCATCAGGTCATCAGTCTGATTCATTCATGCTGACACAACTGTATTTCTAAGTTATACTGACTAGACTGTTGTACATAATATTTATTATGAATTACTATAAATTGCACATTTGACAATGTAAAGATTTTTACTCATGTAAAGTCAATTCAATTCTTGGGATTATTCAGCACCCCCAAAATGACATATTGGAGGTGCTACAAAGGTGTTTTACGTAGAAGACTGGGATGAAGGATGACTCTATTCTAGGAAAGAAATGAGTGGAAGCTGTTTTTTTTTAAATATCAGATGGTTGTTGTACATCAGTTATGCATGGATTTTACAGAGCGGATTCTTGGTCCAATGGCAAAGAGGTCTACAGTGAATGGGACCAGGCACTGCACATAAAATTAAGCAAGGACACATGTACTCACATACACACTAACTCTGCAATTGTATAGTCTGTACACTATCCACAAGCACACATGTTGTTTCTCACTCTCCCCCTCTAGCCTGCTGTGTCCTGCACCACCCCTTTTCCTGTACTCCTCCTTCCCTCAACCTTTTAACCTCTAGTTTCTCCCATTGAGTTCATACAGCCATTCCCTCCATCCTGCTTCTCCACCCCTACCACCTCTTCCTCAAACTCCCTGCTTTCCCTTCTCCAATATTAGCTCTCTACTCCATTGCTCTCCTCCTTACAAGATCATAAGATATAGGAGAAGTAGACCATTTGGCCCATCAAGTCTGCTCCACCATTCAATCACGGGCTGATCCAATTCTTCCAGTCATCCCCACTCCCCTGCTTTCTCCCCATACCCTTTGATACCCTGGCTAATCAAGAACCTATCTCTGTCTTAAATGCACCCAATGACTTAGCCTCCACAGCCATTTATGACAAATTCCACAGATCTACCCGCTCTGACTAAAATAATTTCTCTGTATCTCAGATCTAAAAGGACATCCTTCAATCCTGAAGTCATGCCCACTTCCCTAGAATGTCCTAGAATTCCCTACCATGGGAAATAACTTTGCCATATCTAATCTGTTCAGGCCTTTTAACAATCAGAATGCTTCATTGAGATCCCTCCTCATTCTCCTGAACTCCAGGGAATACAGCCCAACAGCTGCCAGATGTTCCTCATACAGTAACCCTTTCATTCCTGGAATCATTCTCATGAATCTTATCTGAACCCTCTCCAACGTCTGTATATCCTTTCTAAGATAAGGAGCCCATAGCTACACATATAACAAAAAGTGTGGTCTCACAAGTGCCTTATAGAGCCTCAGCGTCACATCTCTGCTCTTATATTGAATTCCTTTCCAACCCTCCAATTAGTTTGCACTCATTCCCTCGTATTCTTGCACTCTCCCCTCTTAGAATTCCCTTTCCACCTTCCCCCCATCAACAATTCTTCCTCTTGACTGAACTTTCCCTTCCAGCCACTGTCAAGTTTGTGCCTGCTCACCCAAGATGAGAGTGCTTTTCAACTGCTAGTTCACACACACACACACACAATTAATTTCTGTACACATTTCTCAATCAGAGAACGCACCGGGAAAGTACACAGATTAGATTAGGATTCATTAGAACTTGGGGATTATAACAATGTGCAAAGCTCAGGATCAAGCAGATATGAGAAAATATTTTTCTTTAATCACCACAGCCTTCCAACTTGAATGGAAATGTCTGAAGTCTGAGAAACAAATATTTTATCCCAGATTTCAACCAGTACTGTAAAGGTACAGGTCTGCCATCTGTACATTACTGATAAATCTGTAGCAACTTCAATTCACAGGAAACCTGTGGTAAATTGGTTTATTATTGTCATGTGTACAAAGGTACAGTAAGCACGTGATCCTTGCATTTCATTACAACATTACATTGAGATAATACAATGGAAAATAACAATGTAGAATAAAACTTTAGTTACAGAAAAAGTGCAGTATAGGTAGACAATAAGGTACAAGGCCATAATGCAGACCGAGGTTAAGAGTCCACCCCAGCATACTGAGGGTCTTTTCAATAGTCCTATAATAGCAGGCTAGAAGCTGTGCTTTCAGGCTTTTGTAGCTTCTGCCTGATGGGAGGTGAGAGAAGAGAGAATGTCTGGGGTGGGTGGGATTTGTAATTATATTGGCTCTTTACCAAGGCAGTGAAAGGTGTAGACAGAGTCCATGGGGGAGGTGTGGGGTGGCTGGTTTCCATGATGTTCTGACCTACATTCACAATTCAGTTTCTTGTGGTCTTGGTTGAACAGTTGACATACTAAGTCATGATACTTTCTATGGTACATTGATAAAAATTAGTAAGGGTCAAAAGGAACATACCAAATTTTTTTAGGCTCCTGAGGAAATACAGGTGCTGGCGCACTTTCTGCTGTTTATATGGTGGGACCAAGACAAGGTATCAGTGAAACTTTTAACCCTGTCAACCCCAGCACCATTGATGTAAAGAGGAGGGTATGCATTGCTCTTGTCTCTGAAGTCTATGACCTAACCCTTTAGTTTTGCTGACATTGAGGGAAAGGTCACTGTCATGACAACATGTAACCAGGCACCCCCCCCCCCCCCCCCAATTCCTGTACTCCAACTCAACATTTAAGATTTGGCACACTATAGTGATGTCATCTGTGAACTTGGAAATGAAAGGTTTCAAGTTCTGATATGATACCCTTCATGAACATTGACTGGTTCACATCAATCTGTTGGTGAATATTATGGAATGTGTACACAAGAGCTTCTGCTGATACTGGAAATCTAGAGACACACACACACACACACACCTAGAGGAATCAGCAGATCAGGCAGCATCAATGGAAATGAATAAACAGTTGACATTTTGGGGTGAGACCCTTCCTTAGGACAGAAACAGAAGTGGGGGTGGGGGGGGAGAGAAAGACATGGAAAAGCACATAGGATAAGAAAATAGGCTCATATTGTGCTACAGAAACTTGCAAACAGTACCTGCATGGCCTATACATTTTGTTTTATTCCGTCTCTCTGAAGTTAACTTTGGAAGGAGGCAGTGTCAACTCATTGCTAACTTACTCCACTACCTATGAGCACTGCAACTTTGTTCAACTGATATATTGTACTTTATAATACACTATAGAAAATGTGACAAATCAGTGGATCACATTTCATTTGAAGAGAATGATCCATTTTCATCTCCTCCTTAACTCCCATCTACATGCACAGCACTATAATTTTCCAAAGGCATCTCCTACTTTGTCAGAAGGCCAGTTTCTGTACTTTGTTTATGGATCAATACAGATTATTACGAAAGTATTTTCCTGATACAAGATCAAAGTAATAGACCGTTAATTGTTTATATACTGGGAGTACATTAACCCCAAACTCGTGCATTAAAATATCTTCCGTCAGTGCTCCCCTTTAACACTATTTTAAATGTAATAATTCTTTTTTCCACCTATGCCTAACTGGAAAATCCAGAAAGATGCCCATGAACATTCTATCTTCAAGTACCTGCCAAGATTCTGTTCCAATACCATCCCCAATTTCTGATCACCTCAGAAGCTGGGCAGTGTACAGGGCATGGCATCAATGAGGAAGCTATATTTTGTTGGGTGGGTGGGTGGAAAGAGGAATAGTAGTAGTAATAATGCAGAAATGACCCTGTCCCACTTAGCAGAAGATGCCTTCAGCCCTGCAGTAGCTGGCAAATCCACCTTCATCCACAGTTCCCGTCTCCCAAACACTTGTTGGTATGTAATGGCGTGTTCCTAAATCAGGTGGTTCATACCCTGGGATGAAACTGCATAATGTTTTATGCCACAATTCTGTCAAGGAGGTCCAATAGAGGAACAGTAATCTGCCTCTGAACTTACCTCAACAAGAAAGGACCTAGAAAAAGCAGTGAACTAAGAGCTGCAAATTGTATGGTGGTCATTGTAAATTGTTCTATGATTAGGTTAGGGTTAAATCAGGGTTGTCAGGAGTTGCTGGGTGGTGTGGCTTGAAGGGCTAGTAGGGCCTATTCCACATTTTATCTCTAAATAAATAAATTACTATAAGAATAACCTTCTTGCAAATATGAAAAAAATGTTGCAGTTAAAGCAACTACAAAGTAGTTTCAATGATTATTTCTCAAGTACACGTTGGTCATAAGAGAATGATAGCTATAAAGCCCACAAACAGCAAGCATAATACAGAACCTCAATTTGTTTTAGATGCATTGGTTAGAGTACAAATAAAAATCAATCCAGACTCTTGTCCTGGGCTAATATGGGAAGAATTTCCACATGAACAGACAGCTACCTGCAGGATTGCAAAGCAATTGCGTCAGAGTTTACTTTCATTTCCTGGAGTGGAATTGAGTCAACAAATAATTAATGTTAAGATAGAAATGCTTATGGCAAACCATCCATGACTGTAGCATTTGGCTTCATTCCAAGCATTAGGAAATTCCATTAATTTTTAAAACTAATCTGGTACACACAACTAACCAAGAGTGTCCATCCAATCTCTGAGTTGTTAGTTTCTCTTTCTAATTAACATGTCAGGTCATTGTCCGATTTGTGCATATTTTGCCTCTTGGGTGGGTGATGTGTCAAAATAGTGCCCTAATGGAATAATTAATAATATATTCAATCTTTTTACTCAATCTACGTGCAAGCAAAGTCAAACTAAGTTTTCAGTTATTGCCTTTGAAATGCTTTCTTAATGATACTTAAAACAAGACTACAGGTTTCATAAATGTGCACTTTTGTATGAAAATTCTATGCTTTAACTCCAGATAGCATTTCATTTCTTTCAACTAAAATGTACATTTACAACCCGTTGTCTGTATATTTTCACTGGGCAAGCAGAGTTGTTACCATTATATATCTTTCAACAATTAGAGGTTGCAAAAATAGATAAAAGGAGAAGTAAGGGGAAACTTTTAGACTCTGAGTGGTGATGGTCTGTAACATTTTTTCCAAGCTGGTGGAAACCAAGTCACACAAAGTTTCAAAGAAGAATCCAATAGATATTTGAAGGAAAATGATTTATGGGCTCTGGGAAAAGAGCGGTGGTGGTGGTTGTGGTAGTGTTCTGGAACTGAATATATTCTTCTGCGAAAAGTTAACAAATTCAATTGACCTAATGATCACCTTCTCTGCTGTAGTTATCCTAGATGGAAGAATTTGGTTTAGCAGCAACAGATATTACAGACTGGTTGTGCTTTTTGACCTGATGGTTTAACAACCAAATCCTTACAGTATTCCATTTTGCACTTCAGTGTAGGTTCCAGTTTTTAGAACTGAATGAGTGAAAGGGAAAGAAAGGATCATTATCTTGTCCTGTCAAAGAAGAGGCCACTAAAGAACAATACCTTTTCATTTCTACTTGTTCAGATTGTTACTCCTATCAAACATCAAGATTCTGAAAAAAAGTGTTTCATTGACAGGCAATCTACAACAGACCGTGTACTTGCTTTGAAGTAATACAGATAAACAACAGTTTTGCAAGTTTGCTGCTATTGCACCATCTAGTGTGGCAAGTCAGCAGGTTCATCTTCAGCAACACAAACTGCTGGAGGGACTCATCTATGGAAATAAAACAGTCAACATTTCAGACAAAGACCCTTCGTCAGGACTAGAAAGGAAGGGGGAATATGCCAGAATAAAAAGGTGGGGGGGGGGAGAGGAAGGAGGATAACCAGGTGGATAGGAAAGGAAGGAATCTGACAGGAGAAAGGGAATGAGGAGGGGAGGTGATATGCAGGTGAGAAGTAGTAAGAAGCCAGAGTGGGGAACAGAAGAGGGGAGGGGATGGGAAAAAACCAGAAAGAGAAATCGATATTCATGCCATCAGGTTGGAGGCCACCCAGACAGAATTAAAGGTGTTGCTCCTGCACCTTGTAGGTGGCCACATCTTGGCACATGAGGCGACCATGGACTGAAATGGGAAACAATTAAAATGTTTGGTCACCAGGAAGTTCCACTTTTTAACCTCAATGGATTGTGTTTTATGTATATATTGAAATACACAGCAGGGGGTGACTTCTGATGCAAAGTAATCATTTGGTTTCTGGTGATTCACCTACTATTCATGTGAAGGACAATTTGCTATTAATAACTTGGGAATATATAGGTGGATGACCTGGAAATGCAAGACAATTTATCTGCAGCAGTGATAATGGTAGACTCTTAATCCTGTGCACGTGATGCAAGCAGGGTCATCACCACCTAAAATAGGAAAATAACTGGGAGCAATAAATGCAGAAATATTAAAATGTATGTGGCATCTTTGGACAGAGACGCTGAGTAATGTAGCAGGTTAGTGATTCAGATCTGGGAAAATTTGAAAACTTAATACTTATTTCTTCCCAGTTCTAATGAAAATTCATCAGCCTGAAACAGATATATTAAGTAATCTGCTAATACTTATGGCATTATCTCTTCTATTTCATGTTTCTAGCATCTGCACTATTTAGTTTTGAATCTTATAGTTTGTGAATTATCTGGTTCATTCACACAAGGATATTTAATGTAATATACCCAAATCCTAAAAAGTTATCTTACAATCCTGGGCAAATTACAATATACTTAACTGATATGTTTCATTCTCACACAACATAGGACAAGTCTGTGTCAACCCTTGATGTTCTCATCAGCTTCATTCTTTCACATTATCTGTTGCATCTTTTCCATCAACTCCCCTAGATCCTTATGCTATCCAATTGAATCAGGGGCAGCTTACAATAACCAATTAACATCTTTGGGATAGACAGTAAAACCATAGCACTCAAAGGAACACATCAGATCACAGGGAAAACTTCAAACCCCATAAAGACAACTCTTTTAGACTCATATCTGGATTACTAGAGCCACTTACTTAATTCCAAACGTTAACCTATTAAATGATTAATTGCAATTACCTTGACCTTGCATGTGTTGAACAGGCATTCACTTCAAACATATTCTAGCAGAAGGGAAATATAAGTTAACCATGTTCACATGCAGCACTTAACAACCATTCCACTGGCTTGGGGCCAAGTTCCAGTACTGTTGCAGGCAAAGATTCTACAGAGGAACCAATAAAAGGGGAAAAAACTTCCACCTCAACAAAAATAGATGTGTATATTGCCTGTCTATAAATAATTATGATCCATATTTTGTGGATTTCCCTCCTACAAGAACAATGTAATTTTACTGTTAATCAGTATCTCAGGTGTTTGTCAAACTCTAAACAGTTTTGTAGCCATAATCTATATATTACTGTTTATGGTCAATAGTAATTCCCAGAGTGCTGATGGTGGTGCATGATTTTAATAATACCCAGGGTCATAGAATGTCAAGGATAGGTAATTGAATTTTTTCTTGTGGCAAGTCATCACCTGCAATTTTTTGGTGTAAATATTACCCATCACATATGGCAGTTCCGTAAATGTTACTGCATCTGGATGTGTTGTTTCATTTGCTAAAGATTTGCAAATGGAATTGAACATAGTGCACTGATGATTGCACAGACACCTAATGGAATAATGTTACTGATGAAGTATCTGAAGGACTTGGACATAGATGTTGCCCCAAGGAATTTCTGTAGTGATGTTCTAGACTTTGATGATTGGTGTCCAACAATCACAACTTTCTTCTTTAGTGGGAAGTTTCAGAGTCATTTTTCATTTATGCCCATTGACTGTAGAGCCCTTTGATGCCATACTTGATCAAAATGCTACCTTGAAGCCAAGGACAGTGACTTTCACCTCACCTGTGGAATTCAGTTGTTTGGTCCACATTTGGAACATGGCTGCAACAAAGTATAGAGCCAAATGGTCCTGGTGAAACCTAGAACCACCATTGTTGAGCCAATTATTGGCGAGTTCTGACTGATAGCACTGTTAATGGTTCATTACATCACTTTACGGATGAGTTGTCCTATTCTGTTATTGCTAGGACATATTTGGTGAATTGTTGACATTGCCAGGGGTTGATGTCAGTGTTGTAGGGGCAGCTGGCTGTGGAACTCTGGTTGCCTGGTCCCATTGCCACTGCTGATTTCTGTGCCCCTTGTCACTCTTTGGTATCACATGGTATGGATTAAAGTGAATCAAGGCTGGATTCTGACGGCGCATATCTAGGAGACAGATCATCTCTTCGGCATTTGTGGCTGAACATTGACTGTGAATGCTTTAGCAGAAGTCATAGTTTCAACATTGACCTTACCATTGTCCAGGCTAGATATATTCTTGGACCTTTTCCTCCCATTAACTGGTTATTCAACACCATTCAGTACTAGATGTAAAAGGGAACAGAATTTTAATCTGACCCACTGTTTCTGAGATTGTTTTGCTGTCTTGTAAATTATGTCTTTGCCTTTTGCATATATAATCTTTGCATATATGTACAGTAATTTATATTTTGAGTATAGATTCCATTTACAGTAATTAAAGCAAGATGCATGAGATTGTGACAAATAACAATGAGACTAACAGTATATAATATCATCACTTGGAAAATCAGTGGTCTTGCAGGTAAAGGGATTGAAATGGTCAATCCCAGGAATCAGAAGCCCCAAGGACCTGAATGCAATTCTGCAAGAAAATCAGTAACTAATGAACAGTCAAGATCAATAAATTAATCTACAAATACAAAATGTGATAAAGATTCACTCTTAATTTCTCAATCTATGTTGCCATGGCCTTGGATCTTATTCACCTACCTGCTTTGCTTTTTTCCCCCTCTAACTGTAACACTATAGTCTGCTTCATTATTGCTTTTACCTTTGTTCTCCTTTGAAGTACTTGTTTGTTATGATTTGGTCTGGACGGCATGCATAACAGAGCTTTTCAGCTGCATTTCAGTACATGTGACAATAATAAATCAATGATCAATCCCTTCCAATGGCTCCATTCTAGTTAGACATTGGTTAATTCACACACCAACCAAAGGCCAGTTCTCATATCCAACATGCATACACTGCAGTGAATCCACTTGGGGAAATGGTGCAAATTTCAAATGCATTTCCTAAAGTTTGCTCACTTCTCAGTTACATGGTCAATTCTCCAAAACAGAATACACAACATATAGTACTTCAATGTTTTTTCCTCTCACTAACAGGATGAAGGTGGTACGCAATTAGAAGGGGAGGACTACAGGTAGACTGGTGTGACTACATGTCCTCTTTACTCCCTCTTCCCATCTTTTTATTCTGGGTTCTGTCCCCTTCCTTTCCAGTCCTGATGAAAGATCCCTGCTTGAAACATTGACTGTTTATTCTCCTCCATAGATGCTGCCTGATCTGCTGAGTTCCTGCAGATTTTTGTCTGTGTTGCTCCAGATTTCCAGCATCTGGAGAATCTGGTGTTACAGAAAATATCGTTGTTCATTTTTAGGTTTGGGAATTACTGAAGTTGAGGTCCAAATCTGTTCAAAGATTTAGATACCCTCTGAGCCAATCACCACTCACATTTCTGATATACAATATACAAATTGTTTGTGGGGCTTCCTTTGTCCTCCTTAACCCCAAGCAATTCTTACCATTCCCAAATTTCATTTACCAAACAACCCAAATCCTATGTACAGCAATTTACTATCAATTTCATAATTGCAGCTACAAAGACAGATAGTGACTCTATTTTAGAGAGCAGCAGAGAGCTGGAAAGCCACATGTGGTGAGATGCCTGGCATCAGTAACTTGAAAGCTAGATGGGGGAAATAGTGCAGCTGTTAGCTCAGCATGAAAGGGCTTCATTTACAGATGAGGTCTTCATGCAAGCAGATGTGTATAAAGTAGATTGTGGGTGGGAACCCTTTCAGAAAGCCTGTATCAAACAAAGTTCAAAGTACATTTATTATCAAAGAATGTACAAGTTATACAACCTTACAATTTGTTTGCTCACAGATAGACACATGAAACCCAGAAGAACCCAATTTAAAAAAGTACAAAAATAAAAGACCAACACCTGATATGCAAAAGAAAAAAAAACAAATCATCAAACAGTTGAAGCAAACAACAATCCAAACCAAAATTGAGGAGTATGGAAGAGTCCAAAACCACAAAGATTGGATGCTACCTTTTCTTGCATGGACCTGATGTTGAACTTTGGTCATATATTTTGGGGTAAATCATGATGAGCATCTGATGTTGCACCCACATTGCAGCAGTAGTAGCAGCTACACTAATGTGTCAGTTCTGTAGTGGAAGCTCAGATGGTTTATCTGTATAGTGCAATGTAAACACAATCTGCTACTCTTACTGCTCTGGATGCCAGTGTGCAAAGGATATAACAGCTGCCCAGCAATACCCTCAAACAGAATGTGCCAAAATGCTGCCCAGGAAAATGGCCAAAGTCCATTGAATATGCGTTTACTGGGCTGGTACCATACAGCAACCTTAGGTCAGAAACCGCACAAGGGCAAGCAGATAAACTATGTCATTTACAATTCAGATCTGTGCTGGGAATCTTAGAGTGGTATTTATTTTTGCTGTGCAACCAAATGAACATGATCAGTGGCACAGGAGCAGTAAAGTGTGAAGCTATTGATGAGTGTGAGACTAGGTTCTCCCTTGCTAGTCTGTGAAGTTACCTCTTACTACAACAAGATAACAATATCAAGAGGACAAAGAGATGGGAAAGTGAGTCACAGTTTAAACAACACACTGAAGCAAGAAAGTTGAATTTATTCTGATTGCACTTCTGTGCAAGTATTAGACAGTAAGATCGGTGCAACTCCTGTTTATGTTCCAGTACTTTTGAAATGTATGGGCCACGTTCAGAGCTCATAATCCCTCAAGCCTTTCCCCTCCATTAACCCATTGAAATACCTCTTAAATGTTATGACTGTACCTGCCTCGATCACTTCCTCTAGCAGCTCATTACATGTATTCATTACCCTCGGTGTGAAGAGATTACCTCTCAGATTCCTTTAAAATCTTTCTCCTTTTATCTTATACCTGTTCCCTGTAAGCTTTTCCAATCCTAGAGAAAAGATTGACCATCCACCTTAATGACACCTACCATGATTTTATAAACACTTTGAGGTCACCTCTCATTCTCCTATGCTCCAAGGAATAAAGCTCCCTGTAACTCAGGTCCTCTGTTAAGGCAGCCTCTTGTAAATCTCTTCTGCACCCTCTCCAGCTTGACAATGTCTTTCTTATAACAGGGTGACCAAAACTGTACACAATATGCCAAGTGTGATCTCACCAACACCTTGCATAACTGCAACATAATACCCCTACTCCTAAACTCCTTGACCTGACTGAAGAAGGCCAACGTGCTAAACACTTCTTTTTCATCATCCTATCTATTGCATGGTGACTTTCAGTGAACTGCGCACCAGCACTCTGAGGCCTCTCCGTGCCACAACAGAAAATTGAATCTTTTTCCATGTTGTATTGATCTTGCCTACTGACACATGCTTGTCAACATTTTCAAGGCCTGAAATCTGTTCTTAAGCTGAATAGTGAGGACAGATCTAACATTGGTGTGCTTGAGCTCCTCGGCATCAAATTGTCTCTACACGTACTCTGGTCGCATCTGTTGGATGAGCATTATGTCAATTTGTGGATTTCATGGTGCGGAAAGAGGGTCCCTCCTATGACCAGAATTCTGTGCCATGAATAGTCTTCCACTATTGTTATTCATCACTCCACATCCATGTGTGCCCATGAGACTACTGAAGTGAGAGTTGTTAATTCCCACTTTGGGAATTAGATCTCCCATGACAATGAATATGTCAAGGTGTGGTTTTAACTCTACCTCTGACTGCAGCTGTTCATAGAAGACGTCCTTTTTTTCCAATGTCACTATCGTTAGGTGGACCATAGCACTGGATCACTTTCTTCTAGTGTTTCCCTTCATAGTTATGTTCACTTGCTTCCCTTTCAGTCTGACTCTCAGTACTGTTGATTGGTTTCCACTCCAGCAAGCACTTCTCAATGCCTTTCTTCACCATCATATGCTGACCATCTTCTCTTCCCCTTCCAAGTATACAATTGTTCCACCTGTTGCTGCCTTTAGTCTGCGGGATCCTGTTCATTTATTTTCTCTGATGCCTAGCATAGGTAGACTGTAACGGCGCACTTCCTCAGTTATTTGTGCTGGCTTGCCAGTGTTGTATATGGTTCGTACATGCCAAAAACTGATTTTGGAATTGGTTTTGGGGGTGTTCAGGGCTTCCTTCATCATGCCAGTAGCTTCCCTTATGGCTTTCACTATAGTCGGCCATGCAACTCCCAGGTGGAGACTCAGGAATACAGATGTAAAAAGGATTCTTCATTGATGTTTCTGTAAAAGTTTTGTTTGACTAGTTAGAATTGTTAGCCCTGAGCCAAACTGCTGACCCTAGTCTGGTCCCTACCCTTTGACCAGTTGGTATGGTTGAGGCACAGCACATGGCCCTGACTCCAACCAGCATAGCTCTCTGGGTCATTTGAGACACATAAGCTTCCAAGCCACAAGAAGGTTTTGGTCCTTTGTGAGACGTCCTTGCTCTGGCAGGAGTTGATGCTGGCCATCACCAACCTCTCAAAGCACTTCATCACAGTATATGCAAGTGCTACCAGATGGTAGTCATTCACCCTGTTCTTCTTGAGCAATGGAATGATTAATGCCTTTTTGATAAAGGTGTGAACCTCTGACTGCAGCAGTGAGATTTGAAGATATCCTTGAACACACTACCCAATTGGTCACACTGATTTTCAGTATTCTGCCAGGTACACCATCAGGACATGACCCTTCAACCTCTTGCAGGATATTCTAGTATTAGCTTCCGAGACAGATCGCAAGGTCACCAGATGCTGTGGGGATTTGTACAGGTGTAGTATTAGTCTCGCTTTCAAAATGTGCATTGTTTGCACTGAGTGCATCAGAGAGTGAAGCATCTCTATAATTGATGCTGTTGGGTTTTGTCTTATAGGAAGTAATGGCATGCAAACACAACCACATCTGGTATGCATCCTATTGTGTCTCTTAACTTCACAAGGAATTGCCTTTTCACTCTCTTGATGGCGCTTTGTAAGTCATACCTGGACTTCTTGTGGGGCTGTGGACTGCCAGCTTTGAACAGCAGATTTAGCCCTCAGCAGACTGAATTTCCTGATTCTTCCATGGGTTTTAGTTTGGGTATGTCCTGGAAGGCACATACCCAAATGATCCTTGGATAATCTGGAACACATCTTATGATTGTTGGAGCGGACAACACAAGGAGTTTACCTTTCTGAATCACATGCCACAATGTTCCTGAAGTCTTGCCTTTTTACTAATTAGTTTAGCAAATAAGTGTGGGAGTAAAACATCCACAGTTACTGAATTTTGTCATGTTCTTTTACCAACAAACATTCATAAAAGGTTAGGTATCCAGTTAAACCCAGGGCACACATTGAAATCACTTTTCCAGCAATTATATTGATGTGTAATTCACTGTTCAAAATATATACAGTAGGTGACTATATATGTACAAGTTAATAGATTGAACAAAAATGTCACCAACCTTTCTAATGTTTCCCTTGACAAAATGACAAGTGTTATTAGCGTTACCAAAGTGACCCCAGGCAAGTTTAGTGTTTTTTTTGTTTCAACAGGGCGGTAAACAAGGTGTAATGTATGTTTGCCTATATTAGTTGAGGCACAGTTCAAGAGTCAGGACGTTACTTTGCAGCCTTAACTCTGGTTAGATTGCTTCCAGTTCAGGTTGATCCATTATAGGAAAGAAGAGGCTTAGCTGGATGCTACAAGTAGTTATACAAAATAGGGTGGTTTTCCTTGGTGTGGTAGAGGCCAAGGGAATCCTGATAGAAGTTTATAAAGTGTTGTGAGGCATAGATACATTTTCTTCCCCTAGGGTCACGGTGTCTAATACTAGAGGTAATGCATGTAAGGGGGGGGGGGGAAATGGAGTCCAAAAGAGATCTGTGGGACAACCAATATTTCATTCCGTTCTGCAGTGTGCTGCCAAGGGTAGTGGGGGATGGAGATGCAGTAGAGGCATACAAGGGACCCATGGATAGACATGTGAACATTTAGAGAATGGAGGGATATAGACTAAAGGATTGGGTGTTTTTAGTTTAATGTGGCAAAACAACATGGGCCAAAGGGCAGGTTCCTGTGTTGTTCAGTACTTTTTTATTACCACTTTTGACACTTCTCCCTGGAGTGTTCCATCTTCCTGATAAATGCAGCTAAAGCATTCCTGGAGTATCAGGTGTTTTTACACCAGGACCACTACTAGGTGGTGGAGGCCTGCACAGGAGGAATCAAATCTCATATGTTTCACCATTATTCTTTGCTGAGACCTGCTGAATTTGGAACCAGAAGTACTGTAACATTATCCCCAATTTTTGTACAACTTTCACCTTCCTGAGAATGAGGAGACTGGCCTGATATAAAAAACTCTCAGCAACAATAAAAAGATTAGAGAACACCTTCTAAAGATTAGCCAACAGGCCACGGAATTCGTGATTTCACCACAACCCCTACAATCAATCCAAATGATTACAATGGATGTACACTGCAAATAAACTTCTAAGCAGAGAACTTATAATAATTAGTCTAAAAAGTAGGGACTCCACCTTACAAAAACATTCATAACTGGTTGGTACAGGTCTTAAAATGTTGCTACATCAACCCTTCTGACTTCCAACTTAAGATAACATCACACCATCACCTGCGCAGCAA
Source organism: Hypanus sabinus (assembly GCF_030144855.1). Classification (NCBI taxonomy): domain Eukaryota; kingdom Metazoa; phylum Chordata; class Chondrichthyes; order Myliobatiformes; family Dasyatidae; genus Hypanus; species Hypanus sabinus. The sequence goes on along the minus strand of NC_082708.1, from coordinate 49,173,341 downwards.
CAGATCCACGTAGAAAACTAGTTAACTGGCGAACTGCAGGAGCAAATTTAACTTACTGAAATTAACAATTAATTGAAATTGCTTGTCACTTAACGCACCGTCAGTCTGTTCGATTTGCTGGGCAAAAGCTCCGCTTCAGACGCGAACGCAGAGGACAAACTGCCTCGATCGAGGAATCAGGAAGCTATTTCTTAGCGCGCTCATATTCTTCACCAAACTCCCCCGAGTTGAAAAGTTAAGAGACCATATGCCAGGCTGCACGGATCGTCACCTTTTAATAGCTGAACGCCTTCAAACTACTGTAGCAAGTCAAATTCCAGCAAACAAAAATTCTGCTGGCAGTAGGAGGGTCAGGACACTCCCAACTCTTAAGGAGTCTCATCACATACACTTTACCGTAGCATTTTCTTCGGTCAGTCAAGAATTGAGGAACACCTACGAAATGCAACTGGTCAAAACCTGATCAAGAGGAGCGTGTTGAAGTTTATTTAAGCTCGCAAATACCGTAACAGATTCGGCCGCACACCGTTTTCCGCATGCCCGATTTTTTCTAGAGTAAAATCTATCTGTAAATATATACGCCAGTCGTAAAACTTTAGAATTCAAACAACAAACGAGAAAATTTGAGAATTCAAGTAAGAGCTTTTATCAACAGCAAATAGCCGCACCTTAATTCCGATGAAAAAATACCTTCCTTTTTGCTCTTGAAAGATAAAAAGCACACCATAATTACATTGCTGGTGGTAAAGGTGAATTAGGGATTCTTTCACTTGGAGAATCATTTGCCGTTAACGCCTCTTCCATGAAGACAATGATGTCATTAGAAAGTTAAAATAATTGCTCATCGTATACCTTTCAGTGAATTGCGTAATGACAATGAACTCTTTTCAAGTGCGCGTGTTGTATTGAACGGCCGAGCTGAAATCAACATGACAAATTAACTCAAATGCACTAAAGCACTTGAGAGGAGAGTTCATTCTCTGCAATGGGGGAACTAGATCAATTGTATAAATAATACAATTTTAACATTTTGTAACAATTTAGGGCAGAAGTAAATACACAGTCGGGATTCTGTAAGAGTTCTACAAAATACAATTAGTTTAAAAAACTACTTAAAGCTAACCAAATCAATAAAAGAACCTACCCATTTCCCTTCTCTGTCCGGCAGGGCTGGTCCTCACCTTCAACAATTTTTCCTTCTCCTTCCACTTTCTCCAGACTCGAGGTGCAGCCGCGGGCACCCGCACGAGCCCTAGCTATGGCGGCCTTTCGTGGTCCCTCGGTAATGCTCCCCAGCTCTTCCTACAGTGAACGCCTGCATTGCTGCTACTTCATGCGTTTCTGTTATTCCATCCAAGTTTTACATTGGGGTAATTTATAGTAGCCAATTAAACTACCTGGTGCACATTTTGGTGTATCTGGAAGGAAAATAGGACACATGGGGGAGGGGGATAGAACAGAGAAGAGTACTGCTGGACCAATTGACCCACAATGTTGTGCCAAACCAGCTAAAAAGCAAATCAAAAACACCCAAAAACTTGTCCCTCCTACCTCCAACATGTCTTCCTTACAGCCATGTGTCCATCCAAATGTCTCCTAAAAGCCTCTAATGTATTTGTTTCTATTCCAGACATCCACAACTCTTGAGTAAAAAAACTTACCCCTCACTTCCCCTTTGATCCCCCCCCCCCCCAACTTCAATGCATGCTCTCTGGTATTAGACATTTCAACCCTGGGAAACAGATACTCTCTGTCCACTCTATCGATGTCTTTCCATAATCTTATAAACCTCGATCAGGTATCCCCTCAGCCTCTGACGCTTCAGAGAAAACAACCCAAGTTTATCCAGCCTCTCATAATAGCACATACCCTCTAAACCAGGCAGCCCCAGGCAGCATCCTGGTAAACCCCTTCTGCACTCTCTCCAAAGCCTCAACATCCTTCTTACAGTGGGGTGACCGGAACTGTATGCAATACTCCAGATGTGGCCCAACATTGTGTACAGTTCTGGTCACCGAATTATAGGAAAGATATCAATAAATTAGAGAGAGTGCAGAGACGATTTACTAGGATGTTACCTGGGTTTCAGCACTTAAGTTACAGAGAAAGGTTGAACAAGTTAGGTCTCTATTCATTGGAGCGTAGAAGGTTGAGGGGGGATTTGATCGAGGTATTTAAAATTTTGAGAGGGATAGATAGAGTTGACGTGAATAGGCTGTTTCCATTGAGAGTAGGGGAGATTCAAATGAGAGGACATGATTTGAGAGTTAGGGGGCAAAAGTTTAAGGGAAACACGAGGGGGTATTTCTTTACTCAGAGAGTGATAGCTGTGTGGAAGGAGCTTCCTGTAGAAGTAGTAGAGGCCAGTTCAGTTGTGTCATTTAAGGTAAAATTGGATAGGTATATGGACAGGAAAGGAGTGGAGGGTTATGGGCTGAGTGCGGGTAGGTGGGACTAGGTGAGATTAAGAGTTCGGCACGGACTAGGAGGGCCGAGATGGCCTGTTTCCGTGCTGTGATTATTATATGGTTATATGGTTATAACATCCTGACTTCTAAGCTCAAAGCCGCAGTTTGAGATGTTTCTGTTTTAACACAAGGAGTATTGTGAATAAAGTAGATGAGCTTACAGCGTGGATCAGTACTTGGAGCTATGATGTGGTGGCCATTACTGAGACTTGGATGGCTCAGGGACAGGAATGGTTATTTCAAGGGCTGGGTTTTAGATGTTTCAGAAAGGACGGGGAGGGAGGCAAAAGAGGTGATGTTGTGGCACTGTTAATCAGAGTCACAGCTGCAGAAAAGGTGGACGTCATGGAGGGATTGTCTACGGAGTCTCAGGGAGTGGAGGTTAGGGAGCAGGAAGGGGGTCAATAACTTTACTGGGTGTTTTTTATAGGCCGCCCAATAGTAACAGGGATATTGAGGAGCAGATAGGGAAACAGATCCTGGAAAGGTGTAATAATAACAGAGTTGTTGTGATCGGAGATTTTAATTTCCCAAGTATCGATTGGCTTCTCCCTAGAGCAAGGTGTTCAGATGGGGTGGAGTTTGTTAGGTGTGTTCAGGAAGGTTTCTTGACACAATATATAGATAAGCCTACAAGAGGAGAGGCTGTACTTGATTTGGTATTGGGAAATGAACCTGGTCAGGTGTCTGATCTCTCAGTGGGAGAGCATTTTGGAGATAGTGATCATAATTCTATCTCCTTTACAATATCATTGGAGAAAGATAGGAGCAGACAAGTTAGAAAAGCGTTTAATTGGAGTAAGGGGAATTATGAGGCTATTAGGCAGGAAGTTGGAAGCTTAAATTGGAAACAGATGTTCTCAAGGAAAAGTACGGAAGAAATGTGGCAAATGTTCAGGGGATATTTGTGTGGAGTTCTGCATAGGTACGTTCCAATGAGACAGGGAAGTTATGGTAGGGTACAGGAACCGTGGTGTACAAAGGCTGTAATAAATCTAGTCAAGAAGAAAAGAAAAGCTTTCAAAAGGTTCAGAGAACTAGGTAATGTAGAGATCTAGAAGATTATAAGGCTAACAGGAAGGAGCTTAAAAAGGAAATTAAGAGAGCCAGAAGGGGCCATGAGAAGGCCTTGGTGGGCAGGAATAAGGAAACCCCCAAGACATTCTACAAGTATGTGAAGAGCAAGAGGATAAGATGTGAAAGAATAGGACCTATCAAGTGTAACAGTGGGAAAGTATTTATGAATCCAGAGGAAATAGCAGAGGTACTTAATGAATACTTTAATTCACTATGCTATTCACTATGGAAAAGGATCTTGGTGATTGTAGTGCTGACTTTCAGCAGACTGAAAAGCGTGAGCATGTAGATATCAAGAAAGAGGATGTGCTGGAGCTTTTGGAAAGCATCAAGTTGGA